>NC_137899.1:1367897-1967897 GCF_963455335.1 Martes martes
GAGAGCCCGATGTGGGGCTCGATCCCAGGACCCTGAGACCATGACCTGAGCTGAAGGCAGAGGCTTAACCCGCTGAGCCACCCAGGTGCCCCAGGAGTTTTTTTTTTAAAAAGGACCCTGAGATCATGACCTGAGCTGAACGCAGACGCTTAACGACTGAGCTCCCCAGGTGCCCCAAATAAATAAAATCTTAAAAAAAGAAAAAGATTGTGATGATGGTCCAAAAAGTGTCCCCTCTTTAGAGCTCAGTGAGTATGCAGACATTCAAATAGATGACGCCTGAAATGGGATTCCAAGCAGCCCGCTGGGAGGAGGGCCAGGTGGGCGCACCGGTAAGACAGAGCTGAGCACAGTTAGTAACCCGGAAGCCGGAGGAGGAGCACGCCGGGCTTTATTACACTATTCTCTTTATTTTCAGTATTTTTGAAAATTTCCATGATAAAATAAGTTTTTTAAAATGATTTTTGTCTTGATAGTGCTACATTATAAAACATTAAACTTTCTTTTTTAACGAAGACTCCCCAACAGAAAAACAGAACTTTCTGACGGACTCTGAGTTGGCAGCTGAGTTCCGTCGCACGCGTTACTTGGAAGCTGGCCAAGCAAGCCGGCGCCCGCAAACCCGGCCCGGACCTGCGGGGGGCTCTGCGGAGCAAACGCAAGACAACTGGAAGCTGGAGGTTGAAGCCGAAGCAGAAACTCTGATAAATCTTAACTCTACTCCCAGGTGCACGTGCGGGCTCCAGAGTCGGCCAAGGTGAGGCTGTATCCCGGCTCGGCCGCCTTCTGTCTACGAGAGAAGCGTCTTCTGGCTAACGGTAACGCCCGCGAGCCTCAGTTTCCGCATGTTCGCGAGTGGGTGCACACAATCTCCTGATCACTAAAGCGCTTCGCTCGGGGCCTGCCACGTAGTAAGTGCTCGGGAGACGACTCCGCTAGCCTCTTACATGGGTTCTGAGTGTACATTTCTGTCCTCGAGTCCCTGTGGAATCGGGACGCACCTCCTAACTGCCGGCGCACCCCGGTCTCACCGCCGGGTCCCTCCCTCACGGTGTGCAATGTGAGGGTGCGTCCCGCGGGCGGAGAGCGCCGATGACCCCATAGACGGACACGGTATCAATCCTGGGAAGTCCACGATCCCAATCTCTGTTTTAAAATTACCGTGAATATAGGGTAACTGATTTGAAATCTTAAAAATTTCAAAGAAGGAGCAAAACAGTTCCAACACCTCATGAACAGAACAGTTCTGAGACATGTTATTTTTGTAAAAAATGGTTTATCAATTCCATTTTTGTATAAAACACACGGGAGAAACCCAGCCAATCAACACCCAGGTGCTGCCACGTGGAAAGGGGCTTCATCAAACTGGAGCCTCGGGACACACACAGGTCTCCCGGCGCGTCTACAGCAACTGTCTATGCTTTTCCACCCGCCTCTCCGAAAACCGCCACACGGCCCCGTTATTTCTTCGTCCCGGTTACAGTACGATGACGGGGAGGAAGGGGCTGGTTAAAACCATGCTCTAAGCGGTTTTCTGCTGTCCCTTCTTGCCAATCAGAGACTTGTGGATGTGCGGGATCACACCTGCAAAGAAGCGCACAGAATCAGACGACCACTGCGCCTCGACAGACTGAAGTCCCCTTCCACACGCTGACCCTGTGACAGTAGCTACTCCCAGGGCTCCCTCTCTCGGGCTCCAGGAGCCCCACTGAAACCGTGCAGAACAGCGCTCTTATGGGTTTTGGGGTGTGCGTGCGTCAGCGCGTGTGCGCGCACACGAGGACCGCACACGCACCGGGGAGCACCGATCTGACTGCGGCCTTCCTCGCGGAGGCCACGGACGGCCAAGGCCGGCGGCTTAGCATACGTACCGCCCCCGGCGATGGTGGCCTTGATAAGCGAGTCCAACTCCTCATCCCCGCGGATCGCCAGCTGCAAGTGGCGCGGAGTGATCCGCTTTACCTTGAGGTCCTTGGAGGCGTTGCCCGCCAGCTCCAGCACCTACAAAGCGCCCGGGGACAGCACGTCAGGGGGCGAAGGCTCTGAGGGTCAGCGTGGGCCCATCAGAGCGAGAAAGATCCCCGTGGCGACTGGACACGACAGACGCAGGAACCGACACCCCGGGCTCTCAGAAGACTCTCCTTACTTCACTGGGCCCTTCTGCAGCCACCCGCTGCGGGGACAGGAGACGCCCGAGCAAGCACCCGCTTCTACGGGAAGAAGGCGAGGGAGAGACTGTCCCTTCGCCGCCACGTTCAATGCGAACGCCTCGGCAAAGCGTTCTTTCACTGTGTCCCTGTAGTCTAGTTTTGCCCAGGCCTTAGCGGCTGCAGTTTATTTCTTAGTACTCACAGAAAAGTTTAAAAACCTAATGAAAATAATTTCTCACTCAGAGTTTTTACCATCAGTGGGCCCTATAATCCACAGGCAGCATGCTTTATTCTAGAATGGGAATTCTCAACTAAAAGAACTTCAAAGCCCCAGCTGGCCATAAAACTGCATTTTTTAATTTGTTTTTTTTGCCTCCCCAGACCATACTGGCATCGTACAACCTACAAAAGCAAGTCCCCGGAGCCGCATGGAGACAGAGCAGCCGGAAGCCTTGGTGGGCCCCGGAAGCCACAGGCACACTCTACAAGCCACTGGGACCCCGCTCTGTTCTTTCCTAAACTGGCTGCTCTGGTGGGAGGCGGGGTACCAGCGTCTTTCGAGAGCTCACCAAGTGATCCTAGTGCAAAACCAAGGCTGAAAAGTGCTTATCCCTGACCTTAGATTCCAGTATTTTCTTTACTTCTACTAATGACTAACCTCCCCAACTTAAGTATCTGGAACATTCTGAGCCAGAAGACTGTGCCTCCACACGAGCGAATGCAGTGCGCCCCTCTCGAAAGTCTGCCGCTAAGCACACACACGCACACGCGCACGCGCACACGGGGAGAGCTGCAGGAGAAGGGGCAGACATTCCACGCTGCCAACACTGTATCCTTGGCTCAGGACCTAACGGAGACGAGACCGTCTGCAGGTTAAGGACTTGGGGAAGTTAACAGATTGGCAGCAGTGACAATGAACAGATCAAACTTCCACCTTTAGCCCTGGTCCCGACCACAGCTCTCTTGAGGAAGAACCTTCCCTGTTTCCACCAGATTGGCCATCGCCACCGTCTGACTTGCTTGCTCCTCTAATGACTTCCCTGGCTTGGGAGGCGGTTGAAGGAGTTTCAGAGCCTTAGAAGCGGCCGGAACGGAGGCAGTGCTGATCCATCACCCAACTATTAAGAATTAACTTATCATCCTAAAGTGTCAAATTGACCAAGATATGGCATTTTATGCATACGACCCCATCACCATCATGTACTTGTGATTTTTAAAAATGTATCTTCAGGGGCACCTGGGTGGCTCAGTGGGTTAAGCCTCTGCCTTCGGCTCAGGTCATGATCTCAGGGTCCTGGGATCGAGCCCCGCATCAGGCTCTCTGCTCCGCAAGCAGGGAGCCTGCTTCTCCATCTCTCTCTGCCTGCCTCTCTGCCTACTGATCTCTCTCTATCAAATAAATAAATAAAATCTTTAAAAAAAAAAAATAAAATAAAAATGTATCTTCACACTGGCAAACCTCTACCCCACGCCAAATCCTCACTCACCACGAGATTGTGGTCTAACCTCACGAAGATCACGGAGCAGTGATACCTACAGTCATGGTTCCCTGCGTTACTAGTAGAGCACTGAGAGTAAGTGACACTCCTTTGTCACATCGCTTAAAAGTACGGACTGCTGACCCTCGTCTGGACTTTAGACAAGAGTACATCAAGGTTCTGCTCGACCCCGGCAGCCAGTAAGACGCATCTCGAAGCGTGCACATTTTTTTGTCTTGAGCCCCGACTCCGCGGGCTCCAGCCCTTCAGAGCACCGCCCCCGCCAGACCCCACGCGAGCCCGCCCCACACACCTCCGCAGTGAGGTACTCCAGGATCGCGGCACTGTACACAGCAGCCGTGGCGCCGACCCTTCCGTGGCTCGTAGTGCGAGTCTTCAGGTGTCTGTGGATGCGGCCCACGGGAAACTGAAAGACAGACCATCGGGGTGGGAAGCACCTGAGAGTCTCACCATCACACCACCGCGTGTGACCGAACGCTGAGCGACGGGGGTGACGCAGGACAGAGGGTGAATTTGGTTGTGCATGTCAGAAGTCACACCGATCTAGCAACAGAGAGCTCCCGGGCCCTGTGCTTATGTCCTAGTAAGGAGCCCGCCCCTCCATGCCGGTTACCCTCCTGCGCAGAGAAGAAAAGGTAGAACAGCACCGGTTCCGAAGGCGGAGTGCCACAGCCGCGCGCAGAGAAAGCACGTGGTGCAGCAGCCCGTGCACGCCGCGCAGGGCCTCGCGTCGCGTGGGGCTCATGAGTCCCTTCACAGAACAGCCTCGGGGGACTTCCTCTCCTGCCACCTTCCTTGGGCCCCGGCCACCCTTCCGTTCTCGGTTTTAAGAGGTGATCTGACGGCTAAGAGAAACTGGGCCTCTTCCTGAAAGGAGGCACTTCCTCAGCTCCAAGGGGTCCTTGTTCCGCACCCCTGCGCCCGACTGCCCCACCACCCCGACACTGCTCGGGCACTGCCGCAGCTCCACCAGCCCCCCACGTGGCCTCTCATCTGCACCTCGCTCAGAACACCTCCACGCCTCTGGCAAAGCTCCTGCTTGCCTGCACATCTCCTTTCCAAAGGCACGGACGGACGGACGGACGGACTGATGTTTAAGCAGGTGCCACGCCCAGCTTGGAGCCCAGCTTGGGGCCCAGCTTGGGGCTTGAACACGCCTGACCTGAGCTGATCTTGAGTCCGACACCTAACTGGTTCACTGAGCCACCCAGGTGACCCTCCAAAGGTAAAACTTAAAAGGAAATCCCAAACCCCTAACTTTCCTGTCACCTCTTTTATTCCAATCCAAACCTGGCTTTTGCCGAACGTCATTCCTGAATTCCTGAAGGTCAGCGGTAACACCTGAACTGCCAAATCTAGTGGCCATTTCTCGATCACATCCTTGGGGAGGAAAGGCATGGCATTCTGCTCAGTTACAGTCCTTCACTAAGTAACCCTGGGCTCCCCCGGAGCAGGCAGGCTATCTGACGACACACTAGGACCCGGAACCCCATTTTTCCGTCGGCCGCAGAGACGACACAGAGCTCCAATGGTCTTCCAGGCGGGCTGGTCTTCAGGCCTTTCTTTCTCTGACTCAGATCCCACGTGTTTCTGAGGGTCCGTCCAGGTCCCCGTGTTCCGTTCTCATGCTCTAGCAGCTAACATCTGTAGCGTCAACAATCTATCTGACACACGTGAACTTAAATCTGTCATTCTTTTGACCGCTCCCTCCTGGAACAGGGGCTCTGATCTACGACTCACGGGTCTCTTCCTGCCGGTGTTCCGGGGAACTTCAAGTTACCCACCTGACACCGATTACGTCATAACCTGTTTCTGCCTCAAGACAAACTCCTCCGACCCGAAGGTTCTGAGCCTTAGGGAGACCTTCCTCGCCCTGCCCGTCAACCCTCCAAGGGCGGAGCGCACACACGCCTGCCGCTCCTTCCGCCCTGCGCCGGAGCAGGTGCCTGCCGCCTGCTACAGCACCACGGACAGCTGCCGACTCCGGCTCTCACCCGACGCGGTCGGGTTCACAGGATGCTCTGCGATACAGAAGGCACCATCAGGGGTAACGTCTACCCCCTTCCTTCAGTACCCACGGGTCACGCCAAGCTCCCGCTCCAAAGCTTTCAGTGGCTCACCACAGCCGAGAGGCTGAAAATCCAAACCTTACGGTCTGGCCTTCACACCTTCCTTTGAAAAGGGTGTCTTACAAGCAGGAAGTAATTCTTACTCATTCAGAACATTCTGAGTTTGTGAACTACAGTCGCAACCACTGAAATATAAGAAGTTTGAAGGTACCGAGTGTTTCGTGTATGTCACTGCAGTCTAGAGCTGAAGCTACTGGGGCAAAGAACTAACGAACCGCCCGTCATTCTGCCCCAAATTCCCGTCATCTCAGAGTTCCCGACCCACCACACACACCTCCCCCAGGAGAAAGCCCACAGCAGACTTACTTTAAGTTGACACAATTTATAAGAGAACCAAGAACATACTTACAATCCAGAAATAACAGATTTTAAGAGAGCAAAATCACAGAGTTCATTTAAGGTCATTTCATGACTTGTTCTTATTTAGAAAAATACAAATTGAAACACTGCCGTTTCAGTATTTACATTTCGACCAATTCATCTCATTAAAAGGCTAGCAATACAAGTACATTTTCATAATTCATGAAACATCTCTGGGTCCTGAATCACAACAGTAAAGAAACTAATGTGATAGCGGATTATGAGGGCGTCAGTTACCTGCAGCCCGGCTCTCTGGGAGCGAGACACGGCCTTGGCCTTGGCCTTCCCACTGTCCTTTCCGGCTTTGCCTCCAGCCTAAGTGAAAAAAAGCTCCAGATGAAGACTTGAAAATGCTATTTCAAAAAGATATGGGAAACAATTTCTTCCAGTTTTACCTCAGGTAGTTAAAAAAATTCTAGGTGATCTCCTTCCTCAAGTTCAGACATTACAGGTGTTATGCCACCATTGATTACTTTATATAAGCATGATGTTGAATCTTAAATACTTATTTAAAATGAGATTCCTGAACTTTTGACTTTTTTTCTCAAATTTCACCCTGAAGAACCTTCAACAAGTCAATATAACTTTGATGCTGGAAATATTTCATAATGAAATAATATCTTTAAAATATTTTAAAAAACCAGTTACCATATATCATTTCCACAGAAACAGAAGTCGGCTGTTTGGAAAGAGAGGAAAGAAGCACCTTATCAAAACCAAACCCTCAAGAACACGCCCACAGAAGTAGCACGTGCCCCAGCAGTCCCAGCGGGGGCTCTACCACGGAACTGAGGCCGCGACCAGCGCGCAGGTCCCCAGCAGCCCAGAGGCACAAGCGGCCGGCGTACTGGGGTAGAGATGCGCTGCGCACGTCCACCGGACGAGCGCTCGGCCAGGAAGAGGGCACTGTGGCACCTGCCGGACACGACGCTCACGGCCAGATACTGTTGGTGCATCTTACAGGGGGCACCTGTCAAAACCAGAGGGACAGAGAGAAAGATGGGTGCCAGACGCTGCAGAGGGGCTGGAACCAGGGTGAGTGCCTCACGGGTGCGGAGTGTCACTTTGGAAGAAAGAAACGGTCTGAAGACGACCGGCAGTGCTGGCCGCGGAGCGAGGTGACTGGACTTAGTACCACTGATGGGACACTGAAGAGTGGCTCCAATGGCAAACTCTGTTAAGTATATTTGAAAATTAAAAAAGACCTTCCAGCTTACACGGAAAGGGTCAAACGAATCCTACTATCAACAGACAGTAAAAGGAGGACTGGACAGTCTTACCGTTCACAAACAGGATCTGGTACAGGGAAGCAAGGGAGACTTTCGCAGTGTTTCAACAACCAAGGTGCAGGTACGCGCCACCCCGAACCCCCACAAAACTACGTCTTCGAGAAAAAGACAAGGGCCGTGGGCTTTTCCTCCCGTAAACCAGGGCTGCCCGCCACAGGCCTGCACACACACCGCCGGGGCATCACTCGGTAAGTCAGACACCATCCGGCCTCCGGGGAGGGAACACCAAGGACCTGAGCTAAGACAGAACCCGAGGTTCTCGTCCGGTCGGTTTCATTCGTACCCTTCAAGTCTACCGCGGCGTCGCGGTTTAAAAAAAAAAGGCCAGTCAACATTTAAAATCCGTTTACAAGACTGACCGGCTGGTTCAGCGAGGGGACGCTGAGCTCTGAAACCGCACGTCCCCGCTGCAGCGCAATTCTTCAAAGGACTTGTAGGCTCCGGGGGCGCCTGGGGGCTCAGTGGGTTAAGCCTCTGCCTTCAGCTCAGGTCATGATCCCGGGGTCCTGGGATCGAGCCCCGCACCGGGCTCCCTGCTCGGAAGAGGCCTGCTTCCCCCTCTCTCTGCCTGGCTCTGCCCGCTTGTGGTCTCCGTCTGTCACGTCAATAAACGAAACACAAAACAAAAGCACCCGTAGGCTACAGCGTCCACCGCACACATCTCAGCCGCTCTAACGTCCGGCACTAAACACGCAGGCGGCGGCAGCACGGAAGGCGGCAGCACGTACGAGCCGCCCCGAGCCCTCCACACTGCGTCCTTCCGCAGGACGGGGCTCCGGCCGCCCGCCTTCCGCGCACACGCCGCGCAGCGCCAGTTCCGTGCAGCGTCCGGTCTCCGCCTTCGCTGCGCGCGGACCCTCCCCGTGCGGCCCGCGCCGAGGGCGTGCGGCGGCTCCCGCGGTCCGCAGCGCCGAGTCCGGAAACACCGACCCGCTCTCAGCCGCCGGCCGCGCCGGCCGCGCCCGAAGTCACTCGCTCCGCAGGCAGCGGCATCAAGGCGCGGGCTTTCCGAGCGGACCCACGCGGGCCGCCGCCGGGGTCGGAGGGGCTACCGCCGGCCGCACGCCCGCCCGCCGGGCCCGGGAGCCGGGGCTCCGCAGCCAGCCGACAGCTCGCCGCCGCCGGGACGTTGGGCTCCCGAGACCGGCCCGTGCGTTCAGCCGCTGCCCAGGGGACACCGGGGGACAGCACGGAGAGCCCGCCCTCCCGCCCGGGACGCAGGCCGGCCTCACGGCCCGCTCCGCTCGCTGCGCGCCGACGCCACGGCGGGCGGGGCGACCCCGGGCTGCCTCAACAGGTATCCGCGCCGCCAGCCGCCCGGCCACCCGGCCGCCGCCCTCACCATGGTCTCGGCCGCTCCCGCCCTCGCTCCCGCCGAGCCGCCGCCCCGGAGCACCGACCGCCGCCGCCGCTGCCGCCGCCGCCGCCGGAGCCCGGACAATAACCGGGGCCCGCTTCGGGCCGCCCCGGCCAACCGTCGCTCGCCTTGCTGGTTTGAACCCCTGCGACTGCCCAATAGCGCGGCCTCTTCTAACCAGGCTCCGCCCCTGGCACCGCCTCCCTAACGGCTGTTTGTTTTTGCACACGGCACGGGGGGCGGGGCCTCCAGCCCCAACACCGACGCGCCTCTGTGCGAGCGGGGGCGGGGCCACGCGCGGCTCTCGGCCTGTCTCCACCGCTCCAGCCCGACGAACGGAGGGGCGGGCCAATGAGGGCGGACGGCTGGAGGTAGCTAGCCAATGAGAACATCGCCCGCGAGCAGGAGAGGCGGGCCGCCGTGAACGACGGCAGGGTTAGCCAATGGGTGGGGTGACCGGAGGCGGTGGCGGCTTTCCCGCGCGTTCTCGGCTCCCGCTCTGCGGCCTGTGAGGAATGTTTGGGACGCCTGCGACGGTGGGCGTGGCTTGTGCGTGTGGCGTCCCGCAGGCCGAGGACCCCGGTGCCGGGCGTTCGGGGCCGGCGGCGCCCGGGCGCGGACAGAACGCGGACACCCGGGGTGCGGCCGGCCTCCCTAGGACCCGCGCCGCCCAGGTGCTCCCATCTTTGCCTTTTCCCGCGCGCGGCGCGCTGCGTCCGCCTTTGTCCCTACGGTCGCCTGCTGTCCTCCCGCGTCCGCGCCGGGGGTTCGCTCATGCGCCCCGGGGCAGGGACGGAGGGGGCGCCCGCACCGCCGGCGGGGACCCCGGAGGTCTTCGTGGGGGCTACTGTGGGGTGCGGATGGCCCGGTGCGTGGGCTCCCTCGGACCGCAGGGATTAGCGGGGGGACGGGGAGGAGCGGGGTTCGGGTCCAGCATCCCCGAGACCGGCCCCGGAGCAGGTGCCCTCGGTATCCCTGGCACGCCCCGCGGCACCTCCCCCCCCCGCACCTGCAGACCGCTCCCCTCCCCGCGCCTCCTCGCGCACCTGTGCACCTGCACTCCCCGCGCCCCACCCTGCGCGTCTGCACACTCCGCCCCTTCCGCGCACCTGGAGACCGCGCCCCGCCCCCTCCCGCGCACCTGGAGACCGCGCCCCGCCCCCTCCCGCGCACCGGGAGACCGCGCCCCGCCCCCTCCCGCGCACCCGGAGGCCGCGCCCCGCCCCCTCCCGCGCACCGGGAGACCGCGCCCCCCCACCCCGCGTTCCCCGCCCCCCCACCCCGCGCCTGCAAATGCCCGCCATTCCCCCGGCGTCCCCAGCGCACCTGCAGATCCCGTCCCCGGAGACCCGACCTGCTGCCCTCGCTCTCTGGGCGTGCGATCTGAGGAGGGCACCGCGTTTTCCCACGCCCGGCCCACCGTGCGGAGTTCGGGCGAGCGCCAAGTCCGCAGCCCAGAGCAGGCACCCGCCGGGTACCTAGCGCGGGATCAACAGCCGACAAACGTTCCTCAGCAGCAGGTCGGTTCCCTCTCCCCGGCCTCAGATGCGGGGGTGGGCGGGGTGGGGGCCACGGAGTTGGGCGCGCGTATCTGGCGCGCGGCGCAGGCAGGACTGACCCCTGGCTTCCGCGCCCTGCTGAGAGCCGAGAGCCAGGCTGGGGCCCGCAGACCGAGGAACGCGGGGGGCTCTCGGGCACTGTGAGCACCGCCTGCAGCCCCGCCGGCAGCACGCGTGTTAGCCTGCCGGGTCCGGTTCCCCCGGAGCTGCAGCTGCGGAGAAGGTGGCCTGCGCCCACTGGGACCGCCGTCGGATCAGGGAGTTTTGGGAATTAGCATCCCCGAGCGATGAACTCCCGCGCGTTAGCAGTCAGCCTGGGTGCGTTTAACCGGATCAGGTCCAGGGTGCCGGTTCTCGTGGTGCGGGCCCTAGACGCTACCAGCACCGTCTCCTGGATCGTTGCGAGAGCAGATTCGGACCCCCACCCACCCGTCCGGATCCGGAGCTGTGGGCGGGGCCAGTAGGCCCTGCGGTGTGCACCAAACCTGGAGAAGCTCGAGGTCGAGGTCGTAGAAGCGGTGATGCTCGACCCAGAGCCCATTCAAAACAGAGGCACGGGCTCCCTCAGCCGCCTGGTCTGCCTGGTCATTGGTCAGGGGTCTTCCCGGGAGTCGTCCTTGGCCTAAGGGAGCAGCCCGCCTCCCCACAGCTGCTGGATGTGGGGTAGTAGTGAGGGAGGCCACTCCCTCCTGCTCTTGTGCCTCGATCTGAAATGACTGCGGAGTTATTTATTTATTTGACAGAAAGAGACACAGTGAGGGAGGGAACACAAGCAGGGGGAGAGAGAGGGAGAAGCAGGCTCCCCACTGAGCAGGGAGCCGAATGCGGGGCTCCATCCCAGGACCCTGAGATCATGACCCGAGCTGAAGGCAGACGCTTAACCCACGGAGCCCCCCCAGGCGTCCTGGAGAGCTTTTTGCCTTGCAAAGTTGTATTAAGTGCTTGAGTGCGTCGTCGTACATTCACGTGCAGAATCGTAAAGGTACGAAGAGCGGAGGATCTCCGTTTACCGTCTTCCGTCTTCCCGGGGTTCCAGTATGAGGAGAAGACAGCCTTAACGATTACAGGATTACTACATGGATTCCCCAAGTTTTTACCCTGTGTTGAGCTTTAAATTCCCTTTAACACTGAGGCATTCTCCAAAACATCATAAAGCCTTTAAGAGACACACGTTTTCTTGGGGCCGCTCTTGGAAAGGACAGTCACATTCTCTTTTTATTTTTTAATTTAAAAAAAAAAATCCCTGGGGGTTTAGGTCAGCCCCCAGCGGCAGGTCGCAGCTGCCATGAACCAGAACATGCCTGGTTTGGATGAGGTCTGTCAGGAGGCAGGATCCTCGCCACCTGGGCAGAAGGCGAAGGCAGAGGCTTACCCGACTGAGCCACCCCTGGGTGTTCCTCGGGTGCCTTGCCGCCCACTTCCCTGCTAGGTTTTGCCAACAGGGAGGGCTGGAGGGAAACCCCGAGATGGCGAGGGAGAGGCCGGCACGTCTGTCTGCTCACTCCCAGCATCACTCAAGCAATACTTCACTCCTTCCACAGCAGTGACTGGATCTGTCGTCCCCTCGACGGCAAAACCAGCCTGGCCGCTCCCTTCTGCTCAGCAGCCAAGTCGAGCTCACCAAGGGGTGAGCTCGGGCCACAGGCCCTTCCCTTAGGGTTCTGAGGTTTTCCTTTTGTTTCTTGGAGGTAGCTAGCTGCCAGCTGTCAACAGCTTAGAGCCCTCGTTTACCCAGTATCAGTTAACAACTCTGTATTCAGTTAGCAACCTTTACATCCTTGCTGTTCAGACAACAGGTGTGTTTTCGGGAACCAGAACAGACCTTGACTGACAGGCACAGGCTGTGTATATTTGTAATTGTTTAAAAGATTTTTACTTGGGGGCGCCTGGGTGGCTCAGTGGGTTAAAGCCTCTGCTTTCGGCTCGGGTCATGATCTCAGGGTCCTGGGATCGAGCGCCGCATCGGGCTCTCTGGTCAGCCGGAGCCTGCTTCCTCCTTTCTCTTTGCCTGCCTCTGCCTACTTGTGATCTCTGTCTGTCAAATAAATAAATAAAATCTTTTTTTAAAAAAGCATTTAAAAATGTTTCAATTTTACATGGGGGAGAATATTTTAAAAAATAATGTGATAATAGGACAAATGACTACATTTTTCAAGCATTAAAGCTCATGCAGCCTTAAAATTTGAGGGCCCCCTGAGGGTCTAGCTCTGTGCTAGACGCCGTCGTAAGTGTAAAGTGCCTTCCATACATGCTTTTTGATCCTTATAATAAAAAGCAAAGTACAATCTATGATCCTCATTTTCCACACCAGAAAGATCCAGAAAGGCCATGTGAGTCGCCTCAAGTCATTTGTAAGCGGTCTCTGATTTTTTCAACTCTTCACCAAATTTCGATGCTACCACGAGGGAGACCATCTCGATTTCAGTCCACTGCAGGACAGACTGTACCTTTGTCCGGTTTAACATAGGAATTCCCCTGAAAGAGTCTGTTCACGAGCCGACACATCCCAGAATGCTCTGCCGTTATTTGGTCTGTCCACACTTCTCTTCCTTCTGAAGGGACCACATTCACTGCTTCCCTGTTTGGTTTCCGATAACGGCAACTAAGAGTTTGAAAAGCTTAAGTGTCCCCCCCCCCTTTTTTTTTTACCAGCTGAAATGGATTTATTGGGGGAATAATGGAGAATGATGATTCAGGACACATCAAAAGCTGAAGTTTCTTACCAGTTCATGCATCCAATGCTTGGATGAGTGATTTCCAACTGAGTTTGAACAAAATACCACCGAAATTTAGAGGCCTCGTTTACAAGAAAAAAATGTCAATTCAGTATATGTTGATTTTCTTTCTTTTAAAAAAAATATTTATTTATGTGACGGAGAGAGACACAGTGAGAGAGGGAACACAATCAGGGGGAGTGCGAGAGGGAGAAGCAGGCTTCCCGCCGAGCAGGGAGCACGATGTGGGGCTCGATCCCAGGACCCTGGGATCATGACCTGAGCTGAAAGCAGACGCTTAATGACTGAGCCACCCAGGCGCCCCTATGTTGATTTTCACAGGCTCAAACATTTCTAAAATAGGATGTTGAACAACAAAGAGAGAAAACCCACAGCGCTGTGCTCAGGACTTGCTAGGTTTGACACTCATTGTCTCACGGCTGTTTTGTTGTTTAGCTGCTCTGAAACCTGTGAAAAGTTGATGACGATGCCATATGATTTTTTTGTTTTAGATTTTGTTTGTTTATTTGAGAGAGAGAGAGAGAGAGTAGAAGCAGGGGGAGCAGCAGGCAGAGGGAGAGGGAGAAGCAGGCTCCCGCGGAGCAGGGAGCCCGACACAGCACTCAGTCCCAGGACCCTGCAATCAATCGTGACCTGAGCTGAAGGCAGATGCTTAACAGCCTGAGCCCCCGGGCGCCCCAGCCACAGATTTCTACCACACGCTGAATTGATGAAGCCACTGTAGCCGGAACATGTGGGTCCCTCTGTACGCAGCTCAAACACCCATCACCAGGGATCTCCCCTGATCCCAGACAGCAGCCGCCACACCTCCCACCACCACCTGACCAAGCAGCCCCTGTTCGCAGCCACCCCAGGGGCGAGCCCGGTCCCCGTGGGCTTGACAGAAACGTGATCTGTTGGCTTTGGAAAGGGTCAGCACAGAGAAGGTCACTGCGAGTCTCTTATCAACTTTAACGACGTGATCAAGTGTGCGTTCTGCTGCTGCACTCCGAACCAAACTGGGACTGGCTAGAGGCCCCCAAAACGTGCGACTTCGTGTTCTAATAAAAGTGGAAATCGTATCCTGTAATGCATGACAACTGGTGGGAAACGCGTGGGGGGTGGGCGCTGAGGTGGCAGGCAGCACGGGACAGTCCAGTCTAGGGCAAGCGTCACCACAGGAGGATGGGGACCGATGGGGACAGTAGGGAGCAAGACTTCAATCTCCTTTTTATATTGTTTTGATTTTGAAACGTGTTATCTATTTGAAAAGGTAGAGTCAAAAAAGAAAAAAGCAAGAGATTAGGGGCGCCTGGGGGCCTCAGTGGGTGAAGCCTCTGCTTTCGGCTCAGGTCATGATCCCAGTGTCCTGGGATCGAGTCCCACATCCAGGGTCCCCGCTCAGCAGGGAGTCTGCTTCTCCCTCTCCCTCTCCTGCCCCTCCCCCTGCTTGTGTTCTCTCCATCTCTCTCTCTGACAAAGAAAGAAATAAAATACTAAAAAAAAAAAAAAAAGCTAGATGTTAAACTGTTATCAAATGCCAACATCTGTTTATTTAAAAAGAAAAACTGGGGCGCCTGGGTGGCTCAGTGGGTTAAAGCCTCTGCCTTTGCCCAGGTCATGATCTCAGGGTCCTGGGATCGAGCCCCGCATCAGGCTCTCTGCTCAGTGGGGAGCCTGCTTCCTCCTCTCTCCCTGCCTGCCTCTCTGCCTGCTTGTGATCTCTGTCTGTCAAATAAATAAATGAAATCCTTAAAAAAAAAATCAACAAGTCTGAGGCCTCTTGAATTTGACTTGTAGTCAGTGAAAAGACAAAAAAAAAGGAAATTGTTTTATTATTCCAAATAAAATACTCTCCAGTTTGCCATAAAAGAAAAGGTTAGGAATACGGTATATTTATAATAGTTCAACAGACATTTGGGCAAAAGTGAGTAGCGAACGTAGATGTTAGGACCATAAAAATTCCCATCAGACCTCACTGCGGAGACCACAGTGGCCAAGGGGCTTAGGGCCCAGGCGCTTGCCACACTGTTGCCAGGATGCCTTTGGGGTAGATTCCTAGAATCGGGACTGCTGGGCCAAAGACCCGCTTCTCAGGTCATTGTGCTAGATCTTGCCAGACCCTTCCCGGGGGCTGTGTGCTCCCGCAGCAATGCACAAGAACTTGCGGACCCACGGAATTACCGGGGGAGTTTGCTGTCCGACCATCGCTGAGAAACAGCTTCTTGGTCAGTTTAACTTTGCATTTCTCTTATTATGAGGGAGATTATTTTCACATAACTAGGAACCGCTGTGCAGTAACGCCCCTGCCCATGCCCCCAGTCCTGCTCTAGGATGTCCGCTCGCCGCCAGGTCAGGCCTGGCCCTTGGAGGGCGGGTGAGCGCAGCTTTCCGGGGAAACCGAAGGGCTGGCCCCTCTAAGTGTGGGCTTTGAAGGCCAGTGGCAGGGGCATGTAGAAACCCACAGTGAAAAGCCCTGGCGTCCCCCCCAGACTTGCTTTATCCTAAATCCCATGCACAGAAGAGAAAACCTTCAGCTGCCAGAGGTCTCGAAGACGTCAGCAGGTGTATCCACAGCGAGCCCGCAGCCCCCAGGAAAGGCGTGGTGTCTGCTGAGCAGACAAATGGGACCCCCCCCAACCCTCTCCGGATGAGTCACTTGCCTGAGTGACGTCCCCAGCTGGGTTTTCACAGCCAGGAAACAGCAGCTGCTGCACTAGAACATTCCACGCCGCTCACAGCGGCTCTCCTGCCCGCCCCCCGCACAGTTTTCTGCCATTCTTCCTGAGAACCAAACATGCTTTCTCTTTTTGCATTATTTATACTTGAGGCTGCCTTCATGTTCTGAACTCGGCATTACTGGGGACACGATATACATATTCATAAAGGCTCTCTCTGAATTCTAAGCCAAAGTTTCAAGGTCAGAAGCAGCGAGACGTAGGTGCGGCCTTGGGAAACACTGTAGGTCCTAGAATTGAAAGAAAGAAAGGAAGAAAGAAAGAAAGAAGGAAAGTAAGGACAGATTTTCATGTTTCTAGAAACTGCACAATACTCTCGTGACACAGAGCACAGGTGGCGTCACTCCATTTCACAACTTCTTAACCGTGAGTGCAGGTTGTTTGCCTGAAATACACGAAAGTTGATCAGAAACGCAACCAGCAACCATCACTCCGTTCTTGAGAGCTCACGAAATAAAGACACTTTTCTCTCAACTCAGAGGCTCAAAAGTTTTTGTTTTGCCACTGGAGAAGACGGAAAGGCCCGTGCTTGATGCAAAGGAACCTAAAATCATGAAAAAATGGGTTGCTTTTGGATTCAGTTCCTACATCAGAGTTGGCTTTGTAGCCCAGAATGACACACAAGGAATAGTCACTAATGTACCTAATGAGGGTTCTGCTTCATTTCACCCGGTGAGCTACTCCAACATGTTTTCAATATATATCAATACATTCAGGGCCGCCTGGGGGGCTCAGTGGGGTAAGCGTCTGCCTTCGGCTCAGGTCGTGATCCCGGGGTCCTGGGATCGAGCCCCGCATCGGGCTCCCTGCTCAGTGGGGACCCTGCTTCCTCCTTTCTCTTTGCCCTCCTCCCCGCTGTGCGCGTTCTCACTCTCTCTCTCTCAAAATAAATAAATAAATAATCTTTAAAAAAAATACATAAATGTGGTGGGCACTTACCACTGCTGAGATTTTAAAAAATTATCAACATTTTTTGAAAGGACACACGCTGAACTGTTTACCAGTAATAGTTACCTTTAAGGAGTGGGTTTGGAGAAAGAGAGAACAATCATTTATTTTTTAGACACAGAGAGAGATCACAAGTAGGCAGAGCCACGGGCAGAGAGAAAGGGGGAAGCAGCCTCTCCCACTGAGCAGAGAGCCGGATGCAGGGCTCAATCCCAGGACCCTGAGACCATGACCTGAGCCGAAGGCAGAGGCTTTAACCCACTGAGCCACCCAGGCGACCCTGCATTTATATTTGTAATAGGGGCACCTGGCTGGGTCAGTTGTTAAGCATCTGCCTCTGCGGAGGGCTCGATCCCAGGACTCTGGGATCATGACCCTGGGGTCCTGGGATTGAGCCCCACATCGTGCTCCCTGCTCGGCAGGAAGCCTGCTTCTCCCTCTCCCTCTGCCCCTGCTTGTGTTCCCTCTCTCGCTGTGTCTCTCTCTGTGAAATAAATACAGTCTTTTTATTTTTATTTTATTATTATTATTTTTTAAAGATTCCATTCATCCATTTGACAGACAGAGATCACAAGTAGGCAGAGAGGCAGGCAGAGAGAGAGGAGGAAGCAGGCTCCCCGCTGAGCAGAGAGCCCGATGCGGGGCTCGATCCCAGGACCCGGAGATCATGACCTGAGCCGAAGGCAGAGGCTTTAACCCACTGAGCCACCCAGGCGTCCCTGAAATAAGTAAAGTCTTTTTAAAAATTTATAATAAAAGAAAGTTTGGAGATTTTAATTGCCAAAAAGATGCCCACCTGTTATGAGGGGTGCCGAATAAATGAGCAAAGGACAGGACAGTTTTGAGGGTGGGACAGTCTAGGAGGCACCTGGCTTCCTGGCAGAGCCTGGGGAGGGCGAAGTTGGGGAAGCCGGAGGGAGGCCGAGTCTGGGCCAGGCGGCGACCCACGGCTTCCGTCCACGCCCCCAGCTTCTGGCCTGTGGCCCAGCCCCGGGAAGCCCGTTGTGCACTCAAGTAACCGACCACTGCCCCTTCTTACTTCCTCACTTGGCAGTTTCCCAGTTTGACACCCAGGATGGGAGAAAATATAAAATAACAAAGAAGGGGCCATTGTCGGGTTCACTTGCACTTCCCACTGGCTTCATATGAACGAGCCGTCTGGCTCCAATCTACTCCTGCAACGTGACTTTGGAACCATTTGTGTTCTGGGAGGGAAACCATGATTTTAAGGTCTAGCGCCAGCTGGGGTGCTCTCGGCTGAGCTGGGCTCACCCGGGTACAAGCCTAGCCTTTTCCTTCTGGGTCACTGATACAGATGAGCCCCTCAGAACGGTTTTCTTTCTAACTCTGGGGACCTGTTCTGATTTTGTTCCCTGACACCACACCCTGAGGACATTGATGAGTGGGACCCACAGTCCCCGGTCGGCTGCTTTTCCGGAGGAACCCTAGGAGGTCCTGCAGACCTTTGTGGGGCACCCGCGGCTCCCAGCGTGGACGTGGGGTAGCCGCGCAGAGCCCTGGCTTACAAATGTGCCCACTCCCTGCCACTGAGGCGCTGGGAGGCCTGAACTGGGGCCCCGAGGTCTGCGCAGAGCGCTTCGGAGGTTGGAGAGACGTCGCCTCCCGCGTGGGGAGCACCTTCTAGCTTCCAGCGTCAGCGGGGGTGTTTCCTGCAGGGAGTGAAGGCCGGGCCCCATCTCGCTGGCTTGGGCTGATGTCTGCTTCCCAGCTGTGAAGACTGGGTCAGTCGGACCCCAGGGGAGCCCCTCGGTCCCCTCTTTCCTGCTTCCTGCCTCTGCCGCCCACTCTGGGCCCCCGGCGCCCACTGGGGGTCTGCGGAGGGGCGTCTGGGGATCTGAGATCACGCACAGGTGGTCCCTAAGGAGGGAGATGCGCTGGTGCAGCCGGTCCTGGCCTCCAGGGACCCAGCGCGGGACTCGGCTCCCTCCTCCCCTCGCCCGGTTCTCCCCAAAGCCCCTGACGGTTTCCACTGTGCCCCGGACCTCGTGTTCTGCAGTCGGGCCACGCCTGCACGTAGGGGCTCCGAGGAGTGACCGACCGACCTCAGTCCCGTACAGATTCCAGCAGCGGCCACCAGGTGGCTTCTCCTGACACCAGACTGGCGGGGGACCCCAAGGTTTTTCGTGTTAGATACTTGCCCAGAGCCACACTGCTAGCGTGCGACAGAGCCAGGGACAAGCTAGCTCACGGTACCCGAAAGGCCCGCGGGCCGGAAAAGCGACCCCGCAGTCCCTGTGGGCTCGGAGCTCCCCGCAGGTCACAGTGCGGTCCGGTGCCCGCCCCTGCCCCTGGTAGTTCGTGGGGGGGTGCTGCGTCCCAGGCCCCACTTGGGGAGCGAGCAGGAGCCCCGGCCTCCCCGGGGAGGGCCGCCCCTGCAAACCCTCCCGAGGAGCCGTGGCTTGGGACCTGGGTGGACGTGCAGGCAGTCTAGGCACCACGACCTGGAGGTCAGGCCAGTCCCGGCACTGCTCTGCCGTCCTGAGTTGCTTGTTTTCCGCAGCAGAGATTCCCAGCCTTTCCCCCGCTTTCTCCGCGCTCCCTGAGGTCCCGCAGGCCGCTGGTTCACATCCCAGACTCAGGAGGACCACTGGGGAGCTTAAAAAGGCAGAACAAAGCCCAGCAGACACCCCGTGTCTGTGTCCCAAAGACTCTGGCGCAGGGGGCCCGGGGCTCCCCAAGGGGGTCTGCAGCGAGGGCCACCGCCAGGGACACGAGGCCCAGGGACACCGTGGGGCTGGGAGCAGAGGGAGTGTTCCATAGCAGGAGCCTCTGACTCAGCTGGACAAGCCCGGGGGCGCCAGGGGTGATAGCTGTGCCAGTCTCCACCCCATCCGTCACCTTCAGCAAGAGGGACCCTGGGGTGCCTGAGTCAGGACCACTCCCCAGCCACAGCAGTGCTCGCCCCTCACCTCCTTCTCACCGACTCTCCTCCCAGAGGCTCCATGGCTGGTAGCCCAGGGCTGCATACTTGTATTTTTGTCTTCAAATTAAATGTCTAATATGGTAGGGATTAGTGGATCCTGGCCTGGAAGATACAAGCTCCTTGCTGCCCTAGGTAGTTGTAAAGGAGCTCCTGAGGCCAAAGGTTTGGGAAACCCGGCTGGGACCTAGGATGCAAGTTTCTCCTTCAAGGCCAGGGAGTACTGGCCCGACCCCCTCCCTGGGCGATCAGCTGTGATGGCGGAGGAGGGACCCTGGGGAGCAGGTTTCTCGCCACCACTGGGAATGACGGGGCCTGACAGCCAGGGGCCTGTCTGGGACTGGACCGCAGCGGGAGATGAACTGCAGCCCCGACTTCCTCCAGATGCTTCCGAATGCGCAAAGGGTCCTGGGGCTTGCCGGCTACTTTCCCTATCTTCCCCCGGGGGCTGAGATGGCTCCGCTGGGAGCCGACTCGCCCGGTCCCAGACCCACTCGCGAGGCCGCGTGCTGAGTGGTCCTTCCCTCCCCGTCCCCACCTGGCTCCCGAAATCAGAGACACCACCACACGGTTGCCATTCACTTTTCTGCATACTTTATTTGTTACAAACATACAATTTTTAAATATAGACTGTAAAACTCCATTTGCGGAATCTGCTGTGGCGAGGAGTGCACACCAGCCAGCAGTAGAGTTCTTCAGCTCTTGTCTCTGTGTTTCTGTCAGTTTTGCTAGTTAGTGGTCAGCACGGGACCCGCCGGTCACAGGCCCGTCGGAAGCTTCCGGCCGTGCCCACGTGGCAGCCTCGCTGGCGTCCACACTGGCGGGCGGCCGAGCTTCCGCCTCCGGGCCGTGAGCGCAACAGCCCGTCTACACTCTGCTTCTGAACGGCTTCCAGGAAGTGTGATTTCTGAACGGCACTGCACCTCACGGGCTCCGAACTGCCCATGCAGCTGTTAAAGTGCATTCTTCTTTTAAAAAATAAGAGGAATAATCTTTACTCTTTAACCAAGGTACTTAAAAAAATGAACTTTTTGGTCTCTCAGCAGATATTCCCAAGTTGATCCTATCGCTACAAATTTCGGCATTCTATTTACAAGTATTTATAGGGTTACGGGTGGAAGGGGCCTTACAAAATTAAAGGTGCAGCTTCTCTTGAAGCAGAAATCAGTTCTATAAATTCACACACGGGAACACACACTTGGTTTACGACGCACAAGCATGTGGGTATTTACAGAGACTGAAGACGCCCCCAGACCCCTTTTTAAGTACCTAGTTGTCTGTCTAGATCAGGAAGCTCGGTCTCCTGCCATCAAGATTTGGTTTTACATCATTTTGAACGACTTCTGCAGAGTCCCTGCGGGCAGGACCCCAGCCCCGACTTCGGAGTGAACCATCTGGTGTAAGGAGGCGGGGGGCTGCGCCCACGCGGGGCGCTCCTGCAGGCCGAAGCTGTGCCTCTGGAAATGGATCAGGAGACAAACGGACTCAGGACTGATCCTGGGAAAACATTTGCATGAAGGAGCAAAAGGAAGACTCAATCCCCACCAGCTGTTCAACGACACCGACGGTCTCGGTGATCCCTCCAGCACTGGGGGTCACTGCGGAAGACCCCGGGGAACGGCCTCCTGCTGCCGCAGGTGGGGCGAGGCCCAAGAAGCGCGCCCCGTGCTCGGGCTTGCGCCACCCCCCCCCCCCGTGAACTCCCCCGGGGCCAGAGAGCCTTGGCATGCGGGGTTCCCTGCGGGTCTAGGCCTTGCGTCGGAGCAATGAACAGCGAACCCCCCCCACCCCGCGACGCCTACGACACACGCGCGCTTCGTGAGAGAATCTGGTCCTGCAGTGTTCTTGGGCCTCTCCCTGCGGCTGTGTCCCTGAAAAGGGAATTTAAAAAGAGAAGGAATATCCCACTGCCGTTGTGTTTCCAGCCAGGCCGTTCTGAACGAGCCCGATCTGCCGACGCCAGGGAAGACCGGGGATGCAGTCTGCCGCCGGACCTCCCCGAGGCAGGACAGACAGATACGCTCGCGCGTAGGCAGCACAAAGGGGCTCTCCCGCTTGCCCTCAGCAGGACCGTCCCCAGGTCACCCCCGACAGACACAGCAGACCCTCCCTTGTCGGGATCCGCAGACCTCTCACACACAGGGCCCCCGAGATTTGCTCCTGGACTCCCGACCTCAAACTCGCCAAAGTACGGCCAGGCCCCCTCATCAGACCGTCTGCTGGAACCCCCCACGGGGGAGAACCCCCTCTTGGCTTCAAACAAAGCTCCGTCCCCCCTGCGACGGGGGCCGCGGAGCAGGGGATGACCCACACGGCGGCTGCGCCATTTGAGCATGGCCTGGCTGGTCCCACCCGCACATCTGCCTCGAGAGGCAGGAGCCAGAATTGCAACACGAGGGCGATGGTGAACAAGGATGGTCGTGTGGACGGCACAGTCCCTACTTCCTCAGGGAATACAGAATACATTCATCGAAGTCTGACTTGGGTCAAGGGGAACGGGCATCACCTGGAACGTGCCAGAGTGCTCGGTCTTCATGATACGCCTTTATCACGTTTTCACTTTCCCAATCAGATTTTCATCCTGACAACTGGAGCACATTTATTGAAAGAACGGTCTGTTGAAGCCGTCAGTAAAGAAATTTCATTTTAAGACCAAGGGCCCAGAACAGTGACTTTACCTCAGGAACTGGGATAAAGGATCTCACTGTCCCCAAGTGAGCTCTGGAAACTTTGTGGGAGCGGGGGGGAGGGGGGAGGATTTGAAAATCAATGACTTTGCTTTCCTAGATTTAGAAACTGGGCAAGTGAAGTTCTAGTTTGCCATTTCTGCCCTCTATCTGCAATTTCAAAAATGGGGCGCCGACGCACACTTTTTAATTTTGTGTATTTTTCTTAAGGTAAATGTGGTTTTCCTTCTTTTCTCTTTTCTACAACCTCTCCCCCAGGCTGCCCACGTGCCCATTGTCCAGGTTACTCAAGGGGGACAGCGTACGTTTCGGAAGACAGCTCGTGGATTTACAGTACTCTAAAACCAACCCTGAAAACTGATCATCTCGTTCACTTACTCTAACTTCAGTGCTGTTGTTGGCAGGAAAAAAAAAAGTTACCTTAAGGCTTACGGGAAAGTAACTTATTAAATTGTGAATGCAGCATTGTTTACTCTCCCATCGACTGGAAGCTAGCAGAATGCGTTCTGGATCAGTAATACAAACTTCCTAACATTAGCAAAGATTCTCACTCTTTTTACACAGAACAATATCCATAAGATTATCTAAGGGAGCCTGAGAAACCATGATCTACATCACACGAAGATCCCATGAATTTCATTATCAAAAAGTGCTTTATCTTTGAGAAATATGTCGGGGTTCCAATGGAAATATACAATGTTAAGATCACTCGACACTTTCTCAAGTGAAGTACAAAGTAGAAAAGGAGCAAAACGGCGCGAGGCTCTGCTCTCTGAACAGGCCTCGTGCACGTGACTTTTAGAGTGTACTACATTAAAACTGTTTTCAGAGTCAACAGTGGGATTTTACACCACTCTCCCTATTCTAAAACCTGAGATTGGACACCAAAGCAGTCAACTTTGTTACTTATCAGAGCAATTCTGATCCTTCCTAAAAATAGAAGACAACTCAATTGAATTGAAACTCCAGGGTCAAACCAGGAACGTTCCCCAGGCGGGAAGGAGCCGGACCACACGCGCATCCAACGCCAAGAGTGGCCCGAGCAAGGCCTCTCGGTGAGCCCCCTTCGCACCCGCACCGGAGGTCACTTCCCTCCTTCCCTCTCACTGATCAAGGCCACGCTATTTGCAAATGAATATCTACTGAGAGATCAGTTGTGCATTGGACAAAGTACCGCAAAGTGGGTTAAAAATGAAAACAAAATTTACAGTGGAGAATTCTGCGCGTGGCTGACACACTCAAGCTCCCCCCGAAGGCCGCCCGCCTGCAGAGCAAGGCAGACGCCGGCGACAGTTCCGTCTCGACACCTTGCGCAGGTCACGCTACCCCCCCGGAAGGGCCGGTCAAGGTCACGCGAAACAAAGCATCCTCAGCAACTAGCCTGAAGTGTGCAGCCGTTTTCAGACCACTCAATATGAGGGCACTATAACCAGCCTCTTCTGCCCACGACCCTGCATCGTTTCAGATAAGACAGGACAACTGTTTTGTTTTGAGAAAAGTGAAGCTTGCGTCTCTTTGAAAGACCTGCAACTGACTGCCAGGCGAGGGAGGGGCCGGCCCCTGCACCCCCTGCAGCGCCCCCAGCCCCTCCCCCGGCAGGCAGGCAGCGAACGGTTGTGGAAAGTGACCTGACAAGCGGCCGTGCGTGTCACGGCCGCAGCCCTCCTGACCGACTCCACGCCTCCCACGGCGGCTCAGGGTGTCTGCGCTTCCCGCCGGGCTTCCACTGAGAGTTCTGGGTGCCCTGGAGAGTCCCGTGGCGCTCCGGGCAGCAGATGCACTGAAGGCTCTCTCCGCGGGCTAGAACCGCCCCGCTACTCGAACCCGAGTGGGGACCAGAGAAACCACGAGGCGACGGCGGGATCTCGCCACGGAGTTTCGCTCTTTTGATGCGACCGCTCCTGCGACCGGACGGCTCCCGGCCGACGCGGCACCGGCTTGAGAAACACTCTGCCCGCGGCCGCAGAAGGGATCCTCGTTCCCCGCTTCTTAGAAACCGGACTTTTTTGAACATGTGATCAGCTGGGACGTTTGCCAAGGTGGAAGGACGAGCTCTACATCACTGTTCGTAGTAGAGGATGAAAACCAGAACAACAAAAATCTGGTTGTTTCCCAGAGTCTGTAATGCCGTTTTCTAACCGGAACTAACAGATTTCCTTTGCTAAGCGCTGCTTCTGAACGAGTTCTGAAATCCGGCCTCGGTAACCGGCCACACATCAAAAGAGCAGTCTCTCTGCCCCAGAACAGTGCGTGCGGTGAGGGTCAGTGAAATGCTACCACCGACCCACACCCTTCTGTCGGCTCCCTGCAGTGCGGAGAGAGGCCGGAGCCACCCCCGCAGGACAAACGACCCTCAGAGATCGGTTAAGACTTACAAACCCACCACTATGACGTTTACCACTTAATCTTACATAGGCAGGTCAAAATTTTAATATAAATTACTTTTTCCAACACATAGCTTATGCATTCTTTGCTCCTTTTTTTGGAGGATTCTCAAATTGGTATCTAAAGATTTACATATGATATATTACTGTTACATGGTCTAATGACTAAGAAAATTTCTCTGGTAACCAAAGCTGATGCCATATATGGTAGTGTTCTTGGCATATGCTCTATACGCCTCAGACCACTTCCACATTCTTTCTATTCAGCTAATTATAGCTTAGGAGCCACCGGTGAAGGACTGTGAAGACCCTGTCACTTCTACGGACTAGAAGGGCAAGGTCGGTTACTACAATTCGGCCAAACAAGAAGAAAAGGAAAAATGTGCCGGCCCCCTGCAAAGGGGAGGTACTGCACCTTAGCAAAATCGAACGGGCTCGCTGCCGCTGCGCCACGGAGCCACCACCGGAGCAAAACAAGTCGGTCTGAACGGGAACTGTACACGGTGTGAGAATGAACGAGTCCCAGCAGCGAGCGGAGGGCTGCAACCTGGTCTCTCCCTGCTGCCTCCCGGCTGGAAACCGCAACAGCTTCTGCGGATCGAACGCCGGCTGCGCGGCGCGCCCTTCCTAAGACGGCTTAGGGATCTGTTCTCCGCAGCAAAGAAATCAACACTCAAAACACACAGGTCAATACAGCAGGACATTATTGAAAACAGCTGCCTTGTGGTACAAAATACAGTACGAGTATATACGGATGTCCTTAAAACATCAAAAATACTATTGCTCCCATACAATTTAGGAAACATTCTTTGCGACGGAGAAAGTTTTTTAAAAAAAGGAAAAGCTTTAAAAAAAATCCGTTTAAAAAGTCTACTGTGGAGGATGAGAGTAGAGAAATAGTCTGAAAAGGGCACCAATGTTTGTGGCTCTCCACTTTTTTTTTTTTTTTTTAAAAAACCTAAGATCAACAGTATTCTGAATCATAGTCTAATTTTTTAAAAAAGCCTAATTTTATGTACAATTCTTTCCCTCCCTCTCGGCCACGATGCATGAAGACGACCTTTTTGTAGATTACTTATTTCCCAATAAATACAAAAAGATTGTATAGATTGAATAATACCAAACTCAGATAATAAAGGGTATGCAATAAATTAAATGGCAGCTCAGATAAAAGGCAGGCATGCAGTTAAAAAAGAAAAATACTAGGATTGTGGAGGTGAGGTTACTTGCCTCCTGGTTGAGAAGGTGTTACCCAAAGAACAGCTACATACTTGGGAAAGAACGTTAGCTCCCGTTCAATTCCAAGTCGCCTAGGTCTGTGCCACTTCTAGGAATACCTTGGTGATGGGGAGGGATGTACTTGATTAGTAAAAACCATTTCTACGGAAAATCCATTTAAAAGTATAGAAGAGGCGATCCTTGAAAACCCCAACTTTTATTCTTGAAAAACAGCTGGATAAACTGGCGAAGGCCAGTCTGTTGAAATTTCAAGATGGTAGAAAAATGCTTCCGGGACATGGTCAGCATTGCACGTTCCCTTCATCTCCACTCCGATGGATTTCAGCTTCTAAAGGGTGCACTGCTCCAATCACTCATCCATCATTTGCCAACTTTGATCGGGAGGTACTGAAACAATGGATCGAGTTCTTAAAAATTTACTTTAAAAAGAAAAAAATGATGCTGGAATTCTGGACCTGAGGATCTTTAGTATTTCAACAAGTCCACAGATGGAACTGAAGGTAGGTGAAAACTTCAGTTTTGGTTATTTCCGACTTTTCCGTGAGGACGTATATTCCATTAAAGCTCAGGCAGCCTCACTGTTCCTTTCGTAGGTATCTTCAAGTTTTACGGTTGAAAATCCAGTCAACCAGTGGCCCAAACAGCCGAATTAGCCGTAATTCAGTGGCTCAGGTGAACAGCCACAGGGATCTGGCTCTCATTCACCCCTAAGCCATCTCGAGGTGAGGACCTCCGTGCCTGGAGACCAGGGGAAGGCCTTCAGGGAGCAGCAACTAAGCCACTCAAGACAGTCCTCGTGCTTGACGTCACATTTCTTCCCGTGCCCACCTCAGCAACCCCCAATGTAAAATGACCCTTAGCTCTGAAAAAAACCGTGGCCAACTTCTAAAATCCTTTAGTAACAGATTCTAGTTGAAGGACTGACATCTGAATCCCTTGGCATCCAGGAAAACAAAGCCACAAAGAGACAAGGACACTGGTCCAGATTCCACGCAAAACCATTTTAGACAAAATGGACCCAATTTCTTTCTATATTCCCTGGTGGCTTCCTGAATTCTCATTCTGCCCTGTCCATGATTACTGGAAGTCGCACTCCTTTTCAGGAAACCTGCACCCTCAGAATGGGGCAGAGACCAAGGCCTCTCTCTTCTCAAGAATTCCAAGAAGACCTAGATATGCTGATCTCAATGAAGGTGGAGACCGACCCCACAGCAGTGAGGTCAGGAGAGCTCGTCAGGCCAGGACTCCCGGGTAGAACACAAATGCAGCTGTCACGGATGGGTCTGGGGAACCCGAGCGTTCCCTGGCCCCGGGCACGAGAGGATTCGCTCCCCTGCAGGGCTGCCCTGACCGGAACACGAGCCCCGGCTGGAAACGACGGAAAGGCTGGAAACGACGGAAACCGAGAAGCCTTCGCTCAGGCCGTCTGCCTCCGCTCTGCAGGCTGGTTGGTGTCAGTTCCTTGGAACTTTGCTGCTTTCCTCGAATTGTCCGCGACGGTTCTCTTGTGGTTATTTCAATGAACTGTTCTGTTTTTGAACTTTGTGGGCTCCCGACCGGGCCCCCTCGCCCCGCCTCCACTAGCTCCCTGGGGAAGAGCGGGAAGGGGGCTCTCCAGCCAAGGGGACGGTGGGGGGGTGGGGCGGGGGGGGGCCTATCCGGGAAGCGGCGGCCTCAGTCCTCGTCCACCTCCTCGCCCTCCGACTCGTCGCCGCCGCGCCGCTCGTACAGCTTATCCCTCTGCCGCTCCTGGATCTCCTTCATCTCGTCCGCGTACCGGCAAAAGGCGCCCCCGAACTTGCCCCAAGCCTTGAAGGGGACGGTGATGGCGTTGCGGTAGGACGGCTTCACCTCACTCACGCGCAGGAACACGCCGTACTTGTTGCAGCCCACGTCGAAGAAGAAGCGCTTGGAGTCCACGGTGATGGACGTGCCTTCCGGGAGCTCGCCGTACAGGCCGCCGCCCGCGCCCCCCGCGCCGCCGCCCGGGCCGCACGCCAGCTCGTCGTCGTCGCCGCCGTAGTCGTCGATGAGCTTCGCCAGCGCGTCCCGGAACTCGATGAGGCCCTGCGCGGGCAGCGCGATGGTCTGGCCGCTCTGCAGGCCGCCGGGCCCGGGGCCGCCGCCGCCGCGGTTGACCGTCTGGCGGATGCGCAGGAAGCGGCCGCGCTGGTTCTCCTTGAGGTCCAGGTAGTACTTGCGGTTCTCGCGCACCAGGAACTCGCTCTTGAGCGCGCGCCGCGGCCCGCCGCCCTCCTCGGCGCCCGCCGCCGCCGCCGCCACCTGCTCCGGGCTGCTGGGACCCAGCTGCGCGTAGTGCTCGATGAAGTCGCCCAGGTAGTCGCGGAACTCGGCGGCCACCGCCATGGACAGCGTCAGGCGGCTCTTGGAGCCCCCCGCGCCCACCTCGGCGATCTTCAGGAAGCGGCCCTTGGCGTTCTGCTTCACGTCCAGGTAGAAGCGCTTGTTCTGGATGTCCAGCCGCTTCGAGGCCAGCTCCTGCGTCTCCTGCTCGCCGCCGCGCGCCGCGGGCTGGAAGCCGCCGGGCCCGCCGCCGCCGCCGCGTTCGCTGCCGCTGTCGCCGTCCGCCATCTTCTCGGCCGCCGCCGCCGCCGCCGCCGCGCTTCGGCCGCCGCCGCCGCCCGCCGCGCTCGCGCCCGCCCTCCGCCCTGCGGCTCGCTCTCCGGGGCCCCCAGCCTCGCCCGCCGGCCGCTCACGCGCTCCCGCCGCTCATAGCCGGCCGCCGCCGCCGCCGCCCCCCATCGCCCCGCGCTCCGCCCCGCCACTTCCGTCCGGCTCGCGCCAGCTTCCGGCGCGTGCCCCCTGACGACACCCGCCCCGCCCACACGCCCTCGCGGCCGGAAGCGCCGCGCGCCGCGGCGGCGGTGGGGCGCAGGGCAGTGACGTCACGGCGCGCGGTGCCCTGGGAAGCCGAGAGAGTCCGGGGAGGGGGAGAACGTCCAAGAACGGGGAGGGCGCGGGAGGGCCAGGGGCGGAGACGGTGTGCGTCCGGTTTGCGGTCGCGTGTCTCCCGGGTGCCAGGCCCGTCGAGATAACTGCACTCCTTGTAGGAACAGCGGTTACAACTGCGGCGACCTCTAGCGGGAGAGTCATTCATGGAGGGAGGAGGCCGGGGTCGTCCGCGCTCAGAACAAAGCTGACCCGGCAGCGTTGCTGGGCAACGGCCCGGGAGCGGCGGGCGCTGCGCGTCACGTGGGCGCGGTGACGTCATCGCGGCGGGCGGGAGGGGGGAGCGGAGGAGGGGGAGGAGGGGGTGGGGGCGCAGCTTCCGTCCGCCGCCTTGTGGGCGCGGGCGGGTGGGGCGGAAAAGCGTCGGGCCCGGGGAGGACGGGGGCCCCTCCGGGCGCCGCTGCCCGTTCGGCCTCCGCGAAGGCTGTCCCCGCGGCCCGGCGCAGCTCGCAACGACCCGCCGCCCCTCTGCTCTCGCGGGGCAGCCCGGCTCTGCCCGGCGGGTCGCATCTCGGGCTTCGGTTCGGAGCCGGGGTCTCGCCCCTTGCGCGTATTTGGTGATCACGTGTTTCTCAGACCCTTTACAGTTCGTGTTTAAACTTGTGATGACGTCGTGCCTCACGGGTTTTCTCGTTGGTGACATTTGGGTGCACCCTGTGGAGCAGAGACTCTGAGCCGTGTCCTTCAGACGGCCAGCTGTCCCTGCCGTTTGCTGGACGGGGACGGGCCCCGGCAGGTGGGGGTGGGTGTGGATGATCTCGGGCGGACGGAGCACCTGTTCCCAGACGGCAGGAAGTCTGGTTTGGCTGGAGCCCAGGGTCTGCGCAGAGGGGGCGGGGAACACCGCAGCGGGAGGGCCTTGACCTCTAGGCAGGGGGTGGGGGCAGAGCTGTGTGAGCGGCCGTCTGACCTGTGTGTCTGCTCTGTCGTTGGGGGAGCTGACTGCGGGCACGGGACAGCATGGCGGGGTCCGTTAGCGGCGACGGCTGTGCTGTAGCCCCAAGGGAGCAGGGGCTGGATGTGGCTGGTGCCGAGGGAGGGAGCAGTTGGGGCCTTTGGGGCAAGAGAAGCTTCAAGATTTAAAAAACCGATGTGGGGGGAGGCAAGAGGAGTCCGCGTTGGTGTCAGACGGCCCAAGGCTCCTGGGGAGGACCAGCCCCGGAGATGATGGGGAGCACCGAGCAGAGACCGCCGCGGTCCCATCCCGGAGGTGCGCCTCCCCCACGCCACTCACAGAGAATGGAGCACAGCGGGATGAGCTTTGGTGCATTTTTGTGGTATCACGTTCCTTGTCCAGAAGTTTATTTCTTCTCGACGGCCTTAAACACCTGCTGTGACTGCCTTATGGCAAATCCAGCACAGATGAACGGGGTACGAGTGTCGGGTGGCGTGTTAAATTTAAAAAGCTGGCTGGCTGCCAAGAAGAGACATGGTCTGTAGGACGCAGACAAACAGTGGAGGAGAGGGGCAGCAGGGTTGGGAACCACAAGTGGGATGGATCTGACCTTAGCTCCCAGGAGACGGTGTCGAGGGATCAGGGAGGCAGACAAGATGGGAGGACAAAGACAGGAGTCGGTAGCACAGTTTGTACTGAGCCTGCGTGTCTGCTGCCCACAGCTCCGAGAGGTGGAGCGGAGATCCCCGATCGTGTCGCAATTCTAAATTCTCTTTCTCACGCCATTTGGGAGTACGGAAGCCAGATGTCCCGGTGCTACAGAGTGAATGTGGGTGGGGAGGGACAGCACCCAGCAAACAGGCCTGAGCCGGCTCCGAAGCTGGGGAGCACAGAGGGGGGTGGCCCTTCAGTGAGGGCCCGCAGTGGCCAGGAGATGGGCACGGAGGGAAGGACTCGGCCCTGGCAGGTAAGCAGGGAGCGTGGACGAGAGACAGGAGCTCCTGCTGTGCAGGCGGGAAGGTGGGGCTTTCTGCCAAAGGCCACGTTGGCACCAGGGCCTGAGTGAGGCCTTCTGCCGAGGAGGAGGCTCGGGCACGGCTAGAATCCCCCTGAGCAGCTGGTCTGGCCGAGGCTGGGGCCAAAGCATTCCGCTTCCTGCAGCCACCGTGAGCAGCTGGCGCTGGGCGGGAGACGCAGATGGCAGTGGGCCTTGCCAGGGCTGAGGAGACACACGAGGAACGGGGTCGGTGGCCTCAGATGACCAGCCCTTCTCCCAGTTCTTGCTCCACACTCTTGCGTTATTGTTCCTATTAAGCGTAGAATGGAAACAGCACTCAGTTCAGCAGCAGCACGCTTGACCCACATCCCCCACATGTCAGTATTGTAGCACCTTTGTTCTCTCTCTCCTTTTTCTTCCCCCAGAACTATTTGAGAATGAGCGGCAGACAGCATGCCATGGTGTCCGGGGGCGCCCTCGTCGCAGGCGCTGGCACCGAGACTCCCGGCTGCACCCCGTTTGCGGATCTGTCTCAGCGTGACGCTCTGGTCACGATTCCCAGCTGGCGTGCATCGAAATCTCCAGAGACGTCTTGGTTTGCTCGTGCACAGGCTGAAGAGATTGCCTCATCCGGACTGGCAGAAGGCCCACACCTGCTGTCGTTCTGGGCATTTTTGTCTCCTGTAGGGTGGAAAATCAATTCTCTGCTCCCGTGTGGAGTTCCAGGCACAGTTTCTAGCCTTGGGGCTTCTCAGTCAGTGCACTAGCTCTCCAGGATTCGAAGCTGCTCTTGGCCTTAAAACAAGCTCTTGGGCACTCCCAGACGCTGGCAGACAGCTTCACCTGTCAGCCCCTTGTAGCCTGTGCTCACCAGCACTGCCGGGGGCCTTGGGAGCCCCAGGAGAGGTGTAGTCCCTCCTGGGAAGACCCCGGCCTCCGCTGCCCGGCACTCGGTGACGGCGAGTGGCTTCCCTCCAGCTTCCCAGCGATCAGCGTGCTCCCTGGGCGGCGCATGAGCTCCAGAGTGGCTTTCCCCCTCCCTGCCGGTGTTTGTCCTGGGTGTGTGGATGTCTCCCACAGGCTGCCCGTTCTTTGAAGACGCGGTGTTGAGTTGAGAGCACACACGCATCGAACCCAGAAGTACTTTTTGTCTTTGGGGGAAAGTATGTTTGTCAGACAAGAGGGACGAAACCCGCAACAGAACAATCTTAAAAGCAGCAGGATCCCAGGGTGCCTGGCTGTCTTGGTCGGTAGAGCATGTGACTCTTGGCCTCACGAGTTGTGCGTTCAAGCCCTGTGTTGGCCCTGGAGCCTACTTAAAAAAAGTAAAATAAAACTGGGTCGCCTGGGTGACTCAGTGGGTTAAGTGTCTGACTCTGATCGCAGATCAGGTCTTGATCTCAGGGTTGTGAGTCCAAGCCCTGCAGTGGGCTCCACGGTGGGTGTGGAGTGTTCTTAAAAAATAAAATTAAAAATAAAATTTAAAAAGGGGAACAGGATTCCTAGAAATAGAACAGTCAGAAATTGTAGTAGCTGGTTATGCATAAGCAGGTCTGGGGAGGCCATAACTAGGGTCACTCGTGCCTCAAATGGAGGGCAGCCTCTCCTGGGGGACAGCAGGGCGTGAGGAGCCCCCTCCCAGCTGCTCGGGGACATGTTTGACCTTTCCCAGTGACCCTGCATGACCTGAGGTCTCCACAGGCCGGACAGCAGCTGCTCGTTCCATCCAGAGTATCTTAGGGTTTTGCCCGCGCCCCAGAGCTTCCTGGGAAGTTTGCTTCTGCCTCTCTTGCCCCTTCCAGAAGGCCGTCTGGCTCAGCCCTGATCGCCTGCCCGGTGAGTCCGTGTGCCCTCGCTCAGCCAGCCTCCCTTAGGCTGCTGATGCCCAGGCCTCCGCCGCACACAGAGCAAGGCCACATGGTGGAGGGACCCAGGGGTGGAGATTGAGAGCGACCCTGTGAGCTGGGGTTCCCGTCTGAGGTGCCCGTTCGAGCTGACGCTCTCACTCCATAAACAAGCGCATGCACTTGCACAGAGACATAGATGCAGAAGCATATGCCCGCGGACACACAGGTGTGGGCGTGTGTCTGCGCATTCCTCAAGGCAGCGACACCCCAGCCGTAGTGCACCACATCTCGGTCTCTAAATTCTGTTCCCTGCTGGAAGGAACCAGAGCTGCTCCAAGAAAGGCCTGGCTCCGGGATGGGGCGGAGTGAGCACGGGCTGAGCCTGGAGTACTGGTGGCAGCAAGTGCTCAGAATGTGAGGGCGACGCTTCAAAATGTCCCTCGTGCTGGCTAGGTCTAGGACCCCGTAAGCATCAGAGGACGACAGCCACAGACTGTAGCCGGTGACTAAGATCAGAATCCCCTGTGCACCTCCTGAGGCGAATAAGCGAATGAGAGAAGGAAAGCCTGCCTGTACCGGAAAAGGGGCAGCGATAAGGAAGAGAAGATGAAATTTGAGAAACATTTAGCGTGTCCGGCAGAGTAACAATGGAGTAAAAAAAAATCCCCAGGAGATGTTGAGCCTGGCAGGTAGAGCTTGCTGAGTGAGGCAGGTGTGTGCCTGGTCCCAGTGCAGGTCCACACGGGACACACCTGCTGCCCCACTGTGTCCCCAGGGCCTCCCACCATGGTTCCCCTGAGCATTCTCGCCAAGAATGTCCATCAGGTAATGATACTGTTTGAATTTCCTGGCTGTGACCGTGAACTATGGCCGTAGCCACACGGAAACATTGGAAAGTACAAAGAGCTTTGGGGCTGCAGTTTATAGAAAGACGTGCACGTGTGCAGAGTGACAGAGCATCAGGGGACAGTGTCAGCTGTGGGACAGTGGGCGGGGCCTATGCAGGAATTCTCACTCACCTGGCTTTTCTCCTAGAGCTCTGCAGGTACAGCTGAATAATTCAGTTGGCAATGTGTGGTTTTTTTTTTTTTTTGAGATTTTATTTACTCATTTGAGAGGGAGTGCGCAAGCAGGGGGAACAGCAGAAGGAGAAGCAGACTCCCCGCCAAGCAGGGAGCCGGATGCGGGGCTCGATCCCAGGACCCTGAGATCATGACCTGAGCTGAAGGCAGACACTGAACCCACTGAGGTCTCCAGCATTCCGGGTTTTATTACAATAGTATTAAGAACAAACGAATAATAAAAAGAGAACCTGGTATATGAACTAATGTTAAGAATACATGATAAGGGGGTGCCTGGGTGGCTCAGTGGGTTGAAGCCTCTGCCTCCAACTCAGGTCATGATCCCAGGGTCCTGGGATCAAACCCCGCTGCTCAGCGGGGAGCCTGCTTCCTCCTCTCTCTCTGCCTGCCTCTCTGTCTACTTGTGATCTCTGTCTGTCAAATAGATAAAATCTTAAAAAAAAAATCACAATAAAGCAGGTCAGATGAATTTTTTTGGTTTCCCAGTGCATATGAAAATTAGATTTACCCTGTGGGTTCTGTGTGCAGTAGCATGACGTTTAGAAAGAACCTACACGCCTTAATTAAAACATCCTTTGTTGATGAAGTAAACTATATTATCATGTGAGCTGTCCGTGAATCATCATCACTGACCAGAGATCACCGTAATGGATAAAATAGTAATGAAAAAGCCTAAAATCTTACGAGAATCACCAAAATGGACTGCAGACATTAAATGAACAAATGCTGCTGGAAAAAATGGTGCCCATAGGCGTGCTCAACCAGATCTGCCAGAAATCTAAAATTTGTAAAAAAAAAAAAAAAGGCAAAATCCATGAAATACAATAAAGCAAAGTGAAATTCAATGAAGCGTGCCTGTGCGTGTATATATGCAGAGAGTGTGAGAAAAGGAGAGAGAAGTTTATTTTAAGGAATTGCTCATACTGTTGTGGGCACTGGCGGCAGCTGGAGACCCAGCAAGAAGCTGATGTTGGGTCTGGAGGCAGAGTTACCCCTTCCCCCCCTGGGGGGAGCCTCAAACTTTTTCTCTTAAGGCCTTCAACTGATTGGATGAGGCCCACCCACGTGATGGAGGGTGTTTGCTTTAACCAGAGTCTGGTGATGTAAATGTTGACCTCACCTAAACCAAACTTTCACCCTGACATCTGGGTTGGTGTTTGACCAAATATCTGGGTGCTGGGGCCTGGCCAAACTTTCACTCCCCATCATGGTGTGAAGACACGCACATTTCTTTGTTTAGCTGGAGTGAATCGTGTTCACTGCTGTATAAGACACTCTGGGGGCACCTGGGTGGCTCCGTCGTTAGGTGTCTGCCTTTGGCTCAGGTCATGATCCCAGGGTCCTGGGATGGAGCCCCAAGTCAGGTTCCCTGCTCGGCAGGAAGCCTGCTTTCCCTCTTCCACTCCCCTAGCTGGTGGTCCTGCTGTCACTGTCTCTCTCTGTCAAATAAATAAATAAAATCTTAAAAAAAAAAAAAAAGACGCTACAGGGAAATGCCACCAGCTTGCGGCTTCAGGGTCATGGCTGCTGTCACCAACAGGCCGGGGGACTCTGGAACTTGTTTTCTGGGGCGCACAGGTGGGGCTCGGCTTGTGAGCACCCAGGAGCCGCTTCCGAGCTGCCGGGCCTGTGAGTGGCTGCGCTCGTGCTCGCCGTGGCGGCTTTCACCTGCATCCCGCGCGGACGGGGAGCTCTGTGTGTGTGCTCGGTGCAGCCACACTGCCTTCCCTGTCCCGTGTGCGTCAGCGGCTTGTCCTTCCCTTTCTTCAGGGCGGTCTTGGTGGCGGCCTGTGTGTGGGTTCGTCAGTACGCGGCAAACGCTGCCGTGTGTCCCCCGCTGCCAGCCCGACGCTGTGCCCCAGTCCAGCAGGTGGCTCACGTTCTGATGGCGTTGTTCGGGGGTGAGGCCCCCCGCGGATTCTAACAGAGCGGCCGAGAACCCCGGGTCACGCCCCAGTGCGTTGAGGCTGCTGGGTTTGAGTGGGGAGTAAAGAAAGCGCGAGTTTATTAGCCGGGATGGGGCAGCAGGAGGAGAGGAGGAGCCCGGGGGAGCTTCCAGGCTTCCAAACACACTGCCCTGGGAGCTGAGGGCCGCCCGCATGGGGAACGCGGACCTGGGGAACCCCTCTGTGTGCGCAGTGCCTGGGGGTCTGGCCATCCCTGCGTGGCCCCCTAGACAGCTCGCAGGCCTTGTGGCTGCCTTGGTTCCCGTTGAGCCATCCCCACAGCCCAGCCTGCCCCGTCACCCTCCCGGCCGCCCCCTGGGGGGTCCCGGTGGCCCTTCACACCAGCCCACGGGCATTGACTGCTCTCTGAGCTCGGATAGCTTTGTCCTGGGCGGGTCCTTCTGTCGCCGTTGGATGCCCTCATGCACTCTGTGGCTCTAGCTGGCTGTCCTGTCTCCACCTCAGACTTCGTGGGGCTGAGACCAGCCCCAGCTCCCCGCAGGCCCAGCCCCGCTCTTCCCGCTGCTGGAGGCTTGGCCGTGCCCTCTGCTCCTGAGACACCTGCCGTGACTGAATTTACCTAAACATGGAGCTTGACGCCGAGGGTCGGAGCCAGGGACCAGAGCCTTGAACGTGCCCTCGTTGCCAAAGCCTGGTCCTCTTCTGTCCTCACAGAAGGGGAAACTCCCCCGGGTCCAGGGACCATATTTTCCCTCTCCCTCTTTCCAGTCAATTCGCATTTTCACGCCTGCCCTTGGGGGAGGCAGCCAGGAGCCACCCCCACCCCCACCGCGTGCAGTTGCTTCTCTGTTTGAGCCAAGTCTCAACTCAGGAGATGGAAAGACAGTCTTTTTCAATTATCATTGATTAAAACCTCACTAAAATATTGAAGGAAATTTAAAAGCCAACAAATTCATGGGGCGCCTGGGGGGCCCCGTGGGTGAAGCCTCTGCCTTGGGCTCAGGCCATGATTCCAGGGTCCTGGGCTCGAGTCCCCTATCGGGCTCCCTGCTCAGCGGGGAGCCTGCTTCTTCCTCTCCCTCTGCCCCTCCCCCTGCTTGTGTTCCTTCTCCCACTGTGTCTTTCTCTGTCGAATAAATAAAATCTTTTAAAAATAAAAAAATAAAATACAATTCCCAGGAGTGCCTGGCGGTCTCCGTTGGTGGAGCGTACGACTCTTGATCTCATGAGTTCGAGCCTTATGTTGGACGTGGAGCCAACTTAATAAATAAATACAGATTTTTATTTTCTTTTAAGTAAGCTTGATGCCCACTGTGGGGCTCAACTCATGGCCGTGAGATCAAGAGTCACATGCTGTACCAACTGAGCCAGCCAGGTGCCCCCAAAATAAACTCTTTATTTTTTTTTAATTATTTATTTATTTATTTGACAGAGATCACAAGTAGGCAGAGAGGCAGGCAGAGAGAGGGGAGGGGGGAAGCAGGCTCCCCGCTGAGCAGAGAGCCCGATATGGGACTCGATCCCAGGACCCTGATATCATGACCCGAGCCGAAGGCAGAGGTTTTAACCCACTGAGCCACACAGGTGCCCCCAAAATAAACTCTTTAAATGAAATAAAATGAAATGAAATTTCCATAACCATTTCTCAGCATATCTACTCAAACAGTAACAGTGATAGGATCCTTTACAAAAGGTGAGCGCTCAGAGCACATTGAGGAAGACAAGACCCGGCACACGAAACAGAAAATAGATCAGTCACACATCTTTAAAATTAAAAACTTTCATGCATCAAAGGGCACTGTTAAGAGAAGGAAAAGGCAGCTCAGAGAGTGGGAGGAAATATTTGCACATGGTGTGTCAGATACGGTACTAATATCCAGAGTAGGCAAACAACTAAAACTCCACATCAGAGAACCAGGCAGCCCAATTCAAACATGGGCAGAGGACTGGAACGGACGTTTCTCCCAGGAAGGCAGCGAACGGCCAATGAGCGCGTGAAGAGATGCTCGGCGTCACTGCTCCTCAGGGAAATGCAAATCAAAACCACACTGAGATGCCCCTGCACACCCGTCAGGATGCTGGGCAGGAAAATAGGTGTCGGGACGATGCGGGGGATGAGGCGCGCGCGCACGGGTGGCGGGACTGCGGTGGTGCGGCCGCCGTGGACAGCGCGCGTGGGGTCTGCGGAGCTACCACGTGACCCAGCAATTCCACCCCGAGGTGCGCACCCCAAACCACTGAGGTATGTGCACACCCACGTTCATGCCATCATACTCACAACAGCCCAGAGGCGGAACCAACCCAGAGTCCTTTGATGGGTGAGTGGCTAAGAGAACTGTGGTCTGTCCACACCGTGGCCCCGCTGCAGGGCCCACCCCACCGGAGAGAAGCCCCTGCCCGCCACCTGTGCCTTCCCCTGGACGAGAAGGCCTGCGGTCCCTTCTGGCGCTGATGTCAGCTGCGCTGGATTCCCCGGTGACCGCAGGGCCTTGGCACCTCCCAGCAGGGAGCTCCAAGTCTGAGGGTGGCCTCAGGGAAGAGTCTCCTCTCCCTTTCTGTCTCCCTAGGGTCTCGGGCAGAAAGAGGCCATTTCCCCAAGTTGAGAAATGAGGGCCACCTTGAGGTTAAGTGTGGGGAGCCAATGAGGTGTGTTGAACACAGCAGGGGGTCACCTGTGCTGAGCCCCAGGCCAGCGCTCCAGGACCCATTACCCGCCCAAACCACAGTTGGGCACCCCCTCCAAATGTGACTTTGTCTGGCCGACCGGGGCCTGCCTCGTCAGCACTAGGTGCTAATCTGCGGATAGAACCCTCCCGTTCGTTCGCCGGAGGAGCGCAACCTTGCTGGAAACGCCGCCTTCCTTGCTAATGATTTCCTTCTTCCCGCCCCCACTCAGGCCCTGAATACCTTGCCTTTCCTACAGCTCCTTGGGGCTCCTTTTTAGTTGCCGGATGGGATGTGGCCTGATTCCTAAATCGTTAAATAAAGCCGATTACATCTTCAAGCCCCCTTGACTGATTTTTTGCTAATTAACAGGAGTGTGTCAAACAGCTCTGAAAACATCCGGGATAATTTCTCAGTCTGCATTTCGGTCCAATCCTCAGAGGGGGCCCCGGGTCGGGGGTGTGGGAGGAGCCGGCCCAGGCTCACTCCTTCCCTCCAGGGGTGCCTCTGGCCTGCCCTGGAGCGTGGCCTCCTTAAGTCATAGATGTTTACCAGCAACCTGCTGAGTGTGGTTCCTGAAAGGTCCATGACGTTTAACAGGGGATCTCAGGGCGGGAAGATGGGGGCTGCCTCCAGGAGTCTTGCTGGACTCGGGACCGTGGCCCCCTAAGGGCTGGGCTGTAGGGAGGTGAGGCCGGCAGCCGGCATGGGGATTTCCAGGACAAGCAGGGTCCCGAAGTCTGACCACCAGCCCTCCTCTCTGCTAAATGAGACATGCCCCTGAAGATGGGTGTTCCGACTGCGGGCAGAAGGAGGCCACCGCCCAAGCAGCCCGGAGCCCCTCCCCACTGCCCGTGGATTCTCTTCTTCGCACACGCATGGGTGCGGGCCAGGCCCAGGGCAGGGCGGGCTCCCGGAGGAGCTTCTCTTGCGAACGCACCCTTGTCTGGGCTCTCTTCTCGCTGAGCCCTTGTCCTTGTGCCCTGTAGCGGCCCTCGCAGGTGCCCTGCACAGAGCCATGGCCCCGGGGCAGGTGCAGAACCCAGCCGACACCCGGGCGGCTGGAATCGGTATTGGGCGCAAAGGACAGGCTTGGTCCCCAGACCTGGGCCAGGGAGTCCGGTCACGGACTCCTGATGCCCGCGGCGCCGGCGCTTCCAGACCCACCAGAGGCTCCCTGGCCGAGTTCCGGTCGAGGGTGCGGTGTGGGCACACGCGAGGTGAGTCACAGCGGGACGGCAGCCGTCATCCGAAAGGCCGCTCTGGCACTGGGGAGGTCTCTGTCCCCCGTTTCCCTCCTCGCACGTCTGTGTAAGTTCCCAAACTGACCCGAAACTCTGCTGTCCCGAACGTAACTGCTTCGTGCTGCCCCGGAAAACGCCTTCTCACGTCATCCCGTCGATGCCAATAGCGGTCACGACGGCTTCGCGTCCCTCGTCGGATCGCTTGCGGTACCCGGAGCTCCTGCTGGAACATTCTGAAGTTTTCCAAGGTCTTCAACACAATCTTGATATTTCTGCTGGGCCCACTCGGGAGCAAAAGTGCGGCTTTTCCCCGAGCCCCGCTGCTGGCCCTCAGCCAGCCAAGGGCGTCCCCACCGCCCTGCCTCAGCTGGTCGCATGCCCCACGCACCTCCACGTGGGGAAGGTACTGACCCAGTGCGTCTCTTCCCCGTGGGCGTGGGCATGTGTTCTTTATTCAGAGTCCCAGAAGTCTGCGGTCACATGGGCCCGTATGAACATCCCGTGTCAGTATAAAAGTGTCCCTCTGGGACGCCTGGCTGGCTCAGTCGCTAGAGCACGCGACTCTTGATTTTGGGGTTGTGAGTTCAAGTCCCACACTGGGTAGAGAGATGACTTATTACAAAACAAAACAAAACAAAAAAAAACCTGGGTGCGCCTGGGTGGCTCAGTAGGTTAAAGTCTTGGCCTTCGGCTCAGGTCATGATCTCAGGGTCCTGGGATCAAGCCCCGCATCAGGCTCTCTACTTAGCAGGGAGCCTGCTTCCCCCTCTGTCTCTGCCTGCCTCTCTGTCTACTTGTGATCTCTGTCAAATAAATAAATAAAATCTTAAAAAAAAAAGCCTTTTCCTGTATGCTACGATTTCCCATTTCATCGTTTGCCACGCCCTTTCATTTACGGGTGAGTTTTTTTTTTTTTAATGAGAGAATTTTGCTTTTTATGTCGCTCTCTGTATATATAAACACATAAATATCCACATGATACATTTTGCCCTTATATTTTATGCTTTGCCCTTATGCTTAAAAACTCTCCCATTCCCATTACTAAGGTAATATAAATATTTAGCTATATATTATTTAATAGTTTTCTTTTACATTGACTACTTTTATCAACCTAGGTTAATTTTGGTAACATAATTAATTTGCCAAGTAGCTGGCAATGTATCCCAGAAACATTTATGGGGAGAGAAGCATTTTTTTTTGAAGATTTTATTTATTTATTTTTAAAGATTTTATGCATTTATTTGACAGAGAGAGACACAAGAGAGGGAACACAAGCAGGGGGAGTGGGAGAGGGAGAAGCAGGCTCCCTGCTGAGCAGAGAGCCGGATGTGGGGCTCGATCCCAGGACCCTGGGATCATGACCTGAGCCGAAGGCAGACACCTGACTGAGCCACCCAGGCACTCCAGATTTTATTTCCTTATTAGAGGAGGATCTCGCGTGAGAGAGAGAGAGATCAAGAGCAGGGGTGTCCAGCTGCAGGTGCACATGGCAGGAGCTTGAGGCCCGACCTAATGAACGGTGAATGGATAGTGACATCACGCTCTCGGCAGGATGAGGGGTGGGAGGATGTTATCTCCATAAACAAGAAAGTCTGAAACCATAAGAGACTCTTAACTCCAGGGAACAAACTGAGGGTTGCTGGAGGGGTGTGGGGTGGGGGCCTGGGGTTACTGGGTGGTGGTCATGAAGGAGGTCCCGTGATGTAACGAGCACTGGATGTTATATGCAATTGATGAATCGCTGAACTTGACCTCTGAAACCGATAATACCCGGTATGTTAATTAGTTGGATTGATACTAAATTATATTAAATTTTAAAAGAAGAGGAAGAAAGTTTGTGAATGGATCCTGAGCTCAGTCAATGACGTGGGTGTGGGGGCACGAGGGAACGTGCTCCTAGAGGACGAGGTGAGATGGGCTTCCCGCTGGGGATCCAGCAGAGCTGGTGCACTCCAGTCAGGGTTCAAAGGCGTCCACGTGAAATCCTCTTGGCTTTGCCGTAGGGGTGAGCATTTCCCAGGGTGAGGGGCAGTGGGAGACCCACTCGCGTCTGATGACAAACGTGAGTGAAGATGGTGGGATCCGGGGATGCCCTCGGCGGGAGGCCAGGAGCTCACTGCCCATTGGAAGGGGGACGCCCCCATGGGGGTGGTCACCAGTGTGAGCAGGTGAGCGCCTCCCCGGCTCCCCCGGGGCCTGTGCCCGCCCAGTAAGTGTCCTTGGAAGTAACTACTCAGGGCGTCCTGCCAACTGGCGGAATGCCAGTCAGTTGTGGAAATGTGACCTTCTCCCCAAGGGCAGTGCTTGCTTCCGGTGGGCTGGCTTCCCTGTGTGCTTGGAAGTCTGGCTGTGGGCTCCACAACGGGCAGGTTTGATGTTGCTGTGGGAGCCCCTGCAGGGACAGCCCGGGCCCTCAGCCTCCCATGCTCAGGGCTGGCGGGTCTGCCGGTGCACTTGACCCTTCCGGACTGGGCATCCTGGCCCCATTGGCCAGACCAGGGCCTGCCAGTGGCTGGGTGGGGGGGGGGGACTGTGGGGAGCCACAGGGAGAGGCAAGCAGTTCCTGCTTTCAACTCAGCTCAGGGCTGGGCAGGAGCAGCCGGCCCTGGCGTTGCTGAGCCCGTGGGCCACCTGCTGGGGCCCCTCCTTGGAGAGAGGCTCTAACACGGGGTGGGGGGTGCAGCGGTTCTACAGCAAATTATTTTTATTGTGATTACTATTTGCAGGTTCCCGGAGGTGGAACTGTCCCGAGGCTATTTGGGAACGTGGTGTCTGCCGTGTCTCTTGGCTGGGCTCAGCGCTACCCCGCGAGTCACAGTTCAGTGTACTACAGCGAAGCCCTCCCTGATCCCACTGAGCTCTGTCGAGGTTCGGAAGTTTCACGAGCGTCGTGTCTTGGCAGGCAACTGCCCTTGCAATTAAAAATAGATTACTGCAAAAGATAAGTGACTGGATTGAGTCTAGGAATAACCAAAAGAACGTCACGATCTTGCTGTAAAACATGTGACAGCTGGCTGAGATTCTGGATGCGGATGGCGGGCAGCCTCCCCGGCAGCTCAGTGCGGCTCGGTCCACGGAGGCCACGGCGACGACCCAAGGCAGCAAACGTCTGTGTGCTGATGGAGCTTGTCAGTATCTTGACTGTGGTGACGGACGCATGGACTGACACAGAGGACAAACTGTCAAGAACCACACACACACACACACACACACACACGTACATACACATGCACGTACACACATGCAAACACACATCACCACACATGCACACACACATCACCACACATGCACACAGAAACACACCTGTAAACACGTCCACACTCTACCACCAGGCATCTGTGTGGCACTGTCTCTGAGGTGCTTCTGAGGTGTCTCTGGGGTGCCCCCGGGGCATGTCTGTGTCTCTGGGGTGTCTCTGTGAGTGTCTCTGGGGTATCCCTGGGGCATCTCTGTGTCTCTGGGGTGTCTCTGAGGTGGGTGTCTGTGAGTGTCTCTGGGGTGTCCCTGTGAGATGACTCTGCTCCTTGCCTGTTCTGCCTCGGCTCTCCGCAGCTGGCCTGAGGTCACGGCCAGGGTGGGCGTGCCAGGTCAGCCCCGCTTTGGGAAGGAACCGCCTGGCTGACCGTGGAGGACGGCGGGAAGTTGTGGGCTTTCTGTCCTCCCTTGTTCACGTGGACGTGTGCCGACTGCTTGGTGGGGACAGAGGAAAGGGTGGTGCATGGGAGCTGCCGCCAAGCCGGCCACCCTGTCCCCGGGACCCTGAGCTTCCTGCCTGTTCTCCAGCCCGACCATCGTCCTCCAGTTGGCTCAGCTCTGGGAAGAGGTAAGCAGAGCGGACGCTCATGCTCACTCAGATGTGGTTTCTGGATTATTCTGACCTTTCGTAGCCCATGAATGTACTTTCCTGGGTGAGAGTAAAAGCCCGGCCTGCGAACTGACCTCTAGGGGTGGGAGGAAAGGGACAGAGCCCCATGAGACACCCCAGCCTGGCCTACTATGTAAGCTCGCCAAGGCCAGAGCCGGCCTGTGAGATGCGGGGCGCCTGCTGGGAACTTTGTCCCCGTAGCTGAGCACCTGGGGACGTCCCTGCTGAGGACACTTGTGATGATGTTGGCCCTGAGATCTCACTGCAGCTCACTTGGGGCCCTGCCCTGGCCCTGCACCGTCTTACATGCCCATGGCCTTGCCTGGGTTCCCGGGAGGGACGGTGAGGCATGGCGCCCGTGACTCAAGGGCTCGTAGGGATGGAACACAGGGCGTCTCCCCTGTGACCATGATAGAGCTTCTAGAAGGTACCATCGCATTTTCCAGGAGGGGCAGGGAGTGCTTCCCGGTGTGGTCCCTGCAGGGGCCCGGGATCGGTGACCGCAGAAGACGGTGGGATCGTCTGTGCCCACCTGCAGGGCTGAGGACCCGGCATCGGCCGGAGCGCTGGCCATCCACTCCGCGCTGCTGGGGAGACTCCTCTGTGAAGAGGGGCTGGGCCCGCTGCTCTGGAGAGCAGGAACACCTCGGCCAGCGCCCGAGAAGGGCCCATGGCCCACGTATCACCGTGGATACCTCTTGAGAAAAACGGTGCTCACACCTCCCCTCCCGGCAGACTCACAGGGCTGAACACCAGCTCGCAGGCCACGGGGGAGCCCCAGCGCAGGCTCTCACCCGGAATCGGGCACCAACTTTGCGCTGACAAGTGATGTCACCTAGTGTTTCAGACGCGCACTGATAAGCCGCCCCCATACTCAGTGCAGCTCTGGTTTTTAGCCGGCGCACAACATAAAAAAAATAAATAAACCTTTGGGGCACCTGGGGGCTCAGTCGGTGAAGTGTCTGCCTTTGGTTCAGGTCAGGATCTCGGGGTCCTGGGATCGAGCCCCGCATCGGGCTCCTGCTCAGCGGGGAGCCTGCCTGTCCATCCCTCTCTGCCCCTCCTCTGCTCGTACTCTCACACTCTCTCTCTCTCAAATTAACAAATAAATAAATATATATATTTTTTACTTATAAAAACGTGGCAGAGCATCCAGAATATACAAGGAACTCCTCCAACTCAGTCATAAAAACAACCAATTTAAAAGTGGCAAAACCCTGGCATTAGCATTTCTCCAAAGAGGATGTGCACGTGGTCCATAAGCTCACGGAAAGTTGCCCAACCCCAGTCATCAGGGAAACGAAAATCGAAACTTCAGCAAGCTACCACCGCATACTTTTTTTTTTTTTTTTTGAGATTTTTATTTATTTATTTGAGAAAGAGAACGAGCTGGGAGAGTGGCAGAGGGAGAGGGAGAAGCAGGCTCCCGGCTGAGCAGGGAGCCCCATGCAGGGCTCGATCCCAGGACCTTGAGACCATGACCTGAGCCGAAGGCAGAGGCCCAGCCGACTGAGTCCCCCAGGCGCCCCGACCACCGCACACTGTCTAGCAAGGCTATCAAAGCAAAATGGACAATGGGGCACCTGGGGGGCTCCGTCTGAGCGTCCGACTCTTGGTTTCAGTTCAGGTCATGATCTCCGGGTCATGAGGTCGGGCCCCGCGTCAGGCTCTGCCCTCACCGGGAGTCTGCTTGAGATTCGTGCCCTCTCTCTGCTCCTCCCTCCGCTTCCTCATTCTCTCTCTCTCTCTCTCTCTCAAATGAATAAATAAATCCTTCCAAAAAAAAAAAAGTGAATTCGTGAATGTGTGCTCCCATACGGTTGAAGTCTGAGCGAAGCAAGGCAGAGAAAGGAGCTCCCGGTTCCCTTTATGTGAACGGTCCAGAGCAGGCCAGTCTACGGCGGCGGACAGTGGACTCGTGGTTGCCGGGGACTGGAGAAGGGGAGGGGGGTACTGCTCACGGGGACAAGCTTCTTCTGGGGCCATGAAAAGTTCTTTTTTTTTTTTTTTAATTTTTTTATTTGACAGAGGGATCACAAGTAGACAGAGAGGCAGGCAGAGAGAGAGAGGAGGAAGCAGGCTCCCCGCTGAGCAGAGAGCCCGATGCGGGGCTCGATCCCAGGACCCCGAGATCATGACCTGAGCTGAAGGCAGAGGCTTTAACCCACGGAGCCACCCAGGCACCCCATGAAAAGTTCTTATATTAGATGACGCTGTTGGCCGATAGACTCAAACCACAGAATACACTAACGATGCTAAAAACACTGGATTGCGTGTTAAAATGGTGAATCTTGCAGCGTGTGAATTATACCGCAAGAAGAAACAGAGAACAGGCCAGCTGTATGGTTCTTTCCTCATCTGCTCCGTGGAGACAGCCCTGCCCATGCCCGGAGCTGTGGGGGCAGGGACAGCGAGGGGGGCCACCCCCCGGGCCGCGTGTGGGGGGGTCTCCTGTCCCCGCGTCCAGGATGAGGGCCAGCCCTGTGGCTGGACACCTCCCCACAGCTTCCTGCGGTCCCCGAGCTTCTGGACACTCGTTCCACGGACAGGAAGCAGCGAGGAGGCTAGTGTCTGGACTCAGGATTCTGACGAGAAGAGCTGGGATTTGAGTCCCGGCCGTGGAGCTCGGGGGTGGCTGTGTCCGGCCCTCGCCTCACCTCCCGGACTCTGCCTTCAATTAAGTTTTGGGCCCAGAAGTGCCCCACGCCTTCTGATTAAAACCACTCACTCCCAGGGCCAGCACAGACTCCGGGGAGCCCACGTGGGTGCAGACATTCCCCCACCCCGAGGCCGGAGGGGACTCAGACAAAGGCAGCAAACATTCAGGACCCCAGTCCCCGGTGCAAAGCTGGTGCCTCTGCTGGCATGGGGCCTGCAAGCCTGACTCTGCCCCACCCAGCAGACCAAGGGCCCCAGGCAAGTCACAGAACCCGCGACCCCCACCGGCGCAGCGCAGGATAAAGCTGACACTCACCCGGTCGCTAGAGGACAAGGTGTAGTTTGCAAAGCGCTTCATAAACGTCAAGTACAAGGATGTATGGAGTGACGTAAAATGTGTGGGAATAGGCTGATGGGAGGTCAGGGTTGAATAAGGGGGTTCTAGCTCCTTCCTCATCTTGGCCCGTCGCTCAACCCCTCTGACCGGATCTCAGGATCCTGCAGCCCCAGGAACCTACCTGGCAGCCACAACCGTTCCTCAGGATGCTGGAGAATCCGTGTCTGGCTCTGCACTGTCCCCCAGCAGGGCAGGACCCCCAAATGTTGTCAGGTGGTGCGTGAGGCACCTCCCTCTGGGCTCCACGAAGCCCTGCCCTCAGTGGGGCAGCCAGGCAGTCATGGAGAATCTGGAAAGGAAGCAGGCCGGGCTGACCACTTCTGGCGAGCCACCTACTGGGAAGGGAATTTACAACGGGCCAGAGCACCTGCTGTCTGCAGCCGCTTAGCATCTCCGACCCCAGCGGACTTGATCACCCTTCACAGCTGGCTTGTCCCGAGGCCACCAGCGCTGGGGACAGATGCTGGAGAGGGCTATGTGGGGGCATCCAGGGGCCTCCAGGCTGGGCTCTGCACAGGTGACCCCCCAAACCCCCCAGAGAGGGGAGTCAGCAGTGACTAGGGGAAGTCTCGGGAGCTGTGAGCCGTTCAATGACACACCCGAAGGCCATGATGGACAGCCGCCAACCTCCCTCCACATCAACAGGGCACAACGAGGCAAGGATGGCACCCAAATTTGGTGTGCCCCAGTGGGGAGGGAGCAGTTTTGAAAGCCAAGGGGCCATCTATAGAGTGACAAGAGTCAGTGGAGGTGGCAGAATGGGGCAGGGTCAGAGGGTCTGGGGAGGGAGGGACGCTGCTGGCGAGACGGAGTGGAGCTGTGTCCACTCTGGCCTTTCTTTGATTGGCTTCGGAGATGCCCCAGACCCAAGGTCCTGTCCTAGACTGTGGGAGGTCCTGGCTTGGAAGTCCCAGAGGTAGGGTTCCTAGGGCCTGGGATGCCCACCCCCAGCAGGGACACAGCCAACAGCTGGGACAGTGTCTGTCCCGGTGTGAGCTCAGCCACAGCCCTGCCCAGGGGGGTGGCCTTGGGACCCACAATCTTCCCCAACGGCCAGTTGGCTCAGTGGCCACCCCCCCTCAAGGCAAGGAGCACCCTTGGCAAAGCAAGGAGCTTTCGGGGAGGGGAATTGGTGGGAGACCTCAGCTGTGGGAGGAAGAGCCTGGGACATAAAGGGCACGGTTTCCTCTCCGACCATGGACTCCACCACCAGCGGGTCCACTGGCTAGGGCCCAGGGGGAATGCAGTCTTGCTGCCCCCCCCAGACTGGGCTCCCAGGCCTTCTCCTCCAGTTCAGGACCCCTCAGGGGTCAGCAGAGGACGTGGGGGGGACATTTGCCAGGTTGCTGGCCGCTGTGCGGACGTCCACCCAAAGACACAAGCCTCACACACACAGAAAACCCTTTATTGCAGGGCGCACGGGTGTCGGGCGTGGGGCTGGCCTGGAGGGCTGCCCGGTGCGGCGGGCCAGGTCAGCCGCTCGGCCAGAGGAGCGTGAAGGCACCGCGGCTGCAGCGGAAGTCCGGCTCTGGCTGCTCGGGCTTGGGCTCCACCGAGACGAGGCGACGGGCCCCGCGCTGGCTCAGAGGGATGCAGTCGGAGACGCGGACCTCCAGGGCCCTTCCCTTCCTGAAGCGGGGGCGGGTGGGCAGGGAGGGAGACCGGTCAGCGGGCGGGGCGGGCGGTCTGGGGCGCGGAGGTGCCGGAGGGGTAGTCAGGGGCGGGACATTAGGGCGGCCAGGGGGCGGGGCGGGGCGGGGCGGGGCGGGGCGGGGCGGGGCGGGGCGGGGCCAGTGCCGCAGGGCGCGCCACTCACCCCTGGCAGTGCGCGGCCAGCACGCCCACCAGCTCCCCCACGCGGTTGTCCAGCGGCGGCCGGCAGCGGTGCAGACACACCACCAGGTCGTCCTGGCCGCGCGCGTGCAGCACCACCAGCTGGTCCCGGCCGCTGGTCACGCTCAGCCCGGTCACCTGCGCGGCGCGCCGGGGTCGGGGTCAGGGGAGCCGCAGGCCCTCCTCCTCGCCCCCTGCAGTCTCCCGGAGCCCGCCGCCCGCCCCGTCCGGGCCCCCTTCCTCCCTCTCCAGCTCCACCCACAAACGGGCCGGCCGAGGCGCTGCTCGAGAGAACGAGCCCCAGGGCCGAATGTTCGCCGTCCGCCCCTCTAATCCGCCGCCACCGCCCTCCCGGGGCTCCCGAGTTCCCCCGGACGTGCGGGGGCGGCCGGGGCGCTGAGCCTTCTGCTTTCCCCCCACCACGTCTAGCGGACACACAGGCGTGGCCGGCGCCCCGGTCAGGCCCCCGCTCGGTTCCGGGGACCCCAGGGAGAGGCCGCTGCCCACGGCAACGGGTCCCGCGGTCGGGCGGGAGCCCCCCTCCCCCCACGCCGCCACGGGTGTGGGTAAGAGGGGCCCGTGGCTCCGCCCTGTCCGCCCTGAGCCGCAGAAGGCCCGGCCTCCCGAGCTGCTGCTGGGTTCTGGGAAGCGGGGGCATTCTCCGGTGGGCGCGAGGGGAGACGCCCCCGCCCCCCCCGCCCCCGGGCTCACCGCTTCCAGGGGCACGGCCCGCATCACCCGGTACTGGCGGCCGGGGTCCAGCTTGTAGACGTGCCGGTCGGTGAGCAGAAGCGCCCGGTCCCGGCTCTTGTTGAAGCGGTTCACCTGCGGGACAGGCGCGTTCGGGCTCACCTGGCCGGCCCAAGGGCCTCCTCTCCCCGGACCCCTTTGCTCACGGACTGGGTTGGGTCTGACCACTTCCGAAACCTCTGCTCTGGGCCTGGGCTGGGGCCGCCGCTCCTCGCCCAGCCGCGGGCCTCACCTTCCGGACGTGACTGGAGAACAGCACGGCCCCAAAGCTGTCCTTCTCCCGGAGGGCCTGCAGGCGCTCCGCGAACAGGCCCGAGGCTGTGGGGTTGTCCGTGGCCTGAGGACAGAGGGGAGCTGCTTGGCCACGCTGATAAGTGGGCACAGCTGTCCCTCACCTCGCAAGCCGAACCGAGTCAGGCCTTGTGCCAGCCTCCCTGGCTCATCTGAGGGCCCTGCGCCCACACCCCTGCAGCCCCAGCTTCTGGTCATGCCTGAGGGCGCCAGAGCTGCCCACCAAAGCGGAAACTGAGGAGGCAGCGTCCCAGGGTCCAGGGAAGCCCTTCAGCCCCGGAGCCTTCATCCCCTGTGGAATGGAGCCAGGGGCACGGCTCGCCATGCCTGTGTGAGGGCCGGGGCAACTAGGGCATGGGTGCAGGGTGTGGAGGGGGGGCTTGGGGGCGCCTCTACCTGACACACGGGGAGAAGGAGCTCAGTAAAGCCCAGAGGCCGGGGGCAGAGGGGCATAGCCCACAGGCTGGACGGGCGGCCGGGCCCAGGGAGAGGACGTCTGGGATGGACACCGGCCAAGGTCTCAGCCCTGAGCCCCTCCTTGGTGCCCAGACTTCACGGCCCCAATACTCACAGAGGACAAGTAGTCCCTGACCCAGGCCCGACGGCAGCCCCAGTCCTGCCGTAGCTCCTGGAGGACCGTCATGGCTGCCACCTTGGCCTTGATCTGGGCCATGTCTGAAGGTGGGATGTTCTTCACCAGCTGCCGGGCCCGCCACCTAGAGGGAACCGGGTGGTCAGATGGACCTCATACAGCCCTCCCCTTCCCCACCCCTGTCCTGCTTCCCTCCCATCCACGCCCTTCTCTTGCTTCCTCTCCCCCAGGGGAGAAGGCCAAGCCTCTCTGCCTGGCCCTGGCTGTGGGGCTTTTTCCCCTTCCCGGGCTGGGTGGGAGGTGGCCCCGCCCACTCTGTGCCTCCTCCTGGAGAACTACTCGGCCTTCAAAGTGCTGCTCAGATGCGCTGTTCCCGCATCCCCTGGTCCCAGCCAGCCACCCTCCCCTGCAGGCCTCCAGCAAGGAGCTGCCAGGGCTCTGTCGAGACCGTGGGGTGTGGGGACCCAGTTACTAGGCACAGCCTCCCGTTTTCCTGCTTAGGAATGGGGCTTGTGGGGTGCAGACGGCTGCGTGCAGGTCGCAGGCCGAATGGGGAGAAACGAACGGGCAGTGGCCGGGCCCGCACCTGCAGAACAGCGCCTGGCAGGTGTCCTGGAACGGCTGCAGCACCGCGGGGGGCGGCGGCCAGATGAGGTCCCGGCCGTAGAGCGGGGGCTGCCTCGCCGCCTGGAACCGCCGCTGCAGCTCTGCCAGGTGAGCGCGCACCTTGTGCCTCCGGAACCAGCGCATGATGGTGTAGACGGCCCGCAGTCGCCGACAACGCTGCCTGGCCAGCGTGCCACGCCAGGCCTGCGGGGCCAGCGGGGCTTTCGGTCAGTCCGGGCCAGGCCCCGCCTCCCCGCCTGTTTCCCCCCTCCCCTCCCCTGCGGCCCGCCCACCTCCCCCACCCTCCGCTGGGCGGGGCCGGGCTGCTATGCCCAGGACTCCTGGGGGCCACCTCCACCTGGCCGCAGGGTGGCTTCCCAGGTGGGCACAGGGCCCCGCTGCAGTCTCCGCCTAACTTCTGGGAGAGCCTCTCTCCCTATTCCATGTCCTTCTCTCTGGCACCCGCAGACGGGGGCACTTTCCTTTCACTGGGGACAGCTGCCAACTGTCCACCTGGAATCCGGGCTGGCCCAGGTCTGACCTCCAACTCGTAGAAGCCCCGACACAGAGGGGTACCCCAAGAATACAACTGTTAAAACCCAGACTGGAAACCCTACACGGCGGGGAGCCCGGGGGACCCACAGATGAAAGCAGACTCAAGGAACCGGACTCAGACCGGGGACAGGATGGCAGTGTGGACGGAAATGGTGGGGCCGCGAAGAGCCAGTGTGAGTGTCCCGAGTCCCATTTCCGTGACCATGGCATGGTGTCGTGTCACAGCTAAATGCGGGGTGACCACGGGTAATGGTGGGACATTGTGGAAATTCGAATACGGCCCGCGTATTGTTCAGATATGTAGACTGTCTAGTCGGTGTTAGGGTTCTTGTCTGCTGACCTCAGCATGGTCAGAAAAGGGAACGTACTTGTCCTTGAGACGTGTGCTGAAATACGGAGCGGCCCCATTACTGCTTTGGTTCAGGAGATCATATAAAGGTACCTATCCGTGGGTGTGGGGACGGACAGATGGACACACAGAGCTGGGGTGGGAGAGCGCACCACGGCCCCAACCCGGGGGGATGGTAAGTCATCACAGGCATCTCCGACTTTTCAGTTGGTCAGAAACATTAAAAATAAAAAGCCACGGGGAGAGACGGAGGAATTCCTGTCCTTTGGGAATACTTACTAAAATGGCTCTAAACAAAATGATTTGATGGGGTGCCTGTGGGGCTCGGTCAGTCAAGTGTCCGGCTCTTGATTTCGGCTCAGGTCATGATCTCAGGGTCGCGAGAGCGAGCCCGAGTCCGCGCTCAGCGGAGAATCCGCTTGGTGTTTACTCTCCCTCTCCTCAGCCCGGCCCGGCTCACATGCTCAAGGCCTCTCTCTAAGATGACTAAATAAGTCGTTAAAGAAATGTTTTGCTTAAAAATAACTGGGATGGGGGCGCCTGGGTGGCTCAGTGGGTTAAAGCCTCTGCCTTCAGCTCAGGTCATGATCCCAGGGTCCTGGGATCGAGCCCCACATCGGGCTCTCTGCTCGGCAGGGAGCCTGCTTCCTCCTCTCTCTCTCTCTCTCTGCCTGCCTCTCAGCCTATTTGTGATCTCTGTCCGTCAAATGAATAAAAAAAATAAATAAATAAAATAAAAATAACTGGGATGGGCTGCAGGTGTCTGAATCAAACCACACACTGGTCAGGGCGGCACAGCTGATGCTGGGAGTAGGAGGGGGAAGTCGGTGCACTGCTCTGCGTGCTTTTCTCTGGGTCTGAGATCTTTCAGAGACAACAGAAGAAAAGAAGGGGGGAGAAAAGGAAGGGGGGCGCCTGAGGGGCTCAGGTGGTGAAGCGCCTGCCTGCCCTCAGCTCAGGTTCTGATCTCGGGGCTGTGGGATGGAGCCCCGCATCGGGCCTCCTGCTCCGCGGGGGGTCTGCTTCTCTCTCCCTCTCCCTCTGCTGTTCTCCCTTCTCGTGCTCTCTCTCTCTTTCTCAAGTAAACAAAATCTTAAGAAAGAAAAAGAAAGAAACAAAGGAAGGAAGGGAGAAAGAAAGAAAAGTAAAGGAGGGAATCCACATTGCTGAAAATCGTATTTTGAGCACCTGGATCCACCTGGGCCTGAAGCTGATGACCACAGGACTGAGGTAAACTAACCACATCCACACCTTTTGCTTAAGTCAGTTTCGGTCCTGGTCAGTCTCCTGGTAGAGGGGACTCCTGTGGGCCCCACCAGTGCGTGCACAACCTCCCCACTCCAGGTGGTGCACACCCATTGCTCCCATCCCTCCACCCAATGCACACCCTTCCCTCCCCTTCCCCTCCAGGTATATACCCCTCCCTCCCTCCCCCCTACACACATCCCCCTACACCCTCCGTTGTAGGTAGGCATCCAGCCAGGCCGCACCTTCTGCAGCAGCAGCACGATGATGGGGATAAGGCGTGCACGGCTCTGCTCCAGCGTGACCAAAGTCTGAGGCGAGCGGATGAAGAGCTTGGTGTGGCCAAAGGCCACGTCCCCTTGCAGCCCGTGCTGCTCCAGGAGGGCACTCACGGCTGCCTTGTCAGAGCCCAGCAGGTGATTGGGCCACGTGTACTCACAGGTCATCTTGTACCTGTCACCACAGGACAGGGCAGTGGGCACCGAGCTCTGGGGAGAGGTGGGGAGCTGCTCCCAATCCGATCCCATCCCACACGCCCAGCCCATGCCGCTCCCATGTGCCACTCACCCAAGCACCTGCCCACCCCATCCCCTGCGTCACACAGGGGTCCTCGCTGTCTGTGTCGTGTGCGTCTGCAGCTGAGAAGCACTGGCCGGGTTTGGGACCCTCTGGCCCCTGTCTGACTCCTCACAGGACTCTGGCCCATGGGAGACACACGGGCAGGGAGATGCAGCTCCGGGGCAGCAGGGGGTCCTACCTGAGCAGGAATCGTGGGTAGGGCTGGCGGGAAGCGAAGCCCGCCCTCCGGACCCGCACATTCTCCAGCAGCCCCAGGTACGCGACCTGATGGCGACAGTGGTCCTCGTCCAGCCTGGCAGCCACCTTGTCCTCATTGGGCTTGATGCAGCGGACATAGAAGGGCTCCTGCCACAACAGAGAGCACTCAGAGCCACCAGCATCAGCCTCCGTGGCCGCAGGGCAGGTGTGCAGCTGTCCCCCCCCTCCCCCCCCCCCCCCGGCTGCCCAGGGAAGAGGCTCTTGCAGGGGGAAGGGGGGCGGAGGGGCCAGGTCAGGAGGTGGTAGGGCAGCCCAGAGCCGTGTGAGCCTGCAGAGGCCAGGCTGAGTCTCCGGATGTTCTGTGGTTAAGCGGGCTCTGGTGTCCCCCTGCTGCCCCCTCTGCCTTCCGGCCTGTGAGCCCCGCCCAAGAGGCAGGGAGGACCTGGGCGGGCTGGTTCAAACCTCACAGTTACTCCAGCTTCAGCCCGACCCAGGACATCTGAATCTGCAAGGTGCTGGGTTCCCCCCGGCTGGAGGGGGGGTGGGGCAGCAGCCGACAGGAAGTGACCACCTTCCCCATGGTGTGCAGAGGCGGTGGGCGCCCAGGACGCCGGCCAGGCACAGCTGAGAGGCCCCTCGCAGGTGGGGGGAGGTGGTACCTTGGAGGCCAGGTTTTCCACCAGAGCCACCATGGAGTTCTTGAAGAGCGTGCCCGCGGTCAGGGGGCGCTTGGTCACCTCCGTGATGTCCTGCTGCCCATCCGGCCACATAGCCCGCAGGGTGGGGTCCGAGCTGTGGACACAGGCCACATCGCCAGTTGCCCTCTGGAGGGCGGCCCTCGCCCCAGCTCTGTCACGGGTGAGCCTTGCGGCCTCAGCGTCAAACCTCAGGCTGTCAGCCCACCAGGCAGGTGTCAGACCCGAGTGTGCGAAGGCCTTTCCAACCTCGGGCCCCCACGTACCTGTTGTACATCAGCCGCTTGAAGTCCTGGAAGAGGTGGTCTCTGTTCTTGTCGATGAAGCCCTCCACTGAGTACCTGGGGGGCCGGGGCTGGTGAGGAGCAGGGGGCCTCTGACGGTCCCCAGGAAGCCCCTCCCCCACCTGTTCTCCTGGGTCGGCCTCCCTCCCTCCCCTCCCACACCAGCTTTCTCAGCATGTTCGACTCCCGCCCTCAGAGGTGTCTCTCCGGGAGCAGGAGTTGGCGCTCGTGCCCACTGCACTGGACCCCGACTCTCGCACATTCGTGCTGTGTGACCTGGGACCAGGGACTTAACCTGTCTGTGCCCCAGTATACACCACAGGCCCAGATCAGTGCCTACTGAGTTTCGGGAACTCCTGAGGCAAGGGACTGCTTTGACTCTGCGGCACTGAGAACCTCGGAGTCCTTGTCTTGCCCTTTGATGACAAAAGGCGAGAAAGCTCGGTGCCCAAATCTTGCCACACCTGCAGCTCCTGTCAGGACACGTGGTCTGACCTCTGGGTGCACTGTCCTCTCCCCTTGTCCTTGTGAAGGACACATGAGACACGTGTGTCTCTGTGAGTCACCTCAAGTCTCATTCGGGAGGAAGGGAGCACAGGAAAATTAACAGTAATGTCACGGAGATTTCTGGAGGACTCCTGAGGGTGTGCCCCAAGCATGGGCAGCTCCTGGCTGGGAATGCAGTCCGTGGGAATGCAGTCCGTGGCCTGCCTGTCCCCTACCCCCCAGCTAACCGGGCTGATGTAACAGTGCGCCCCTCCCCCAGGTACTCCCCAAAGTGGAGCCTAGATATGAGCATTTTTAAAAGCTTCCAGAAGCTTCTATGGTGCACCCAGGGGCCAGAGCTCTGATCTTAAAAGCTCCATTTCATGCTTTCCACTTGTGAATCTGGTGTCAGGCACGTCTTCAGCTGCTAAGAAGCGGGGAGAGCCTTACGTGACGTCCCCCGCATAGTGCTTGATCCGGAAGTCTCGGCCGAACTCCATGGTCTTGTCTGTGGGGCAGAGCTGGGGGATGGGGGGCAGGCCAGGGTCAAGGCACAGGGCAGGGGTCTGTGCAGCGGACAGCGCTGGAGAGGAGGCCGGGCCCCGCAGAGGTGGGCAGCACCGTGCCTGGGGTGCGGGAGGGGACCCGTGCAGGTACCGGGCTGCGGGCGAGGGCCGGGGCAGGGGGAGCACCTGGCGGCTGGTGTAGTGGGGGTGGTGGCGGTGGTGCGTGTCCAGGCTCTGCAGGAAGATGCGGTCGGTGATGGTGCCTGCGGCGCTGCAGGCCTCGTCCAGCACGGCCAGCACGCCCCGGTGGGGCCGCTCCACCAGCTCCACGATGGTGGCGTTGTTGAAATAGTCCACCTGCGGGGGGGGCGCACGCCGGCTCCCAGTCTGCCCGCCAGCCGCCCGCGCTTCACCCCGCGGCCCGGGCGCCCCCGCCCACGGCCCTGGCACCCTGCCCGCGAGGCCCCGCTGGCGCTCACACTCTGCCAGGTGATGCCCTCGCGCTGGTACTCCTCCTGCTCCTGCTTCAGGATGAGCTGGATGAAGAGCTGCTGTAGCTTCTCGTTGCAGTAGTTGATGCACAGCTGCTCGAAGCTGCGGGCAGCGGCGCTGGGTCACGGTCACGCCCAGCAGGGCGCTCTGGCTCCGGGAGCTAAGGTGCCAGGACGGGCCCCTCCCTGAGAGCCCCACCGTGGGGGTGATCCTCCCGCTGTGGCCCCAGCTCTGACACGCATGCTCCACAGTGGATTTGGCGGTCATGGCCAGGGTACGTGAGTCCCCCCTTTGCCTTCGAGGCACCTCTGCACAGGTGGCCCAGCTGGAGCAGGCGTGGGGCCTGAGCCCGGGGCTAGAGACAGGCTGGGACAGCCGCCGGAGGCCCTGCTCCCCAGCCCAGCAGAGCTCTGAGGGACCAAGGTGGCCCTAGGGTTTGGGGTCAGAGTCAGACACGTGGCAGCCGGGCTCCCCACCTGTTGACAGGAAACACCTCAAAACCGTAGATGTCCAGCACGCCAATGACCGTGTCCTTGCCATCTCGCCGGGGGTCCCGGCCCCGGGTTTCCATGACACTGTTGATCCGGCTCACCACCCATTCAAACAGCCGCTGGTACACTGCCTGGGGAGAGGCCAGGAGCCAGCTCCTTCGGGCTGTCTCAGTCCTTGCCTCCTCCGGGAAGGCCCCCTGGGTGTCCCCATCTCGCTCCCCACAGCTTGCCCCCAGAGGACCTTGGCACAGGCGTCCCGGGCATAGCTGGCCTCAGCCGCAGTATGGCCCTTCTCAATGAGCTCCCGGCCTCCCGAGGCCACCGTGCGAGAGAGCAGGCTTCGCAGCACCAGCTCCCGGGGCGTGGCCGTCAGCTCAGCCACGTGGTCTACCAGCCGCTCCTCAGCCACCTCCAGGCGCCCCTGCTCCAGCCCGGCCTCCTCTGTCTCCACGAACTCGATGTTCCCCTGGGGATAGGGAGCCAGGACAGTCAGGCTCCAGGTCCCAGCAGAGCTTGCCTGCACACCTCTGCCGGGGGAGAAGGAAGGAACGGCGGGGCTGGGGGTGTGGCGGGGCCTGGCTTCTGCCCTGGCCATGGGAACGGCCCCGGGAGCATAGCAGAGTCTTATCCAAGGCTTCCTGCCCAGAACGTCAGGTCTGTGGTCCCACGGCCGCCGCCTGCAGCCGCGAGGCACTCCCCGCTCTCAGGCCGCCTGGCAGGGAAGGGAGGCTCAGCCGCGGTAGAACTGTCCAGCCGGCTGGACATCCCACGACAGAGGCGGGACGCGTCTGCACAGCAGAGTTACAGAGCTCCCAGCTCCAGGCCAGGCCTCCGGGAGCCCCGCCACGCCTTCAGCCTCCCCGAGGGCGGGATGGGCCAGCCGCACCACTGGGCCCACGGAGCTCAGTCTCCCTCTCCAGGGGCCACGGCCCCGCAGCCCCGGCCAGGCTCACCAGGTGCAGTATGGCCGCCAGGATCCGGTGCACGGAATGCACTTCCTCCGCACTGAAGCCGATCACCCGCATGGCTTCCGTCACTGCCAGGTAGTGGCTCCTCTCGTCGCTCTCCAAGGCCTGCAGGACAAGGGGCTCAGCACTCCAGGGCCCCGCGGGGCCTCCGAGTCCTCCCAGGGAGTGCCTGTTACCCCGGGGGCCCAGCAGCCCCGCTGAGCGCCCGCGGAGCCCTGCCCCCACTCACGTTGAGCCCCGCGCCCTGCCGGGTGAAGTTGTACACCGCGGGGTTCCTCTGCAGGTGCAGGCTCCGCAGCTCTGCGTCCTCACAGCCCCGAAGCACCTGGGAGCCCACACACCCCTGCCTCAGGCCCTCAGAACTGCAAACGCCCCGCCCAAACGAGCAGGAGGACCGACCGACAGAGCGAGGGGAGCTCAGTGCTGGTGTGGACCCACCCACGTCCAGGCAGACCACATCTCACCCGGTGTAGACACCACCCTGCTGGTGTCTCGGGACAGTCCCCTCCAGTGAGGGCGGGGCACTGGCGGTGTCACAGCAGGAAGGAGCAGGGAGGGGAAAGGCACTGAGGGGGGGGGGGCGATCGGAAGGGCTTCCCGGGCAGCCTCACACACCTGCTTTGGCTCACCTGGTAGAAGGCGTGGAAGTTCCGTTCGCCCACGTGCTGCTTAAGGACTCGAGACTGTGGAGGGAGGGGCAGCTGGGCCCTTGCCTGGGTTGCGACCCCCCAGGGGACCCCACCAAAGGGAGCCACCCAGCCCCTGACGCAGTGCAGGCAGAGGGGGTCAGGCAGACCTGGCACAGAGGAGCCCCACCTACAAGCCTGGGACCTCAGAGAAAGTGCCCCCGCCCCACTACTGGGGACCCAGGCCTGGAAGGGCCAGCGCGTGAGGCCCGTGGCCGCAGGGCCCACCTTCTCCAGCAGATAGCTGTGGATGTGCCCCCCGATGGGGTCCCCTTTAAAATCGAAGTTGATGTCCATGTACTTGCCGAAGCGGCTGGAGTTGTGGTTGCGGTTGGTGCGCGCGTTCCCAAAGGCCTCCAGCACGCACGTGGACTTGAGCAGCACGTCCTTGACCCTGTGCGGGGCAGAGGGGCCGGGTGGTAGGGCACAGGCCTCCTCCGGGGACGGTCCCTGCCCAGCATCCTTGCCCTAGGCCTCCCAAGGCACAGGCTGGGGACCGGCTGGGAAGGCCACCTGCCTGGGCTGTGCCGGGGTGTGGCGAGAAGGGCGGCTCCGCTCCTGGGTGTGCTGCCGCCTGCAGGGAGCAGCTGGAGCCGCACACTCTGCCCTCCGCCTCCTCCGCAGGGTGGGCAGCCGCCAGCCTCGCGTGCCCCCCCCACCTCGCCCCTCCTGACAGGAAGAGCCAGGGCACTCACACAGGAAGCTGTGCCCACGGGGCCCACTGGTAACAGCAGGCAAGCAACTGGTGAGGAGCTGGACGGGCGAGCCCGGAGCCGGGTCCAGGCCCTTCCTGACCATCCTGCCCGCTTCTCCCCTCTGTGGGGTCTCCCAGGAGGGGCACAGCCCCCGTCTGTTGGCCCTGTACGCTTTGCCTCTTCCCCGATCCTAGAGCTGGGCCCCCCCACCACCCGTGGCACCGGGCCCTGCCTCTGCTGGGTGGATGGGTTCTGGGCGGGTCGCCAGCAGAGGAGCCCTCTGAACCTGGCCAGAGGCAGGCTGACTTCCATCTCTTTCCCCTCCAGGCCTGAGGCCCAGGGCCAGCCCTGCGCCAGCCCTGCCCGCTCTCACCTGTCCACCTCGGCCCTTTGGCTGGGGTTGGTCACAGCCGCAATGTACTGCATGATGTGCTTGCTGGCCTCCGTCTTCCCTGCCCCGCTCTCCCCTGCCGGACAGATGGATGGATGGACGGTCAGACGGAAAGGGTGGCCGCTCCCCTTGACCAACCTCCTGGGCGCCCCCTCCAGGGTGGGGTTGGGGGAGGCAGCCGGGCCCAGGCCGGTACCTGAGATAACAATGCAGGTGTCCCTGGAGCGGCGCTTCATTGCCCTGTAGGCGGCATTGGCCACGGCGTAGAGGTGCGGCGGCCGCTCATAGAGCTCGCGGCCCTGGTACTTGGCGATGGCCTCAGGCCCGTACAGGGGCAGCTCCTGGTAGGGGTTCACCGACACCAGCACCTCGCCGATGTAGGTGTAGATGCGGCCCTTCTCGAACCTGGTACAGGCGGGCCGAGCCTCAGCGCTCAGGGCTGTGGGGGCGCACCCCAGGTGTGGGGCGCTGGGCCCCTGTTGGGAGTCTGGGGGGGCCCTGGCCCACCGCACGGCTGAGAGTGGGAAGGAGTACGGGTTGACCTGACACTTCCCAGTGCCATCTTGCTGGAATCCCACCCCCAATGCACCCCCAAGCTGGGACCCACGCTGCTCCCTGGGTGGTGGTCGGGGGCGGGGGGGGGGGCAGGGGGGATGTCGGAGCAGGAATCTCCGGCACCTGATTTTTGAAGGGACAGGCAGAGCCGAGGACGGAGGTGGAGGAGAGACCGGGCTGGAGGCCGGGGAGGGGCCTCAGGCTATTTCCTGTCTTGGGGCCTGGGTGGGGACCCAGAGGCAGCAGGGAACCCTGCCCCGGCCCCACCCAGGTGGCTGGGACCAGGCGGGGCACAGGGAGGGGGCCTGGGGATGCAGGGGCCGTCCTCCTCCGCCTGCACATCCTCCTACTTCTCGACCCTTCCTTTCGGGAGCTCCGGCTCCTGGACCTGGGTCTGTCCATCTCTTGACCTTTCTGCCCTGGAAGTTACGCCCGCCAGCCCGCTCAGCGCCCCCTTTGTCTGGGACCCGCCCTTCCCTGGTGGCTTGTGGTCCGTCCCCTGTCAGGGGTTCCTCTTCCTCTGCCGCTGCCTCGGACGAGGGAGTTCCCCCCGCTCGGTTCCCTCCACACCCTCTCTCATCTGCCCCGGGCCTGCCCCCCTGCATGCCGCCAGGGCTAAGTACTCCATTGTTAAAAAGGACATGGTCATGCCTGCCTCACAAGCTAGTGTCGAAGAACGATGTGAAATTACGCTTAGCTTCCCGCCCATACAAAATACCCCATTTCCTGTCCTCTACCTTCAACAGTGTGTGCTGGGGGGCCCCATCCCCTAACCCTGTGCTCCCACTGGCTGTCCGGGATAAAGCCACCCAGCTGTCCAGCTCCTGGTGGCCGTCCCGCCTCACCATCCCCTGGTTCCTCCAGGGCAACCAGACTCCATGTCACTTCTACCAGCCACGCCCTGGGGCACCCCATGCACCCCCAAGTGTCATCTCAGCTTGTCCAGCTGCACCCCGGGACAGTGCCTGGCCCCTTCCCTTAGAGCCCCCAGGGCACAGCACGAGCCCCAGTGGCAGACGGACAGTGCACCCAGTCAGCGGGCCCGGCTCCTGCCTGTCCCTGCCGGGCAGGATGAGCAGAAGGCACCCAGGCCACGACTAGGGCAGGGGTCTGGGAAGCCCTCTGCAGCACTGGCTGGCGGCCCTGGCCTTGGGAGGCGGGTCCCGCTCCACCAAGCCCCCCTGCTGTTACCCACACAGTGTGCGGTGGGTGTGTGTCCTGTGTGTGCGGCCCTACCTCAGGCTCCCACCCTGGGCTGATGGAGACCGGGGAGCCTGGGGGCTGGGGAGAGGGAGCCGGAGCCCGGCGTCTACCTGAGTTTTAGGTTCTCCATGAAGTCCTCCATGGTCACTTGGTCCAAAAGCACAAAGTCGGGTTTGCCGCACTCGGGGCCCTCCTCGTCCATCCTGCCAGCGGGAGCCCCCAGGCGGGGTTGCCCCAACCTTCCTCTGCAGAAGGGTGGAGGGGAGGGTGCTCTGAGCAGGCTCAGCCCTCCCAGCCGTCTCCCCAGCGGTGCGGTGAAGTAGGAAGTGGGTTCTGGTCCCAGGGAGGGGCGGCCCTCCCGGCTTGCCGCTCCCTCTGGAGGGGCTCTGACCCTGGCTTCCTGGTCCCCGCACCCGGAGGGCGGGCACGCCTGAGAGTCCAGGCGCCCGGTGCTCTGGTGGACTCCTGCTGGCCTCCCCGTAAGTTCGGAGCCTCTGTGGTCTCCACACCCACCCCTGACCCCAACCAGGCCCAACCAGGGGCGTCACCTGTCCCAGCTACCAAACCTGTTAACAGCAGGAGCTCTGAACTAGGGGCAACACCACGCGGGCTTGCTACCTTGTATCTTGATAAAAAGTGGGCCTTTGGGGCGGGGCCTCGGGTAACTTCAACGTGTGCAAGACCACACCAGGATGTAAATGACAAAACCACCCTCCCGTCTCCGTCACACTGCACTGCAGGGCTGGCGGTCTGGTTCCTCAGACAGATTTGGAGTTGGCTGCAGCCCCAGGCCTCTGGATGTCACCCGGAAGGCCGCCCCTGACGTCCCCCCGCCTGTCCCACTCTGCTCTCACAGCCCCATTAGAAGCCGCAGACCGGCTGGCTCAGATTTGTCTCCTGACAGCCTCCTTGACCCCACGCACCCTCCGGGCAGGCACTTCTCTCTCAACACCCCTGGGGAGGCCAGAGTATTTGGCAAAAGTGAGTCATCCACACGCTGCTTTGGGGAACCCGCACTCAAGAGCCAGCGTAGTGATTGTCTTTCAATGAGCTCACTTCTTAAAACTCAAAAACATGGACACACGAAGGTTTCTTGCCGTTCAGATTCATCAGGATGGATACACACCCAGTAAGACAGGGACGTGCTTACTCAAAAGCCTGATGTCCCAGGCCGTGTCCTTGCGCACCATCCTCTGGGGGGGCTGTTGGCCCGACCATTCCTTCAAGGCCCAGTCATCGTCCCACCTCTGGGGATCCCCTCTGCGGCTGGTGCTTTTGAAGGGCTTTTCCACACCAGCACTCCAGAGCATCTGGTCCCGGGGTTTTACTTCCCCAGCCTCTCAGCCAACGGGGTCCCCCAGCCCCCGGCTTCAACTGAGAGGAACGACTCAGCCTGTGCGGTGAAACCTCAGCCTGACAGGTTCCACGTCACTGGATAGCTTCTGGGTTTTTTCTGGTAGAAACGTCAAGACCTTCTGAGGTTGGGGATTTGGCCCCTGGGCGGAGCTCGGCTTAAGGCACTGCCACCTTGTGACCTGGACCCTAACTGCAGTCTGCACGCGAAGGACCTGCAGCCCATGCCTTTGTCCTGAGGCTAGGGCGACACGGCATGTCTTTTCCCATCCTGGTCTGTCTCCTGTCCTCTCGGGACAAACCCCTTGGGAGGATCTCAGCTGGGGGACCGAGGAGGGCAGGGGACTGCTGGGGACCCCACCCTGGCCCCTGCTGATGCCACTGGTTTGCTGGAGACGCCAAGCTCCCTCCAGGTCCAGCACATCTCAGGACATGTGGGAACTGCGGGCTGCTGCAGGGAAGGGCCCCACCAGGGCACCGCAGAGGCCACTTCCCCCTCTTCCCGTCAACCAGGTGTGTGTGCGACGGGGGTGCCATGACATCAGGAACGCACCGAATGTAAGTGTCCGGCTACGTGTGGACGTGTTACTTTCCAAACGAAGCCAACTGTGAGCGTGCATCACTCCCACACGGCTTGCACATGTTTGCGTGCCCATGCCCAAGATGAGCCTCACTCCCAAGTCCGACCGGCACTGGAGAGGAGGACAAGAGGCAGATGAGCCTATCGAGACAGCAGAACCCATCCAGGATCCCCAGGGCAAGCGCACAGTGGAAGGTGCTGGTAGCCCATCACCCACTCAGCACTTTGCAAAGACTGGACAGAAGGAGTCTGGCTGCCACTCCCTTCGAGGGCAGGGCGCCCGCTCCTTGTATCGAGCACACGGAAAGGACACAAGCCAGCCGCATCACATGCCGGGAAGACTTTATTAACAACCCCTTGTCTGCCGCACACAAGAGGTCAGAGGGGCCCGGGCCCCGATGCACAGTAAGGATCTTCGTTTGGAACCAGACAGTGCAGCACCCAAACCTGGGGGCAGAGAAACGTCTGTCAGATGTGCACACCAGGCCCTGAGCTGCCCACTCCCCAGCCTGGGCCCGACCCAGAAACCCCCCTCTCCTCCCTGAACGGGAGCCAGTGAGGAGCATACCTGCTTAGAGAGAAGGGTGCACAAGTGACCTCGTGGGGCAAATCCCTGCACAGGCCACACCCCAGGGTCCACTTCCTCAGGCACGAGACAGTGGCACGTGCGAACAGCGTGGAGGCTGGCTGTGAACACAAGTGACGTGAGCACACAGCTAGGGACTAAATACTGGTTGCACTGAGAGGCGGAAGGGGACTGAACCCAGAACTCCTCCTGACCCCACAGTGGGTTGAGGTCTCTGTGACGGGACATGGCAGCAGCCTGACCTTCCCAGGCCAATACCCCACTGTCCCAGCAGGGTCTCGGGGAAATGGCGGCAGGTCGAATCTAACACCATAGAGCCAACCGGTGCTGCACCACAGAACCACGGCCCCAGGAGTCCAGATACGAGACCGCCGCTGGCCAAAACCAGTGTCGTGAGCTTGAAGCCAATGAACCCTACTGGGCCTCAATCGCCTGACTTAGGAGATGGGAAGGGCTCGTGGAAATGAACGGAACACAGGCCTCTGGAGCATACTTACTGCCGTGGACCCCAGATCAACCCGGCCGACACGGACCAGGCCACCTCCTGGCGCTCTTCTCTGGCACCTGGGCACTCGGGCCGCTGGAGTAGTGGGGAAGGGCAGATGTCACGTGTCCTGTGCTGGGACAGGGACCCAGAGCAGAGCCTGCTGGGGTGGGGAAGCTGCCAGTCAGAAGCGGGGAGGGGTCTGGTATCACCCCTGGCCCTCGGCCCCCCAGCTAGCAGGGACGCTGGCAGGACACATGAGGCTCTGATCAGACACAAAGACAGCCGATTCTTCCCACGGGGTGACACAGGGGAGCCAGGGGGCGGCCAGCGCATGCGGTGGCCACGTGGGACAGGCAGGCCAGACCTCTCCCAGCAGAGAGCAGGCCCGCTCTGGAGGGAGGCACTACCTGGTCCGCCCTGATGCTGCTCCAGCATCCTTGAGAAGAGGGGCCGAGGTTCAGCCGGTGCCCGGCTCCCAGGACCGCAGACCCAGAAGCCTCATGGAGCGGCTCCCAAGCGCCGCACGCAAGCCTCGGTGTTCAGCGTCTGCACCTGGACTGGAGAGGCAGACCCCACGTTTGCCAGAAGCCTCCACGTCTGAGGGAGATGTGGTGTGACCGGCCACCCAGAGGAGCCCAACAGCTACGCTGCCCTGCCAGGAGCATCCTGGCCCATCCCTGACCAGCAGCGCTGGCTCCCACCCAGGCAGGGACCCAAGGGACTCTCCCGCCCACCTACGCTTCCCACCCACTTCCAGATTCCCGGCTCCCTCCGGGGCTGGCATCGCGGAAGGTGACCTGGGGCGGCCGGCAGGGGCCGGCATTCCATCACGGCCTGCCAGGTTCCTGGCTAGGCGACCCTGGGCCCCTGTTCTGGACTGGACCCGAAACCACCTCAGGGCGGTGCTCAAAGGTCTGAGCTGGGCGGGGAATGAAGGTTGAAGAGTGGACTGGGCAGGGGTGCTCGCTCGCTCTCCGGAGGACCCCCCCGCCGCAGCCCTGCGATGCGAGCAGTGAAAGAAACCGAACTCAACCACGACGGAGCTTCCTCTGACCACACGTGGCAGGCGGCCCCGGACAGGACACGCAGGCCTGTCTGAAATTTCTATAACCTCGCTCTGGACGGAGCAGGGCAAGGCCTCAAACCGTTTCAGGATGCTCTGGCAAGCGCTGCAGGAATGCACAGGGTCACCGCAGACCCAAGCACGCTGGAGGCTTGCGGCCCGCACGACCCCGGGCACACAGCGCACGGTGCCCTTAGTACCGGGGGCTGAGCCGAGGAGAGGTCGCGGGGCAAGATCGGGGCTCTGTGCGCTCCTTCCGGGGGTGGCGGAGGGCGCGCGGGTGGAGAGCTCGGGGTCCGGACGCCAGCTCGCTGGCTGGGGGAGCGGGGGACGGGATCCCCGGGCGGGGAGCCCTAGCGAGCGGGCCGGACGGGAGCAGCGGCCTTCCGCGGGCCCCGGCGATCCCGACACCCCGGAACAGAAACCCCTCAAGTCGCAAGCCCACGGCACCCGCACGCCCAGCATTACCCAGAGCGGCCTCTCCCCGCAGTCCTCCCGGCGTGGAGGCCGCCGCTCCGCTTGCACTCCGCAGCCGCAGGCCGGGCGGGTTCCGCAAGGGCCTCCCGCGACAGCCGGGGACCGGGCACCCCCGCGAGAGAGGTCAGACGGTCCGCCCGCGCTGCGCTCGGCAGCCGCGCGACCCCATCCCCTCGGAGGCTCGGCCGGCGCCCCGCCGCGGCCCGCACCCCGGCCGGACCTCATCCGGCTCCAGTCTGGAGCGTGCGCCGCCTGGAGCCACCAGCGGCCTCGGATGGCCTCGGATGGCCTCGGATGCCCGCGCCGCCCCCAAGTTGGCCGCTGCAGGAGACACATGGCGCCGGCGCGTACACCCGCGCGCTGCGTCATCGCGCAGCCGCCGGAAGCCGGAAGCAGTGACGTCAGGCGGGGCGCCGGGCGCGGGTGCGGGCTCGGGCGGAAGTCCGTTAAAGGCTGCGGCGGGCCGGGTTTGAGAGCGGGATGTCGCGTCCTCCGGGTACACATCGGCGCGCACGTCGCCCGGGCCGCCGCCGCACTGCCCTCTGCGGACCAGTGCGCGTCGCGGGAGGCCCCGCTGGCGCCCGGTGTCCCGACGAGTTAAGGGCCCCCCCGCCCGCCGTGGGGCTGGGTCCGCCGAGCCGCGCAGGACGGCGAGGTCGCGCTCTGCCCTCGCAGCCCTTCAGCGGGTTGCCCGGGATGCGCGTCACTCTCTGGTTTAATAAAAGTATCTTCTCTTCTGCCTCTGCGGAGAGGTCCCCTGGGTCGGGAGGAGATTTGGGTTTTAACTCGATCCCCAGCCCCACCCCCACCCGCCGAGGAGGGCGCCAGGGAAGGTACTGGAGCTGGGAAAGGTGCGGGTTGTTGGAGACAGAGCGAAGCGTGGCAGGGGGCAGGTGTTCTCCGGGAGGGGTGGCAAGGACTACACACGCCAGGCTCTTGAACCTCAGGCTAGGAAGGCGAGGACTTGTTCTGCAGGTAAAGAAGCCGAGCAGTGCTTGAAGCTCGTTTTGCACCTGCCAAATTCATTCACGGATTCTAATATACAAATCCCATTACGTATTTTACTAAATCTCTCGAGACCCGGCAGGAATATTCCTTCCGGATTGCTACCAGGGAAAATAACACTCAGCCAGAGGTTAACTAGGACTAGTTAGGCGCCAGGACTTGGAGCAGGTTGTTTGCCTTCCAACACTCTTGTCATGACATGAAGAGAACCAGGAAGGCACATGGTCATGGATATTGAGGGGCAGGGTGTAGCTGTGACGGTCTACATGTGTGACCCAAAAGTTGGGCTCCCTGAGGACTGAGAGAGAAGAGCTTGTTTTCTAAAATGGTGATAAAATTCATTGGAGATGGTTAGATGCTCCATGGAAATCCCCCCCCCCCCAAATAATAAGGGAGCCAAAATATTAAAAACCACATAATCAAAGCTCAGTTGCATAGTACAGGGAGGCTGCATGAGACTGACAGAGACAGACTTCTTAGCAGTTCTCAACCATCAGGCTGTTGGAAAGAACTTTCTCCAGATCCACATCTCAAAAGAATAACTCCATTATTCTTCCAAGCCAACTGGGATGTCTGCCTGAAGAGAATATTAGCAATTTGGCTCTGGAAGGGTACACAGAGAATTAGAGCCAAGGAGACGCCAAAGTACAGCTCCCGGGGTCTCCCCCAGGAGGCTACAGAGCATGGCTGTGCTTCTGGGGTTTGGTCGTTCATCATGTACATGGCCTGACACTCGAAGTTACAAAGTCATTGAGAATTCACCTGAAGTGATTGAAGAAATTATTTTCTTCACTAAGCAAGCCAACCGGTTGGATTTACCATGGGCACAGCGTAGTATGAAGTACTGCATGGCATGTGTCAAGAACAACTCAGAGACATCTAGTTAGTTATTTGCTGTTTTGTTCTCACGAGTGAGATAGTGGATGGGTGAGAGGGACAAGAAAGAAAACACTGAAGTCTTCCCAGCCTTGGGAACAGGGAAAAGATTTACTAAAACCAAACAACAAGCACCCCACACCAATTAATGGGAATTTGGCCAGGATGTGAGTCTGGGAAAACCATCTTTGAGCGGGCCAGTTGAGGATAAATCTTCAGTTGTTCAGGGCTTTCCTGAAAACTCGTCTAGTGGGAAGGCATCTGCATGAGACCTTGTCTGGGTAACCTCAGTGCCCTCCCGTCTTAGTCTCAAGTGCCTATCATTTGTCTGGCTAGAACTTCTCGGATGCAAAGAGGAATCCCACACAGTCTCTAAAGGACCTTACAGTCTAGTAGAGGAAATGTCTTACCATGGCTAACTCTAGCATCAGGACATGCAAAGAAAGTGCTCTGGGGCTGAAGGAGGGAAGAATTGTATCCAGAGATATAGTGGAAGAGGTGATACTTGAGCTGGGTGGGAGAAAACCCAACAGCTAGGTCCAACAGGCACAAACCAGGCATCCAACAAAGTTTGGTTTATTAGCCTGCTGTAAAGAGAGAACCCTAGAAAAATCTGGGTTGTGTCTCATTGTAAGAGTAGAAAGAAAATTTTGTAAGCTTTGGGATTGCACTGAATACTTTTAAAAAATTTTTTAAAAAAGATTTTATTTACTTATTTGTCAGAGCACAAGCAGGGGGAGCAGCAGGCAGAGCCAGCAGAGAGAGAAGTAGGCTTCCCGATGAGGAGGGAGCCTGATGTGGGACTTGGTCACAGCACCAGGGATCATGACCTAAGCTGAAGGCAGTTGGTGAACCAACTGAGCCAGCCAGGCATCCCTGAATAACTTTTTTAAAGATTACTTTATTTATTTTTAAAAGATTTTATTTATTCATTTGACAGATCGCAGGTAGGCAGAGAGGCAGGCCCAGAAAGAGGAAGAGAAGCAGACTCCCTGCTGAGTAGAGAGCCCGATGCGGGGCTCGATCCCAGGACCCTGAGATCATGACCTGAGCCAAAGGCAGAGGCTTTAACCCACTGAGCCACCCAGGTGCCCCAAAGATTATTTTATTAAAAAAAAAAACACATTTTATTTATTTGTCAGAGAGTGCACAAGGAGGGGGGGTGGTGTGTGGCAGGCAGAGCAAGAAGCAGGCTCCCCACTGAACGAGGAGTCCAATGTGGAACTTGATCCTAGGATCCTGGGAAGCCCAGGAGGCCAGCTGCTGGAATTCAGACCGCTGTGTCTAGTGATGGCCCGGGAAGCCGCACAGCACCCCGGCACAATCCACATAAGCCAGATGTGCCAGCACTCGGTCGATGCCAACTTTTGTTCCCTGTTCCAACTCAGGGCCAAGCAGAGAAAACCAAACACAAGGGATGCCCAACGTTTGCTTAGCACAGCTCCAGCTCCCTCAGCTCCATAGCCCCCAGTAGGGCACCCCTGAATCCCCCTTTTTCCGCCATGAAGCTCTCTCCCCCACTGCCTGCCTTTGGGCCTTGGCCAGTCCAAGGGATGCAGTGTCTCCATTAGAGCAGCCTCTGCACAAATAGCCTTTGCTTATTCTCATTTGGGTTGGTGCTCATTAGTCCCCTGATAGTATGGGGGTGCAGAGAGTTTCTGGGCCGGTGAGCACGTGGAGGTGCTGGTTGAGCAGCATACCTTGAGGGGCCTGGAAGCTCCATGTGCCCTTCCCTACACCTTGCCCTTGGCATCTCTTCCATCTGGATGTTTCCCTGTACCCTTTATCATGTCTTTTAGGATGACTGGTGATCAGTGAGTAGACGCTTCTCCTGAGTTCTGCGAGCCACTCTAGCAGGCTCATTGAACCCGAGGGAGGATCGTGGGAACCCCGATTCATAGCCAGTTAGTCAGAAGCACAGGTAACAACTTGGATTTGCTGTTGGCATCTGAAGTGTGTGTGTGGGTTCTTGTGGGACCGAGCCCTCAACCTGTGGCATCCGATGCCATATCTGGGGAAAACCCTCACACATCTGGTGTTGGAAGTGCTGAGGGGAGGGCGCCTGGGTGGCTCAGTGGGTTAAGCCTCTGTCTTCGGCTCAGGTCATGATCTCAGGGTTCTGAGATCAAGTCCTGCATTGGGCTCCTTGCTCTGCAGGAAGCCTGCTTCTCCCTCTCCCTACTCCCCCTGTCATGCTCTCTCCCTTTGTCAAATGAATAAGTGAGAATTCCTTTAAAAAAAACAAAAAAAAAGAAGTGTTGAAGACACTTCTTTTGAGTTGAGACTTTTGAGGAGGAGAGTGGGTTTTTCCCAAAACACAAGCTAAGGGGAGTAGTGTTCTTGGCTGCATCGCCACCTGAGTGGGAGATGGGGATGGTCAGGCCTCCATGCAGCGGTGGGAGACTAGGTATGAGATGCACTGCCTCTGTTGCGTGTGAACGAGCATAGAAGGTAGAGTGGAAGGTTTCACCTGCCGCCACTTTATGTGCCGAAGGGGCTGGAACGTCTTTGGGGCTGCTTGAGACTATCAAATACGGTCCAATCTGGAAACAGAAACAGGGTACAGAAAAGGTTTAAGATAAAGAACCGTTAAGTATCATAGGGGATGAGGGTCACAAGGGATTGGCTAGTAAAAGGAAAGAAACTCCTGAAGATACAAGAAGCAGCTACCACTCTGAAGGCTCAGAGAGGGCTCCCAGGGAGGAAATCCCGTCACCCCCAGGGCTGAGATCCAGCTTTGTGGGAGAGAGCCTAGCCAGCTAACGGAGCCCGCCGAAGGTGAAGCGCCGGCAGGACTTGCTGGGTGCAGGGAGAGCTGCTCGGGGCGGGCGGCCTTGCGGACGTGAGGCAGGCGCTCGCTGGAGCTGGAGCTGGAGCTGGAAGGAGCTGGGCTCGGGGCGGGGAGGCGGGCGCCGAGGAGGCCTCTGACTCCGCAGGTGCCCGCCCCGAACTCCCGGAGCCAGGCCGCAAAGCCCGTCCCCGCCGCGCCGCCTCCCGGCGGCTCCGTGGGCTCAGCGCGGCGGTGCTGGGCCAGCCGGCGAGGGGTGAGCGCTCAGAGGGCCGGGCTCCGTCCGGGAGCAGGAGCGAGCGCGCGCGGAGCCGGAGGTCACACGCGGCGCCCCGCACAGGACCAGCGCTGGAGAACGGACGTGGAGACGAGGGCCGGTCCGCCGTCCAGCGGCCCGCAGGCTCTCAGCGGCAGCGCGGCTGGTGGCGACACCGTGGCCGGCGGCCGCGCACTCCTGCCTGCAGCTGGCGGGCAGCCCCGCGGCCCGCCCGGACTCCGCTGGGAAGGGGCGGGCGTCCCAGGCCCTGCTGAGGGGCCACGTGCGTTCGGACAGGGCCCGGGCGTTGTTGTGCCCGCACCTCCGCCGTCCTCGGAGCCGGAGTGACGGGCGCTGGCGCGGGAAGGTCTCGGAGGGGCCTCACGGGGACCCAGGAACCGCCAGCCAGACAGAGAGACAGAAAGGAGGGGGCTTCGCCCCGCAGGCCCCGCCCCGCCCTCTGGCCACGCCCACGCCCCGTCTTCCCGTTGGCCCCGCCCCCTTCCCCCGCCGATCCTCACCGTCCGGCCCTCCTCTCCCCACCGGCCCCGCCCCATCTCGTAGGCTCCGCCTCCTTCCTGCCAGCCCCGCCCCTTCCCCATCCGGTCCCCCCTTTCCTGCCGGCCTAGCCTCTTCCCCACAGATCCCCCCTCACCTTCCCGCCAGCCCCGCCCTCCCATACCCACCGGCCCCGCCCCTTCCCGGTAGCTCCCTTCGTCTCACCGGCGCTGCCTCTTCACCTTGCTGCCGGCCCCACCGCCCTTCTTCCCTGCTAGCCCCGCCCCCTTCCCGCAGGCCCCGCCTTCCAGCCCTCCCCTCCCCACCAGCCCTGCCCTCACCTTACCCATAGCCCTTCCCTCGAGTCCCGCCCCTGACACTGGCCCCTCCCCCACCGGCCACGCCCCCCACCTTCTGGCTAGCCCCTCCCTCCGTTTCCTGTCGGCCTGTGCGTGGCCTTCCCGAGCGCGAGGCAGGCCGGGAAGTTGGCCGCCCTAAAGATGGCGGCAGAATTGAAAAGTTGGAGCCGCTCCTGCGGCCTTGAGGGGCCGGAGACGGATCGGGGGCGGGGCAGGCGCGCTCTCGTCCTCTCCGAAGGGCGTGGGGCGGGATCGGGGCGCGGCAGGCGCTGTCCCGCGGCCGTGAGGGGGCGGGGCCAGGCGGGCGCGTTCCCGGCGGCCCTGAGGCGTGGGGGCGGGGCGCGGGGCGGGGCGCGGGGCGGGGCCGCGCCTCGGCCCGGAAGTGCGGGGTGTGGGGTGCAGGGCGCGGACGTCCCCTGGCGGCCGCGGCCGGACAGTGCGGCCGCGCGGGCGGGAGGCTCAGGAGCGGCGGCGGCGGCGGCGGCGGCGGCCGCGGGGCCGGGCGAGCATGTAGCGGCCACGGGCGGCGCGGGGCTCCCGGGGCGGGCCGGGCCGCGGGGGCCGCTCGCGGCGACATGGAGGAGGAGGGCAAGAAGGGCAAGAAGGTGAGCGTGCGCGGGCGGGCGCTCCCGAGCCGGGCGGGGGGCGGGGGGCGGGGGGCGGGCGGGACCCCGGAGCGGGGCGGCGGGGCGGGCGCCGGGGGCGGACTGGGAGGTCCCTCGGGGCCGCGCTGACGGCCAGCCGGCCCGGGGCGCGGGCGGTCCCACGGGGGAAGGTTAGATGTGAGGTCAGGCGTGGGGCGGTCGGGGGCGCACACTCTTGGGGCTCGGAGAGGGCGGCCGGCAGGCCGGGGTTCCCCGGGGGCGCCGCGCGCTCGGGCCCGGCACTGGGCCGCGGGCGTCGGGCTCCGCGGATGGCCCGGGAGACGAGCCCCCGGACAATGGGGTTAGGTGGTCCTCCGCCCGGGCCGCGCGGCGGGGGAGGAAGGAGCCACGCCTTTCCGCCCCTTCCGGTCAGTGCGTCCCCCAACCCCGGCTCTGCACATGGCCGGGCCGGCGGCGCAGGGCGCGGGGGCTGCGGAGGGGCCGGCCCGCCGCCGCGCCGGAAAGTTTCAGGGCCGGCGTCTGGGAGACAATGGGGAGTCCGCCCCGCGCAGAGCGGTGCCGCTCGGTGCCTCCGGTTTCGCGGTGCCGCGCACACGCGCACGGTGCGCCCCCGGCCGCCGCGCTCGGCCCTGCTCACCCCGCCGCGCCGCTCCGGGCACGCTCCGTCGGCGGCTGCATTTCGGACACGGTTCAGGAGACTCGTCGGTTTGGGCGGCCTTCCGAAATGTGGCCTTCGTTACCGGCTGGAGTGGCTGATCACGTCACTCGCGTTTCGGGAGACGGTCGTAGCTCGGCGGCCACCGGAGTGCAGAACGGTTTCAGCGCAGTTTCCCTTTCAGGTAGAGGACTTACGACGCGCTGGGTTTGGGTAGGGTGCGCTTCGGTGTGCGGATCTCAGAGAGGCTTGGGTGGGTCCTCTGGTCGCACAGCCCGAGCCGGCCCGAGCCGGCTGTGCCCGCAGCGGACTCATCCCCTTGCTTCCCAAGGTGCCCCACTCTTGAAAGGTTGAGCTTGAAATCCGTGTGGCCCCCGGTGGCCCTCCGCGGATCCAGTGGTGCTTTTCCCTCACTTTTTTCCCTCCTTGTTGTGTTATGTCGGCAGCGTGTTGTGATATGTCTAATTAAAGTGTGGTACCAGCTGCAGTTACCGAAGTCTGGAAAACAGCCCGAGAAAGTGATTCAGCCTGCAGGCGCTAGACAGCGGAGAGATGCTGCCCACCCTGAAGGGGAGAGCTGAGTTTAGTGTTTCTGCCACAGCCGGTAGAAGGCTCCAGAAGAAAGTCAGTGCACGGCCTCCTTCCCTGCTGCAGGCAGGTGGGCCAGGGCCCGCACAGGAGATGGCCCGTCCCCAGCGCTTTTGGCTGCCAGTGTTGCTCCCCGCCCAGCTGGTCGCCAGTCTTGGCCTCGAAGCATCTTCCACACTCAGGCCAGACGGGGCCTCCCTTCGGATGGATGCTAACCTGGTTCTGTGACGAGAAGCGTGGAACAGACTGACGGACTCCAGAGCCCTCTATGAGGTTTGGTAGAAGCATTAGAATATTCAGCGACGTTGGGAGAGACGAAGAATCAGTGGGACATTCCTGAAATAGAAGTGAGAAGCCAGTGAAACTCAAGAATTTTTGAGGTGGGGGCCGTGTGAAGATTAGGCCTGGAGAAGGTTTACGATGAATCTCATTGTGTCTGTTAGAGAAGATAATCACTTGTTACATGGTTGCCTGACGCAGGAGTTCTGTGTTTCCTCTGTGTTAGGCCCCTGCCCTAGCTCATTTTCCCATAGGCAGGCCAGCAGACAGCTCTGGGGTGGGAATTCCTATCCAGGCCACAGCTTAGCACACTTTCCCTCTTGCCCTCTGCCAGTCTCAAGCAGGCAGAGCCTTTCTGCTCTGCTCCTCCACCCAGCGTGAGGTCGCCGCCAGCTCACGACACTTGGGGCTTGCGTTGTTCTCCTTATGGTCCGTTCATCAGATTGATCTATTTTAAAAGTTATACCCAAAATAGCAGAAGTAACGACCTAATACTTTTATGAAAGTGCAGTTTGGGGGCACCTGGGGGACTCAGTGGGTTAAGCGGCTGCCTTGGACTCAGGTCATGATTCCAGGGTCCTGGGATGAAGCCCTGTACCGGACTCCCTGCTCAGTGGGGAGCCTGCTTCTCCCTCTGCGATCCGTCCTGCACACCCCCTCCCCCCTGCTTGTGCACGCTTTCTCTGTCAAAGAAATAACATCTTAGAAAGAAAGAAAGAAAGTAAGTACAGTTTGCTATTTTGTTTTTAAAGATTATTTATTTATTTATTTGACAGATCACACAAGTAGGCAGAGAGGCAGGCAGAGGGAGAGGGAGAAGCAGGCTCCCTGCTGAGCAGAGAGCCCGATGTGGGACTCGATTCCAGGACCCCGACCCACGACCTGAGCCGAAGGCAGCCTCTTAACCAACTGAGCCCCCCAGGCGCCCAGAAAGTACAGTTGGGGCATTTAAATTTCTCTTCATGTTAGCTCTCTCAACATTGCAGATTTAACCTTTACTTTTAATTTTTATTTTAATTTTCTTTTAAAGTAAGCTCTTGGCGCATCATGGGGCTTGAACTCATGACCCCGAGATCCAGAGTCGCATGCTGTATGGAGCCGGCGAGCCAGGCGCCCCAGATTTAACCTTTAAAGCTGTGGACGGTTCGGCCTCTTCAGGCCTTCAGACACTCGTGCTGGGGCTTTCTTGGGCAGTTGTTCAGGTGTGTTGTAATGTGGCCTGTTACTTCCTCAGCACCGGAGGCGGTGAGCTGTAGAGCTCACCAGAGAGTAAGTAGAACAGGGTGGGTTTCATATCCAGTGGCCCCAGGCACAGCTCCGTCCTTTCTTTCTTTCTTTCTTGAGTAGCACGGGAGGAGAGGGAGAGGGAATCCTAAGCGGACTCCACGCCCAGCACAGAGCCTGACACGGGCCTCGATCTCGCCACCCTGAGATCATGAAATGGGCCGAAATCAGGGGTAGGCTGCCGAGCCGACTGAGCCACCCAGGTGCCTCCAGCCCTGTCCTTTCTTAGGCTACCCTGGCACATAGGATGAGGGTGACCGGAGCCCCTGTAATGTCCCACGGAAAGTTTTGGCTGATGGGGTTGTGGGAAGAGCCGGTCCTGGTACATCTGGGGGATGCGTGTGTGCGCACCAGGAAGTCCACTGGCTGCTAGAGGCGTGGGGCCTGGGGAGTAGGAGGGACCACAGGGGGCCACTCTCCCCGCCACGTGTCCCCAGAGTGACTGCTCTCTCTCAGACCACAAGTCCTGATTTGGGGTTTGGAGAATAATGTTGCCTCCTTATAAAATGGACCCAAGTTCCACGAGTTCTGACCCCGTTCCGTCAGGATGTAATTCTTTTTTTGTGAGAAGCTTAGGTGAATGCATGAGTTGGGCCGCACGCTTGATGGGACGAGGACCCTGGGCCGCGGGAGGTCACCGCCAGGCCTGTGTGCGGTTCGGGGCCCAGCTTCTGCCGCTGCCGGTCACCCCTCCGCGGCCGGGCTTTCAGCCTGAACGGTTAAATGTTTTTACGTCGGGTGACTTTATTGTGCTTTCTGTGAATGTAAATAAAGAAAGGCGATAAGGTACTCTGGAAATGTAGGACTGGGTGTTAAGTAGTAGCAGGGAGCCGTTACTAATTTTGTGGCATATAATGTCTGTATTACGTGTGGCTGAGTTCTGAGCTGGTAGACCTCCACGCTGAGCTGTTTATAGGTAAAATGGTGGGACCCCTGAGACTGGCTTTACCCAGACAAGGAACAAAACAGAGGGGAGATAGTGGAATGCGCTGGTAGTGGGTCTTCCTCATCCATTATTCTGTTCACTTATGTGAATTTTTGAGTTTTCATATAAAAAGTGGGGAGAAAACAGCCCCCCAGGTTATGGGCCCTCGGCCATCAGCTCCGGTAGCTGCTGGACCATCAGCTTTCTCCACAGGCGTGCGTGTGTGTGCATAGCTGAAATGAGAATTTGAGGAAATGGTACTTCATATAAGCAAAGCACTGTGAGTTTTTTACTCTCCTCTTCTCTCCCATTAAACAACGGCCATGGGGCGCCTGGGTGGCTCAGTGGGTTAAGCCTCTGCCTTCGGCTCCAGCCATGATCTTGGGGGCCTGGGATCGAGCCCCGCATTGGTCTCTCTGCTCGGCGGGGAGCCTGCTTCCCCCCCCCCCCCGCCTGCCTCTCTGCCTACTTGTGATCTGTGTCTGTCAAATAAATAAATAAAATCTTTAAAAAAAAAAAAGGGCAGTCACGACATGTCACAGTCGTAGCACAGGGTAACACGGGGACTTTGGGGTCTGTGCCTTGCTTTGTCTTGCCTCTCCGTCAGTTTCACATGGACTCTTGGGTGACCACGTAGTACCACCAAGCTGGGAGGTGCCTGGCAGGGACCGTAGGCCCAGCAGCCAGCGGACAAGCCCAGGGAGGCCAGCAGTCATGAGGCTCATTCCTCTCTGATTTGGAGAGTCGCTGCTTACATGGTACCTGTATTTATTCGTTTCCAATGTAAGGACTTGTAGAGTCCCTGCCACCTCCAGACCCCGTGACCCGCTGGCCATGCCAGTGGCCCAAAACTCACGGTGCCTCTCTGCTGCGGCTCGGAACATCACTCGGGAGGAACATCCTGGAGAGGAACACATTTCTTTCAGCGATGGTACCGCCAAGGGGACTGCTGTGAAGTGAGGGGGGCCGTCAGCACTGTGCCCGTGAGGTCGGGGACCAGCGCCTTCTGTAGCGATGGGCTCGGTGACCGCGGTCCCTGTGGCTCTCCCGCGTCTTCCTTCCTGTCGGCAGCACTGGCCTGGCTCATCCGCACTCTGTGGTGAGAGTCAGCCGCCACCCTTAAGTCCTGCGGAGCCGGCAGCGTGAGATCCTCTTGTTCCTTTATCCCAGCGCCCGGGACACGCTTTGTGCCGCGCGAAACAGGACTGGGGCTGTCGCATCCTGCTTGAAGAGCAGGTGCCCACACGGTGTGGGAGAAGGGGATGCGGCGGGCGCTAGCTTGCCCCACACGGGCCCGTGTGCGTGATGTTCAGGAGAAGGAGACGTGCGGGCCGGGGCCCCTGAGGTGCTCGGAGGGCCCTGGGCCCAGGGGTGGGGCAGAAGCTGCTGGGCTGTTTGTCGCTGCCTCTAACAGCTCTTCCCTGGCGCTGACCGAGTGCCAGCACCAGATGCAGGGACACAGATGAGCTCTGTGGTTGCAGCTGGAAGTGGGGCTCGGAGGACCCACGAGAGTGGAACTTCAGAGAAAGCGCACTTTGATGAGAGCAAATGAGAAACCCTTTTTATTGCGAAGGCGTCAAGGACAAGCATAGAGAAAATCCTGAAATAAAGCTCCTTTGCCCCAACTTCTAATACCTTCCATGCACCGCAGCTCGTTCCTCGTCTGCCCCTGCTCCCCAGGTGCTCTGGGCTGACCCTTTCCCCCCCAAGTCCACGGGGTGAAGCCCCAAGTTCCCCGGGACCTCAGAATGGGACTGTACTTGGAGAGGGCTCTTAAAGAGGTGATTGAGGCAAAATGAGGTCACTAGGGCAGGCTCTACCCCAGTGCGACTGGGGTCCTCATCAGAGGAGGCGGTCAGGGCGCAGACACGCACAGGGACCATATGAGGACAAGGGGAGGAGACATCGTCCGCACACCCAGGAGAGGCCTCGGGGGTGGGGGCACCGGCCCTGCCACACCTGTCATGTGGGAGGGCTGAGGGAGAAGAGCCGTGTGTGCACCGCCTGGTCCCTGGCTTTGTGAAAGCAGACTCAGGTTGTTTGGAGGCAAACCCTGGAGATCGGGGAGGTGTGGCGGGAGTCCTGTGCAAGGACCATCTTGGGGGGAATTGGGGAAATTGGTCTCGGTCTCACCCAGAGGTTCTGAGCACCTGGTCTCCACGGTCACCTGGTCTCCACGGTCACCTGATGCACAGACAGGCTGCTCAGGGTCGCAGGACGACCTGTGCTGTGCTCTGCCGGCCAGAAATGTTACTTTTTCCTCCTAAGTGTGCCTGAATAGTAGCTGTTTTTTGGCTGGGCTTGTGCCAAGAATTAAGACATTTGATTGTGGGGATTGGATCTGTGCATTGGGACTAATCTGCTTCACCAAGTGCAGCAGGACGTGGGGATTTAGGCTTTTGTTTGAGGCTTAGGAAGGTGGGTATCTTGTAACCTGGGAGGCGGGAAGGACCGTTGCGCTCTGAAAGGGAGCACCGGTGGGTGTGGACGGGCGAACTCCTGTCCTTACGTGTGGAGCCGCTCCCTCGCACGGGACCCGCTGATTCACCTGCTGCCGCTCCTGACTCTGGGGAGAAAGACACTTACTTCTTTTTTATAGTTCCCCACACTGTTGGACCCACAAGCCAGTGCACCTCCTGTGTGTCCTTACCATTAACTCTGCAGTCCTGGCTGCTCTAGAACATTCCATTTTCCCTAGCTGTCGACCTGGCAGGGATGCAGTTTATGAATCTAATGCTTGGACAGACCATGTGGCAGGTCTCTCACCCTGCGGGTCACATGTCAGCAAATGTCCCAGGTCTAACTGCCAGGAGACATGTCCCTCTCAATGACTGTCACCTGTGTACATTCTGCGGTGTAACGGTATCCAAAGCCGACCCGACCTTCGTACGTGGAGGTCAGACCCATGCCAGGCCCCGTTAGGCCTCCTCTCGGGGATGCTTGGGTGGCTCAGTTGGCCAAGTGTCTGACTTCAGCTCTGGTCGTGATCGCAGGGTCCTGGGATGGAGCCCTGCATCGGGCTCCCAGCTCGGCGGGGAGCCTGCTTCTCCCTCTCCTTCTGCCCCTCCTCCCGCTTGTGCTCTCTCTGTCTCTCCCTGTCAAATAAAGAAAGAAAATCTATTAAAAAAAGAAGGCGGCTCCTTTCCCCCAGGATTGAACCTTCAGCCTCCTCCTTGGAAGAAGACTGTGCAGTCCGCCCCCCAGCATTTGATTGTGAACCCTCTTGGATCCAGCAGAGTTGAAAGGATTTTACAGCAAATCCCTGTCCACCCACCACCTAGATTCTGCCATTAACGTTTGTTATGCACACCTACCCGTGTGTCTCTGAGCCCGCCCGAACCTCGCCCTGCCTCTCTGGTGCATTTAGGGTCAGTTACGGACACCATTGCTCTCCCGTCTGGGTGCTTCAGCATGCGTGTCAGTAGCTGGGGCTCAATATCATTTCTGGTTTTCTTTTGCTGTAAAAGTTACACACACCGAAATGTACGCATCTTAAAAGTACATTAGCTAAATTTTAACAGCTGTGTACACTTGTGCGTCCCGAAGCCCTGCCAAGAAACAGGCCATTGCTGTCACTCAGAAGGTCCCTCCTGCCTCCTAGGATGCCTCCCCCTCCCCCGAGGCAGCCGCTGTTCCGAAGGTTGGCGCTCTAGCCGGCCCATCGGGATTGGTTTCTGTTCGAGAACTTCACACACATGGATTCAGGCAGTATGTACTCCCTTTTTTTTTTTTTTTTTTAAAGATTTTATTTATTTACTCGAGAGGGCGAGTGTGAGCAGGGCAGGAGAGGGAGAAGCAGACTCCCCTGCTGAGCAGGGAGCCTGATGTGGGCTTGATCCCAGGACCCTGAGATCATGACCTGAGTCGGAGGCAGATACTTACCCCCTTGAGCCACCCTGGTGCCCCGAGGCTGGGCATATTCTTTTGTTCAGGGACCCTCTACTCACCCGTGATGTCGAATGGCAGTCTACCGTATGTCTACGCCACGACCTAGCGTTTGTGAACGGGTCATCGCGTGGACACATGTGGCCATTTCTTTTGGGTAAATACCTAATAACTGAATTGCCATTTATGCGGCAGCTATATATCGAACTTCGTAAGATATCGCCAAACCGCTCTCTGGGGAACCGTGCGCCGATCCGCCAGTTACCGAGCGAGTGGCCGTCACAGCTCCGGTTGTCTCGGATTTGTTTCTCCCTGTGGTTCTGTGTGTTTGGGCTTCACGCGTTTTGTTGTTAAGTACCTACACATTCTAGGATCGTTATGTCTCGTTGAAATGAGTCTCTTTCATCGTGAAATGACCGTCTTTATTTGCGGTAATGTTTCTCGTTTTGAGTTCTACTCGGCCTGACGTTAATAGAGCCGTACCACCTCGCTTGCTTTTATTTTCCTCGTAATGGTTGTGGAACTCATTGTCTGGATGGACAGCAGACAGCGGGGTTGTCCTGTCCGCGCGTGCGTTCAGTCTGTTGCTGTGTGTTGTGTGTATGTATGCGTGTGTGTAGGGAATCTGGCCTCACACAGCCATGTAGCTGGAAAAGGGAGCAGTGTTTTCATAGTCTTTTCAGAGAATCAGAGAATGCTGGATTGTCCTTTTTTTTTTTTTTTAATTTTTCATCCTTTTAAAATTTTTAATTTTTTTCATCCTTTTTTAAAAATTGCTGTATTTGTTTAATTTGCGTTTGAGTGGGCTCCGCACCCAGCGTGGGGCTTGAACTCACAACCCTGGCATCAGGAGTCGTGTGCTTTACCAGCTGAGCCAGCCGGTGCCACAGTGGTGAGTTCTTCTTTTTTATTTTTTATTTTTATTTTTATTTTTATTTTTTTTTTTTAAAGATTTTATTTATTTATTTGACAGACAGATCACAAGCAGACAGAGAGGCAGGCAGAGAGAGAAGGGAGGAAGCAGGCTCCCCGCTGAGCAGAGAGCCCGATGCGAGGCTCGATCCCAGGACGCTGGGATCACGACCTGAGCCGAAGGCAGCGGCTTTAACCCACTGAGCCACCCAGGCGCCCCGAGTTCTTCTTTTTTAAAAAAGACTTTCTTTATTTGAGAGAGAGTGGGCGAGCACGAGTCGGGCAGGGACAGAGGGAGAGGGACAAACAGGCTTCCCGCTGAAGCTCAGCCCGACCTGGGGCTCGATCCCAGGACCCTGACATCATGACCTGAGCCAAAACCAAGTGCTGGATGCTCAGCCGACGGAGTCCCCCAGGCGCCCCTTGTTATACCTTTTTAATCTAGTCTGACGCCTGGTACCTTTCGGTTCTGCTTCACACCGAGTGTAATTATTGATGGGTTTGTGTTTGTCGGCCACATCCCCGGTTGCTTTCTGTTTCTCTTGTGCTCTGTTCCTCCCTCATCGGTCTGCTTTTGGGTCGAGTGCTTGTACGGTTCGTGGTGTCGCTAGCCGCCGCTCGTCGCAGATAGCCGTGAGCCCCTGCTGCAGGAGCCGGTCGGCAGGAGCGCTCCACGGACGCCGCAGCCTGTCTTTGCAGAGCTCTTGGCAGTCCTGCACGTGTAGTGAAGCCAACAGTATTAGTTTTGCTGTAGACAGTTGAATTTTTACCTTTTTATATAGAAACAATGTTAAGTTTACAAAGAAGTTGCATAAAGAGTACACAGGGTACTCAGAGACTTTTCACCCAGATTCCCAAGTATTAACATTTCTAACCTATTTAAGAAGCAATTGCTTGGGACACCTGGGTGGCTCAGTCAGTTAAGTGTCTGCCTTCGGCTTGGGTCATGATCTCAGGGTCCTGGGATCGAGCCCCATGTCCCTCTCCCTCCCCATGCTTCTCCCTCTCCCTCCCCCTGCTCGTGCTCTCTCTCTCTCAGATAAACAAATAAGTAAAAATCTTTAAAAAAAGCAATTGCAGACGTGATGTTCCATGACCCTTCTTCCCTCAGTGTGTGCTTTCTTTTTTTTTAATTAAAAGATTTTATTTATTTGTTAGAGAGAGAGAGAGACTGTGCACAAGCAGGGGGAGTGTCAGAGGGAGAGAGAAGCAGGCTTCCCACTGAGCAGGGAGCCCGATGCGGGGCTCCATCCTGGGTCCCTGGGATCATGACCTGAGCTGAAGGCAGATGCTTAACCCACTGAGCCACCCGGGCGCCCCCAGTGTGTGTTTTCTTGATACAAGGACCACCCGTCCTCAGACCATTCAGTCAGGAAATTCACATCAATCCTGTATTGCCGCCTGATTCACCAACTGCACCCGGACTTGCTGATCAAGGTCTGTTTGCTCCATTCCTGGTGAAGCTGACTCACCACTTCCCAGGTTTCTGCATTTTTCTTTTTAAGATTTATTTATTAGAGAGAGAGTGAGTGTACAGGGTAGAGGGGCAGAAGGAGAGGATAGAGCCCCAAGCCATCTCCCCACTGAGTGCAGAGCCTGACCTGGGGCTTGATCCCATGACCCTGAGATCATGACCTGAGGTGAAATCTGGAGACAGATGCTCAACCAACTGAGCCACCCATGTGCCCCAGCCAGGTTTCTGCTTTATTTTATTTTATTTATTTCAAAGAGAGAGCAAGAGAGCACAAACACTAGTGGGGAAAGGGGCAGAGGGAGAGGGAGAAGCAGACTCCCTGCTGAGCAGAGGGCCCGATGCGGGACTTGATCCCAGGACACTGAGATGAACCTGAGCTGAAGTCAGGCACTTAACCGACTGAGCCACCCAAGTGCCCCTAGGTTTCTTTTTTCTTTTTCTTTCTTTCTTTCCTTTTTTTTTTTTTTTTAAGATTTTATTTATTTATTTGACACAGAGAGAGAGATCACAAGTAGGCAGAGAAGTAGGCAGGGGGGGTGCAGCAGGCTCCCTGCTGAGCACACAGCCAGATGTGGGGCTCGATCCCAGGACCCTGAGATTATGACCTGAGCTGAAGGCAGATGCTTAACCCACTGAGCCACCCAGGCGCCCTGCCCCTAGGTTTCTGCGTTTTAAAGTTCTTTTACTGTAATCTTTTACTGTTATTGTTAGCTTTGAAGCTCAAATTGTTGTGAACTCAACAAGTAGGAGCCACTGTGGGCTGGCTCTGGTGTCTTTATTTTTATTTATTCATTTATTTTTTAAAAAAGATTTTATTTATTTATTTGACAGAGAGAGCTCACAAGTAGACAGAGAGGCAGGCAGAGAGAGGGGGAAGCAGGCTCCCCACTGAGCAGAGAGCCTGGTGTGGGGCTCGATCCTAGGACCCTGGGATCACGACCTGAGTCGAAGGCAGAGGCCCAACCCACCCAGCCACCCAGGCGCCCCTGGAGTCTTTATTTTTAATTGTGGTCAAAACCCCATAAGCTATCGTTTGCCATCTTAACCATTTTTAAGGGCAGTTCAGTCCCGTTCAGTGTATTCACGTTGGCATGTGGCTGGTGACTTTTGACTAGTCCCCAGTACCCTGAGCTCTCGGTTACATTTGCTACAAGATGTTCTAGGCTATTCTCTTGGTTTCCTGCCCTGGCCCGTCCAGAACCAGACATTAGTCCGAGGAGCCTGGTTGCTTTCAGTGGAAATGGTATCTAGGAACCAAGATCTGCCCGTAGATGTGCTCATTGTTGTGGGGGTGTTATTTCTGTTAGGGGACTAGGGACCTCTTTTGGGTTATTTCTTCTCGATGGTGTTTTGGAGATCTTGCATTATACATATGCAGTTTCTTTAGTCCTCACTGGGGCTCGGTGGCGTTTTCCCTTATGGATTGGTCCAATTCATTTCAACAGTAGCCCGTTTATAGAATTTTACGTCGCTCTTTTGCTCTCACACAAAATGCAGAGATGAGCCGTCTGCTAAGCTTTCTGGTGTGTACATGTATCTTTAGGATTAAGCCCTAAAAAATGCCATTATTAGGAAGCTTTATGTACATTTGTAATTTTAGTACACACTGATAAATTGTTCTCCACAGTAGTGCCCGTTCATATTCCAAATAGTCACTTATCAGAATGCGTGTTTTCAAATATCCTTGCTCACGTGACACATTACCAGATTGTTGAATACTTGCCAAGCCAATAGATGAAAATGGTATTTGCTAATAATTTTGGGTTTTGTTTTCCAAAATGAACTTAAGATTTTTCCTTACTAAAAAAAAATACATTTACAGCTTAGAAAAACAGCAAAGTATAATCAAGAAAAAATGAAGAAAAAAATCCTCTCCACAAGGAACAACTATTAGCTTTTCAGATCGCTTTCCTACATGTGTCTACTTTTCTGTACACATACACGGTTTTACTTCCTTGACCTCATTTATTTCAGATACATGTTTAGTGCCCACTGGGTCCAGTGCTTTCTGGGGCGTTGTCTCCGCCTTCCTGAAACTCCTTCACCATGTTTGGGGAGGCTCTTAGTGCCGTAAGATAGACCTGAGTGCTGTTGGAAGGAGCACAGGGTGGTGGGTCAGGATGTGCACTGTGCAGAGTGAGTGGATTCTCTGAAGCCCCCCCACCCCCCAATCCCCTTGTTGCTTGAACTCTGTCATGTGGTTCTGCTGTTGCTGGGGAAGTAGGGCCCACCCTGGCCGTCCTTGCTGGGCTGGTGTTTATTGGTCCGCACAGATTTCTGTAGCTACATTGGGCAGGTATAGAGAGAAGGTGACGGAGTGCACCTGAGTAAGTATCAGGAACAGTTCTTTATCCTGGAGGGGGGTTGAAGAGCCAGGGTTACTGGTTACGGATACGCCTTACAAAGATTCTGCTGTTTCCACACCTGTTACACAGAGACATCTGTGGCCCTTGTGTGTCTACATTGCATGCTCTCGTGAGTTCATTCTTAGAGCTGGAACTTTGCTGTACTCACCAGGGGCAGAAAGCCCTGTCACTGGTATCTTATCACCTGGTGTATGCAGGGCAGACATGTGACATCCCCGAATTGCCTGGAGTTCCCTGCGTGGGAACCTTCATTTCCAGAGCTCTTCGCACATGTGGGGGTTGTGTGTGTCCTAAGAAGCTTGTGCATGGCTCCCAGTGGCACGGCGTTTGGCGGGGGTGTGTGCATGATGTGACCCTTTTGGGGGTCCTGGACGCTGGCCGAGTCTCCCCAGTGCCGGCCGTCAGTGGTGGCACATCATGGCCTCAGCTCCCTCTTCCTCTGTGGCCGGGTCTTGGCCGCCGCAGGAGGGGGCAACTCTGATGGGTCTTACCTTTGTTTTTTTCACGTGCTTCATTGCCCTTTTCACGTCTCGGCCTGCGTCACGCGGGTCCTGTCCTGTGCGGTCTTGCGGAACCAGCGCGGTTTCCGTGCGTCTCTACCACTCTCTCTATTTCGGAAGAACTTCACACCGAGGAGTTGCAGGAGTACCGGGCGCTCCCGTGTGGCCGCGGCACGTTAACGCGGGCGGCCCGCAGCTGCTCGGAGTCTGTGCGTGTCTGCGTGTCTGCGCGCGGCCCTGTCGCCCTCCCTGCCCGCTCGCCGGGCGCGCCAGCTTTTCCTGCGCTCTCCTGCGCGCTCTCCTGCTGGTCTCCCTCGGGGCGCCCGTCTCCGCGGGGTCAGGCCCGGGCCATGCTCTCACCAGCGGGGGTCCTTTCGGTGCGCGCAGGTGCTCGCCGGCCAGGTGCTCGCCGGCCAGGTGCTCGCCGGCCAGGTGCTCGCCGGCCAGGTGCTCGCCGGCCAGGTGCTCGCCGGCCAGGTGCTCGCCGGCCAGGTGCTGGCGTGAGGTGCTCGCCGGCCGGCGGGCGCGCGCGGCGGGGAGGAGCCTGCGTGGCCCCGCCCCTGGGCGTGGCGTCGGCTGCTGGCGGAGAGCGCGCTGGTCTGCAGTGCCCGCCGCGCGGCCCTGGCAGAGGTGTGGGTGCAGGGTCGGAGCGCCGCCTTCTGCGTGCAGCCTGCATGGCACCTGCTCGCGGACGCCGCCGGCTGTGTCCCTCGGGGAAGGTGCCCTCCCTCTCCTGCTGGGCGCGGCTGGCCAGGCTTTCCCTTGCCGGCGTGAGGTGGGGGACTCGTCAGAACTGGGCTGACCGGTCCCTGCCTTTGTTCTGGACGCTCCTCCTCACCCCTCCCTCTGGGGCGCTCCTCCCCCCACGGTGCTCCTCCTTTGGTGTCTGGGTGTTTGGCTCACCACAGCAGGGGCGGCTCTGGGGTCAGGAGGTTGGAAGAAGATGGGTGCTGGGGAGGCCCGAGCTGTAGGCCCGGCTGTTGCCAGAGCTCCTGGCAGCTGTGAGGCTGGTCCCAGGCACTGGGAGGTTGCGGGGGCTTGGCCTCAGCGCTGCCCGTCCTTCCGCTGAGGCGTGCACAGGCTTTTGGCCGCGCTGGGAGGAAGTAGGTGAAGGCCCACGTGTGGATGCAGCGTGTCCCAAGAGGTTGTAAGGTGCTGGGCGTCCTCTCTTGTTGGTGGCCCCCGTGCGCACGTGCTGAGCTCTCCATGGTGCTGTCCAGCTGGCTCTCGGGTGACCTGCTGAAGCGGGACCTTACACTCTGCCTGTGTCCTGGCTTGTCCTGCACAGGTGTGCAGAAAGGACAGGTGACCCTTGCAGGTGGTTCTTTGGAAGCTACCAGTCTGCCCCGACTCCCACCTGGTGGAGGCCACCATGCCCCGACATGTGCTGGCTTTGTGTGGCCAAAGGAGAGTTCCCATAGGGCACCACGGCTGGGTGCAGGCAAGCTGATTTCTGGCTTCTCCGAGGGCACAGCTTTCCTACAGAAGGCACGGGCGGTGTCCAAGGTGGCAGACCATGCCTGGCACCGTGGGGCCAGCAGCCCTGCTGTTCCGGGCCCCGTGAACCCGTGGCTTCTGGCCACGTGGGACCTCGGGCCCAGATGTGGGGGCTCAGTAGTGCATTTGGGCCCCTGCAGGGGTGTGGGCCACTCTCGCCGAGCACCCGATGCCCTGCGGCTTCTCTTCCAGCTACCCACGCCAATGGAAACGGCAAGTCCCGACGCACCACAGCCTGCATTCACGTCAGCACAGGAACGCGCGGGGTGTGCGGGGCCTGGGGGCCGACCCCGCTCCGCAGTTCCTGCACCCCAGGCTGGGCTCTGGCTCGGATGCCATGTCCCCCGCCCACCTCCAGCAGCCCCTCCAGCCAGCTTTGCTAGGCCGTCTGTCCTGCTGGAGCTCTGGCCTATCATGGAGGACCAGGTCCTGGTCCCGGGAGTGAGTGGGCGCTCTCGGGTAAACTTAGCAGGAACATCTGAGATGTCTGTGGGACAAACTCCCAAAACAGGGAAAAACAGGCTAGAAGAAGTGGGGAGACATCTCGTGTTTGGCTGGGATTGGCGGCCTCATGACTGGGTCTGTTCCCCCCGAATTAATTTATGATCCCAGTGAAAAGGCCAGCAGGCTCTTCTCTGGAGCCGACTACTTGAGCGGAAGCCCCCCGAGCTACGAGCGAGCAAGAACGAGAAAACCGTGGGAACGAAGAGCGTCGCGGGGACAAGCCCGGAGTGGCTGTGCCCCTGCCGGCCCGTGCGGGGTTGTTCTGTGCGAAGGTGCGGGCACAGAAGGGCAAAGTCAGAACTAGGCCCCACTCTGCGAGGAGCTGAGTGTGCAGGAGAGTGGGGAGATCTGACTCTTCGCAAGTGGCGTGGGGAGCCTGGGTCACCGTGCAGAAAAGGGTGAAATGGGTCCATCCTTCGTACTGGACACCAGGATGAGCAACAAATGGGCTCTGGAATGTAAATAAAAACAAATAAATAAAAATAAGTAACACATAAAAAGAAAGACGAAAAGACCTGACCACGTAAGCACAAGCAAAATAGAAAGACGAATCAAGAAAACATTATCTGCGCCTTATAAAACAGAAGGTAAATGTTCCTAAATAAGATGCTTCTAAAAAGGGAAAACGACAGGCAGGGGCCGGGAAGAAAAAATGGGCGAGAGATGGGAACAGAGGGTCACAGAAAGAGAAACACAAATTGCTTTTAAAAACACATCTGGTGGGGCACCTGGGGGGCTCAGTGGGTTAAAGCCTCTGCCTTCAGCTCAGGTCATGATCTCAGGGTCCTGGGATCGAACTCCGCATCGGGCTCTCTGCTCAGCAGGGAGCCTGCTTCCCTCCTCTCACTCTGCCTGCCTCTCTGCCTGCTTGCAGTCTGTCAAATAAATGAATAAAATCTTTAAAAATAATAATAAAAATAAAAACACGTGGAAAGGGGTGCCTGGCTGGCTCAGTCCTTAAGCATCTTGACTCAGGTCATGATCCCAGGGCGGGAAGCCTGCTTCTCCCTCTCCCACTCCCCCTGCTTGTGTTCCCTCCCTCGCTGTGTCTCTGTCAAATAAATAAAAGCTTAACAAAACCAAAAAACAAAAATGTGTGAAAAGGCAGTGAGACTCTTGAATAGCAAGAGACGCAAATTCAGATCACTTGGGGCCACCTGTTTCCCGGTGGCCGCAGAACCCCCCGAGCTGGTCAGGCTTGAGGGAAGGGGCCTGTACAACCCCAGGCAGGGCATAAGGGCGACTCCTGGCTCACCTGGTGTGTTGACTGACCCAGCGTCCTACTTCCAGAGACCTACCCCAAGGACACAGTGGCGAGAACCAGACATGGTCTGTGTGTTGTGGCCCCACTCCGTGTGCAGGGGGCAGGTTCTCCAAGCTATGCTGTGCCCACATGGGGGGTTTGGGGCCGTGCAGCCATGGGGGTCCCTTGAGCCCCATGAGCGGGCTCCGGGACATGCATGAGCCAGTATTCACTCTGTTGGTTTTTAAACGGTTACCTGGAGACCAGGACGGTGTGACCTCTGAGCATAGGGTTCATACCTGTGCAACCATCTCACGTTCTAGAATATTACAGATGGAATAAAAGCTTCTTAAAATGCCACTTAAAAATATATATTAAAGGGGCGCCTAGGTGGCTCACTGGGTTAAGCCTCTGCCTTCAGCTCAGGTCATGATCCCAGGGTCCTGGGATTGAGCCCCGCATCGGGCTCCCTGCTCATCAAGGAGCCTGCTTCTCTCTCTCTCTACCTGCCTCTCTGCCTACTTGTGATCTGTGTCTGTCAAATAAATAAATAAAATCTTTAAAAAAAAGTATTAAAAATGGCATAAAGCTACACAAAGGCATAACCCCTCAGAGAAGAGTTATTTCAAGTAATGAGATCATAGACATGTGACAGCACAGCCCCAGTGGGATATACACTGAGAACAAGAAGTACCAAAAAGCCCCAGATTGTTTTCAGTAATCGTATTAGTAATAATAGTGATACTGTCATTTTGCAACTGTCCCGTAGGTTTTAGGATGTGGTGTCCTAGCGTCCTAGGCATCCATTTTAGGATGCCGTGTAATTCGCATCCTCGCGCACGGAGCTCCAGCATGGGACACAGGGCGGAGCATCAGGAAGGAGGGAATCTGTAACACTGGAATCCCGAGTTTGAGTCGGAGGCGTCAGGCTGCGCTCCTCGGGTCTCTTCAACACGGAAAGCTCATGTCCTTACTCCCTGGTTGAAAAGCCCCGGAGACACGCACCGGTGAGCACCGTCAGTGCCTGTGGGACCTGAGACAGCAGAGGCGGCTGCCCCGCGGCTGGCGCTGCTTCCCCCCGCTCCCGGCCCCAGCAGTCCCCTGCCTGAGATGTTCCCCGCCAGAGCCGTCCCTGATCTGAGCTGGGGCCACCGGAGCGTCCTCGGGCCACGGCTGCGGTTCGTTCCTGTTCACCTTGGGCCGTTGTTAAGCAACAGTGTCACTTTGACAGCTGGGACTAGAGGGCAAGGAGGAAGCATTTCACTTGGCTTTTCTGACGGAGCTGAGGTTGTGTGGTGGGTGATGGATGACACGGGTTCCACACGGAACACTCACCCTGTTTCTCCTAGGTTTGTGCTGAGCTAATTTTACTGGGGGAGTGGGGGCGCCGGGGGTCCGTCAGTGTCGTGAGCCCTGGAGAGCTCAGACCGCGAGTCAGAGCCCGTGTCCACCTTCATCCTTCCACTGGCTCCTCACTTTCTTCTTTTCCTTTTTAACGTTTTGTCAGTTAATTTCTTAAAAAGAAAAAACAAAACTCTAGGGTCAGATTATGTTTGGCCTTTGCTCCAGTTTTTGGTCTGGTGGAGAATACTGGAGAATAGAAATATTCTATTTTTATTTTTTAAATTTGTATTGGGGTAAAGTATACATAGTCTTTGAAACCTTAATAATTTTGTTTTGGTAAGTCATCTCTACACCCGTCACGGGGCTTGAACTCACGCCCAACATCATGAGCGACAGGCTCCACCCACTCAGCCAGCCGGGAGCCCCCAGTGGAGAATATTTCTTTTTACTTCCTAATTTTTTTTTTAAGATTTTATTTATTTATTTGACAGAAATCACAAGTAGGCAGAGGCAGGCAGAGAGAGAGGAGGAAGCAGGCTCCCCGCTGAGCAGAGAGCCCGATGCAGGGCTCGATCCCATGACCCTGAGACCATGACCTGAACCGAAGGCAGAGGCTTAACCCACTGGGCCCCCCAGGCGCCCCTTGACTTCCTAATTATAAGGTTGTTTAAGAGGTTCAGAACCTGTCTTCCCTCCTCGGAGCGGCGTCTGTGGCTGGCAGGCGGTGCCGGTCCGGCTGTGGTCGCCTCGCCCCCACGCAGAACAGCTGCGGATGTGAGGTGCTGAGGAGGTGGCTGGGCGGGGTGCTGAGACCTGACCCCTGCTTCCCGGCTCCCCGCCTACCCCCCTGCCCCCCAGAACTGTGTGGACCATGAACAGCACCTGTGCTGGGGGCTGTGCCAGCCAGGTCGTCCGGAACTAAGGTCATTCTCATAAGAGAGAAAAGACACAGGCATAAAGGTGACATAAAAGAACATCCTGGTAGGTTCGTTTCGAATCAGAATTCTCAGTTTGAATTCATGATCTCTCGTTTTTAAAGCACGCGTGTCTGGGCACACCAGAGTGGCTCAGTGGGTTGAGCGTCTGCCTTCGGCTCAGGTCATGATCTCAGGGTCCTGGGATCGAGTCCTGCATCGGGCTCCTTGCTCATGGGGGAGTCTGCTTCTCTCCACCACCGTCCCCCCTGCTCGTGCTCTCCCTCCCTCCCTCTCAAATGAATAAAGTCTAAAAAGAACCCCCGAAAACCACGCATTTCTTAGACGCGGAGACACCCGGAGCAGTGCGCGCGCCCGGCCCCTCAGGTTGGTGTGCGTTCCACGTGTGCGGTCCGGCCAGCGGGAAGTGTCATTCCTGCCGCAGGATCTTTGCTTCCGGAGTTGTCATCTTGCTCTGTCCAGTGTTCAGGACCAGGCGGTGCTGTAGCATCACATGGCTTGTGTCTCTGAGGACCAACTTTGGTTTTCTAGAGTTTTTAATTATTTTTCTGTATTTACTTGCTTGCTGCGTGTCACTGCTGCGTCTGGGGGCGCAGCCCTCCCGAGACGCCCGCAGGGGCCGCGTGTCTACCCCCGTGTCTTGTCTGCGGCGTCTGCCCGTGCGCTCCCTGGCTTTGCTCTTTCTCACCCACCGGGCGACCGTGACATCTGTGAAAGTAGGCCGCCTGGCTGGGGGGGCGCCACTGGGGGGTCCCGTAGTTGTGCCCGTCCCACGGGCCGCTCTGCACCTGCCTCAGTGGCCGTGCAGAGGCCGGGGCCACCCGGTCCTGCTGCCTGGGGGCGACTTGGAGAAAGATGTCTGCGTCCAGGCCGCCTGCTGCCCCGAGTCCCTCCGGAGACGGACAGTCTGGTCGGTGCCGGGCGTTATTCGAGCGTATCTGGTTCAGGGCCGCCTTCCCGGCCGGCGGCGCCTTCTCCGTCTGGGGCGCGCGTGCTCGCCGTCGGGGCGCAGAGCGATGGCTTCGGAGCCTGTGGTCCCAGAGTCAGGAAGCCTGCAGCTTCCCACAGTGTAAGTGAAGCCGTGTGGAAAGGCCATTTTTCTGGGCAAAAAGCCGTTGAACGCCAGCACTTTGGTTTGGTTCACCCTGGTAACAAATGTGTGTTGTGCTTGTTACGGCTGTGGATCTGCGAGCACACACGGCCCCTTCAGTGAACCAGACGCTTCCTTACGTAGCCTTTCCTGTTGACAGGCTGTTCTGGAATATTCTGCGTCAGGCCTCATCAGCAGCACACCAGCTTCTGCTTTTCCAGATGAGGGCGTTTGACCCTAAAGACGTTGAAGGGAACTTGCTCGGAAACATGCTCGTCTGTGTCACGTGGGGACCTCGAACTCGGGAGTCCCCGGGGACACAGAGGCTGTTGCAGGCAGGCCGAGGGCTCCAAGGGCATGCCCTGCCCCGGCCCTAACCTGGGCGCTTGGGGCTGAGGTGGCCCTACACGGGTGGGGGTGCTCCCCGAGGGGTCAGAGGGGAGCCCTGCGGGGTCCGGGTTTGCTCAGTCACTCTTGTTGGCAGCGGATTTGCAGAGTGGTGGGGCTCCCAGAACCGTGGCCTTCAGCAGTCCACATAGCACTGGCCGGAGACGCAGGGAGGCCGCCGCGGCGCCGGCTCCTGACGGCCGTCAGCGCGCACTGCCCTCTCGGACCTCTCGTGCTCGTGGCCGTTCGCGTTGTACCAGCAGTTTGAGGGCGCCGCCCGCCTCTTACCCTTTTCAGACAAACGGTAAACAGCCTCGGCGGGGTTCGCTGGAGGAAGCCGTGGTTCTGGTTTTCCTGTGCATTCACGTGTTTTTGTCAGAGGGACGGCTCACATCCGGCCGTGTTTTTCAGCAAGATCAGAAGCGAGCAGAGGAGAGTGCACAGTACCTCTCGGCGGGGGTAGGGACCAGAGCCCCTCCCCAGACTCTCCAGCGGGTGTCCCATGGAGAACGAGGTAGGTGCAAGCCCGGCGGGTGTGTTTGTGAGCCGGGGTGACCCGGGCCCACGACCCCCGCTTTGGGAAGAGGGGAGGAGGGTTCCCGCTGGGTTCCGGGGCTGAGAAGCGGTGGCTGGCGGCGGTCGGCGAGCGGGAGAGGCGTGTCCACCCATCTTAACCCGAGGCGTAGGAGGCCTCGGTGTCCCAGCTGCGGGGGAAGAGCGGGGTTCATGTGGGTTCGCGGTTGGTTAGGACACGGGATCTGAGTTGGAACGTGACTTAGGGAAAGGGTGGAGGGAAAGAGCGCGTGGCGCTGGCAGACACCCGCCCGAAATGTCGCCTGTGCTGAGACCCCGCCGGAGGCGCCTGCGCGGCTCCCACCCGGGCAAGCTGTCGGGGCCTGGAGCTGGGGGCCTTGCGGTCTGGGGAGGGCCAGAGGGTGCGGACCGTGTCCTGCTCCTCTCTGGGCCTGGAGCAGGTTCTTTTCCTGGTGGGAGGCACCTCGTCCTGCCGATCGCTCTGACAGCGTTCCTGTCGACCCGCATAACTGAGAACGCCGGCGGTTAGTTGATACTAAGATGAGCACTGGGGGTGAGTCTTGAGGCGGGGGGTGCCTGGCTGGCTCAGTTGGAGGAGTGTGCAACTCTTATGTTGGGGTTGTGAGTTCGAGTCCCACATTGGCTGTAACGATGGCGTAAAAATAAAATCTTGGGGCGCCTGGGTGGCTCAGTCGGTTAAAGCCTCCGCCTCTGGCTCGGGTCATGATCTCAGGGTCTTGGGATCGAGTCCCGCATCCGGTTCTCTGCTCTGCGGGGAGCCTGCTTCCTCCTCTCTCTCTGCCTGCCTCTCTGCCTACTTGTGATCTCTCTCTGTCAAATAAATAAAATCTTTAAAAAAATTAAAAAAATAAATTCTTTAAAATCAAAAGAAGGTGGGTAGTGTTGCAGTGCGGGTGTGACACAAAGGGGCCCTTGGTCGGGAAGCTTGCAGCAGAGGGTTCGGTGCCCTGCCACGTGTGCCCGCTGAGCTGCCCAGCGGGACAGAGTTGTGGCCTTGGTTTCTGCTGAAACAGGCCTGCGAGCAGTCTGCCTGACCACCAATCTGGCCTCGGCGCCTCCCCCAGGCTCGACCGCAGCCCTGTGTGGGCCTGACTGCTGTATGCAGCCGCCCGTCTGCTGGGCCCCTGGGGAGGGACGGAGGCCCCCTCACGTCGCAGCCCCAGGGTCGGGCACCTACTGAGTACTTGGTAGACGTTTGCTGAGTGTTGGACTTGAGAACGCCCGTGGCCTTGCGCTTGGAAAGTGTGTGTTCAGGAGCAGTTCTGAACTATGACTAAAGGATCACATAAGATATGTCCTTGAGAAGGTATGGACTTGTATCCAGGCGCTCGGGGTGCCCTGCACCGTCCTCCCCTCCTGGCTGCTGGGCACCCCGCGGAGCATGCCGAGCCTAGCGCTGTGCACACCCAGCCAGCTGGTGTGTCCTCTTGTGATTAACTCCAGGCCGCAGGTGGGGCCCATTGCCCCATGAGTGGTTGTGCTCGTAAGTCCGACACTCTGGCAGAGACGTTAGCCTCCGAGAGTCATGGAGGAGACGCACCTGCTCAGAGCCTGGGTGCCCGAGCTGAGCGGCTAACCGAGCTTTAGCCCAGCAAATCTAGGCCCGCCTGGCCCCTGGGCGCTCCTCTGGGAAACGCTCGGCAGCCAGACTGAGTGTTTAAGAGCGACCTTCTAGGTCCCCAACTTCAAAAGTGGTTTCTAGCATAAAATGGAAGATATTGTAGGATAGGTAAGGATCTCAGGCTCGTTTCCAAGCCAGTCCAGAAAGATCCCCCCAGTTAAAGAAGCGGCCAGTGTTCTGTGTGCCACAGAAGCCCGGTGTCCCTGCTCCGGCCCCGGCCCCTCAGGGCCCCGTATCTTCAAAGAAGATTCAGGCTCACGTGGACCCCAGGCCGCACCCGGTGCCGGGCTCCATTACTGAAGGGACATCGTCAGCATCATGCTCCTTCGGGGGGCTGAGCTGGTCCTTGCCCTGTAGGGTCAGGGATTGTGAGATCCTTTCGGTGATGACGGTGAGCATCAGCACTCAGTAAAAATTCCTGTGGAGTGAGGAAGGTGCACGGGCACTGTCAGACGTGCTTTTAAAAACTTGACATCTTGATCTGGAGAATATTCCAGAAATTAAAGTATTAAAATATGATCGTGTTCGGAATCCCTACTTCTGTGTCAGGATATTCTGAATTGTCTCCCCCTGTGTTTCCTTAACCAGAACGTCACTTTACATTTTCGTGTTCAGAGCAACCTCCGTTCCCAAACCCGGAGTGCCCACCTGGTCGCGGTGTTTCTGGAGAGGTGGGGGGTGGGGCGCTGCCTGCTGCCGGCAGGGAACCCGCTGCTGACGCGGGCCCAGGTGGCCACGGGAAGGGTCAGGTTTGCCGCGATCCGTGTCTCCACCCAGTGGTTCAGCCTTCCGCCGTCTGGGAAGGCTCGTGCACCACTGAAAGTTGCTGGCGATGTTCACAGCAGCAGCCAGAAGCCTGCGGTGCGGCCGTTCAGGGCGGAGGCTGGAAGCTGGGCGCTCCCGGCCGCTCCCACGGGGTCGCACTCGGCCCCGGGCGCCCCCATGTTCGTGGGCTTGTGCCTTGTGGCCGGGGCGGGGCCCCCTTTAAAGGCGGAGCAACTGGCACTGAGCACGCCTTCGAGGTGGCAGGCCGGCGGTTTTCACTGTGGATTTGTGCCTGTTCCCCAGCTTTGGGCCCCTCCTCCGGCCTGACTGTGCCCTCTTGAGGTAGGAGCCGTCTCATTCCCCGACGGGGCCTTCCCCATGCCTGGCCAGCGCGGGCACCGAATGCCCACTGACCAGCACCGGTGCCGGGGGTCCCCTGTGGGGTCCCGAGGGGTGGTGGCACAGGAGGATGGGTCGGGCTCCGCCTCGTGAGGGGGGGCCCTGGGCCAGTCGAGGCCTCTGGAGTGGGCGGTCGGGGTTGCCTCGCCGCGGGGGCTGCACACGTGCCACGGACCCGGCCGGCTGCAGGGCTGAGGCCCCAGATCCTCCCAGTGCCGACCGGCCGTGCGGGCATTCTGCCATTCCGTGAGCTACGTGTACCTCACCCGCAGCGCATGTGGTCTGTGGCCGTGGCGATTTGGCGTGCGCCTCATGGTGAGAGGCTGACCGTGGCAAACCTGTCCTCTCAGTCGATTTCCCGGTGCTCCCAGGAGCAGGGGAGTAACGAGGTGGGAGAGCGCGTGTGAGCAGTTGTGTGTGCCGCTGGGCGCACACAGCCTCAGCCTGTGCCCGGCGGGTCGCGGTCCAGGAGGGGCAGCTTTGTGGGGTGGCCAGGGAGAGAGAGGGCGTAGGTCTGCGTCTGTGAGGCTCGTACATTTCGACAGGGTCAGGTACGCACGTGCCCCGTCGTTTCTCCGCAGCCCTGAGGCGGCGGCGTGCACCTGTCGCAGGAGCTGGGAGGTGCTCTGCACACGGAAGCCGGGGGTCCGGAAGCCCTGCTGACCGGGGTGCGGGCCAGAGGGGCAGCCCCAGTCCGGTGTGGCCTGCCAGCCTGGGGTAGGGCTGGTGAAACGTGGTGTTCACTTTCCTACATTTCCAGGGTCATTTTCAACTTAAATTTACTGTAGTTGTCCGGCCCATTGTGGCCGGGCGTTCCCCACCCCTCCCCTTGTGAGCTGCCCACGGCGCCCACCTGCTCCCATGCAGCACCCCCCCCACTGTACCCACTCTTGGCTGTGCCCCGAGATTGTGCGCGCTGAAACTCTAGGGGCTGAGGAGAACGGGGCCCGGACAGACCCCGGGGCGGGCAGGCTCCTCGCAGATGCTCCGTCCCTTCTGCAGCCCGTCCGTGTGCCTGTGAGGCCCCTGGGCATCCTGTCTCAGCTGATGCACGAGCAGCTGCCGGCCGGAGTGGCCTCATCCTTGCGTGAAAACCTCGCTGAGGTGGAGAATAGGCAGTGTACGTGGCTGGAGACGCGAGTAAGCGAGGCTCCTGCGGACGCCGTCCAGCTCTGGTGGTGGCCCTGCGGGTCTTACATCAGCCTCACCCCGGCCGGTCCCCGTGGAGGGGCGTGGGGAGCGGGAGCCAGGAGGTGCTCTGGAGAGGTGTGTGTGTTGGGGGGGTGTTCCAGGGCGGGGCGGGGTGCTCCTGCGTGGGGAGGGGTGCTCCAGCGTGGGGGGGGGTCCCAGGGCAGGGCGGGGGTCTCCAGCGCGGGGAGGGAGGTCCAAGGTGGGGAGGGAAACCTGTAAGCCCTGTTTGGCGACAGAGGTATGTAGCTTGTTTCTGTAGTTTCTGCGGGTGTGGGTCCGAGCCCAGTCTGTGGGTCCTGGCTGCAGCCGGGCGGTGGGCCGTCTGGGCGGGCAAACCATCTCCTGGGTCTGAGGGGGACTGTGGGTCCCTGTGCAGTGGTCCCTGGCCCAGGCCATGCGTTGGTGTCTTGTCTTCTCTGGTTGGCATCCCTTTGGGTTGACTGGAGGCAGCCTGCACCTGTCCACATGCAGGTGTGCGTGGTCATGGCAGGCAAGGGGCTCCCTGGCAGAGTCCCAGGGAGGGGACACCAGGCCTGCAGAGTCCCAGGGAGGGGACACCAGGCCTGCTCCTGGGCCCCCGGCTCATGCTGCTCCTTGGGTGGGAGTGTTAGCCTCCGTGGTGCGGGTTGCACAGTGTAGTCAGCACCCTGGGGCAGCGAGGCCCTGGCGGTGGGAAGGGCGTGCAGAGCACAGGTATGGGCACAGGGAGCGGGTGGGCTTTTGGCTGCTGAGGTGCGTCCTTTGGTGAGGCCGCGGTGCCTGCTCTGCGGTCCTGGAGCAAAGGGACCCGTTGGAGCCAGGGGCTCGGGTGACACTATGTTGCTATCTTCTGGAGGGATCCTCCCCCCTCCTGCCCTCTCCTGAGTCACGAGATTATTTGCCCAGAGAGCGCGCCCTCACCTTTCTGAGTGTCCGAGAGCCGGTGGAGGAAGGACCCCCCACTCCATGTGCCCAAGGTGGCACCAGCCTACCCCTGCCCCCGGCCGGCATTCTCGGTACCGGTTGCCCCGGGCTGCACGGGCAGCCCTTTTGCATGGGGACCGTGGTGGTGGCTTGGCCACGTTGGCATGTACGGTGGGGGTGCTGCGTGAAGCCTTCGTGAATAACGACCTCCAACCCTTGCCGTTTCTGCCTACAGCCTGGAATTGTGTCACCGTTTAAACGAGTATTCCTGAAAGGTGAAAAGAGTAGAGATAAGAAAGCCCATGAGAAGGTGACAGAGCGGCGCCCTCTGCACACTGTGGCGCTGTCCCTGCCCGAGCGCGTAGAGCCCGACAGGCTGCTGAGCGACTACATCGAGAAGGAGGTGAAGGTGAGTCCGGCCACGGGGTGCGCCCCGCCGCCGTCCGCCGGCGCTGCTGTGGCGGGTGACTGTGCCCACGCTCCATGTTCCCGTCCGCTGGCCCCATTTCCGACTCTTTCTACAGGAGCAGCTGCCTCCTTTCTCTCGAGGGCGGGCGTGTGTGTGCTGTGTGTGTGGTCATGGCCGAGAGTCCCCAAACCCTGTCCAGTCCTGTGCGCAGGCACCTGCGGATAAGCATGGCACGCCGGTCCCCCAAACATGCTGAGTGCGAGTGAACCGGGGAGAGAGGCTGCAGCCTCGAGGTCAGGGTGGTGGAGGGGGCTCCACCAGGAGTGGGGCGCCTGCGCTTGGAGAGGGCGCCCGGGAGGGTGGGGCGGCAGATTGCACGGAGCCAGCCCACTTCGAGTCCCCTCAGGGGATGCGGAGCTGTCCAGTCTGAGCCCCAGCCGGGGAGGGTATGGGGCGGTGGTATCCTTGGAGGGGTTTCTGCTCTCGCCTGGCAGTCAGGTGACAGGGGAGGTGGGTGGTGTCCCGGCAGAGATGGGACTGGGGAGGCTCAGCTGTGGGGACACTTGGCACAGAGGAGGGTTGGAGCGACCCCGAGTGAAGACGCGAGGCTAGCCTGGGTATGGAGTGGGAATCCCCTGCCCCTCTCCCTGCCAAGCTTCCCGAACGCTTGTGCAGGCCTGTCCCACATGGGGTCCCGGGGTGCTCTCGGGGGGGAAGCTGGGGTTACCGCCCGCCAGGCTGAGCACAGCTGGCAACTGTGCCCGTGCACGTGGCTTCCGTCGGGCCAGCGTGGATTCGTACACGTTCAAGGAGGTAGAGCCTGTGACAAACATGGGACAGAGATGTGGGCCTGGCTGCAGCCACGCGGGAAACTGGTGGTCAGTGTAACGTCCTTGGAGAGGCGAGAGCAAACACGGTGATCTCGGAAGTTACAGGCTTCACTTCTGAATAAAGAGGGGCAGACAGGAGCTTTTGGAACGAGAGGTACGTCCATGTGTGTCTTAAAACGTTCACTAGAGGGCTCGAAGGAGAGTCCGGAAAGGTGCCCAGAGGAGTGGCCAGAAGGTGAAGAGAGGAAATCAGTCAGCGGGAGACGGCAGAGCAGACGGGGATGGAGGACCCATGCGGGGGGCCCGGCAGGGGGAGAGGTGGCACCCACGCGGAGACGCGGGACCTGTCGCGGAGTGGGCCAGTGCGACCTCGTGGGACGAAGGCGTCCCGCCACGGTGACCAGGCGGACCCAGTTCTGAGGGAGACATGGGAGGACCTGCTGCCTCACCACGCGGGACACACCATGAAGGCGGAGACGCAGGTCCAGAGCCCAGGGCTCCCCCCAGAAAGGAGCCGGGGGGGTTCTTGGTGCGGCGCAAGAGCCCAGGCCCCGGCGAGACTCTGAGGGCCGAGCCCGAGCGCCTCTGGGAGAGGGAACGGGATGTTTTTTATGTGGGGGGAGGGGCTGGGGAAGAGCTGGAGGAGCCGGGGCCACGCGTGAGGACAGCGTGGGTGTGGGGAAGGGCCGCCCCGTTAAACCCTGGAGGAGAAAAGTTGGGGATTTCTGCTTCCAGAAGGCGCGGCGCACGTGCCTCTCTCTGGGCCTCTCACTTTGCACAACGACAGTCCTGGATGCTGCAGGCAGTGACCGTCGGCTCCTCTGCGAGGTGGACACAAGGCAGCCCCACAGGGACCTGGGGGCCCCACGGGAGGCCCCAGGGGAGGCCTCCAGCTTCTCTTCGTCCTCATGTGCCCCAGGTGTGGAGTGGAAGAGGCTGGCCACCCAGAAACACAGACCGGTGCGACCAGACCCCACCGAAAGCCGCTCCGTCTGGACCAAAGAGCAGCAGAGGGGTGCCAGCCACGGCCGAGCGGGGCCAGCACCCACCCCGGCGGGAGGCCGGGCTGGGAGCAGGGACTTTGGCCCCTGATGAACCCGGGTGGGACCAGGGTGTCCGTGGGGCCCCGGGGGAGCCAGAATGCCCACCACACCCAGCAGGACAGAGGGGCCGCCTTGGCGGAAGCTGTGGGACCAGAGCACGTTCTCCAGCATGTGTGTCGTCGGAGTCCTGGCCGGAGGGGCTGAGAAACTATTCCGGGGATCATGTCCGAAATGTCATTCATTTGGCAAAAGACAAACTTAGAGATTTAAGAAGCGGAGTGTGCTGCGAGCAGGGTGAACCCAGAGCCGTACACGTCGGCGCGTCCCCGTGAAACTTGTCGAGAGCAGAGCCAGCAGGCCTGGAGAGCGGAGAGGGGTGCGGTTTCTCCACTGGGAGATCGGGGTGCCGGCAGCCGCCGTTCTGCGACTGACAGGGACGCTCGGGCTGTCGTCTGGAATCTGCCGTCGGAAGGTCTCCAGGCCCGCCTGCTCTCACTGGAGGATGTCCTCACGTGTTCGGGGAACGGACGCCAGTGCCACAGTCTCTCCCGGAAAGAGAAGGGGCGACCTTGCTCTGAAGGGGTGCGGGGCTGGCTCGGGATCCATCACATCAACAGGCCAAGGTAGAAATGTCCCTGTCGGTTGATGCAGGAAACACATCTGACTCCCATCCATGGTGAAAAAACTCAGAAGAACAGGATGTGTGCGTATGCACCACATTACGTGTCCAAAGTGAGCCCAAACTTGAACGTGCCGTAGCGTTTACAGGCGCTTCAGAGACAGACAGACAGGTACAGCTGGACCCGGATGTGGATGGGGTTTCCTGAGCGCACAGTAGGGGTGCAGGGAAGCACAGATCTGCGTGTTGGGAGCCTGCCACGTCCGCGGGTGGGGGACTCAACCCGGTCAGCGTGGCATGTGTCCCCAGACCCGTGCGGCGCTTGGCGCAGTTCTTACTGAAATCCCAGCGAGCTTTTCGTAGATGCAGAGATAACTCCAAAATGCGTGTGCAAAGGCAGAAGGAGCAGAACCGCTGAGACGGTTTTGCCAGAGCTGCGGGTCACCCGCAGAGACAGTGTGAGCCTCTGCCCACGCTCCACACCCGAATGCGCGGAATCTCACCGGGGACGGACTGCAGCCGGGCCACGCGTGTGGAGGGACAGCCGGACCCGCAGCTGGGGTACGCGTCCGTCCTCACCACAGAATAGCGTGGCCCCCGCGGGGCTGAGCAGCCACCCGGAGCCTGGTTGGCCCCCTTGAGGGACGGCGCCATGCGGGGGCTGCCGAGTCTGCCCTGCGACGGGGACTGTGTGCTTAGGCCTGTTTCCCGCTGGGTGAGCCCAGCTTGGCCTCCGCCTGCCCTCAGCTGCGCGTAGGCTGAGCTACAGGGGGCCCGTGCGTCTCTGCTGGAGTCCTGCAGCTCCGGGTAGGACCGGGACTGGGCTTTGCTCCATCCTGGGGGTGAACGGGAATGGCTCCTGGCGGCTTTGGAGAGGAACGTGTGTGTCCCGTGCGCTCACTTGTCCCGTGGTCTAGCTCCCTCGCGCAGGCCACGGCCACGGCCCACCAGTTCTGCAGAGCCAGGCTGGGCGTGAGGCGGACCCCGCCGTCCCCGTGCCACGGAAGTCTCAGAGGGCAGCTCGCCGCGCTGCCTTGGCCACTGGCAGTGACCCCGTTCCTGCTTCGGAGCCGGGGCGGGGGCCGCAGCGGGATGAGTAGCTCCCTCGTCCTGGAGGCTGCGGGGTCCACCTGCTCCTGCTACACGGGGGATGTGGGTCTGGATGCGAGGACGCGCTGTGGGCCGTCCGGGTCCCGGGGTGCTGGCTTCGTCTCCAGGTCTGTGAAGGGTGTCCCGGTCCCCAAAGCGCAGGTGCTCTAGGGAGAGACATTCCTCCGGGGCTGCCGGGATGTCTCTGCAGCGCACCTGCCGGGGCGCCGTGGGGGCCTTCTCTGGGGCTCCGCCTTGCTTCAGCCACGTTGTCTGGGGCTGGAACCCCTGTCAGGGATCCGTCCCTTGTGCGCGAGCCATGCACTCGGCGGCGTCCTCGTGTGTGTGCATTAGGCGGTGCCCTGGGCTCCCGGGCTGGGGGAGCCGGCCCCAGGGCCCCCGCAGGCCACACCCCACGGCCACCCCACAGCCACTCCGCGGCCACTCCTGCAGCTCCTGCAGCTGGCGCCGCTGCCCAGCGCTGCTCCCTGGGGCCCTGTTGTCCCCGTGCCCCGGGTGCCCGGCTCTGCGAATCTCCTGCCGTCAGCTGCTCCTTCTCGGAGCTTCTGGGCCTTCAGAGCGGGGTGTCTTCCTGGCCCCCAGGGAGCAAGGGGAGCGGCGGCATGGGGTTCCCTGTCTTACCCGGGGGACCCCGTCCAGCGGGCCCACCTCTGAGCCTTTTCAAGCTTTCACCCACAGTTTGCCACGGCCTGTGTGTGTGTGTGTCCGTGTGTGTGCGGCGGCGTCTGTCTTCCAGCACGTGGGGGCGGGTCACTCGTGCGGGCCTGGCGTGCTGAGAACTCGTGCACCCTCCCCAGTGTCCCCGTCCCCATGTGGGAATCCTGCCCTTCCTTCCATCAGGCCCCGCTCTGCTGCGGAGGTCTTGCCGACCGAGTCCAGCCGTGGGTGCACATTGTCAGAAGGCCGCCTCGGGGACGTCCGTGGTGTCCCGTCAGCAGTGATTTTTGGAAGCACCTTCTGTGCTTGGATCTGGAGCGTGAGCTGGCCGGCACACCTCTGCGCCGGCTGTGGTCCCTGTCGGCCGGCAGGCGTGGTGCCCGAGGCGGTCTGGCTGTCTCATCTTCCTCCTCGCCGGTGCCAGGGCCATTGACAGATGCGACTGCTAGCCCCGCGTCCCCTCGGAGTCTCGCACATGTCATCACGTTCTGGCCTCTGGAGCTGTGCCCTTGACTTGCTGTGCCCCGTGGCGGCTACGGGCCGCTGCTGACTCTGTCGGGGCGCAGGGCGTGCATCGGGGACCTTGCAGGACGATGGGACGTGTGTGGTCAGCCCTGTCCGGGAGGCACACCCGGTCGCATCTGGAGTGGTAACAAGGATGACGGCTGCAGTGAAAATGTCTTACCGAGACTTCTGTCGCAGTGAAGCTCATCTCAGATGAATGGCGGCTCCCCTTTCCACGAAGAAAGTAGGCTTCTCCGGAGATGTGCTAGCTGGGTTTGTAGCCGGCGGAGCTAAGGGATAGGGAGGAGACGGTGGCATCATCTCCCGAGGCCAACGGTGGGGGCGGGGGCCATCCTGTGCGTGTGCACCAGGGCCCCGCGAGTCCGCGAAGCCCGGAAGCCGGAGTGACCGTTCACGGACAGGGTCACGCTGCTTAGGATTCAAAAAGTTGTTAGCAAACGAAATTATTGAGTAAAGCTAATAAGGTGGTTTTCTAATATGGTAAAATGTACATGACAGGGGGCCTGGGAGGCTCAGTCAGTTCAGCATCTGCCTTCAGCTAAGGTCATGATCCCAGGGTCTAGGGATTGAGTCCTGTATTGGGCTCCCTGCTCAGCGGGGAGCCTGCCTCTCCCTCTCCCTCTCTGCCTCTCTCCCAGCTTGTGTGCTGTTACTCTGTCAAATGAATAAATAAAATCTTTAAAAAATATATGTATGCATGACAAAATTTTCATTTTAGCCCTTTTTAAACAGGTTTAAGTTGTGCAGTTCACTGGCATTAAGCACGCTGCTGGTGCTGTGGGGCCACCACTGCCCACGTCCGGAACATTCTCAGATCCCCGAACGGAAGCTCTGTCCCCATGAAACTCCAGCTCCCTGTCCCATCCCCGGCGCCCCTCACTCTGCTGTCTCCTGTGTGGACTGGACCGCGCTGGGGACTGCGTGCACGAGGAGTCACGCGGTGTATCCCTCTGTGACTGGCTCTTCCCGCTCCACCTCACGTCCCCCTTCTGGCAGCTGTGTTGTAGCAGGTGTCGGAACTTTCTTTTTAACGCTGAGCACGACTCTGTGTATACTTACCCCCCATTTCACCGATCCGTCCATCTGTCAGAGTGTGGCGACGTTTCCATCGTTTCTGACCGTTGTGAACATGCTGCCATGCACGTGGGACCCAAGTGTGTGTCCAGTCTCTGCTTTGGCTTTATTGCTCTTGGTGGCATTCAGCGGGCTCCCTGCCCAGCGTGGAACCCAGCGCGGGGCTTGAACACGACCCCGAGATCAAGACCTGAGCTGAGACCAAGAGTCGGACCTTAGCTGAGCCGCCCAGGCGCCCTTTGCTTCCTTGCTGCTTTGTTTTATCGTGTGACAATACATGTAACCAAGTTTCCCACCTTAACCATCTTTAAGTGCACAGTTTGGAGCAGTAAGTATGTTTGTGCTGTTGGGCGGGCATCGCCACCGTCCACCTCCGTCCATAACTTTTCCTCTCGAAACCCAGAGTTCTCCCAGCAGCAGAACCGGCCCTCCCCAGCCCTGCTAGACCCCGCTCTAGTGTGCGTCCGGGCATCCATGGACCTCTTGCGCAGGAGTACAAAATTGCAGGCGAATCTCACATAGCGTGATGCCGCCGAGCCCCCTCCCTGCTGTGGCACACTGTGGGAGTCCCTTCCTGTTCAGAGGCTGAGCCACGTTGCATGGCGCGGACGGGCCGCAGTCAGTGTTGCTGCCATCGGTCGAGGGATGTTGGCTTGCTTCCACGTTCTCGTTGTTAGGGCTGTCACTGCCGCGACAGCGGCGAACTCTCGGAGGTCCTGCTTTCCGTTCTTTTAGGTGTATCTCCGGAAGTGGGATTGCCGGGTCCTGCGGAGACTCTGGTTTTCAGCATTTGGGGAACTCACACGCCGTTTTCTGGGCAGCCACACCGTTTCACGCTGCTGCTGGCATGTCCCGGGCCCTGCTGCACCGTGTCCGCGCCAGCACGTTACTGTAGGTTTCGCTGGGAGCCGTGGCGGTGGGTGCGTGAAGCGGCCTCTCCCTGTGGCTTTGATTTGCATTTCCGTAGGGACTAGTGATGCTGGCATCTTTTCGTGTGCTTGTTGGCTGTCTGTGTCTTCAGAAAAATGTCCGCTTGGAGCCCTTTGCCTGCTTTTTAATCAGCTTGGTTAGTTTTGGGTTGTTGGGATGTAGGAGTTCTCTGTGTGTTCTGGATACCAACTGCGCATCAGATGTGGCTGCAAACACTGGTTCCCGTAGGTGGTCGTCACCCCACTTTGTTGCTTATGGTCTTTGATGCACAAACATTTTTAATTTCGTTGAGGTCCAGTTTGTCTCTTTTCTTTTATTACCTGTGCTTTTGGTGTCGTAACCAAGAAATCGTTCCCAAATCCAATGTCATGAAGCTATTTCTCGGTTTTCTTCTAAGACTCAGAGCTTTGGGTGTTACATTTAGACGGTTCATCCGTTTGAATTATATTTTGTATATGGTGTGAGGTAAGGGACCATCTTCTTTCCTCCCTGTGTGGACCTCTTGTTTTCCCAGCACCGTTTGTTGAAAAGACTGTCCTTTCCCTATCAAGGGTCTTGGCTGCCTTGTCAGACATCAACTGACCATGTATGTGAGGGTTTCTTTCTGGACTGTGTTCCACCCCATCAGTCTGTATGTCTGTCCTTACGCCAGCACCACATTTTTCGGTCATCATAGCTTTGTAGTAAGTCTGGAATCTGGAACTGTGAGAATAGATGAAACTTAATACGGGTCGGTGTAAACAGGCATCTGCATTTGGTGTACACGTGCACATAAGCGGATGGAAAGGCACTGGCCAGCTGCAGCTCAGTGGGAACGTTCTGGAATGTTTATTGGTGAGAATCTAAGTATGAGCCAGTGGTTACATGTGCTGCTTATTTACTCTTAAACCGCTCTCTCAGAGGGAGAGTCCCAGCCCTAGAGAGGGTGGGGAAGCCAATGCACAGCTTAGCTTTATTCCCTTCCCTCAGCCCCCAACTGAGAGAGGAGACATATAGAACTTTCCAGAATGAGTGTGTGTCTCCCGACAGAGCTGCCTGGCACACATGGACAGTTGCTGAAAGCAGCTTTCGTGAAGTTTCAGCCACTCGACTTGTGCCTGCTGCTGTGTTCTGGGTGCACTTGAGCCCGTTCCTCCACATGTGAGGAGGCGGTGGCCTGGCACAGCCCTGGGCGCACCGAGTCGGCCCGTGTCCGCCTTCCTTGCACTCAGTGATCCCCAGAGGGACCTGTTTGGTTCCTCAGTCGGAGAGAGCATCTCCGAGTGCAACGGTTGGGTTTCTTCCCTCCCAGTCTGTACCTTTTCTTTCTTTTTCTTGTCTCATTGCATTAGCTGGGACTTCCGGAGTGCTGGAAAGCAGTGGTGAGAGGGGATATGCTTTTATTTCTCCCGATCTGAAGCAATCTTTACGCATCTCACTGTTAACTAGGATGCTGGCTGTAGGTTTTTGTACACATTCTGTGTCAGTTTGAGGAAGTTTCCTTCTGTTCCTCGCTCGATGAGAGTTTTGTCATGGATGGGCATTGGATGTTGTCAAATGCTTTTCTGCATCTGTTGATCCGATCATATGATTTTTCCTCTTTAGAACGCTGGTGTGTGATGAATTACATTAACTTGTTTCTGAATTTTGAATCAGCCTTGCCTCCCTGGGATAAATGCAACCAGGTCATCGTGTATATTTGTTATCTTATATAATTTATATCTTTATACCTCTTTGGATTCGATTTGCTAATACTTTGTTGAGGATTTTTGCATTTATATTTATGAGAAATATTGATCTGTAATTTTTCCTTTCTTGTAGTATCTTTGACTTGGATATTGGGGTTGATGTTTTCTTTGTTTTTATTTTCTGGAAGAGATTATAGAGAATTGGTATCATTTTTTCCTTTAGTGTGTGGTTGAATTCACCTGTGAACCTGTGTGGGCCTGGTGCTGTTTTAGAACGTTATTAATTATTCAGTTTCTTTAATAGATCATATGCCTACTCAAATTATCCATTTCTTTTTATGTGAGTTTTGATAGTTGTGTCTTTCTTCCTTTGTTGCTTTTGTTTTTTGTTTTGCTGATTTTGTACTCATGAAAGCAACTTTTTGATAATGGATTAAAGATTTTATTCATTTAGTCAGGCTCCCCATTGAGATCGAAGCATGGGCTTCGATCCCTGGACCATAAGATCATGACCCAAGCAGGAGGCAGACACCCAACTGACTGAGCCACCTAGGCGTCCCTAAAGATTTTATGTCCCTAAAGATTTTATTTATTTGTTTGGCAGAGAGAGCGAGAGAGCATAAGCAGGAGGAACAGTAGAGGGAGAGGAAGAAGCAGGCTCCCCGCTGAGCAGGGAGCCCGATGCGGGACTCGATCCCAGGACCCTGGGGTCATGACCTGAGCCCCAGGCAGAAGCTTCACCTTCTGAGCAACCCAGGCGCCCCTATAGTTGTGTCTTTCAAAGAATTTCATTGTGATTTGAGAACATACTATGTACGGTTTCCAGGCTTTGAAATTTGTTACGGTGCGGTTTATGGCCCGGAACGAGCTGTTTCGCGGTGAGTGTTCATGTGAGCTGAAGGAGAGTGTGTTCTGCGCTACCAGATGAAGTGGTCTGTAGGTGTCGGTTACATCCTGCTGGCCAAGGGTGTCGCGCTCCCCTGTATCCTCGCTGACTTTCTGCCTGCTGGGTCGGCGCGTTTCCGACAGAGAGGGGCGCCTTGAAGTCCCTGGTTGCCGTTGTGGATTCATTTCTCTCTCCTTGAAGCTCTGTCTTCGCCTTGTGTGTTTAGATGCTCTGTGGTCAGGTGCGTACGTGGGAAGCATTGTCACGTCTCAGAGAACTGCTTTCATCATGTAAGGTCGCTCTTTAAAGTGGGTTTTCTTGGGCAACATGTAGTTGGGTCTTGAATTAAAAAAAATTTTTAGGGGCTCCTGGCTGCCTCAGTTGTTTGGATGCACAATTCTTGATCTCAGGGTCATGAGCTTGAGCCGCATGGGGGGGTGGTGTAGAGATTAGTTACATAAAACTTAAACGAAAAAAAATTTTTTAAAGATTTTATTTATTTGACAGAGATCACAAGTAGGCAGAGAGGCAGGCAGAGAGAGAGGAGGAAGCAGGCTCCCCACTGAACGGAGAGTCCGACGCGGGGCTCAATCCCAGGACCCTGGGATCATGACCTGAGCCAAAGGCAGAGGCTCCAACCCACTGAGCCACCCAGGCGCCCCCCCCCCCATTTTTTTTTTTTAATTTATTTGTCAGAGAGAGAGAGGAGCGAGAGTGAGCACAAGTAGACAGAGTGGCAGGCAGAGGGAGAGAGAGAAGCAGGCTCCCTGCCGAGCAAGGAGCCCGATGTGGGACTCGATCCCAGGACGCTGGGATCATGACCTGAGCCGAAGGCAGCTGCTTAACCAACTGAGCCACCCAGGCGTCCCCCCCCCATTTTTTTAAATAAAAAAGTTAAAAAACATTTTTAGTAAGCTCTGTGCCCAACATGGGGCTTACACTCACAACTCTTGAGATCAAGGGTGTGTGCATTCATGCTCTCTCTCAGATCAGTCAGTGTTAAAATCCATCAAATTTTGTTTGTCAGAGAAAGGTTTTATTTCTCCTTTGCCCTAAGGACTGGGTCCCTGGGCACAGATTGGGGGGGGAGCGGGTTTCCATCAGTGGTTCAGGGTTTCATTCCTCTCTCGCTTTGTAGTTTCTGAAGAAAAGTCCAATATCATTCTTTTTTTTAAAGTATTTTTATTTATTTTTGCGAGACAGAAAATGAGTGAGAGTGGGGAGGGGCAGAGGGAGAAGCAGGCTCCCCGCCGAGCAGAGAGCCCGACGCGGGGCTCGATCCCAGGACCCTGAGATCATGACCTGAGCCGAAGGCAGACGCTTAACAACTGAGTCACCTTTTTTTTTTTTTTTTTTAAAGATTTATTTATTTACTTACAGAGAGTGAGCTCATGTAAGTGGGGGGTGGGGGAGCAGAGGGAGAGGGAAAGAATCTTAAGCAGGCACCACAGCGGGTCTGGAGCCTCTGATGTGGGGCTGGATCATACGACCCTGAGCTCATGACCTGAGCCTAAACCCAGAGCCGGCCGCTCACCGGACTGAGCCCCCAGGCGCCCCAGTCTGACCCCATCGCTACCCTTGTTCTGCGGGTGAGGTGCTTTTGTCCTGGAGCTCACTGCAGGGTTCTCTCTGCGGTGGTTTACAGCTGGACTCTGACGCGCAGGCGTTGGGCTGCTTCTGTTTTTATTCCCTTTTCTCTTTTCTCCCTGTGGGTGTCCTGCTTGGTGCTCTCGGAGTCCTCGGATCTGTGGGCTGGAGCCTGTCGGTCGTGAGTGCTTCTGGTCATCCCACCACACGCCGGGCCCCACTTTTGGAACTTACTGACCGTTCTTGGATATCCTGTTCCATCTTCTTCATACTTTTCGCTCTCTGCTTTCCATTTCGGGAAGTTTCTGTTGACATATCTTGACACGTCTGCACGCCCATTGACCCGTCCTTTGGGTGTGTCCAGCCTGCAGATGTGACAATCGATGGAACCATCACTCCGTTTCTGCTATGGTGGATCGTTGGCATTTCCCATCGGTCCATGGTTAGCATTTCGAGCTCTTTGCTTACATTATGCACGAAGCACAATGTCCGCTTTTTCTTTTAGGACCCTTAGCACATTAATCCCACTGCTTTATTTATAAATTTTATATTTTTTTAAGATTTTATCTATTTATTTGAGAGAGAGAGCGAGAGCACAAGCAGGGGGAGCGGGAGGCAGAGGGAGAGGTTGAGAAGCTGAGTCCCCAGTGAGCAGGGAGTGTGCCCGACGCAGGACTCGATCCCAGGACCCCGAATTCATGATCTGAGCCAAAGACAGACGCTTCACCAACTGAGCCACCCCGGCGCCCCAATCCCACTGCTTTGAACTTTGGGTCCGGTGGCCCCTGAGAACAGCCCTGCCGGGTCTGCGTCTGGTTCTGGCGCTTGCCCTGTGTGTTCAGACGGCATTTTGCCTGTGAGCGTGCCTTGCCGTCAGCTGGACGTGATGTACAGGGTGACAGGGGTGGCGGTGGACGGGCCTTCCGTGTGGGGCCGTGTGCTTACGTGGCTGGAGGATGACGTGTGGGGAGGCTGCGCTCCCCCATCCTGTGGTCAGTCTGTCTTAGTCCTTCCGGGAGCCTGTGCCCCTGGGCCGCGACGGCCACGCGTGCTTCTCATTCTGTTCCCCTTTCCCCCGCTTTAGGCTGGAGCCGGGGATTTCCGTCCCTGGCAGAGCTCGTTCTCCTTGAGGAGGGGGCCCCGTTAGGGATAACCGTCCTCATGGTGCGGGACAGCGGGAAGTGTGGCAGCGTCTCCTGAGTGGGGACACTTCTCCAAGAATTCAGAGCACGCTTCCCAGCGGAGGTCCCCCCGCCCCCCGAGCCAGGCCAGAAGGTCTGGTGGCGGAAGGCGGAGGCCAGGCTGCGTCCTCTGTGTGTCCACGATGGTCCGGGCCGATCGTCCCTTCCTCATGGCAGCGTCTCTCCTCGCTTTGTTGCAGTACTTAGGTCAGTTGACGTCTATACCAGGATACCTGAATCCCTCCAGTAGGACCGAAATCCTGCATTTCATAGACAATGCAAAGGTAACCCCATCCTTCTGACCCTGACCTATGACCCCTGGCCTGTGACCCCTCCTAACTCTGACCTCTGCCCTCGCACTCTGACCCCAGCTCTTGGTCCTCTGACGCTGGGCCTTCCCGGCTGGGAGGGGTGACGGGGACGACCCCATCCCGTTGTGTCATGGGTGTGCTTGGCTCTCGGGCCGTCAAGACCAAACCTGTCTGAATGTGAGCTTTCTTCTCTGGACTTTGCTCCTCGTGCTTTTGGGCTGTTTTCAGAATTCACATTGTCCAGAGCATAGAGCACACCCCACTGGTCTGGGTGAGGGCAGCCGCGGAAGCTGCAGAGTGCCCGGGGCGGGCCGAGCACGGCCACGGGAGGGTATGGGGCTGTGCATGGGCCCGGGGGCTGCGGCGGGCCTGTGACTGACGCGCTGTGGTCCCTAGCAGAGAGCCCATCAGCTTCCCGGACACCTGACCCAGGAGCACGACGCTGTCATCAGCCTGTCTGCCTACAACGTCAAGCTGGCCTGGCGGGACGGGGAGGACACCATCCTCAGGGTCCCCATCCACGACATCGCCGCCGTGTCCTATGTGCGGGATGACGCCTCACACCTGGTGGTCCTGAAGACAGGTAGGGGCCAGGGGCGGGGCGTGCGTCCTCGGGGGTGAGCCTGGGAATCCAGGGGAGCTCTGCACACAGTTTCTCTGCACTGGGCCGGCCGCCACCCGAGAGTGGGCCTTTGCTCGGTGCCGCCAGCGTGCAGGCCCTGCCTTGGGCCACGGGCGTCCCAAAGCTGGGTTCAGAGAGGAGACCAGACCATCGCGGAGCGCCTGGTCCGAGAGATGTGCTGAGCATGTCCTTGTAAGAGAGTCGGGGAATCTTGAACAAGGCGCCAGCCCCCAGGCCCCTGCCCCCGCTCCACCCCTGCCTCCTGGGCTCTCCGGGTGAGCCGGCCTCCTCCCACCCGCAGTGCCACGGCCTCTGCCTGGTACCGGATCACTGAGACATGGGGAGAGACGTCACGTCCCTCCGGCCTCCTCGCGTGACCCCTTGAGCTCGGGGGGCTTCCCCGGCACAAATCCAGTGGGCTTGCCACGGGCCCACCCACACCCCTCCGTGCTCTGCTTCCCCCTCATTGCCCTTCGGCGAACATCTGCTGTTGAGCGACGGGCATTACTTTAGTTTGAACAACACGAAGCGTTTTAATGTACAGAAAGGGCTCACTGGCAGGACGGCTGGACGTGGAGAACCTGGTGTGGCGTCCAGCTCGGCGGGCAGGAGGGCCGCGTTCTCCCACTTCGCAGGTGGAGTCACCAGAGCACAGAGCTTGAGTGACTGGCGGGGGCCCCAGCGGGGCGGTGGCGGGGCCAGCCGGCCTGGGAAGTGGACGGTCCCACAGGAGGCCCGAGGTCTGGGGCATCCTGAGGGACAGAAAGCCACGGGAAGACCGACCTCTGACCAGCGTCTGCAGGCTTGGAAGCCGGTGGGTGGGGGGCTGGGCCCCCCGCAGGTTTGTGCGGTGGGACACGTATCCGCATTCATCTTTGGAGCAAATTGCTAAGAAAGGGGTAGCAGATTTTTTGCGAGGGAGAGAATGAGCTCCATAGCAGATCCTTCGCGAAATGAGACGAAAACGGGGACCCGGAGCTTTGAGGGCTTCTGAGTTAAAGGGAGAGAAGGAAACCATGTCCTGGGCATCTGCGTCATTTTCGCAGGTGGCCCTGAAAGCGAGGTCCTGCGACCCTGAGCCCGCGTGGCCCTGTGGCCCCAGTGTGCCGCGTATGAGGTCACGCACGTGGTGGCCCACAGTTCACTGGCCGTGACCCTGATGTTTATTAAGTGCCCACCACGCGCAGCCCCACGCGCACGCCTCTGCGGGTCCAGGCTTCGCCGGTGCCCAGGGCGGTGCGGGGCCGGGTCTGGCTGCAGGGGCTCCGTGTGGCGGGTGACCCACTGTCCGGGCAGGGCAGGGTGGAGCGGACCGCGCAGACATCTCAAGGAGGGTGTCTCCGTGGGTGTAGGAGTCCGAAGCCACGGCTGTGGGGGCAGCTGGGGGGCTGCGGTCGGGGCCCAGACGGGAGCTTTTCAGACACAGGCGGTCCTTGCTGTGTGGGGCTGTGCTGACCTGAGAACAGCCCCGGGGCTACTTAAAACGTTCTAGTAGCCGTGGAAAAGGAGAAGGGGAGGAAGCAGACAAAGTCAGTGTTACCGACATGTTGTATTCAGCCCTTCGTGTCCACGCGTACCAACGTGACTGTCGTTAACAAGATGTCCCCCATCTTCTTTGTGCCGCCCCCGAGATGCCGCACACGGCACCATGGGGACTTGCCGCATTTCACATGCTCGGTGCCGGGGGCCCGTGGCTGTGGGGGGGCCAGTGCAGTCCTGGGGTCTGACGGCGGCGTTCGTGGGGCTCACGGGGTGCCCGGCCCCGGGCTCTGCAGGCACACCTGTCCCGAGGGTGGCTTCTGCCTGGTTGCTGGCTCCCAGCCACGTCTGAGCCTCAGGGGCCCTCTGTGCTGAGGGGGGCGAGTCCGGAGGTAGCCCGGCGTGGGGGCATGGGAGGCTTCACTCCCGCCCCCGCTCCCCGGTCTGCTCCCTGGTCTGCTGAGCTGATGTGCTTGAGCTTCCCAGGGCGGGAGCCTCCCTCCCTGCAGCAGGCAGGCCTGGGGTTGCCCTTGTCCGAGGAGGTGCGGAGCCTTAGCAATGTGGGCCGGGGCTCGCCTGGTCCACATCCTGTCCTGGACTCTGCCCCCTCGCACCGTGGGGCCCACACACCTCGGGGTTCCCATCTGTCAGGCTTGTGCTCATTGCATGGTTCCTGCGAGTGGAACCCTGGGGATCCCGTCTCGTGTGTAGACCGAAAGCGGCTGACTACTGGGCGTTTCATGTCCTCGTCCAAGATCCGCGCACCGTCCGTGGCGGGGATGCCGGGGGGTCCTGCAGAGCGATGGTTCTCAGTGAGCACAGCCGGGGCAGCCGCCAAGGAGCATGAGGGCGGGGGCAGCTTAGCTGCGGGGGCGAGGGGGCGCGCCTGAGCCAGGTGGGCGCGGCCCGCAGCGGGCTGTGGAGCCCCCACAGCTGTCCTAACCTGCTGCGCTGTGACTTCTCAGCCCAGGACCCTGGCATCTCCCCCAGCCAGAGTCTGTGTGCAGAAAGTTCCAGAGGCCTCACCACAGTCTCCCTGTCAGAGAGCGGAGTGGGGCCTGTGGAGGCCTGCTGCCTGGTGGTCCTGGCCGCAGAGAGCAAGGTGAGTAGAGGGTGGGACTTGGGACTCGGGCACCTGTCCTGCCCACAACATGCCTGGGCTCTTCCTATATCTGCACCCCGAGCCCCTCCCACTGCTGACCCAGGCCCCGCCCACCACAGGCCCGCCCCGCAGCCCAGGCCCCTCCTTCACTGACCTGGTCCCTCCCGCCTCCGTGACCCTTGGATCATTGTCCCTCCTTGGCGCTGCCGGCCCTCTAGCCTGGCGGTTCTTCCTCACGGGGCTGCCTCCCCGGCCTGTCCTCACTGCAGGCTCCTCTGGTGACTGCCCAGAATCAGAGGGGACCCTGCCTTAGCACGTGTGTGAGCCGTGTTCAGGGCTGGGAGTGCCGTCCCGAGCCTGGGGCTGCAGCGGGGGCTGCCTGTTGGTGGGCAGGTGGGGGGGACAGGAGGGCTGGCGGTGGATACACCTGGCCCCCTCGGGTCCAGAGAGCCTCCCAGCTGGGGGCTGCTCCCCTCGTGGCCCGCCAGGCGGCGGGTGCTGGTGCTGGTTGGGCATCTGAGGAGCCAGGGGCCAGCAAGCAGCCCAGGAAGGCCCAGCTTTGTCCCAACGGCAGGTCGCCGCGGAGGAGCTGTGCTCCCTGCTGGGGCAGGTCTTCCAGATCGTGTACACGGAGTCCACCATTGACTTTCTGGACAGAGCCATCTTCGACGGGGCCTCGACACCCACCCACCACCTGTCCCTGCACAGTGGTACGTGAGTGTGGGTGCACAGTGATGCTGTCCTGTCCCTGCGGCTTTGCGCCAGTGCCTTGTTCCCACACCCCGCTGCTGAGGTCCCCGGCGAGCCTGGTGCCTTCCTGTACCACGTCCTGGGCGGGGACCGCCTTAGCTCAAGTCCCTTCACCTGCCTGAGAACAGGGGCGGGGGAGGGGGTGTGTGTGTGGGGAGGAACCCACAGACCTCACAGCTACTGGGTGAGGGCTTTTTCCAGGACCGAGGCTGCTGGGCGCGGGTACATGGCAGCAGCCCCCTCTGAATCTGTGGAGCCCTTAGCCCCGTGTTCCACACGCCAGGAGCACCCCCTGCTCCTGGTCACCCGGACTCCGTGAGCTCAGCAGCGGCACAGAGTGGTGTCTGTGCCTCCCACGGTCTGTGTCATGCGGACCTTAGGTCCCCTGACCAGTGTTTCCTGAGTAGCGGCTGTGTCCCGGGCTCTTCGTGGGTGCGAGGGGCTCAGGCATGCCGGGTCCCGCCTTCCTGCCTGCGCGGAGCCCACCGGCTCCAGGCTGGGGGTCAGCCCTGCCTCCGACCTTCTGCCCTTGGCCGGCCCCGTGCGGTGGGGCAAGTTGTCCGACCTCTGGGATCCCACTCCTCGTCTGAAGTGAGCAGAGGGGACAAAGTGACCCGGGCCCCGGGACACTGCGCGGCAGCCCCAAGTGGCCCTTGTCCTATCCTTGGCCCTCAGGGAGTGCCCTTCCGTCCCCGGTTTGGAGCGTGCCCCGATCTGACCCTTGCGCTCAGGCCCACACCTGCGACAGGTGGTGCCCGTCCAGAACGCCCGCAGGGGGAGCCGGTGGGGGGCTGCCTGAGGCTGCTGCCGGGGGCGGGCGGCTCTGCCCAAGAAGGCCTGCAGGCCCCCCGCCAGAGCCCACGTCTCGTGAGGGGTGGGGCCCGGGGACTCGGGGCCCCTCTGCCCGCGCATAACCCGAAGCCTGTGTCCCGCCCCCTGCACAGACGACTCCTCCACCAAGGTGGACGTGAAGGAGCCGTACGAGACGGACGTCAGCGCTTTGTGAGTCCCCGGGCCCCGCCGGCCCCCCACGCGCACGCGGGCGCCCCGGCCGGAAGTGCAGCTCTGCGGGGGGCGGGGGTCCCGGGCCTCGAGGTGGGCGCGGGAGCCCCGTGCCCACGGCTCCTGTCCTTGCAGCTCCGTCCCCGAGTGCGCGCGCGCAGGCGGCGTGTCGCCCTTGTCCTTCTGTGTGCCGACGGCGCCGCACGCCAAGACGGCCAGCGAGAGCGAGCTGAGCGCCACGGCGGCCGAGCTGCTGCAGGACTACATGCTGACGGTGCGCGCCGCGGGGCTCGGAGACGGGGCGGGGCGGGCGCGGGCGCGCGGGAGGGGCGGGGGGACAACTGCCCCCCCCACACCCCCCCCCCCCGCCGTTGCTGACCCGCACCTGGGTCTGTACGTGTCCCTGGGCTCCTTGCGGGCGCGCTCCCCGGGGCACCGTGGGTCAAGTGGGCGCCGCTGCGTGGGCTGGCGGGGGGGCACGGCGGGCCCCGCTCACCGCCGCACCCCTGGCCGCCGCGGGCAGCTGCGCACCAAGCTGTCCTCCCAGGAGATCCAGCAGTTCGCCGCGCTGCTGCACGACTACCGCGACGGGGCGTCGGTGCACGAGTTCTGCATCAACCTGCGGCAGCTCTACGGGGACAGCCGCAAGTTCCTGCTGCTCGGTGAGCCCGGGGGTGCAGGGGTGCGGCGGCGGCGTGGGGGCTCCGCCAGGGATCCGCCGCCCAGAGCGCTTCCCAGTGACGGATGGGAGCTGCCCGTGGGAGCCGGACTGCGGGGAACCCTGGAGGGTCGCTCTTGGAGCGGGGAATGGAATGGGGCTCCTGGGGGGGGCGTGGCTCTCGGGGGGGCTTTCGGTGGGTGACCAGCAATTTGGACCCTGAAGTGGACCCTGTTTCTGGGTAGAAGCACTGGAGGTTGGGTTGCTGGCCCTGCTAGCTGGGTGGGCAGGGTGGCCAGGCTGCACACCTGCCCACACCCTTGGGGTGACTGGGGGGCCGTGTCTCCCAGATGCTGAGCCTAGAGACTGCACGGGCTGATGGGGGCTGGTGGAGGCTCCTGGGCCCTGCCCCCACCATCCAAGGGGGTGGGTCATACCCTTGTCAGCAGCCACCTGAGGGCTCGCCACTCACTGGGAGGTAGAGCAGGAGGGCTGGCCTGCTGCGTCGAGTCTGAGCTCCTGCCAACACTGTGGCCTCCCCGCCAGGGCCAGTGCAGCCAGGGCTGGGGTCCCAGGCCCCAGCCCCAGCTCTGTTCCTTTCTGGCTTATTCTTGCAGAAGTGGGAGGTGCCCCTAGCGGTCAGCTGGCCCCTTCCGTTCTATATCCAGGCCTGTGGGTGGACTTCCGCCAGCCCGAGGGAGGACGTGGGGTCAGCCACCTGCTGCAGTGCTGGGACCTGGTGGGCCCATGGTGCCCATCGGACTGGGCCGGATGCAGAGCGGGCCGGGCGGGCAGACTCGTTCTCCCCATGGGAGGCCCAGCATCAGCCCCACTCTGTGTCCACAGGTCTGCGGCCCTTCATCCCAGAGAAGGACAGCCAGCACTTCGAGAACTTCCTCGAGACCATCGGGGTGAAGGACGGCCGAGGCATCATCACCGACAGCTTTGGCAGGTACCGGCGGGCCCTGAGTTCCACCTCCACGGGCACCGGGAACAGGGCCGCGGGCAGCTCCGACGACCAGTCCGCGCCCTCGGAAGGGGACGAGTGGGACCGCATGATTTCGGACATCAGCAACGACATCGAGGCTCTGGGCTGCAGCATGGACCGGGACTCGGCCTGACGGCCGTGGAGGAACCTGCCGCTGCGCCCTCTACTGTGAAGGACTGGCCCCGGGTGCCGGTGCCCACGGCCCGCTCCAGGAGGGGTCCCGGGGGTCCTTTCGGTTTTGCACACGACGTTCCTGTCGAAACTCTCAGAGACCTTCAAAGAAGTTTACTGCGATGTGAATAATTCATTTCTGGTCCCAGTGTGCTTCTGGTCTCGTCGGGTGGGAGCCGGGCCCACACGTCTGGGCACTGTGGCCTGGAGGCCGGCTGCCCTTTGGTGCTGTCACAGCAAACTGAGAGGACGGGATTGGGGCTTTTGCTGCATGGTCGTTGGGTGGGCAGCAGGGGGCCTGGGCGCTGGTGTGAGTGTCAGGTCCTCGCCCCTGGGAGTGGCTTCCGGGTTCCTGAGTGTGGCGCCTGCCTTCGGCCTCTCGCCGGAGTCCCCCAGTCCTCAGTCTCATTGCCACCAAGGTGGTCTTCCCTGCAAACTTGTTACCCGATCCCCCGCCAAGAGCGTGTCATCTTAGAGCCCAGGGGCCCAGGGTCCTGGTCTCCAGGGGGTTTAAGGCCGGGGCGGGGGGCGGTGTGGCCCTGTGTTCCTAGGTCTTCCCTGAGCTGGGACCCTCCCCTGCCCTTGGCACATGGGGAGGCAGGGGTGGCCCTGGAGACATCCTCCTTACCTAGAAGGTGCCTCTGTTCTGGGAGACCCCCGACAGCACGTGTGGGAAGCCCCAAATGGAGTGTAGAGGGGGGCCGGGGTCCCGGAGAAGGGAGGACAGAGCCCTGGGCTCCCAGTGAGGGATCTGCCTCTTGGCCAGGGCAGGTCGGGATGGGAGGAAGGCTCTCAGGCTTGGTTCTGGCGTGGGGTGTCCAGGAGCTGGACGTGGACCCAGGCCAACAGAGCTAAGGGGAGTGGAGTAGGTCTCCGGACGTGAATGCCAGTCAGCCTGCTCTGGAAGCATCTGGAAGAAGTCATCCAGGCAGGGCCAGCCCACCCTGGGTGTGAGTGGCCGTAGCAGGCAGTCCGGGGTGGGTGGACTGTGGAACCAGGTCTGAGTGTCCTGTGTGGACGGCAGGAACCGCTCCCTTCCTTCCGGGGGCCCACCCCTGTGGGTCCCTGGACTTTGGAGAAGAGGGAGCACGGAGAGCACGGATGGCCACTGCAGAGCTGGGTGCCGGGAGGGCCAAGATCTGTGGGGGCTGGTTGCTGCCCCCTCCCCCACCCAGGAAACAGCTTTCCCTGGCTAGAGCTGCAGAGACCACGAGTCTGGGGAGTTCCTTCCCAAACCCAGCCCCCAGGCCCACGCTTGGGCCACAGCTGGGTGCCTGCTCACCGTCTCGAGGCAGGGTGGGCACGGTGGGGTGGGGGATGGACCCCCCCACCTCTTGGAGTTATTGGACAGATCCCGCCCTCTGGGGACAGGGTGGGGAGAGGACTCCCAGTCTCTGGGGCCACGGGAAGGCCACACCCCCCAAGGGGGGCCAGACCGCCACCCTCTGGGACAGAGTCCGTCCCTGCACGGACGCAGGAAGCGTCTCCGCGCCTCCACCCCTCCACCAATCCCGTTTGGCCGGAGCACGCGCCCAGCGTGGAGGAGCCAGAGCAGAGGCCGTGCGGAGACACCTGTTTATTGAGCAGCGGAGCCGGGGGCAGGGACGGAGCCGTGCGGTCGGGGCGCTCCTGGCTACATGGTGAGCTCCTGCGGAGAGAGGAGACAGAGCGGGCTGGGGAGGGGCCCAGCAGGGCCAGCAGCAGGGGACCAAGGGGGGGTCAGCCACTCACCATGATGGCGTTGACGATGTCGCTCTGGTTGTCCCTCAGGGCCCGCACGGCCCTGGCCCTCGACACGTTGGCCTGCGCCATCACTAGCTCAATGTCACGGAGCTCCAGTCCCGCCTCATCCACCTGGAAGGGGGCAAGCCGGCAGGTTCTGGGGCTGCCACCACCCCAGGAAAGGCCGTGAGACGCTTCCCCAGCCTGGGTCCCTGCTTCTTACCTCCTCCTCCTCCTCCTCCTCCTCCTCCTCACACTCAGGCCTCACCAGTGGCCCAGGCGCAGACTCGGGGACCAGGGCGGAAGGCTCCGTGGGCACTTTGAACTTCTCAGCAGCAGCTCTGTGCACTTGCTGGGACAGGTCCTCGATCTGCAGGGGCACAGCGGTCAGCCCAGCCCATGCCCCGGGTCCCCCCCCACCCCCGCACCTTGCGGCCGGCCAGACCTTGGCCTCGCCGAAGACCACGTAGGTGTCCGAGGCCGGGCTCTTGAAGACGTCAGGCTTGGCGATGACAAACAGGATGTTCTTGGATTTCTGGATGGTGATCCTGGTGACGCCCTGGATTTGCCGCAGGCCCAGCTTGGACATCGCCTGGGGGCATGGGGGGCTCAGACCTGGGCATCAGCCTGGGGGTCCCAGGCTGGGGTGGGGAGGAGTGGGTAGGCCCGGGAGAGAGCACACTGATGGGAGACCAAGGACTCTGCCACCAACTCTAGGGGACCCTCTGTGGGCTCTGGGTAGAGCCTGTGGGGACATCCGCCCCCCAGGTGTAGGGTGGGGTACCGGACCCCAGCTGTGGGCACGGTCTCAATGGTGCTCTGGCCCCAGCGGTTTCACGACCTGATGGCCCCACCGGTGGTGTCTGTCCGCCACTGGGCGTGAGGGGTCCCCTTACGCGGCAGGCCCGTTCCCCGGGGAGCGGCCCTGGCAGGACCCACCCACCTTCCGGGCCTTCTTCTCACTGCGACTCTGCTTGGCTTTGGCCACCGTCTCCTCGCTGCTGCCGCCTGCCGGGGCCTGGGGAGGACAGGGTTTGAGCACCCGAGGGAGGGTGGGTGGGGTGGGGCCGTCCCAGGGCTGCAGCCTCCCCCATCCCGGGCCGGCACCTGGGTCGGGCACTGTGCCGTCTGCGCTCCTGAGAGCTCCTGCTCCTCCAGCTCCGCCGATGACTCCCCGTGGCTGTCTGAGTGCTGGCCGGATCCCGGAGCCCTCGGGGGTGAGTCTGGGCGTGGGGTGGGGGCGTGGGCGTGTGAGGACGGCTTCTGCCTCGTAACATCCCTGCGGCCCGCCCACCTGCCCCCCCTGGTCCCCGGCTCGGGGCAGTGCTCCGGCCCCTTGGCGCCCTCACCTTCCTCCAGGCTGTCCTGGTCGTCCCGTTGCTCGGCGGCTGGGAGCCCTCGAGGGCCAGGAGGCACCTGGCAGGGGGGCGAACTCCGCCAGGCCTGGTCTTTGGCATGGGTGTCCCCCGTGGGGGCCGTTTTGGGGTGGAGGAGGGGCGAGTGGGGCGCGAGGCTGACTCGATGCCCAGCCCCAGGAGGTTTTGTGGTTCCTGAGAAGGCAGCCACTGCCCGCTGGGCTCCTGCCCGCGGCAGCTGGAGGCCCGGAGAGCCCGGGGGCTCCTCCGTCGAGTCTTCCCTGGGTCCCTGGCAAGGGCAGGGGGTGAGGGGTGCCATGGGGCACGGGGCTGCCTCTGTGGGGACCCCAGGAACAGCGGGGTCTGGGCCGAGGGGCCTGTCTCGGGTCCTGCTGGGCAGGCCCCTGTTAGGGCTTTCGGGGGCTTGTGGTGGGGACAAGCTGGGGCTTCCGGGGGCTACTTGAGCCCTCACTCCGCTGCCTGGGCCCAGCACGGGCTCCAGCTGCCAAGAGGGTGCTGGCGTGGTGGGGGCAGGCTCTTTGGGGCAGACCCTGCCAGGCCTGGCCACAGACCTTGGGGGAGACTCAGAGCAGGAAGCCAGCCCAGCTTCTGAGGCCACAGCAACAGAAGACCTGGGCTCGGGGTTGGCTCTTCCCTCCTCTGCTGGGCTCTGGGGCCACGTGTGGCCGACCTCGGGGTGACCAGCAAGATGCGCCTCTGGGCCACTGGCCCCGGGAGCCTTCCCAGCACTGTGGGGTGCTGACCCGCGGCCTCCAGCCCCCTGATTCTCACCCCCTGGGCCCTCCTTTGGGGGAAAGTGGGGTTCGGCTCCATCCCCAGCAACAACACAGGCACGGGCACAGGTTTCCTGCGTAGGTGCCAACAGAGCCTCAGCTACTTCCTCCTTAATGGAGGCAGGCTTGGGTGGGTCTGTGGCCTCCATGGCAGACCCAGGGGGGCCTGTGGCAGGCTCTGAGTGTTTTAGGGCCTCCGTGGCAGGCTCAGAAAGTTCTGGAGCTTCCGTGGCAGGCTTGGGGCATTTGAGGGCCTCTGTGGCAGGCTGTGAGCGTTCTTGGGCCTCCGTGGCAGGTTCTGGGGCTTCTGGGGCTTCCGTGGAAGGCACAGAAAGTTCTGGGGCCTCTGTGGCAGGCTCTGGGCATTCTGGGGCCTCCGTGGCAGGCTCTGGGCATTCCGGGGCCTCCGTGGCAGGCTCAGAATGTTCTGGGGCCTCCGTGGCAGGCTCTGGGCATTCCGGGGCCTCCGTGGCAGGCTCAGAATGTTCTGGGGCCTCCGTGGCAGGCTCTGGGCATTCCGGGGTCTCCGTGGCAGGCTCAGAATGTTCTGGGGCCTCCGTGGCAGGCTCTGGGCATTCCGGGGTCTCCGTGGCAGGCTCAGAATGTTCTGGGGCCTCCGTGGCAGGTTCTGGGCATTCCGGGGTCTCCGTGGCAGGCTCAGAATGTTCTGGGGCCTCCGTGGCAGGCTCTGGGCATTCCGGGGTCTCCGTGGCAGGCTCAGAATGTTCTGGGGCCTCCGTGGCAGGCTCTGGGCATTCCGGGGTCTCCGTGGCAGGCTCAGAATGTTCTGGGGCCTCCGTGGCAGGCTCTGGGCATTCCGGGGTCTCCGTGGCAGGCTCAGAATGTTCTGGGGCCTCCGTGGCAGGCTCTGGGCATTCCGGGGTCTCCGTGGCAGGCTCAGAATGTTCTGGGGCCTCCGTGGCAGGCTCTGGGCATTCCGGGGTCTCCGTGGCAGGCTCAGAATGTTCTGGGGCCTCCGTGGCAGGCTCTGGGCATTCCGGGGTCTCCGTGGCAGGCTCAGAATGTTCTGGGGCCTCCGTGGCAGGCTCTGGGCATTCCGGGGTCTCCGTGGCAGGCTCAGAATGTTCTGGGGCCTCCGTGGCAGGCTCTGGGTCTTCTGGGGCCTCCATGGCAGGCTCTGGGCATTCCAGGGTCTCCGTGGCAGGCTCAGAATGTTCTGGGGCCTCCGTGGCAGGCTCTGGGCATTCCGGGGTCTCCGTGGCAGGCTCAGAATGTTCTGGGGCCTCCGTGGCAGGCTCTGGGTCTTCTGGGGCCTCCATGGCAGGGTCAGAATGTTCCAGGGCCTCCATGGCAGGCTCTGGGCATTCTGGGGCCTCCATGGCAGGCTCTGGGCATTCCAGGGTCTCCGTGGCAGGCTCAGAATGTTCTGGGGCCTCCGTGGCAGGCTCTGGGCATTCCGGGGTCTCCGTGGCAGGCTCAGAATGTTCTGGGGCCTCCGTGGCAGGCTCTGGGCATTCTGGGGTCTCCGTGGCAGGCTCAGAATGTTCTGGGGCCTCCGTGGCAGGCTCTGGGTCTTCTGGGGCCTCCATGGCAGGGTCAGAATGTTCCAGGGCCTCCATGGCAGGCTCTGGGCATTCTGGGGCCTCCATGGCAGGCTCTGGGCATTCCAGGGTCTCCGTGGCAGGCTCTGGGTCTTCTGGGGCCTCCATGGCAGGGTCAGAATGTTCCAGGGCCTCCATGGCAGGCTCTGGGTGTTCCGGGACCCCGGTATCAGGCTCTGGGAGTTCCGGGGCCTCTGTGGCAGGCTCTGGGCATTCTGGGGCCTCCATGGTAGGCTCAGAATGTTCCAGGGCCTCCGTGGCAGGGTCTGGGCATTCTGGGGCTTCCGTGACAGGTTCAGAATGGTCTGGTGCCTCCGTGGCAGGTTCTGGGCATTCCAGGACCTCCAGGGCAGGCTCAGAATGTTCTAGGGCCTCTGTGGCAGACTCAGGGTATTCTGGGGCCTCTGAGGCGGGCTCCAGGAGTTCCAGGGCCTCACTGGCAGGCTTGGTGCATTTCGCGGCCTCCATAGCACGTTCTGGGCATTCTGGGGCTTCCATGGAAGGCTTGGAATGTTCTGGGGCCTCTGGGCCAGACTCCAGGCATTCTGTAGCCTCGGTGACAGATGGTGGACATTCCAGGGCCTCCGTGGCAGGCTCTGTGCGTTCTGTGGTCTCCACGACAGGCTTGGGGCAATTTGTGGCCTCTGTGTCAGAACCAGGGCATTCCGTGGCATCTGGGGCAGGCCTGGGGTGTTGCAGGGCCTCAAGGGGCTCTGTGGCCTCTGTGGCAGGCTTGGGGGAGTCTAGGGCCTCTGTGACAGGCTTGGAGGTGCCCCATGAGGTCCAGGGCACCCCGGCGTCTGCAGCTGGCTCCAGGCCATCCAGCTGGGCCTGGTCCCGGGCGGGAGGCTCCAGGCCTCCCGTGCAGCTTGTGTCCCTCTCCTCGGGTGCTGGCCTCAGTTGCGAGGTCACTCGTCCTTCCTGCTGGGCTGCAGGGACCACAAGGTCGATCGCTGGCGTGTAGCCTGCATCTACCCGCGGGGTCTCAGGCCTGGCCTCGGCAGGGGTCCCTTGGCCTGAGGGGAGGGCTGCGTCCTGCGGGGACACAGGTGTGGCCTCACAGTCAGGCCCCTGGTGTGAGGTCCTGTCCGCGTCCCCCGGCTGGGGCACAGGGCCAACTGTGGCGGCGGGCGCCTGGGCTGAAGGGAGGCCGGTGTCCAGCGGGGACAGAGGTGCGGCCTCAGAGTCAGGGCCTCGGCCTGCTTCTTCTTCCAGATTCTGCAGGGAGTCTGGGCTTGGAGTGCGGGGTCCCTCTTCCGGGGAGGTCCAAGACTCCGGGCCGAAGGCTGCGCCGTCATCCTCCCATCGGGGCTGAGCCGTGCCCGCGGCAGCAGGCGCCAGACCCGAGATGGAGCCCGCGTCCGCCCCCCAGGCCCAGGGGTTCTCCCCGGTGAGGCCCGGGGCTTCCTGCGGGGCGTGAGGCACTGCGGGAGGAGCGGGGGCCTGGCCCATCTCGGGGACCCGGGCGCCCGGCTCCCGGCTCTCGGTGGCTCGGCCGGCCCCCCCCGAGGAGACGGTGGGAGCGGGCTCGCCGGGGGTGTCCTGGAGCAGGGCGGCGGGCTGCGCGTGGGGCTCCTCGCTGTACAGCCTCTCGTCATCTGCCCCCGCATAGGAGGCCGAGTCGGGGTCGGATGAGGCCGCCGAGGTGTCGTCCCGGAAGGCGAAGGCCTCGTCCATGCCCTCGGTGATGGAGAGGTCAGACAGGGACTGCAGGGAGGAGGCAAACGTGCTGTCGTCCTCGCCCTCCCCGGCCGGGTCCCCTCCAGGGACAGGGACCTCCTCCTCCTCCTCGGGGGCTCTCGGTGTCACCTCCATAGCCTCCACCTGCACGATGAGGCTGCCTCGGAAGGGCAGGAGGGCGGCGGGGATCATGGGGTCGTTGGCCAGGAAGTCCAGCTCGAAGAAGTGGCCCTCTTGGCCCCAGGAAGAGCTGCTGTCGGCCGAGATGCTGGACTCCGGGGATGGGGGGCCCGGGGGCCCCGCGGGAGGCGGCTCCTGCTCATCGGCCACAGAGCCCGGTGGGGAGAAGCCCCAGCCTGAGGGGACGTCCAGCCCTTCGGCCGGGGCCAGCAGGCTCAGAGAGCAGGATGGGGACGAGGCCCAGCTGTCCCCATCTGCTGTGATGTAGGAGCCCGATGGCGAGGCGGGCGGCGAGTCCCCTGGCTCAGCCGGGGCGTCCCGGGCCTCCCTGCGGGGCCCAGGGCCAAGCAGCAGGGCAGAGGTGGTCTCGGTGGGAGTGGAGGGTGGCGTGAAGTAGGAGTCAGGGTCTGGGGCGGGGCAAGGCACAGGAGGGTCACCCTGAGAACACAACTCGGGGGGTGGGTCCAGGCTGGGGTGCCCACCCTCCCAGTCCCTGAGCTCTGGAAGGGCTGCCCTGGATGGCAGGGGCACCCGGCGGGTCTCCTCGCCCATCACGATCCGGGGCTCCAGGGTGGTTGGGGGACGGCCGCCGGCAGGCTGGGCCTCGGGGGAACCCAGGCTGGGGCTGCCTTCTGTGGGGACTGCCCAGGCCGAGGGGGTGCCACCCGGGCCTGCATCCCAGCTGGCTCCCTCGGGCGGGGGCCGGGCGCCTGGCTTGCTGGGCAGAAACTCCAGGGCCAGGGCGCTGGGTCCCGGGGTCAGGGCACAGTGCTCCAGCCGGTCCCCTCTTGGGGTGGTGGCCACGGCCACATCACAGGACGACTCTGCGGAAAGAGAGGGGTGTGAGGAAGGGAGGCATCCTCCAGGAGTGTCTGGGGGAGAATTTCCGAGAGGTGCGACGCCGGGGGAACAGCCTGGGGCCGGGGGGGTGTGGGGCGGGGGGCGGGGGACGTGGATCCTGGGGCCAGGACCAGCACCCGTCTGCGGACACTGGCTGGCGGGGACCTGGCGGGTGACCTCGCCTGACCTCCTGCATCGGCAACCCCCAGGGGCAGGACACCTGCATCCTGCTGGGCCTGTGATGATCTGGGTCTCCCTCCTCCTGTGCATGGGGGTCTCGCCTCTTGGCCTTGTCTCTCTCCCTGCTGCCCACACCTGAGGCCAGCCTCTGGGGGTGCCACCTGGCCCTGCCCTCACTCCTGCTCCCAGACTTGTCTCACGGAGGAGAGAAGCGGGGCCACTGTGTGTGCGTCCTCAGGCTGCGTGTCCCACGGAGGCCAAGCTGGAGCGTGGGGGTGGGGGTGGGGTCCCGTGGGAGAGGGCAGTTGTGGGGGACAGGCTCCAGGACGATAGGGCCAGCCGGGCCATTCTGTGGTGGCAGCCGCCCCGCGGGGCCGGAAGGGCTCCCCCTGCCAGGAATATGCAAGCCGGTCCCAGGGCAGCGTCACAGGGGCTGCCTGGGCCCCAACCACCCGTTCAGGGGGGCTCCTGCTCCCTACCCATGATCACCCCACAAGTATGTTCGTGCCTCAGCTGTCTGCAAAAGTCAAGAATCTGCCAGGATTAGGGGTGAAGCTTTTACGAAGGGATAGTGCCCCCCGCTGCCCATTGGCCTGCAGCAATGGGGGACGGTCCCTCGGGGTGCGGGGGCCGCACTACTGCGATCCTGAGGTGGCCAGGGGATCCTGAGAAGGGGGTCTTTCAGGTTCTCTGCCGTGTGACAGACACCAAATGCCTGGAGGTGGGTGTGGTGGGCGGGGACGGGAGGAGACCGGGCTCAGAGCAGGTGGTCCCCTTGCCCTCCTGTCCAGGGGCAGGGAGAGGGCAGAGCTGGGCCATGGGGGATGAGGAAGGGAAGTCAAAAGTCAAAGGTTTTCATAAGCATTCAAGGTCATCAAGCAGCCTGAGACCCTGGGTCTGAGGAGTCCTAGTCCTCCACCTGCTTTACTGGACCCCAGAGGGAGGCCAGGCCCCTGGACCCAGCTCTGGCGACACTCCCAGGTGACTGACTGATCCACAGCAAGGTGCCCTTGGCCCTCTAGGGGTCACTCATGGCTGACCTGCTGGGCCACCCTTCTTGGTCCTTCCAGACCCAGGCAGACACCCTCAGCCCCCACCCGCACTTGCTGACCTCACCTCTCCAGTGACGCTTGCCTGCACCCCGGGGCCCTGCCCCCAGACCTGCTCCCCCAGGGGATCAGACTTCCCACCCTTACAGCCGGCCGCCCCCCCCCCCCCCCCCGCTCCGGCTCCAGCCCTGCTCCAGCTGCCCAGGCCTCTAAGGGGCGGGTGCCCCGATGACGGGGTGCAGTGGAGACCCCCCACCTCTGTGCAGGGCCCGACGCTGCTCGCAGACAATGGGGCAACAGCGGCGGCCCAGAGGGCGGGACGCGGGCGGAGAGCCACGGAGCCCTGGGATGCTCACAGGCCCTCGAGTCGCTCCTGGCTCCTGGAGGACATCCCGTTTCCGCCCTTCCCCGCAGTCCTGAGCTGGGACGTGCGGGGCGGGAGCGGGGGCGGCGGTCAGCATTCAGGTGCTCGAAAGGGCAGGGGGCCAGAAGGACCGGAGAGGGGACGGGGTCGGGGGGGAGGGGTGATCGGAGAAGGGAGAAGGACAGAGGGGACAGGCAGGAGAGGGATTAGACAGGGGACAGGCAGGGACAGGGCGGCGGAGACAGACGCAGGGGGCACAGCCCGAGGCCTCACCTGTGCGGGGCCCGGGCCTGCCCGCCTCCGGCAGCAGCAGCTCGGCGCGGGCAGCCTCCCCGGGCATGGCCTGACCGTGCGCCCTTCCCTCGGTGCCCGGTCCGTCCGTGCGTCCGTCCGGCGGAGCCTGCGCGGCCACCGCCCCTCGGCCAGGGGGTAGGGGGTGGGTGGGTCATCGGATGACGTCAGCGCCGCCCCGCCCGCCCGGCGCCCCGAGTGAGCGTGCGCGTGCGCCCCAAGCACTGCGGAGCGGCTGAGGCGGGGGGCGGCCTTCCTCCTTCCCCCGACCTGGGCTTCGCCCTCCTTCCGCACTGCCCGGCCCCGCCTTCCCTGCAGCATTCCCCTCCGGACGCCAGGGTGTTCGGGGCCGGTCGGAAGCTGGACGGGCCCCAGGGAACATCAACCCTAGGCCGGGCCTGGAAGAGACGGGGGTGGGGAGGGTCGTCGGCGCGCAGGGCGCAGGGGCCTCCGCGCCCCGGGGGAGGTGGCAGCGCCGTCCCGGTGCCCGGCCTCCTGCGCCCCCCTTGCCTCCATCCGGGAGGTGAGTCGGAGCCGCAGCTCCACGCCGATTGGCTGGCGGTCGCACGCCGGTCTCCGTGGCAACCGCCTCCCGGCTCCATGGAAACCGGAGAGCGAGCCGTGCGGGAAGGCGAGCGGGGGGGCGCCCCGCAGCTCCGCTCCCGGACACCAGGCGGAGGAAGAGGCGAGCCACGCCCCCCCCCCCCCCCCCGCCTCCGCGGCCTCCCCCGCCGCACCCCAGAGCGGCAAGTCCTCTCGAGCCTCCGCGGCCGTGCCCTTGCTTCCTCCCGGGCCCTCCCGCGCTCGCACCCGCCCGGTGCCAGGCTCCGGCTCCAGGAGACAGATGACCATTGTCGCCACCCAGAGCTGGGCGGGGGCAGGGAATCAGAGCGGTCATTGTCATGGGGGCGGGGCGGGGCGTCTCCCCAACGCTGTCTCTGCGTGCGCCGCCGGGACGCACCGTGGAGCTGACCCCCTTGCCTGCGCTACGCAGCAGCCCCGCCTCGCCCGGCCTGAGCCGGCATCCTGCACCCCTCTCGGGCTCCGGAAACGCTGGAGACCCGTTCATCTATCCCCGACCGGGACCCTCCTCTTCCTCTCCTTCCCCACACCTTCATCTGCACCTCCCGGACTCCTCTAGGTTGCCCCCCCCGCCCCGCCCTTCGGCGGTGCCGCAGCAGAGTCCTTCGTAGCCCGCACTGCTCTGCCGACCCCTACTATCTGGCCGGCACACACTTTGCGGAGACCAAAAGCCCTTCAGCAGGCCCTGAGGGCCTTCTAGCTTTGTCTCTTTGCCCGACTGCCAATAAACGCAGGAAATCACAGACAACCAGAACAACTCTGGCACATGAAAAGGGTGAGGTGACATGGTGAGGGCCCCCAGGGCTGGAGGAACAACAGAGCAGCCCCACATAAGGGGGTCCAGGATCACGTTTCCTGACCTCTGCCCCCCCCCGCCCCCAGCCTGCTACCAGGAAGAGGACCAGGGGGGTGTATTCATCCCCATGTGGGGCTGGAGTCCCACTGATGACTCTAGGGGAGTCTGCCAGAGCTGGCAGGAGGATCAGGGAGAGGCCCAACTCCTTCCCCACCCGGCTCACTGGCCCTCCTGCCCCACCAAGACGCCCCAACCTGAGCACCGGTTAGGGGGTGCCCACAACAGGCTTTCAGCTCAGGAAGTACTCCTCGAGGGCCAGATCCCCAGCCCCCGGCCAGAGGCTCAGGATGGCCCAGCAGGGACCACCGCACGTCCCACGGCCACCGAAACCACAGGCCACTAGAGCAGCCCAGGACCCACCTGGCGAGCCTGAACAGGACGGCCACCTGCTACAATACAAAATGTGAACGAAATTGTCCGACTGTTCAGGGGACAATAAAAAAATCCCCCGTCCTACCAGGAAACTCAAGGAAGACCCCCAGACCCAGGAAAGGCACAACCAGAATAAGAAAGAGGAACCGGCCGATGCCCAAACGGAGGCGAAGATGCTGGGATTATCAGACGAGGACTTTGAATCAGTCGTGCTCGTGAAGCTTCCATAGGGAACAACAGTTTATCTTGGAACAAGTGGGAAATGCCAGCAAAGAGAGAGACATTATAACACAGAAGAAAACCAAAATCACAGCACGATACAGACTCGCCGAAATGAAACACTTGCTGGGTGGCTTATCCGCGGCCGGAAATGACAGGGGACGTCCCCGTGAGGCTGAGGACGGGTCCACAGAAAGGACTCAACCTGTTTACAACAATGACAACGACAACGCTGGGGAAAATTGGACAGAGGCTCAGGCACCTGGGGGGTAACAACACACGATCCGCTGTTCACATAACTGGAGTCCCAAAGAGCAGCAGGGGCGAGCGGTCGGGAAGAGTACTCAAGTGGAGCTGAAGCTCCCCAACACGGCCAAAGACAGAGCCTTAGAGATCCAAGGAACTGAGCAAATCCCAAATACGGTACATCCAAGGAAACCCACGTCCGGACACTTGAGCTGTAACCTCTGAGCACTGAGGACGAGATCATGGAAGCAACCAGACGAGCACGAGCCCTACAGGGAACGCGGAGGGCAAGCGCAGTGCTCCTCTGGTCCAGAGCCCGCGGCTGGAAGGAAGCGGCACCCTGTGTTCCAGGTGTTGAAAGTGAGCATCATTCAAGAAGGAGACCCCCCCGCTTCGGCCGTGTGCCTGTGCACGTGCACAGGAGCGACGGAGAAATGCATCCTGAGTGATGCATTTGTGGCCCAGCGCCCCACAAGCCTGGGTAGAGCACGTCCCTCCACCAGGATGGACATGATAAGGGCGGCCTCTTGGGGCATCGGGAGGGAAGAAGGAGCACGGGAAGGGCAGAGAGCGAGCGCTCCTCAGTGCCCGGCAGCGTGTGTGATGATGAAACAAATGTTAACACCAGCGGACACTCAAGAGGATTTTTGTTTTTAAAGATTTTATTTATTGGAGCACCTGGGTGGCTCGGTGGGTTAAAGCCTCTGCCTTCGGCTCAGGTCATGATCCCGGGGTCCTGGGATCGAGCCCCGCATTGGTCTCTCTGCTCAGCGGGGAGCCTGCTTCCTCCTCTCTCTCTGCCTGCCTCTCTGCCTACTTGTGATCTCTCTCTGTCAAATAAATAAATAAAATCTTAAAGAAAAAAAGACAAAACGAGATGACACACCCCAAACCACTCTATGTAAGCCAAGATAGAGTCCTTTTAAATGGTAGAGTCCACAGAAGGGGCTCCCGGGTGGCTCAGTGGGTTAAGCCCCTGCCTTCGGCTCAGGTCATGATCCCAGGGTGCTGGGATCGAGCCCCGAGTCAGCCTGCTCAGTGGGGAGCCTGCTTCCCCCTCTCCCCACTGCTTGTGCTCTCTCCCTCTCTCTCAAATAAATAAATACAATGTTTAAAAAAAAAGTTCAAAGAGTCCACAGGAAAGCGGGACGAGAGAAACAAAAGAACAAGGAACAGCGCGAACGGGAAGACAAAACGGCCGGCTTCGGGCCTTAACGCACACAAACGGGAGGAGGCTGATTGTACAAATCACATGTGTGCGCGCAGAGTGGGAGGCAAAGACAGGCAGAGTGGACACAAAACGCCGACGGAAGCATGTGCCGTTTCTGGCAAAGTCACTTAGAGTCACCGGGCTCGGTGGGCTGGCGGCAGCGGACACGCGGTGTGGACAGCAGCCCAACGGCAAGCGGCAACCGAACGAGGGCGCTGCACGGGGCCGCATCCGAGAAGGCAGACCTCTGGGCGGAGGTGTGGTGGCCGGGGACTGACAGTCTGCGGGGACACGCTAGAGGCGGGGATCAGTCCCCTAGGAGGACGTGACCGTCCCAGATGTCACGGCAGCTGTTAGAGCCACAAAGTAGGCGGGGCGGAGGCCGGCGCAGCTGCGGGGAGGCTGCCGCCACAGGTGTGGCTGCGGACCCCCCTCCGGCCTCCAGACGACCCACCGTGCCCCTGGGAGGGAGCCAGCCCGGTGCAGGACAGCCACTGCACGCCCGCCACGGCCCCCACGGGCCGCCCGGCCAGCGACGCGGAGCGATCCTGGGTTCTAAGTAGGGAACCTCCCCCGAGGGAGCTCACAGCTCGGGCGAAAAACACACACCGGCACGTCCAGAATAGCCGAGATCACGGCGTTGTGTTCAGACCACGGCGGACTCCAACACGATCGGTCACGGCAAGACGACAGGAAACCCTGCAAACGCTGGGAAGAAAGCCACACTCCAGCCGGCGAGTGATCGGGGGCGAACCTCGGGGGGTGTTTTTTTTTTTTTTAAAGATTTTTATTTATTTATTTGACAGAGATCACAAGCAGGCAGAGAGAGAGAAAGGAGGAAGCAGGCTTCCCACTGAGCAGAGAGCCTGATGTGGGGCTCGATCCCAGGACCCTGAGATCATGACCTGAGCTGAAGGTAGAGGCTTAACCCACTGAGCCACCCAGGTGCCCCTGTTTGTTTTAAACACAGAACTGACCCGAATAAGAATGATACAAAACGTTGAAGGGTGTGGTCTGCGGTAACGCAGCCGAAGGGATATGTATACGCATCAGAGAGAGGCAAGACCTCAACGTCATTGACGTTCCTGCCTCTCGGAACGAGGACAAGAAGAGCCAAATAAGACCAGAAGCACCTAAAAGAAGGAAATAATGAAGTCGGGAGCGGAAATCAGTGACAGTGGAAACAGGAAATCAACGAAACACGATGGTTCTGTGGGGATTTAAGACCGACCAGGCCCTAACGAGGCTGACAGCCTGAAGAGGACAGAAGACAAGTGCCCAGTAGCCGAGGGCGCTGCGGCCTGGAGGCTCAGCTCGGCGCCGGCCTGACCGGGCCACACGGCGCCGGACGCCGGGTGAGATTGTTTCCAGGAGCGCCAGGTGATGTCCGAAATCCCTGGAGGCAAGAAACAAATTAAAATCACCAAATCCGAGCAAGCGAGACGGAGACGGTCTGAACAATGCTGGAGCCGTGAACGACATTTAATTTCTTGTTTAAGAGCTCACCCGAAGGAAACTCCAGGCCCGGAGGGCGCCGGCCACTTCCCCCAAACATGCAAAGTACAACGTCCGTTTGAAGCGGTCTCTTCCCAAAAGCAGGAGACGAAGGAGCACATCCGAGCTCACCTCCTGAGGCGAATTCACATACTGCACCGAAACCGAGCAAAGACGGTGCCAGAAACAAGCAGCAAACAAGAAGCTACAGACAGTGTCGCCCGTGAACTTCGGCACAGAACATCTCAGTGCCAGACTGGCAGATCGAATCTGACACTGTATAAAAAGCACTACATGACCATGACCAGATAGAATTTATTCCAGGTGTGCGCCAACGGCTCGACACTTGAAAACCATTTGGTGGAACCCACCATACCCACAAGCGAAACAAGAAAAATTATGTGACCGTATTGAGGGACACACGACCCGTCTGACGTAATGCAACAGCCGTTCAGATGGTGAAAAACTTCTCAGCAAGTAAAATGAGCTCGGCTGAGATTACGCAAAAGCTCGGAGCCAACGCTGTGCTCAGTGGCGAGACAGAATGCTCTCCGGGGCGGAGGCAGCAGAAGGGCCTCTGTTCCCGCCCGTTTTCAACTCGGGGCTGCAGGGTCTAACCCCACAGGGAGGCAAGAAAAGGAGTGAGGGCAGCCAGACTTGCAGAATGAAATCCTGTTTCCCAGTGAAGCTGGTGGAAATCATGCCACCAACACTCAGGGCTCCTAGAAATGGTCAGATGGGCAAACGGACAAAGAAAGAGATACTCAAGGAAATGGGGGCCAAGTTTTTTTTTTTTAATTATTTGAGAAAGGGAGAGAGAGTGTGCACATGTGCGCGTGGGAGGAGGGGCAGAAGGAGAGAAACTCAAGCGCATTCTGCACCGAGTGTGCAGCCTGACTCGGGCTTGATCCCACGACCGGAGCTGAAACCAAGTGCTGGACACGACCGAGCCGCCTGGGTGCCCCGTTCAAAGTTCGAAAGAATGCAGAGTCAGTGGTACCCGACACAGCCAAGCTGCTGCCTCCCTTCCCTCTCCCTGCTCACAAAGGTAGAGGATGCACCTGGCGGCTGAGCCAAGAACGTGGGGCCCCCAGGAGCTTGGCCTTTCCCATCCTGGCACGTGCGGCTGAGCCTGAGTCCCGGGCAAGTGTGAGCGAGGTGGGGCTCCCTTCCTCCGATTAGCCCCCACTTGTGGAGGGAGGCTCTACCTTGGGCCTGGAGTGTGGAGTATGCCAGCTCAGGGCCATGGTTCCACTCCAGAAGGGTCCCCCCTCCACGGAGTGCTCAGCTGCCGGGCTCTTCCCAGAGGAGCTGACTTGCCTGACAGTAGCGCATGGGGACGTTTGAACCCGACGGTGCTCTCAGGGCCGTGGAGGTTGTGGTCAAAGGCATCTGGGAGGAGACTCACAGAGCCAGTGAAGCCACAGCCCAGAGAGCGGGCCAGGGTGACTGTGGGCACAGCCATGTACTTTCCGGAGGGAGAGCACCCGAGGCTGACCACTGCAAGGGGAAAGGAGAAGACGTCACCCAAATAACTTAGCCAGTCCCGCAAACGAGCGAGTAACAGACGCCCCAGAGGAGAGAAAGCGTTGGCCCTGAACCCAGAATTATTAGAGCATTTTATTAAAAATGCCCAATTTCCAAAAGAAAATGACCAGGCCCACCAGGAGAGGAAAGTAGGACTATACGCACCCCTGTTCGGGGAAGAAAGCGGGCAAGAGAAACTGCCCCCGAGGCTGGCAGGATGACACACTCACAGACACTTCGGGCGCTATGGTACATGTGTGCCTGAGCAAAGAAGTTAAGGGAGGTCAAATGATAAGGTCACATTAAGGGGAGAACATCCAAAACCCAGAGAAATGATGACATTCACTTTACGGGGCGAACAGAGGATCTGAATGGGCAGGAGAATGGGTGAACTTGAAGGCGGACCACGGACTACGCTAGCAGAACAGAGTGTCCGGGAACTGCGGAAGGCGCGGACCGCCTGGACACCCCCAGCGCGGGAACGCCAGGAGGACAGAGCGCGCTCCCACAGAAGGCACAGCTCACACTTCTAAGCTGAATACAAAACCTCCCAAACACCGGGAAGTCCAACGGACTCCAAGTAGGGTAGAGGCAGGCAGAGCCACGAGCAGGCGTCTGTAAAAATGCTAAAGTCAAAGACAACCTCTTCAAAGCAGCAACAACGATCGGGACTGAAACGTCAGTTCGGCGAGGCTGCGGGTTCAAGACCAGTACATGGACATCGACTGTCGGTCCCTCACAGCCAAAGCGATCCCGAGAAGGAGCAAAACTTGGAGGTGCCATGCGCCCTCACTTTACACTACACCACAAAGCAGATAGAGTGATCCAAACAGTACGCTTCTGGCGGGAAGCAGACACACAGGTCGGTGGAACTGGAGACAGTCCAGAAATAAAGCCACACTTAGGGGTTCAATGAATCTGTGAGAAAGAAAGCAAGAATGTCTGACGGGGGAAAGACGGTCTCGCCGACAGACACTGGACAACATGCAGAACGAGACCGGGCACTGCCCTGCACCACACGCAAAAATAAATTCAAAATGGACGAAAGACTTCAATGTGAGACCCGAAGCCATAAAACCCCCAGGGGAGAGCACAGGCACGTTCTCTGATATCGGCCCCGCGACATTCTTCTCGGAGTCTCCTCAGGCAACGGCGACACGAGACTGCATCTGGGCAGAAAGCTGGTGCACGGAGGGGGAACCATCAACGAGACATGAAGGCGGCAGCCTACGGAATGGGAGGGGGACCCGCGAACCACACGACCAAGTGAGGGGCGAATACCCAAAATGCATACAGAACATACGCGATCAAACATATTAAGCAATAAAACAGTATATGCAGTAAGAAAACCCAACAACAAATACCCCGATTAAAAAAACAGGCAGAGGATCTGAATAGATATTTCTCCAAAGAAGAAAAGCAGATGCCAACAGACGCGTGAAAAGATGCTCAGCGTCACTCATCGCCAGGGACACACACATCACAACAGGGAGAGACCACCCTGCCCTGTCAGAACAGCTAGCATCCAAAAAGAAATATGAAAAGTGTTAGCAAGCGTGTGAAGTTGGGACACTTGTGCACCGCTGGTGGGGTCATAAATTGATGCAGCTGCTCCGTGGAGTGGAGGTTCCTCAAAAAACTACACAACAGGGCGCCCGGGGGGGCTCAGTCGTTAAGCGTCTGCCTGCGGCTCAGGTCAGGATCCCGGGGTTCTGGGATCGAACTCCGCATTGGGCTCCCTGTTCAGCGGGGAGCCTGCTTCTCCTTCTTCCTCTCCCCCTGCTTCTGTTCCCTCTCTCGCTGTGTTTCTGTCAAATAAATAAAATCTTAAAAAAAAAAACCCTACAAAATTGTAAAAAATCTAAAACGCCAAACACAAAATGGCAACAGCTTCCAAGAAGGGTGACCAGAGGGAGGGAGGGGCTGTGGGGGCGGTACATAGATGAAGCGGATTAACAGGCACAAACTTCCAGTTAGAAAACACGTAAGTCACGAGTAGGTAACGTACAGCATAGGGAATACGGTCAACAATGTTCTAGTAACTTCGGTGACGGAAGATAACTAGACTCACGGGGATCATTTCATACCGTGTACAGAGTCACCATGATATACACCTGAAACTAACAGGATATTGTACATGAATTGTACTTTGGGTAAAGACTCAATTGTATTTTTTCTTTAAGATTTTATTTTTTTATTTGACAGAGAGCGAGTCACAAGCAGGCAGAGAGACAGGCAGGCAGAGAGAATAAGAGGGAAGCAGGCTCCTCGCTCAGCAGAGAGCCCGATGTGGGGCTTGATCCCAGGATCCTGAGATCATGACCCGAGCCAAAGACAATGGTTTAAACCCACTGAACCACACAGGTGCCCTAAGACTCAACTGTATTTCTATAAATTTGTAATAATCCAAAATTGAAATAAAGAGAATGCCATTCATAATAACCCCCAAAAGAATAAAGTCCTTAGGAATTAATTTAGCAAGGGAAGCTCAAAATCTACACTCTAAAAATTAGAAAACCGTTGAAGTTAAGGAACGGCTAAACCAATGTGCAGACATCCCATGTTCATGGATGGGAAGCGCTCCCCAAACTGAGCCAAGGCTCCCTTGCCATTCCTCTCCAAGCCCCAACTACTTCTTTGTGGGAACTGACAGGCTCCTTCTAAAATTCATACGCGGCCACAATGGACCCAGAATAGTCAAAACCACCTTGAAAATGTACCATCAAGTAGGACTCACCCTCTTTAAAATCCCAGTGTGGTTAACGTAGCGTCGTATTAACTGTAGGCGCAGAGTGAGCCAACTCTTCCAGTCACTCCGTGCTCACCAAGCACCCCGGCCCCTCGGCTGCTTCCCCCATCCTCCCGGCCACCTCCCCTTGGGTATGCATTTGTTCCCTATAGTTAGGAGTCCGTTTTCTAGTTTGCCTTTTCTTTTTGTTTCATAAATTCCACACCCCCCAGATGGCCAGAATGAAGCGCTCTCCAGCACTAGCCACAGGGGAGATACCCCATCTTCTAGAATCCGAGCCATCTAGGATGACACCACATGGCAAGGACTAAAGAACGAAAGAGCCCCTCACTCTGCTGGCGGCAACGTAGGCCGGCACAGTGCCAGGCGCCCTCCCGGGCATTTATCCGAGAACTGGGGTTTGCACTATCCTCGAGAGGGGGGCTGAGCCATCGAACCGCAGGGGCAGGGAAGGACCAGCACAACACTCGCGTGAGCGCCCCCCAGAAGGAACTGGCGCAGATCCGACCCGAGGGCCACGCAGTCAGACTCCTCTATAGAAGCTCTGAGGTCAGGGGAGAAATGGAAAAAACAGGGGTGGCAGCTAGCAAAAGGGAGGTGCGGGCGTAGGGGGCACAGGGCTCCTTGTGCCAAGGAGCCGTCCTACTTGGGGACTCCCATCCCCATCAGGGTCTTGGTGGGATACCCGCCAGTGCCATGAGAGGTCACCCCTGAGCAAACAGGGAGCCTCACAGCTACTACGTCCCTTCTCACGAGCACAAAGGGACTCACGTGTGTCCCATGGAGGCAGGTGGGGCCTGAGCAGTGCACAGGACAGGCTCACGCATCCTCAGGGGGCCACGGGAGGCCCTCCTGAGCCGATCTGCACCTGGTGCTCGCCCACGCCAGTCCTTCGCTATGGCAGGTCTCTTGCCCGGGCCACTGTCGCTGCCCCCTCCCACCTAGTGAGGGACAACCACCCCCTGGGCAAATGTGTCCACCCTCGTGCCTGTGTGAGCTGCGAGTTCTCTGGAGGCGTGCGAACAGCTGGCCTGGGGACCCAGGGTGGAGATGGCCCTTATCCCCAGCTCTCTCCACCCCAGGGCCACCGGGAACAACTGTTCCTTCCAGCATCTAGTGGCGCTACTGCTGCACTGGGAAAGGAGGCTCGGGGCGCACAGGCCTGTGACCCCAGGAACCCCTGGCCCGGACGGGCGGGGAGGGGTCATGAGACCTGCTGTGTCTGCCGAGCACTGGTTCTGCTCCAGACCCAGCGCCTCCTGTCAGCTTGGCTCCTCGGGGCACCCACACCGCCAGGAAAACCCCAAGCCGTGTCCCCAAAACCCAGGGGCCTGCCTGGGAAGGTCCTCACGGCCCCAGGGCCGGAGGCATCAGGCTCCACCCGCATAGATGCACCGCTCGTGTGCAACTGGCAACCGCGTGCGTGCCGACGAGGCTCCCGGGGAAGGCAGAGGTAGGGACAGGCCAGTAATGTGGAAAGCAGGGCAGAGGGGGGTGAGGGCAACAAAACCCGGGACGTCTCCTGGTGTTGAAAGCTGCAATCACAGGTTTATTGCCCGTCAGAGGCAGGCGCCGCAGGCCAGCACGCCCCTCTGGGCAACCTTGCCCAGGCACGAGTGTCCAGTGGCCCCGGCCAGGCCTCGGGAGAGCCCGGCCCCCCCCAAGCGCGGCCCGTGGCTCGGGACACGTCACTTGGCCAGCTCCTCTGCCACGGCTTTTCGCATCTTGTCCTTCAGGTAGGCGCCTTTCTGCCACTCGGACTTGAGCTCCAGCCACTCGTAGTACGGGACCTGCGGAGAGGGCACGGCGCCCGCGGCTCTGCCCGCTGTTCTGCACCTGCACCCCTACCCTCCCGAGCCTACGGAGCCGCAGGATGGTGGCCGGCAGGGAGGCCCCGCTCCCCTCGGCGCTCAGGGCCACAGCGCCCTGACCCCTGGGCCAGGGATCCGGAAGGCTGCGGCGCCCGGAAACAGCTTTTTAATTTTTAAAAACCGCTGAAAACAGAAAAACATCCAAGACGTAAACGTGACAGAACTGTCCCTCAGTCTGTAATGCCACCCTGCTCCCCGCGGCAGGCACGCAGACTGGGTCTAGGAGGCCCCGAGCGGCTCCCAGAAGCTGTGGCCTTAAACGCCACCTTCCAAGCTTCCCTTTCTCCCGCGGGAGGGGGGACCCCGACACAGCCGGCCCCGGGCCCCACGGTACTCACGTCCACCACCAGGAAGCCAGCGGCCTGCACGTGGCGCCGGGCCAGCGCGAAGCGCCCCAGCAGCTCTCGGCTCCGGCTGCCGTAGCTGGAGAACTCCCAGCGCAGGAAAGCCAGCCTGGCAGGGAAGGACGCGGGGCTCAGGCGGAGCGTGCGCCCGGGGCCCGCGGAGAGCGCAGGGAGCCCCGGGGAAGCCGTGCGGCTGCCTACCTCTTGGCTCCGGGGGGCAGCGGCTGGCTCCCGCGTGGCGGGGCGAGATGAGGGGCCGCAAAGCTCCCGAGAGGCAGGAACTGGCCATCGGGGTCCAGCAGCACCTCGGCGTCTAGGAGGGGCGTGGGCGCACGTGTTAGGGACCGTCCCCGGGGGCGCAGGGCCCCCACCGCAGAGGGCTGGCATGAGCAGCAGCCCCGTGGCCGTCGGCAGGGGGGTGCGGGGGGCTCACCCAGGACCCAGCCGTACTGCGTGGGCACCGCGAAGCTGCCCCTGTCGCTGCTCCCCAGCAGCCCCTTCAGCGCGTCCTGCAGCTCCTTCTGCAAGGGAGTCGCCTTCCTGTCGAGGGCGGACGGTCTGGGGACCAGGGCCGCGGCCGGCAGACGCGGGCCCGCGTAGCCGGGGTGCTCCAGCTGAGCGCTGGCGTTCACGTGCAGCAGCTTCCGGAAAGTGCCCTGGTCCTTCGGGGACTGGGCCTCTAAGGGAGAAGATGGCGTGAGAAGAGCGGGTGAGCTGAGGAACACGTGGGCCAGGTGGGGGACAAGGGTACCCTGCCCCCACGCTGCCCCCTGCACCACATGTGCTATCAGCAAAGAGGGTCTGGGGGCCCCCACAGGGAGGGGCGGAGGCGTGCAGAAGCAGGCAGGCACGCCCGGCGGCCTCGGGGGGGGGGGGGGCCGCCCCACCGCTCACCTAGAAACTGGCCGTGCAGTTCAGGGCGCAGCACGGCCCGCAGCTCGGCCTCCCGCGCCTGCCGCAGCACGCACAGGGCCCACACCACGTCCACCTGCAGGGCCGGGTGCAGCCCCGTCAGCTCCAAGTCCAGCTTCTCGTGAACCTGAGGGAGGACAGGGTGGGCGGAAGAAGGGGCTGCCCTCAGCAGTGGCCGCCATCCCACGCTGGCAGCGCTCAGGGCTCCTGAAGGACTCGGCCACCCCGAGGCCCGAAGAGCTGGGGGGTGTCCTGCCCACGCTTCCGGCCAGGCTTGGGGCAGCCCCCATCGAGAGGACCAGAAACCCTCCTCGGCACCAGCACGACCTTCAGCTAGAGCTTCCCACAGCCCCTCCCAGCAGCAAGGGTCTGTGCTATGAACTCGTGTGTCCCATCACACAGGGAGCAGGCCCCCGGCCGGGGAGGTGTGTCTGGACTCGAAGAGACTTGGAGACCATGGAAAGGACTGCAGGTGGCCTGCTGGGGCGGTGCCGCACAGACGCCCAGGGTCAAAGCTGGTGCACACGCAGAAAGGCTCACCCTGCGTGGATGCACAGGTGACCCACGCGGCACACAGCCCTGCCCGCAGATCACAGCGACAGTGGGGCGTTAAGGAAACACCAGGATCGGAGACCAGGGATCCCCTGGCCCTGACTGTGCGGCCGGCGACGGAGCCGGCCGACGCCTCCTGACCCACAGCTGCTCTGGGCCACAGAGCAGGCGTGGGGGACCGCGTGTCTTCCGTCCCAGGACAATGTGTGTCACGTGGCTCTAGCCTGCTCCCCTCGCATCCCCAGGGCCCCCACGCAGAATTCCCGCCTGGACCTGCTCCCCGGGGGCCCTGCAGCAGCCGGCAGGGAGAAGGGAGGAGGTGGGCAGGGGTGCACAGACCGTACCAGGCTGAAGAACTGATCCTCCTGTTCCGGACGCTCCGGATGGAAGTTGAGGTGCGCGAAGGCCAGGAGCACATTGCACAGGTGCGGCACCGGGACGGTCTGGGCTCTGTCCAAGACGTGCTGGGCCGGCCAGGTCAGGTGGAGGACAGTGTAAGACGGACCCATCCCTCCCACGGCCCGTGACCCCAGCCATCCAGGTCTGGGTAGACCTTCCCCGCCAGCAGCTGCCATCCCCAGAGGCTGGGATCCCCAGGAGCCGCCCGGCAGCGGCTCTACAAATGCTGCCGCCGCGCCGCATGGCCTTGAGCAGCTGCGGGCTGCGTGCACACAGACGCGTCTCTCCCGGCTGCTGTCCTGGGAGCTGTGAGTGGATTCTAGACTCGCCGCCCGTACAGCTTGCTGTGACAGCCACCCAAGAACATAAACTCTGAAGCCGAGAGAACAGAAAACACCGTCCCCACCCACGTCTGCTCCCCGAATGACCCAAGGAGGAACCCCCGTGAACAAGCAGGCAGCGTGTCTGGCCAGCTGTGCCTCCCCGACGCAAGGGGCAGGGAACCCACTCCAGGGGAGTCAGGCCCCCACGGCGTCCAAGCCCAGGCTGCAGGGCTCTGCCCGGCTCACCTGGACGAAGGCCTCAAACAGAGGCCCGCTGAGCCACTTGAGGAGGGCGAATGACTTGGCGCAGCGGGCCACCTCGCCGGACGTCAGGCTGGGCACGTGGGGCAGCAGGTCGGCAGCCAGGCGCTGGAACACCTGCGTCTGCTGGAAGCCGAGTTTGCCTTCGGGACAGAGCGAGCCCAGGGTTCACCCTCGAGGGTCTACAGACTGCCCCGGGAGCCACCCGGCCACCCCAGCCTGGCCTTGAGGTCTGGGGATGAGGTGTCCGTGACCAAATTTATCCCTGAGGCCCAGCAGAGGGGACCAGGGCCCATGGGTCACTGAGTTTCTGTGGCAGCCTCTTGGGCCAGTGCCGGCCACGGGGTGGGCGGGCACCGAATTTGACACAGCTGCAGCCAGAGCGCCCTTATCCCCGCTGCTCCCCAGGGCTCACCGTAGGCGTATGCCAGGTCCAAGAGGACGCCTTTCGTCAGGGGGAGGGGCTTCTGGACCAGGTGGTAAGAGACGGCTCGCAGCAGGGGCACTGACCGCCGGTTCTGAGCGGCCAGCGTCACCAGCACCTTCCGCAGCTCATCGGGCCCGAACTGTTCCGCCAGCTCCAGGCACTGTCAATCACAGCCGCAGGGGTCAGCGGGGCGGCCGAGGCCAGGGCTCCTGCGCGGCGCTGGGCGGCCCCTGTGGGACAGCAACTGCGCCTGAGCTCACTAACTCCGGGCCCCAGCCGGGTGGGGCCTGCCCCAGCTCCCATCCGGGGAACCCCCAGGCCCAGGTGCCCTGTCTGCAGCCAGACTTATCCCCAGGTCCCAGTGCAGGCGGCCCGGGGCCCATGGGCTGCACGGCCTGCTGTAGCAGCCATCTAGGCCAGCGCCCGCTACGACAGCAACGGGGGCTGAATTTGACCTGACTGCGGGGGGGGGGAAGAGGGGTGTAGGGGTGTAGGGGTGTGGGGGTGTGTGGCGTGGCACATCACCGGGAAGTGTGAGCCGGGAGTGGGTCCACCCGCCGGCCCAGGTCACGCACACATGGTGATTTTAGAGAAGACAAAGCACGCTGGGCTCACCAGCGTGGCCACAGAGCGTGCCCGTGGCCGCCCCGTGCCCCTGCCCCAGTACCTTGTCCTCCAGGCGGTTCATCAGCGGCTCTGAGAGCGGCCCCGCCTTCGCCATCAGGGCCACCACCGTGCGGCCATCCTCGATCTCTGCCCAGCGCCGCTCCAGGCTCACGAGCAGCTCGGTCAGCAGCTCCTGGGAGCCCCGCTGCTGCATGTAGGCGGTGCTGGACTCCGCCAGGAAGGCCAGGTGCTTGTACCGGAGCCTGCGCAGGCGCCAGCGGACCTCCTGCTCCACCGACTGCAGCTGCGTGCAGGCCGAGGGCGGCGCCAGCGTGTAGAGGCTCCGGAGCAGCCTCACGAGGGGCCCGTGCCAGACCGAGGCTATCTGGGTGGGGAGGACAAGGGAAGTCACACCCGAGAACCCACCCATCCCGTGCCAGCAAAGCTCCCTGCCAACTGCCGGAAGGCGGGCACTCCTGGGAGCCCACCCCACTCCGCGAGCGGGCTGGGTCCCCCGCGAGCACGAGCTCTGTGCGAGGAGGAAAACCCCCCAGGCTGCTCCAACGCAAATTCCACAGAGGCGGGTGGTCACACAGAGACCTGGCCGCGGGTCTGCGCAGCGGGAACGCCTGCTGAATGCCCCACCCGCGCGCAGACGTGAACCCAGCAAGCTGCCGAGTCCAGCAGTCAGGGGAAAGCCTGCAGGGCGGACTCAGGCTCAAACTGTCCGCCTGCTGGTTCCCCTACTGACAGTGACGGTAAGCAGTTAGCTGAGAGGAGTGAAGCCCCCCCACCCCAGCACGTCCAGGTACCAGGGCCCTGCTGCCCCACCCTCCCGTCCAGCCCCTGCTCCCCAAGGTGCGTGGCTGCAAAGCAGCCCTGGGACATGTGGGCAAGAGGAGGCCTGGCGACCCCACATCCCCAGACACCAGGGACGAGGGACTGGCTGTTCACATGGCACCACCGCTGCCACCTCAGGGACTCACACCCCGTGAGGCTTCACACCGCAACACACGGTACCCCAAAGCCCTGAGGCAGTGGCACCAGCACCGCCTTCCTCCTTGGGGGCTGTTTCTGACAAGAGGGACCCCGCTGATGTTTCCAGGCCTCAGGGATGCGCAGGGGCCCCTCTAGCCCAGCTCATGCCCTCGCAGAGGCAGTATGCGGCAGAGGGCCCCCAGGGAGCCAGGGCGCAGGGGCTCAGGGGGGGTCCTGTCCACAGCACTGAGCCTCTAACTCGGCCCCACTGGTGGGGCCGCTCCCTTTCCTGGTGAAATGGGACTGCACAGAGGGAGCAGAGTGCAAACAGGGGAGCCGGGAAAGCGCTGGGGAGGCCAGCGAGTAAAAAATTTGAGTCCGTATCAGGAAACGTGGGGCCCCATCAGTGTGTCTCCTGGAAGGCAGGAGAACTTTTACAAGGAAGCTTGGTCACCACCCGCATTCTACTTTGTTCCCAGTTTGTTTTGGCTCACGGCTTTGTTCCAATGTCTACTCTCATCTCCTGAAACACGCTTCACTTGTCTGTGTGTGTGCAAAACAGCCAGTAACAACCAGGACCACAGGGGTTACAAGCGACAGCATCAGAGAGAAGCGACCTTCTGCCGTGACCCCAGCGCACGCACACATTTCACCGAGATAGAAAGCTCCACGCCTCCCTTACCACGGAAGCATTCCGGCATTTTCTCCACGGGCCCATCTCGCTGTAAAACCAGCCAGCCACGCCCACTGCTTTCCCAGACTGTAGTCGGAAACCCCACCCTTAACCTGTGACTCTCCGCTGCCGCCTCTGACACCTGCACACAAGGCTCTGGAGCTCAGTGACCGAAGCACGGCTTCCCTCCAGCACGGACCAGGGGAGGGACTGTGGGCTGACAAGGCCACAGCCAAGAGCTGGTGTGTCCCCCCCACCCCCATGCCACAGACAGGTGCTCTCTGCACTCTTGTGTTAAGGATCTGACCAGCTGGATGATGGCCGCGCTCAGCTCCCTGGCACCCTCCATCAGCCGCCCCCGCCCCCCCATCTCCTCCAGCTTTAGGGGCGTGCGCACCGTGAGCCAGACACTGGAGGGGAGCTACACAGGTCAGGACTGCCTGCCCAGGGCAAAAGCTCCCCGGGAAACAGAGAAGAACCAGCTCGCTTCCTGTGCATCCACTTCCCGGGTCCCGTTTGCTGCTTGGTAGAGGACAGCAAAACTCAGCTGAGAGGACAGCGCGATTAACCAAAGGATGTAACGAACTAGGCAAGCAACAGGGTTCCCGGCTGTAAAAAGCGACTGGCTGCTCCGGACTCCAGTGCCACTGTTTTCTGCCTGCCGAACCCTGAGAGAACATTCTAGAAACCCACCTGGCTATTGACAAGCTGGAGAAGCTGCTGAAAGCGGGCATCCTGCATGAGTGAGGCCTTGTGTTCTGGCTTGTCGGAGAGCAGGCGGGAAAGCTGAATGAGCACAAGGGCTGCGTGGTTCCCGTGCAGGCAGTGACCACCGCTGAGCAGCTCCAGGAGCTCCTCTGGCCGCGTGGCCTTCTCGATGAGCTGGTCCACCTCTTGCTGCTGCGGCCTGGCGCTGAACACGTGCTCCTTCTCTAGGAGCCCCGACAAGGAACGTGGGAAGTGCGAACTGGGCGAGGTAGCTGAGGAGGTCAGAGTCCTGCGGCCGACCTGGGCAAGTCTCAGTCGACCCACGGAAACCACGGCAGGAGCCGCGGCGGGGGACACAAGGGTGGCCTCCCTTAGGAGGCAAGCGCATCGCTTCACCAGGCGGGCTGCCATGGCTGCCTGGGGCTGGGGGCAGGGGCCGGCAGGTAAGACTGCTAGCACGTGGTTCCACAGCCCTGCAGAGACAATGGAGAGAAAACGGTGATGCGGGCGAGCTCCCTCTCCCGGACTCGAGAGCAAGACCCATGAAGGCACGGCCACTCTCACCACCCGCTGGAACCTCTCCTTTCTGAAGCAAAAACCTCACAGACTTGGTTTCCGTGAAGGACCTGACAAATACCCACGCACAGAGCACCAGGGCTTGGGCTGCGGAGCGGCTGTCCTGGCAGGGCCTGGAGTCAGCTAGTTCGACAATCCAGACCCCAGCTTGTCCCAGGCCTCCGGGTGGGGCTGGCCCACGGACGCTCTCACTTCAAAGGCCCCAAGAGTTAGAAGAGCTGACTTGGGGAGACGCAGGGGAAGACGTTTTCCATCAGACCGCGCCTGGAAAATCCACACCCCACAGCCTCGCCCTCCCGCCTCCCCCAGGCCCCGCTGTCCCCCGACGCCACAGACCTAGGAAATCACCCTTCATGCCTCCACGCCCAGGCGAGACGTCACCTCCTCCCAGGCTCCGTCGCACATCCCGCTGCCACGGCCTCCAGCCGCTCGGACCGTCTCGCTCGGCGGGGCGACCCCGCGGCCGGCGCACGGCAGGTGCCCGGGCCTCCCCTCCTGCTAAAGCAGAGCGCGCGCTCGACTCCCAGCTGCCCGGAGCCTGGCCCCGGGCCGGCACGCCTCCCTCGCTCGCCGGCGCACCGCAGCTGCGAGGCCTCGGGTCTCACCACCGCACAGCCCAGACTCCGGACGACACGCGCCCGAAAGCGACGTCCCGCACCCCCGGCGCCCGCCGGCGGGGACGCCCCCCACGGAGGACAGCCCTGCGGCCTGGGGACGGAGCTGAGGTCCGGAGGCCCCGCTGGGGTCGGGCGAACACCAGCCCCGAGGCCCGGCCGTCGGGGGCGGACAGAACACCCGCACCCGGGCCCGCCGGCCACCACGCGGCATGGCGGCGGGGGTGCGCGCACGCACGGGCCGGCCGGTCCCCCGCCTTCAGCCGCGGGACCCCGACCCCCCGCATCCCGGTGCGCCCTCCAGCCCTCGGGACCCACGCCCAGAATCCTCCTCCCCACCCGCACCAGACATACGCAGCAGCCGCGGGAGCCGCCGCTGACCTCCATGTGCCCCCGCACCGTCCTCGGCTCACGCCGCGCGGCGCGCTCGCTACGTCACTTGGCGCGCCGCCGGAAACGAGCCTAGCCGAGGTCCGCCCGACCGGAAGTCGCGCCCACCACCCTTTCCGGCAGGGTGCCATCTTTGCTGAGGGCAGACAGCCGGAAGTCACGCTAGCTGCCCCCTCTTCGGCCGAGTGCCATCTTTGCTGAGGGCACAACCTAGGAAATGGGAAGTAGCGGGGCGAGAGGCGGGTGCTGGGCAGTTCAGGAAAGATGGGAACCGGGAAGAATGGGGCGCAGACGGCCGGGCGTCTGCAGCCCCGCCCTGCAGCCCACTCCGGGTCCCGCGCGCAGGGGCTGCGGTGGAGCGGTTCCCAGCCGGGGGCGTGCGGCCGTGCAGGCGCGGTGTGCCGGGCGCTCTGGGCCCGCCGCGGCCGTGGGGCTCACGCACCGCCTCCGGCTCGCGGGCGCGGGCGTGTCGTTTTGGGAGGGCGGGAGGCGGGCCCAGCGCCCCTGAGGGCTGTGCGCGGTTACCGCCCCTTCCCGCCGCGCTCTCCCCGCTGCGTGCGGTTCGCCCCGGGCTGTGGTCGTCGGGTGCGGCTCCCGGAGCGCGTCGGAGTCCGGCGCCTCTCCCCCGGGGCGCTCCCCGCCCGCCTCGGTCTCTCCCGCCGGCCCACCCGTCGGGCGGGTCCCCGCGCCTTCAGACTCCCCGGGGCCGTCGGCCGGGTCCTGTCCTCCCCGGGGCCGTCGGCCGGGTCCCCCTCCCCGGGGCCGTCGGCGGGGTCCTCTCCTCCCCGGGGCCGTCGGCCGGGTCTCCCCCTTCGCGGGAAGGGGAACGGGGTCCTCCTTGCGCAGTCCCGTCGCGGCTCCTCCGTCCGCGCGTTTCCCGGAGGGCGCCCTGGCTCGCTCTGGAGAGCTGGTGCGGCGAGGGCACATTCGGACGCCGCGGGTCTGAAAGGATGCGCCCCGTGTCCCCCCACCTGCCGGCGGGCCGGGCCGGCTGGCTTGGCTGAATCCGCTCCCTGCTGTCGCAGGCTCGCGCAGACCCTCGGGCCTCGCTCCTCTGGCTTCTGAGTCCGCAAGTTTGCCTGCGGTGTCCGTCCTCCCTCCCTCCCTCCCCCCCTTCCTTCCTTGTTTCTGTTCTCTCTTTCTCCCCCTCCTTCTGTCCTTTTTCTTATTTCTGTTTTAACTTCTAAAAGCTGGCTTTTCATTATGCCTGCGGGTCCGACATCTCCCGGCGCTGAGAGTCTCCCTCCTTGCCCGAGCCCATGGTGGGCCCCGCCTGAAAGCCCTGTCCTCAGGCTGGGGTCCTTGTGTACTGGGTTGGGCGTATCCTTTCCTTCATTGGATCTCTTTCCAAAATGCCCAGGTTCGAATATTGGCTCTTTGAGTCTGGTTTCTGATTTTCCCTGTTTTTCCCATCTTGTCTCATCTCGGCTTCTTTCCATCTCCTGATTTTTTGCTCTGCTTCCTGACACCGACCCTCAGCGTCAGCTTCTGACTCTCCTGACGCCTGGTTTCTGCCGTCACACTTAGACTTACTGCGGCCTCCTTTTTGGCTTTGAATGTTCCTTTTTATACTATTTTTTTTTCATGATTGTGATATTTTCTCTTATGGGAGGATTTTGGTGAAAGGAATTTTTTCCTCTAGGTTTTCCGTTTCCCTGTGTGGTTGCTCGTCTTCTCCCTCGTGCCATTATTACGCATCCTGGTTTGGTTTCTAGCCTCAGATGTCAACCCCTCCGTTGCTGGTGGGACTGCGGAATGGTGTGGCTGCTTTTAAAGTTTCATATTTTGTTACAAAACTAAACATACTCTTACCATAGACAACGGACCTGATGGCTTTGTCCTCCCAGTTCATATGTCGAGACCTGACATTCAAGGTGATGGTGTTAGGAGGTGGGGCCTTTGGGACGTGATTGGGTCATGAGAGTGGAGGCCTCTTGGTGGGATTAGTGTCCTTAAAAGAGACCCCTGGGCACCTGGGTGACTCGGTTGGTTGAGCGTCTGACTCTTGGTTTTGGCTCAGGTCATCATCTCAGGGTCATGGGATCGAGCCCTGTGTAGTGGGGCCCCACGCTTAGCATGGAGTCTGCTTCATCCCTCCTCTCAAGCGTGCGGTCTCTCTCTCAAAATGAAAAAGAGACAGAGACCCCACAGAGCCCCTGGATTTCCACCACGTGAGAGCACAGCAGAAAGTCTGCAGTAGAGAAGACAGCCCTCCCCCGATCATCCTGGTGCCCCAATCTCGCTCCTCCGGCCTCCGAAACTGTGAGAAACAGATTTCCGTTGCTCGTAAGACACAGAGTTGATGATAGTTTGGTGACAGGGGCCAGAACACACTCAGACACCACGCAGGCCCACAGTCGTGCTGTTTGGTATTCCCCCCGAGAGCTGAGAACTCACATCCTCACGGAAACCTACACACAGATGTTTCTAGAAGCTTCAGTCCTCATTACCAAGACTTGGAAGCAACCAGGGCGCCCTTCAGGAGGGGGATGGCCAAGCAAACTGTGGTCCACCCAGCTGGTGGGGTATTACGGATCACGAGAAAGAGCGAGCTGTCAAGCCACAAGAGGATGTGGAGGGACCTCGAATGCATGCCTTTAGGTTAAAGGAGCCTATTTGCAAATGCCGCACACTTTGTGATTCCAAACGTAGAATGTTCTGGAAAAGGCAACACTGGCAGCACCGTGGAGAGGTCCGTGGTTGCCCGGGCTGGGGGTGGGAAGGATGAACAGGCAGAGTGGGATCTTTGGGGCAGTGAATCCATTCTGGGTGATACTATAATGGGTGGGTATCACACCTTTGTCCAAAGCCACCGGATATGTGCACCAAGAGGGAGCTGTCCCGTCCGCTGGGGACTTTGGGTGTTCGTGGCGAGGCCTTGTAAGTTCATTGATCATAACGAGTGTACCCTTTGGTGGGGAATGTTGATGGGGGGGAGGGTGTGCGTGTGTGTTGTGGGGACAAGAGGTAGATTTCACTGTTTTTGCTGGGGACGTAAAATCGCTCTAGAAAAGGAAGAATATTAAGAAAAAGCAAAGAGCGGCGAGTCACGCAGTGATGCGGGTGCGTCTCAAAACTGAGACGCAGAGTCTGAGCTTTCACACCTCTCCGGTAAACGACAGCGGCCCCGTTGCAAACCGGTCACAGAGTGGGAGTAACCTCTCTCCGAAGCCCCACCTGTGCCCAGTGAACGCGTGTGAGGACGCTCAGCGTCGCTGGCCCTCAGAAAGGTGCCGCTCGAAGCCGCAGTGCGGTGCCCGTTTGCACCACTTTCACGGCGGCTGTGAAAACCCCCGCCGCAGAACCGGGGAGACGACAGGTGCTGGGGAGGGCGTGGGGAGCTCCGCGTGCTGAGCGTAGCCGGTGGGCGTGTAACACGGTGTGGCTGCTTTGGAAAATGGGCAGTTTCTCAAAACAGTGTGACTCTTAGGTGCACACTCCGAGAAAACGGAGAACGTGTCCGTGCGACACTCGTGCACAAGTGTTCCCAGAAGGCCCCAACCAGGCACTGTCCGGTGACCATCAGTGGATCAACGAGTGTTCCTGATGGGATGGTGGCCAGCCAGAGCCACTCGAAATGAGCCTTAAAGTCATGCTCGGTGACAGAGTCCCGACAGGAGATGGTCCTGGACACGCAAGTCTCTGTGCGCAGAAGTAGATGAGCTCTTGCCAGGGCCGGGGTCGTGGGGCTGCGATGGCTTCGGGCGCTGGACACGCTCTGGATTGGGTGGGTGCCCTGTTAACTGAGAATGCGAGGGGCCACTGGGCTCTACAGGGTGAGTGGACGTGTGTTACGTGAATTGTCTCAGTAAAGCAGGTGCGTGGCACAAAGTGGGGGGCCCGAGAGAGGGGCCTCTGGCCCATGAGTGGGCTTCGCCGTCAGGCCACGTTTAGGGCACCTGCCGTTGCTGTCTGTGTAGTTCTTGAGTGGTTGCCGGAGCTGCCATCAGGAGCCTGGGTAGGGGGACAGCTGGCTCGGGGAGCCGAGGGCATCAGGTTTGAGCGCGCGGACCTTGCTGTGGCCACAGTCCCTGTCGCCATTGCTCCGGGAGATTACGGGGGGGGGGGGCTCGCCTGGGGCCCACTGCCTGGGGACTCACTGGCCGAGGCAGGGAGCCCCGTGCGGCCCCTCAAAGCCTCTCTGACTTCCCGGGAGCCAAGAGTCAGCTCCCCCTGGTGACTGAGGGGGGCTCTGACCTTAGGGGAGCTGTGTCCAGGCCTGGGGGCTATGTCTGGAGTCCCCACAGTCACTCAGATTTCCACAGGTGGCCCCGTGCTCAGAGCTGGCCAAGGCAATTCAGTCCGGAGGCCCTCGGCCGCAGTCCCCAGAGAGGCTCCTGCCCTGGTGGGTGGGTTTTGTGGGTTGGAGGAGAGGATCTGAGTTGGCAGCAGGTGTTCAAACCGCTCCTGAGCACTGAGCTTGGAACCGCCGCTGCCGTCAGAGGCAGCGGACCCAGCTGGATGCGGGGAAGACGTGGGCGGCTTCGTTCTTGTCGCTGTCCTGGTTGTGCTCGGTGAGCCCCCTCCGCGTTCCTGCTCCTTACCCCAGTCGCACCCTATTTCCTGTGCCCCTCGCAGTGAGGCCAGCCCGGCTTGCTCCCTTCCTCCCCAGCCTGATGGTGACTTGAGCGCAGAGTGGCCTTGGGGTCCCAGCCCGGTGCCCTCAGCAAGGTGCCGGGGAAGGACAGCGCCCTCTGGGCAGCCTGCTCACGAGGCCCAGGGCACCGGGCTGACAAGAAGGCCGGATGAGATGGGTTCGGCTCCCTTCGAGAGGGAGGCGGAGGGATGGCCGGGAAACCTCAGCCCACCCTGTCCGTCGCACTTGCTGGCAGGGGAGTGACAGAACCAGAGCAGCGAGCAGACGTGCCGCCGGAATCAGGACCCGAGGAGCTGGTGATGGTGGTGGCGGGGGATAGACTGCGCCGGCAGCTAGGGACGCGGCTGTTCAACTGTGCCCCACACGAGGGCCTTCCTGGGTCTACCCCGGAGGGGCACGGCGTGGTGCTGGCCCCTGCGGCCCTCTGCCAGGCTGGGTTTCCTCCCCTCTGGTGTCCCAAACCGGCCCTGGGGAAAACCCCTGAGGAGCTTCCGGGGCGGACGTGACCGCTCGTGAGTTGCTGGGGCATCCAGTGCCGCCTCGGTGGCTGGTCGGGGACGGGTCTGGAAGCCGCTGCCCGGCCGCCTCCAGAGGTCTCCCCATGCCTCTTCCGTGCGTGAGTGTCGCCGTCTCCTGCCGTAGTACATCTTAGCTGTGGACGAGGCGCAGTGCTGCGTCCTTCGTAGGATCCCAGAGCCTGGGCGTGAAAGACTGTCCCCCGGGACCTCCCCAGACCCCCAGGAGGAAGAGGAGGGGGGGAGGAGGAGGTCCTTACAGCTTACACCTCCTCCCTCTCCCTCCTCTTCCTCTCCTCCTTCCTCTTCCCTCCACTCCTCCATCCCTCCCGTGTCCCGTCCCTCCTCCTCGCCCACCCTTCGCCATGTCCACCAGGAAGTCCCGCAGCGCCTCCTGGGCCGGTGGGGCAAGTGCTCAGTACAGTGTGTGGCGGGGCCTGGCCCCGGGCGCTACTGATGCCCTCCTAGCCTCTCCTGGCTCTGGCCCACCTGAGCTCCAGCGTGGGGGGGTGGGGGGGCCTCAGCGCAGACGAGGGGGAGGAGGAGGGGGAGGAGCGGCGCTTCAGGGGGATGGAGTTGGGTGGCCTGGGCAGGAGGCTGGCAGGGTCTGGGAGCTCTGGGTGGGCTGCCGTGAGCACGCGGTGGGGGGTGGTGGAGCAAGAGGGGGTTTCCACCCCGGATGGACATCCGGCTCCTGAAAGCAACTGTTCTAAGAGACCCTGTGGTGGGGAATCCTAGGTGCGGCGAGGCCAGCAGACCAGGAGATGAGTCCCCTTCCCCCGCCCCCCCCGCTCCCCGTCTTCTACAACACCGAGTGGAAACCGGACTCATGTGATGGCACATCTCTGGCAAGGCCACCATGTGTGAGTGTTGTGGTCCCCTTGGGTCGCACTGGGACACACAGCCCCCTGGTGGGTCCTAGCAGGTGCGGTGCCAGATTTGATCCCTTGGATGGGTTGGGACGAGCTCTCCGCTGTGGGAGGCGCTCCCCCTGGTGAGTAGTGAGCAGGTCTACGGGACGCTTTGAGGCTATGACGTTTCTCCCAGTGGTTTCCCCAGCACCTGATGCCACCGCGTGGAGTGATGATGACTTTAGAGCTGTGGAGATGGGCTTCCAGTCCTGTGCCCCTCCCCCCACTCCATGATGACCAGCATTTTCTGTGAAGAGCTTCCTGTCTGTCACCGTCGCTGCTGGGGTCTAGTTGTCTGGTGGTGGCCGCACGCGGGCGCTGCTTTCTGGCACATGGTGTCCCACGCGGCCTCGTCCTGTGTTCACTCAGCAATGTCTCCAAGGAATCCTGGTTCCTTTTGCTGGAGAATGGTTCAGAAACAAAAGGCCACCAGTCGATGCCCTTTTCTTGGATAATCCGTCTGTCTCCCCAGCTCCTGACGCGTCAGCGGGCACGTGGCAGGCAGTGGAGTGTGCACGAGCTGGGCCAGGCTGGCCGAAAGCTCCCACGCCGGCCGGCTGCACACCGGGTCGCCGTCAAGAGCTCTGGTCTTTGGCGGTTTCTGGGTGGGCTCTGTGGGTTAAGTGTTTGCCTTCTGCTCAGGTCATGGTCCCGGAGTCCTGAGATTGAGTCCCTCATCCCTGCTCCTGCTCCCTCTCTCTCTCTCTCAAATAAACAAATAAATCTTAAAAAAAATAAAGAACTCTGGTCTTGTTCCCTCCCTGGAAGAGTGCTACAAAACCTTGCAGTTTCCTGGGTGATATGAGTGTCCTGTGATATTTGCAAGAACTTTCTTATACCCGAATTTATGCTGGTGCGACTCTGGGGTCCTCGGTGGCTCAGGACAGGGGCCGGCGGCCTGAGAGCCAGCTGTGAGGTTAGAGGGCAGGGGCTGAGTTGGTCAACAGTGGCCAAGGGCTTCATCCTGTCCATGGAGCTTCGAGACCTCTCTGGGCACAGAAGCTCAGGGGGCTTCCAGGCTGGGGACACGCGGGTGTGCGGGGAGGTGGTGGCCCCCCCAGCAGGGACACAGGCTCCCGTGCCCCGCCCCCACCCCTATGGTGCGGTCTGTATTTGGCTCTTTCTGGTCTGTGTCCTTTATAACAGACTGTGCTCTCGGACTTCTGTGGGTCATCCTTACAATTTGGTGAACGTGTGGGGTTCGTGGGAACCCCTGAATCTGGAGCTTAGCGAGGCAGGGAGCAGGTGGCCTCTGGAAATTCTGGGGGTGCTTGCCGTCGGGGCAGCCTGGTGGGAACCCCGGGGGCTCGCGTGTGTGCTGGGAGGGCGCCCTTCCCTGTGGGTCCTAGTGAGGCTGCCCGAGGCACTGTCGGCACCGAGGCTCCCTGCGAGCACACCTGCCCTCCGCATCCGCCACCCGATGGGGTCACACACTGCCGTGGAGTGAGGCCACGTCGTCGGGGCCCCCGCCCTCCCTGCAGTCTTCACTCTAACCCCCATGCCCACGCCAGCGACGCCTCGGAGCGGGGCCGGACCCCCGAGGGCTGAGTGGGCAGCCTGGGAGCTCCCAGAGGCCTGTGTGCTTTGTCCCTCCTGGCAGGTGCCCCGGACAGACAGACAGACGGAGAGACGTGAAGCTAAGTGGGTTTTTATTGGCAGCAGGTGGGAAGCGTCTTGCGCTCTCTGCATCGGGGAGACAAGGTTCTTGCCAAGCAGGTGCAGGCTGGTGGCTCCTGGCAGCCGGGGGGCTCCCGGGGAAGCCCCTCACTGGAGCGGCTCCTCTGCGGGCGACACGGAGGCCTCAGAGGAGCGGGACCCGGCCACGGGGGCGCTCCGCAGCCTTCCCGCCCCGGCCTTCCCCACGGCCCACGGGCAGGCGTGGGCACAGGGGGCCAGGATCCACGTTTCCCGGCTCCCGCCCCAGACCTCCGCCCACCCTTGGGAGCCCAGCCGCCCTCCCAAGGTGACGTGGCAAGGTCACAGGCCCTCCTCAGACTGGGCCGGACCACGTCTTGCTGTCCCGCTCAGACGAGTCTCTGAGTCTCCGCTTCCTTTGCTCGCCTGACCCCCCCCCCCCCATCTCAGCCGAGGCCTTCTGCTGCGGCCGTGGCCGTGGCCGTGGCCGTGGCCGGGCTGCGGTCCTGGGAGGGCATGGGACGCTCACCTGCCTCGGGCTCCAGACACCGCATGGCACAGGCGCTCAGGCAGCACTTTCTGTTGCCGGCGCACTGGTCATCGCGGGAGCACTCACTGCTCTCCAGGCAGGGCGCGGGCGTCAGCGGGGCCTGCACCCAGGGGCAGCGGCCGGCCTTCTGCACAGGCGCTGGGGAGAGACGGCCGGCCCTTCAGGCCCTGGGTCCGCCCTGCAGCTGGTCTCCCCCTGCGGCTGGTGTCCCGGCCCCCAGGGCTGCCACCGTGCCCCCCGGGCTCCCAAGGAGGGGACCGCGGCTGCCACCTCGCAGAGCTGGGCCTGGGTGATGCTGGGAGGAGGCGGGTGAGCCTCAGCAGGCCGGCAGGGGAGTGGGCTCACTCCTGGGAGTTCAGGGGGCTGGGGGGCGGGTCACTAAGAGGGGTGTGGGGTGCCCCCTCGGGGGGACCCTAGAGCAAGCAGGCTCCTCCCACCCCCAGACAGGCCTCGGCATGGGGCGTGGGGCCACGGTGTTACCGATGAAGGGGACCACGCAGGAGCGGCTGCAGGGGCTCCTGGGGCAGCATTTGGTGCCTTGGGGGCAGTTCTCGTCTGAGTTGCAGGAGACCACACAGGCGTCCTCCTCGGAGGAGCTGAGCTCCGGGCACACAGCTTGCGCTGCACACAGGACAGGCAGGTGAGGGGGGGGGCCGTGGACCGCCTCCCCCCGGGGCTGCTTGGTGGGGGGGCAAGGTGGGGCGAGAGCGGGAACCACGGGCAGTCTGGTCCCCAGCACCCTAACTTGCCCCCTTTCTTGAAAGGAAGAGAGTAAGCAGAGCGTGACCTGGGGACAAAAGCGTGTGTCAGGTCCAGGCCCACGGCAGCAGGTCGGGTTAAGACCCAGGGGTCCAAGGACAGGGGGCCCGGCCTTGCGGCACCTGGGGGTCTCTAGGCAGCGCCCTGCTCTTTCGCTGTGGGGGACCCCCAGGGGCCAGCCTCCTCCACTCTGTGCCACCCGTCCTATCACCAACATATCAGGGCCAGCGGTGTGTCAGGGATGCACCTGGCGCAGAGGGAGGCCGGGAGGACCCTCCTGGGTGCCCCCCCGCCCCCCGCCAAGGGGTGGCAGCTCAGGCTTACCTGGCAAGGTGAGGGCCGGGGCTGGGGCCAGGGCCAGGGCAGCCTCCAGGGCCAGCAGGGCCAGAGCTAGGCTCACAAGACAGCGCATGGTGGCAGGTGGCAGGCAGAAGGCAGATGGTGGCCTGTGGGCCCCAGGGGCCTTTAAAGGCGGCAGTGGGAGGAGGAATGTGGGGGAGGGGCTGGCGCTGGCCCAGCTGGCCCAGGGCCTTCCGCCTTGGATGGACCGCTGGGTCAGGGACATGGTTTAAAACTTAAAAAAGGCCCTGATAAGGTGCGCCATTTCCCTCCCTTGTGGAGGTATCTCTTGAGGGGTGGTGGGGGTGGGATGGGCAGCCTGGCCGTTGGTCCTTAACAAAACCAGGTTCATTTGTGAATTGCAGAGAGAGTGGATCCTAAAAGTTTCCATCACAAGAAAAAAAAATCTGTGGCAGTGCGTGCTAATGGGTGTCCAGGAGACATCATGCCAATCGTGTCCCACGGTTCACAGACATCCAGTCACCCAGTCACCTCCTCCCTCATCTGAAATCAGTGTCGTGCCACAGGGCAATGGTACCACTTTAAAAAAACAAAGGTCAAATGAAAAAAAAAAACAAAGGGCAGAGAAGTGGTCTGTGAGCCCCCAAACGGTGTGCCCCCACCCTGCGCTCAGATCCCGGGTGCTTGTTTCTCTTGCGGTGCTGTGTGTCTTCTCTGGAACTTTCTGTGAGAACGGCCACCTGTGTGAGGGCACCAGCACCGGGCGGGGCATGTCCCGGCTCTTTCTGTGCAGGGCCTGGCGGCCACCGGGAAGACCTCTTCCCAGAAGGGCCCGCCTGTGGCAGGCCAGCCAGGCCGCGTGGCCGGGTGGCCCTCCTGGGATGGGGAGGGAGCTTCCTCCATCCTCCTTCCCTGAGGGCCCCAGGCAGAGAAGGGGCTTCGGGGTGACTGAGGCCAGTGCCACTGGGTCCAGGTCACCTTCTCTGCCTGCTCATGACCTTGGTCTCGGGACAGCCGTCTGCTGTGGCCCTCAGCCTCTGCTCCGTGGATTTCCAGATGTTTCGGCCCAGACGCTCCCCCGCCGGGGCTTAGATAACCCGGCTCTTCCTGCCGGCCCCAAGGGGCACCGTGATGGCCTCACGCCCCCTCAGCAGAGTTCTGGGGCCTCAGCCCAGGCCCCTCCAGGATGGCCAGCGGCCGAGATCCTGGCCACGACAGTGACCAGCGGCCTCATGCTGGCAGTTCCCCAAATTTTTCCCCGCTGAAGCCTGGGCAGGAGGCAGCACACGGGCCTGAGGGGATACACCAGGCCCAGGAGGACAGAGGGGTAGCGAGGCCATGGTCACTCGCTGGCAGGTCCTGCTGGCCTTCCTGTCCCCGCTCTCCGTGCCTCCCCTACACCAAGACCGGGGGACTCAGCGTCTGGCTTGCTTGGATGCTGGGTCTGAGGCCAGGCTGACCAGACTTGCCACCGGCTCACCAGGACGTGGCCTCGGCTTGCGGGACCTATGGTCACAAGGTCTGACGGGCCATCCTGCCTGGTCCCCTCCTCTCCGACCGCTTGGAGCACCCGAGCTCCTTCCTGCATCTAACCTCCCCTCCCCTCCCCCCGTCTCCCCCCGCCCACCGCCAATCCCACCTTGCACCGTCCTGGTGGGCTGCTCCCCCAGTGCTCCCCCACTTGGGGTCCTTTTGCCTGTCCCCTCGGCTCTGCTGCCCTGGCCTCTCCTTCCCCAGCACAGGCCTAGGGAAGCCCCTTGTGGGATGTTTACTGTCCGCTCCTCAGGAGCGTGAGCCGCTGGGACAGGGCCGTCGGCTGTCGCGCAGCTCAGTGTGTCCCTGTATCTGGGCACCCATGGGCAGTGTGGGAGGGGACAGCATCAGGCCTCCCCTTGCAGACGGTGACCCGCACTCTGGCCGGTGACCTCTCACACCGCGGCATAACCCTCTGGCCTGGGGGCTGGAGTCCAGACCCGGGCGCGGCCTGAGGCCCCTCCACACAGGGACGGCTGGGCCCCAACCGTTGCGTGGCCTCTGGGAGCTCCCCGCGCGGCTGCCTGGAGTTGAGGGCTGGGGTCAGCCCTGGGAGCCCGCGTCGGAGGGAGCCTGTCCAGGAGCCGGAGGCCCTCCCACGGGACCTGGCCCTCCCGCCCCTCCGGGTTTTCCTGTTGGGGCCGTGCAAGGACGGTAGGAGGCCACTGCTGGTGGCCAAGGCGCCCCCGCTCTGGGAAGCTTTCTGTGACGCAGCTCATATTACTTAGAAAACAACCTCTAATCGCTCTGATCAGAAGAATAACACACGCGTTGTAGGAAGCTGGGACAATTCAGAAACGCGCGGAGAAACAGAACTCACGCCCCGTCTGGGTCTGGAGCTGTCTCGTGCGCGGCTCGCTCCCCGGCTGGTTTTCCCTCATCTGTCCGTCTACCACCCACCCATCCGTCTCATGCCCCCCTGCAGAGGTAGCCGCCCCCCTGCAGAGGTAGCCGTCCCCCCGTCCCCCCGACGACCTCGGTCCCTGGGGCCACGCTGCCCGAGGGTACAGACACGCACACTGAGCCCTCCCCAGGCCCTCTAGACTTCCAGAAAGCACCATGCTTGGGGCGGGGGACTCTGTGGCGGGGGAGCGTGGCCGTCCCCTGCAGGCTGGCACCGTCTTAAACATTTCTTCACCTGCCATGGGAGCCTCCTGTGTGGCTGGGCCACCCTTCTCCCTGGGCTGGGGGTCTCGCGGTAGGGGAGTGCGGAGGTTGGCTGTAACCCCCTGGGGTCATGAGCTGTGGCCATGCCGGGAGGGGATGCACAGCCCAGAGGGCTGGGGTTGGGAACAGAGCAAGGGGTGTTGGCGGGAGAAGCGTGGGCGCAGGGCCCTGCTGCTTCCACAGTCGTGAGGGCAGGTGGAGAAACCGGAGGTTTCCAGGAACGCTGCTGCCGAGAGCTCTCTGGCCGCGGGGCAGGGACGTGCGCTGCTTCTTGGCCCCGCCGGCCTAGCCTCAGCCCATCTTCTTCCAAGATAGACAGGCCTTCCTGCTTCCCAGCAGCCTCTGAAAGCCAGGACAGGTGGGGAAACTGAGGCCCCACTGTGCTCACCTGGGCCATCATGGCCTTTGTGGGCTAAGCACACAGCATCCCCACTGGTCCTACGGGGTCACTGGGTTGGGGTTTCCTCCAGCTCTCAAGGTGGAGACAGACTTGCCCCTCTTTGTGGGAGGCATCATGGCCCCTGAGTGGGGATCTTGAGCTCAGTCCCCATCATCAGGTGTCACAACTCCTGGGCGGGGGTCCTGTCCCCATCACTGGCATCATGAACCCTGGGTGGGGGTCCTGTCCCCATCACAGGCATCATAAGCCCTGGGCAGGGCCTGTTCCCATCACGCAGGTCACGAGCCCTGGGTGGAGGTCCTGTCCCCATCATGGGTGTCTTGAGCCCTGGATGGGGGTCCTGTCCCCATCACTGGCGTCACAGCCCCTGGGCGGGGGTCCTTGTCCCCACCTTCCATACCTCAGTCTCACTGGGTCATGCCCCTGTGCACGGTGGCTGTACCTCCTGCCTCTCACTCCTCTCTGGAATGTTCTCTCCTACTCAGTCTCTCAAGGCACCTCCTGTGCGGGCTCCTTATTCTGTTGATGTCTAGGGTGAGGAGTGGGTGGTGGGAGCGGCTGGGTGGTCCTCAGGGTGGAAGGCAGCTGTAGGGCTGGCTGTGTGGCTGGGACCACCGCCAGATGAGGTGTGGCCCTGTGGCCCAAGGGGACGCACCGATGCAGGTGCCTCACCCCTGAGGGCCTGCAGGAGAGGGCGGGAGGCGCCCACAGTCCAGGTGCCATGACCAACAATGTTGCCGGGCACAGAGAAACTGGGTCTTCTGGGGGGAGCCGATGCCCGGGTCACGAAGGGGGAGGGGCTGGGAGGCCGCAGGGCCAGGACCACAGAATGCCACGGGGCCGGGTGGTGGGGGGCCTGAACAGTGGACTTCACGACGGTCCTCCGCTGGCTGATGGGGGTAGGGGGAGCCCAGGACAGCCCACTGCCCGTCCTTGTGAGACGGGACCAGGGTGGCTGGGGTCTTGGACAGAGGAGAGCGGCCCAGCCTCGTAATCAGGGGCCAGCCAGGCCGTGGCAGGAGGGCAGGGTGGGGGGGCCCTTCTGTCTGGCGTCTGCCCCCCACTCTCAGACGCGCCGGCCTGGTGGCGTGTCCCGCTTCAGAGCCGACCTGGGCCGGAGAGCCGGACACCACGGGCCGCCGCAGGAGGCGCCCTGCCATGAGCCCGGGGAGCCGGAGGGGCGGAGGTGTGGATCTGGAGCTGGCTTCGGCGGTACCCCAGGGCCAGGCTGACGGCCACACCGTCACTGGCTACCTGAGATGGCGGGGCTGGGGGGGCCCCATTGGCTCAGAGGCTCCCAGGGCCCGGGGTGAGGCTGAAGAAGGCCTTGGACGTCCTCTCCAGCAGACGCTGAGCTGGTGGGGGGGGGGTCCAGCAGAAGAAGCTGTCATTTCCCTCGACAATCTCGCAGCCACGTCTGTCCCCTGCCCAGCATTTAAACATCTCATTTTCCAGCCAACGTTTGGAGAACGGGAGACTTTCTGTTAAAATCCAGCTTTCTGGTGGGGAAACACGGGAGTCCCTGTCACTTGCATGGGCAGAGGCCGTGTGACAGGCAGGGGAGGGGAGGGCTTCCCGGTGGAGGGGGGCGCAGGGTTGGTGGGGGCTGCAGGCCTGGGGCGCTGGAGGGGGCTAAGGAGAGGCGGGACGTCCCCGTGTGATCTGTGTAGGAGAATGTGTGCATTGACACGGATGGGTGTCCGTGTGTGCGCATGTGTGTACGTGTGTATGTGCAAACTCTGTCAGTGCATTGTGTCTACATCTGTGCAGCCCCTTTCCAGAAGGACCACTGAGTTCTTTCCTTCTGTATCGGCCTCCCAGGAAGGTTGTGGACTCTGTCCCTGGGCCTGGCCGGAGCGCAGACCCCGGTGGCTGCCGAGGCGCCCTGGGCCTGTCCCCGAGACGCCGCTCTTCAGCTGAACTCCAGGCTCCTGGAGTCTCCACCAGTGTGCTCGGAGCCTACCGGTCCCCCCACCCCCGACCCGAGGTCGAGGGGCCGTGATGGGAAAGTGACGGCAGGTGCGTCAGCCCAGGGCTGCGGTGGGGTCTCCCCACCCTCTACCTGCAGACCCGGGCTTGGAGGCCAGCCGGGCCCAGGAGAGTGATCCGTCCACCATGCGGAGCCAGCGGGGTCCATCTGGGACCCCAGGCCCACAGGGTGTCTGCAAACAGACATTCACAATTGTATTCGGGTAAGGCAGGAATCCGGGAGGGGCAGCAGGGGCTGGTGCTCGGCCTTGAGCAGGAGGGCTGAGCCCTCGTCCAGCCCAGCCCTCGTCCAGATGGCCAGGTGAGGCTGCGCTCTGACTTCGCTAAGACCGCACCCCCCAGACCCCCAACCCTGCTCCCCCCGACTCCCGTCTGTCTCAGCATGAGACCTCCGGGGTGAATAGGACATTCACAACATCCTGAGGGGTTGAGAAGCCGGGATGAGTGAGACACGGACATGACATTTGGCGTGGACAGTATGTGCTGATCCCCGCCTCGACCCTGTCCAAACACGGGGCCACCTGCGGGGACCCCATGAGGCAGGTCAAGGCCGGTCCCCGTGACTCTCCTTTAGGACATCTGTGTCGGGACTTTCACCCCCAGAAACTATCCTGCCGAGCCAGGTTTAGGAACGCCCAGATCTCGCCGGGGGCAGAGGGACTTATGCAGAAATACCCGTTTTCTGACCCGTTTTCTGAACCCACAGTGCACTGTCCCTGCTTGTTACTAAGGAGCTGGGAGCGATTTCTCCCACAAGAAGTGTGACCTCAGGGCACGGAGCTTCTCAACAGCACAATCTTTTCCAGGCATCATCCATCTGAGCTCCCAGCACCTCAGGGGTGGGCCCCTCTGGTGTGTCTGGGGCTGCACATTCCTGTGTGCCACCTTCAAGGGGCAGGCGGGGGAGCTGACGTGGGCGGAGGAGGCCAGGCCTGGGCCCCGCAGGAAGGTGCCCGGGGCTCCTTCCTGGTTGGAGGGAACAGAAAAGCTGACCTCCAGCCAAGGCCCACGAGGCGGGAGGTGGACAGTGGGCTCGGCGTGCAGGGCTCCCCAGGGCTGCTAGAGCCCACCAGCGGCCCCGTGTGGATGTGGCCACTTCTCCCCGCAGGTCTGAGAGATGTGGGCAAGTCCTCGTTTAAGCGGAAGCCGTCAGCAGTACCCCTCTCTCGACGATTGGCAGAATGACTTCAAGGAAGATTTGCAGGAACGTGGAAAAAACTCAACGCCAGTGTCGCCCACCAGGACCCCTCTGACGTCGATAGGACTCCCTGTCCACCAACAGCAGGGTACGCGTTCTCTTCAAGCGCCTGCAGACCAAGAAGGGCTCATCCTGGCCCACAGAACGAGTGAGGCCACAGAGTGTTTTCCATGACCGCAGCGGAATTAAAGTAGAAATTAATAACAGAAAAATTATAGGAAAAGCCCCCAAACTCTTGGTAACTAAACACGGTGGTAACTAAATCCATGGGTCCAAGGGAAGGCCTGAGGGACGGGGAAGACCCACCTGTGCTGGACGGCAGGGGAGAGCTGGTACAGGGCAGCCTGTGGCGTGGCCGGGGCAGTGCCTCCGTCGACCATCTGAGTGCTCCCCTGGAGGACCGAGATGGGAAGACCAAGGAAGGGGACAGTGAAGATCGGGATAGAAACCGGTACGTCCGGATAGACGCACAGAGGGGAATGTGTGAAGGAAGCCGCCCCGCACACTCAGTCTTTGGACTCAAGAACATGGGTGGACTGCGAGCGAGACAGGGGCAGCGTCTGCGCTGGGAGTGGGGGTATGGCCGGGGAGGGGGGACCCTGTGGACGGACGGCTCCCCCTTTCACGGTCCCTGTGACAACCCGGACCGAAGGAACCGGCGTCCAAATCGCAAGGGCTGAGCTCACCCAGGACCAGGCTTTCGGTGTTGGGGACGTTTTAACGCTCTTCATCCGCCCATGATGGTATCTTCCCATCGGCTTCGTGTGGTTCACTTTCTTTCATCCAAGTGTTACAGTTTCCAGCGCACAAACTTTCCACCTCCTCGGGCAAATGTATTCCTCGGTGATTTATTGTTTTTGGTGCTAGTGTGGATGGGCTTGTTTGATCTACTTCTCAGATATTTCAGTGAAAACTCAGAGAAACACAACTGATTTCTGTGTATCCTGGAACCTGACTGAATTCATTGATTAGTTCCCATAGTTTTTTGGGGGAGTCGTTAGGATTTTCTGAATGTAAGACAGTATCATCTGCAAACAGAAGCCATTTCACTTTTTGCTTCCTGATTTCGATGCCTTTTATTTATTTATTTTTTCTTACCTAATTGCTCTGGCCAGGACTTCCAGTACCATGTCTGATAGGAGTGGTGAGAGTGCTTTTGTCTTGTCCCTGATCTTGGAGGAAAAGCTTTCAACCTTCCATTGGTGAGTATGAGGCTAGCGGTGGCCTCATCTTTTATGGCCTTTGTTGACTCCTGTTCATTTCGTTTTTGTCGAGCACTTTTATAATGAAAGGATGCTGTACTTTGCCAAATACTTTTTCTGCATCTATTGAGATAACCATATAATTTTTATCCTTCATTCCATTAATGTGATGTATCACATCGATCGATTGGTGAATGTTGAACCGTTCCTGCATCCCAGAGAGAAATCTCCCTTAATCCAGGTATATAGGGCTGAATTTGGTTTGCAAATACTTAGTTGAGAATTTTTGTTGAATTTTAGTTGAGATTTTGACGAACCTATATTGGTGAGGGATACTGGTCTGTAGGTTTTTCCCCCTTAGACTGTCCTTGCCTGGCTTTGGTATCAGGGTGGGTCCGTCCTCATAAAATGAGTTTGGGAGCGTCTCTTCCTTTTCAAGTTTTTGGAAGAGTTTGAGAGATTGGTGTTAATTCTTTTTTTTTTCTTTTTAAAAAAGATTTATGTATTTATTTTAGAGAAAGAGAGAGCGAGAGAGAGAGCGAGAGAGAGAGCATGCATGAGTGGGGAGAGGGAGAGGGGCAGGAAGAATCCCAAGCAGGCTCCATGCTAAGCTTGGAGCTGGACACAGGGCTCGACCCCACGGCTCTGAGATCATGACTTGAGCTGAAATCAAGAGCCAGATGCTCAACCGCGGGAGCCTCCCAGGTGCCCCAGCAATACAGTGTTTGCTAATTAAAGTATGTACATTGTTTCTTTAAGACAGGATGCTACCACACGCTGATGGAGCGGAGCAGTGTATAAACATAACTTGCATGTGCCCTGGGAAACCAAACAGTTCATTTAACTTGCTTCATTGCGATGCTCACTTTATTGCAGGGCTCTGAACACAATGCCTGTATTTTGAACTTACTGGGCAAATTGCAAGTTGGGAAAATTGCCTTTATTTTTTTTTAAGATGTTATTTATTTATTTGACAGAGAGAGATGCAGCGAGAGAGGGAACGCAAGCAGGGGGAGTGGGAGAGGGAGAAGCAGGCTTCCCGACGGGAAGGGAGCCCGATGCAGGACCCGGGACCCTGGGATCATGACCTGAGCCGAAGGCAGACACTTGACGACTGAGCCACCCAGGTGCCCCCATAATTGTGGGGCTTTTTTTGTGGTGTCATGTTGCCTTGATTTTTCATGTTCCTTGAAGTTTTGTGTTACTGTCTTCACAATGGAAGGGGCAGTCATAACTTGCCATCTTCACCTACGGACTCCTGGGGAGATGCGCTTTCCCTTGACTCCGTTAGGGATTCTCAGGCTTTCCTGCACCGGTGGGCACACCCCCTTCCCGGCTCCTGGCTCCTTTCTGTGGCAGAATTCTTTAGCTTGTGCACTTTTCCTCTATCCTGCCAAGTCTAGCCACGTGCCCACAGCCTCCCCTTTGCTTACCCAGAGTGGGCTAAACCTCGTTTGGGTCTGTCCCCGGCATCTGGCTTTGGGCTGGTTTTCTGGGCGCGCCCACCAGCTGTCTGCAAGAGCTCGCTCTCGCCACTGCTGGGGCTTGGGAACGTGCACAGGCTGCTGGGCATGGTGTGTGTGTGTGCACACGAGCATGCACGTGTGCATGTGTGTGTGTGCCTGCCCTGGGCCGACGCAGAGGTGCGCGAGACTCCTTCCAGGTCCCTTGGTATTTGATGCTGGTGACAGACCAGCTGAGTGGCTGAGTCCTCAGGGATGTAGCCCTCGGTCCCTGGGTCGGCAGCCTGGGTGTGGGCCTGGCTTCTCAAATCAGCCTTCATTGGTCTTGGAGCACAGTGGGGTTCCACAGGGTCCTGGCCGGACCCCACAGCCCCTCGAGACCACTGTTGTCGTGGCCAGATGCCCCATTGGTTTTGTCAAGGGGGACCTGAGTGAGGGACATCCTGGTGGCCACCTTGGCGACGTCGTCTAGACTTTATTCTCCAATGCAGGACGAGTCTTATTCTTCCTGCCTCCTGTTTCGAGGGCTCAACAAGCTTTCGAAAGGGGGCACGTTCCCCAGACATGGCTCTCAGCCTTACCCTTCCTACCGGGGACCGCACAGCTCTGCACTGCTGTTGCTGTCTATGTGCTGAGGTCCCAGGAGAAGACCCTTAAGTTCCCTGGGGACCTGGGTGGCCCACCTCGGCAGGCCATGCCGCTGGCAGGATCACATTCCTATACACTTTTGGGGCTGGAGGTTTGAAGCTGACTTGATTTTTCAGGAAACGTGTAATATATATATATATATATATATATGTGTGTGTGTATATATATTTTTGAAGATTTTATTTATGTATTTGACAGACAGAGATCACAAGTAGGCAGAGAGGCAGGCAGAGAGAGAGGGGGAAGCAGGTTCCCTGCTGAGCAGAGAGCCGGACGTGGGGCTCGATCCCAGGACTCTGAGATCATGACCTGAGTCAAAGGCAGAGGCTTAACACACTGAGCCACCCAGGCGCCCCGAAACATGCAATATTTATGGGTGTTTGGCCAGGAGCCCAATCCCCCATGAGGAAGAGGGGAGCGTCTCCGTGGCCGTGTCCCGCCCCTTGTTCTCTCTCTCCTCCCTCCCCCGTGGTCAGCTCTGCCCTGCCGGATTCTGGGGGCGGTGCTCCCCATGCCAGCCTTCTGTCTTCCTCAGTCTCCTCCGCATCTCACATCACTGCATCGGCGCTGCCCTTCCCACCCAGGCCAATACGGACCGCACAGCCCCCCAGGCCGTGTGTCGGCCGTGGGGAGCATCTGACCCGGCAGCAGCCCCGCAAGCAAGGGGACAGGGGTGGAGAGGAAGACACAGGAGTCAGGGTCCGAAACAAAGTGTCCAATTTCAAATACAGTAACTACCTCCTTAGAACTTTCCGTACTGATTATTTGTTGAAATTGTCCTGCCCCTGCCTCCGTTCCGATTTAGGGGAGGCTCACGGGGGTAGCGAGGAGGCTGTGAGCGCCCACATGCCCTGGAAATGATGGCCCGGTGGTGGCTAGACGTCCCTGTAGAAACTCCGAGCAGGAGGGAAGGAGACGCTGGGGGTGGGGGGGCGTCCCAGAAGGTCGAGTGTGTCTTCAGGGAGGTGTCGCAGGTGGGGACACCGGAGAGGTAACGTCAGGATCCCGCGGTGTCAGGTTCCTATCTCCTGGCCCAGAAACGTTAATTTCGTGAGCCTGTCACGGTGACTTCATTCCTCAGGGAAGGACACTGATCGGCCAAGACATGTAATAAGCTCTTACAGCAACAGATCGATGTCCCATCGGAATAACCATCCGCAGGACAGAGTGAGATCCAACCCCAGCCTGGGAAGCACGGTTTCCCGGGAGACCGAGCCGCCTGCAAAACGGCAAGGGGAACCATGGCTGGGCGGAGGGTCAGGTGGCGGGGAGTCAGAGATGCGATGGCCTCAGGCTGGCTCGGGCGCATCCCGGGGTGATGGACCGCGAGCTCCCGGGCCCTGTCTCAGCCGACTTGGACAGACACCACCCTGCCAGCACGCCTAGTGCACATCTCTTCCCCCTCCTCCTCCCCTCCCCCTCCTCCTCCCCCTCCTCCTCCCCCTCCTCCCCCTCCTCCCCCTCTTCCCCCTCTTCCCCCTCGTCCCCCTCTTCCCCCACCTCCCCTTCCCTTCTCCTTTCCACCTCCTCCTCTCCCTCCTCCCTTCCCTTCTCTTCCCCTCCCCTCCCCTCCCCCTCCTCCACTTTATACTTTGTTGCTCTGTGGCTGTTTCCACCCTGTGAACCTCTTGATTCTGTTGCAATCATCAGGTACTAACTTAAAAAAGGGTTTTACAATTACCAAGTGGTAAAATGATCATAACAAATCAAATGAAAAAACTTTTGGCATCTTCCCTGTTATTTAATTTTACATGAATCTCGTTTAAAACCTTAAAAAGCGGTTTGCACAGCCGAATTAGAGTCTTTCTTTCTAAAATAAGTTTGTAAGAGATGGTGTCTATTTCCTTTTGAGTCACTTCACTTCTGTCTTTCCCTGAAATGATGTGTATTAGTTCTATGAATGGGGGAAACACAAACAAAACCCAGGGATGTCACCTGTGCTCCCCAAGTGGGGCCTGTGGACTGGCTGGGGGCCCGCCTTCCAGCTTCCGCCCCAGCATGCGCTCACCCAGGCTGTTGCGGCCTGAATTCCCAGCGGCTCCCTCCCCCGAGGACAAGGGCCTGCTTCCTCCAGGCATCTGCGAGTACTTCTGGGGGCGTCTCTGTGCTGTCTCTGGCTGACTGGCTCTCTTTGTGCTGTCTTTGGGCTGTCTCTAGGCTGTCTCTGGCTGTCTCTGGGCTGTCTCTGGCTGTCTCTGGGCTGTCTCTGGCTGTCTCTGGCGGTCTCTGGGCTGTCTCTGGCTATCACTGGGCTGTGTCTGGGCTGTCTCTGGCTGTCTCTTGCTGTCTCTGGCTGTCTCTGGACTGTCTCTGGCTGTCTCTAGGCTGTCTCTGGCTGTCTCTGGGTTGTCTCTGGCTGTCTCTGGGCTGTCTCTGGCTGTCTCTGGGCTGTCCCTGGCTGTCTCTGGGCTGTCTCTGGCTGTCTCGGGCTGTATCTGGCTGTCTCTCGCTGTGTCTGGCTGTCTCTCGCTGTGTCTGGCTGTCTCTGGGCTGTCTCGGGCTGTCTCTGGCTGTCTCTGGACTGTCTCTGGCTGTCTCTAGGCTGTCTCTGGCTGTCTCTGGGTTGTCTCTGGCGGTCTCTGGGCTGTCTCTGGCTGTCTCTGGCTGTCTCTGGGCTGTCTCTGCTGTCTCTGGCTGTCTCTGGCTGTCTCTGGGCTGTCTCTGCTGTCTCTGGCTGTCTCTGGCTGTCTCTGGGCTGTCTCTGCTGTCTCTGGCTGTCTCTGGCTGTCTCTGGGCTGTCTCTGCTGTCTCTGGCTGTCTCTGGGCTGTCTCTGGCTGTCTCTCGCTGTCTCTGTCTGTCTCTGGCTGTCTGTGCGCTGTCTCTCTGCTATCTCGGCTGTCCCAGCTGGCTTGTGCCAGCCCTGCTGGGCCACCAGCTCCTCTGCACTATTGTGGGGCATGCCCTGGTGATCTGGGCACGGCCCCCCTCAAACCTTTGCAGTGGGGGGAGGTGTGCCAATGAGAAGCTGGGTTTTAAGTTTGCTGAGCTGCAGTTATTGGGATCAATAGTGGCCGGCAGCAAGGGGTCCTTACGGGTGCAGCTGGGGTACCAGAGGGGGACCTGCGCGGAGGCGGAGCTGCCCTTGTCTTCCTCCTGCTCCCCCTTGCTCGGGGCAGGGTCAGTCCTTCCTCCCAGGCCTGAGCTCCTGCCCAGGGCTGCCTTGGGCGCGTGCAAGGTGCCAGCGTGGCCAGCCGGTTCTAGCGGCATGCCCGTTCACCCCCATGTTTCCTCTGCACCTGGTACTGCATGCAGACCCCAAGAGACTGGGAAATGAGGCTCACAGTGAGGTTCCCCTGCGTGACAGCCAGAGCCAAGGAGTCTGACCCCGCGGCTGCCCGCCCCTTCCCCAGAGCCACCTTCCCTGTGGATCTGGGCTCTGGCTTTTTTTTTTTTTTTTTTTTTTTTAAGATTTGACAGAGAGAGATCACAAGTAGGCAGAGAGGTGGGGGGGTGGGGGTGGGGAAGCAGGCTTCCCGCTGAGCAGAGACCCCCCCCCCCCGGTGCGGGGCTCGATCCCAGGACCCTGAGATCATGACCTGAGCCGAAAGCAGTCGCTTAACCAACGGAGCCACCCAGGCGCCCCATGGGCTTTTCGACTGGGCTCTGCGGTGGTCGGGTTCGTGTCCGTGAGTGCGCAGCCGAATGTCTACCTCTGCACCCTGACCATGCAGATCCCGTGGCGCTCCACATGCCTGCAGGGACAGGGGTGCTGTGCAGAGGGGATCGCAGCCCAGACCCCCCAAGTCCTGGAGCGTGCTCTTCTCTCCACTGGTCATGTGCTTCTTGTGAGCAGCGTGGCCTTCTTGTTCCCAGGGTCTGGAGAGAAGCCCGCATGGTCAGGGCACAGGAAGTGGCCAGGTGGGCCCCCATTTCTCACCTCGAAGTGCACCTTATCTATTCACCAAGTCCACGAGGCTGGTGCGAGCCATAGGAGTCACACGTGCACATGGGCACACGCACGTACCACACACATCACACATGCACACACATACACACACATGCGCACACGCTCCTGCAAATTCCCAACACACACACGACATAAAACCCACCCTGGGCCCTTTGTGGCACTGCGGGAAAATGAGAAAATAGAAAGGAACAGAAGAATCCCTCCAGATCTCTCCAGACCCAGAAATGACCAGGGCTAACATCGGGGTGTATTTTTCTCAAAACATTTTCTGGTTGACTTTACAAAATTGCAATCAAAGGAAGGTGAACTTGCCTTGTTTACTTAAAAGGGAAGTGGGTGACCGTATGAACAAGTACACAGAACGTGGCCCGGCCGCACCGTGGTCCGTCCCCAGCCTGGGAGAGAAGGACCCCCTGACCCGCTCCCGCGTGGCTGACCCCAGAGGCCGCCACGCTGAGCGGAAGGAGCCACGCACGGAAGGACACGCTGTAGGGTTCCGGCTCCGGGAGGTGCTGGGGGGCGTGCAACCCACAGGGCCGGAGAGCAGACGGGGGGCAGCAGCGTGGGGGCAGGGGATGGGGGCTAGTGTCTCCCTCGCGGGGGACAGTGCCGGGGAGAAAGTTGTAGGGACCGTGGTGGTGGTGGCGGCCGCCCCCAGAGCGGACGTGCTCGATGCCCCTGAAGTGTGCGCTTCGAGCCGGTGAGGACGGGGATGGCGAGGCTGTGTGCGTTTTATAATAACAACGATAACGATAGTAATCGTGATAAGACATAAAGAGTTGAGTCCTGCGTCCTGGGGCAGCTGGGAAGTGGCTGCGGGTCCCCCTCTCCAGCCCGGGCCTGGGGGACCTCCCCCTCTCCCCTCTGCGTGGTTCCACAGGGCAGAGGGAGAAGATGCAGTGGCCGGCGTGTGCCGGCAGAGGGAGCCAAGCACCCACGCGCCAGCCCGCGGCTGCGGCCTCGCTGGCCAGGGCTTTGCAGGGAACCTCCTAGAATTAGCAAGACTGCTGGACCTCAGCCCCTCCCACACTGGTGCACACCCAGTGGGACCGTTCTCTGACCGGGCGGTCAGGCCACTCACAGGGGAGCAAGACCACTCAGGATCGCCCTCGAGGGCCCGGCTGTCTCCGCAGGGCCTGGGGCCACCGGGAGCCTTGGGGAAGGCACTTGTCTTACCCAGGGGACTCACACTCACCCGTGCCTGTCCCTTCCCCAGAGGACCCGCCACGGGGTCCAGGAGCCTGGAGAGACCCCTCCTTTGTGAGAACACATGCTCAGTCTTCCACCTGGGAAGAGTAAAGAGAGGGGACAGGACTTTCAGGGGACCGTCTGCAGGCCTGCGGGAGGAGGGGGGACTGATGGCCTCGCTCTCCTGTTGTAGAAGCTGCCTGCTCGGGGCCACAGGGCAGCAGGGGGAGACACACGGGGCTGTCAGGAAGGAGAGCTGCTCTTGGCCCCAGCCGTCCTGGTGCTCCCCATCCCCCTCCCCCTGTGCCATGTATGTCAGCACGGAGTGGCCCCTTGGCCTCGGTCCTCACCCTTAATCTGGGAATGAGGCAGGGCAGTGATTTGCTGCAGCTTCAAGATTTTATTTATTTATTTGTCAGAGAGAGCGCGAGAGAGCGCGAGAGCACTTGCAGGGAAAGGAAGAGAGGGAGAGGGAGAAGCAGACCCCCCGCTGAGCAGGGAGCCCATCCCAGGACCCAGAGATGGAGACCTGAGCCCTGCCACGTGGGGAGGCAGCCAGGCCAGGGGAGTCTTGGAGAGGCAGACACCATCTCATGCCTGAGAATCTCTTCAGGCTCTGGGAGGAGGAGAAAGCCCATCATTTCTAGGGGAGTTATGGGAGCTTGGGGGAGATTCCTGTAAAACTGGATTGAGCCTGTTCTCAAGGGGGTCTGGGCTGAGCTGAGGGCGGCTGGGGAGGTGAGAAACTCAAATGACCATGACATTCTTTTCCTCGGGGGCTGGACTGCCTTCCTGGCTTGGACCTCTGGGCAGGGCAGGAGTCCCAGGCACCTGGGGAGGGCTGGCGGGTGCAGGGACACCACGTTCTGGAGCAGAGATGGCCAAGAGCCAGAGCAAAGCCCCCCTCAGGTGCCCACTGACTGCCTGGCTGAGCCCTGCGCCGCATGGGGCCCGGCTGCCATCCCAGAGGTGCAGGAGAGGAGGGGAACAGCAGCTGGGGCATCCGCGGGGGAGGGTATCCCCAGTAAGCGGGCCGCAGGGGAGTCAAAGGGGTCTGGCCACTCAGCAGAAGTAAGTCTCAGTGCCTCTGTGGAGGCGCAGGCAGAGGAGGAGGCCTGGGGCTCCAGCTGGCCCACGGGCAGGTGCGGGTCCTCTCTATGGGGAGCAGACAGCCCTGGGAAAGAGTGTTTGGCTCTTTTTTTTTTTTTTTTAAGATTTTATTTATTTATTTGACAGACAGAGATCACAAGTAGGCAGAGAGGCGGGGAGAGAGAGGTGGGGAAGCAGGCTCCCTGCTGAGCAGAGAGCCCGATGCGGGGCTCGATCCCAGGACCCTGAGACCATGAACTAAGCTGAAGGCAGAGGCTTAACCCACTGAGCCACCCAGGCACCCCGTGTCTGGCTCTTCTAGGGTGGCAGCTTGTGAGCTCAGGGAAGGAACCAGACGTCAGGGCTGCCCCTGCCCTGGGCCTGGTCTGTCCTCTCCGCCCTGAGGCCTGAGGGCTGCACCTGGCCTGCGGGGCCTAACCTGGGATCCCACGCCAGCCTGGCTGGAGGAGCCGGGGGCTTCCGTTGCTGGAGGGAGGGATCCAGGCTACTGTCTCTCCCACTGCTTGTGGGTTCACCATGCGTCATCCTCAGGGAGCCGCGAGTTAGCCAGCACCCCCTGTCATGAGCATGGACCCTAACCCACCCCGTCCGGTGTGTCCCCTCCCTCCTTCCCCTCTCGAGCTCATCCCTCCACCGGGACAGCCCCTCTGTTGGCCCTGGGCACGCCGCACCTGTGCACCCACAGCTTATGCCGTGAACACGCACCAGTTCTCACTAGCCTGAGTGCCTGGCTCCGCCGGGAGGCTGTCCTGCTCAAGGTGGCTTCAGACCGCCCAGGTGCCCACCAGCCCGGACGTCCGAGTGGCTGGAGTGTGGTGGGCACTCATCCCACGGTCGCCCACAGGGCTGCTCCTTGCCCAGGACGAAGCTGCTCTGCCCAGCCTGGAGCGAGAGCTGCCGACCTCTTCCGTCCCAGCTTTGGAGTTCCCCGAACCGCCCTTCTGCCATGACCCAGGGGTCCCCGCAAACGCTAATGCCAGCCTGGATCTGGGCAGGGTGGAGGCTGTCTCCGATGACCGGAGAGGAGAGGAGTGGCAAGCTTGCAGCAGGGAGGTAGCTGTGTACGGGGGTGGGGGGTCCATGTGCCCAGCGGGTGCCAGGACAGGAAGGAGTCAGGATGCGGGGAAGGGCAGGGACTGGTCCTCACCCCTTCTCCCGAGCTGTGTGAACCCCCTGCACCAGCAAGCTCTTGCTCAGTGCCTGGGGCGGGCGCAGGAGGAGCTCACAGGGACTCCCTCTAGCGGGGAGAAGGGGCGGTCCATGAAGCCCCAGGAGCTCCTGGGCCTGCGGGGCGGACCGGACCTCAGAATGTGGGAGGGGAGGGCATTCTTGGTGGGGGGAGCAGCTTCAGCCGGGTCCAAGGTGGAGTGTACAAGGCGCTCAGGCTCTCAGGCCATTATCGCCGCAGCCCTGCCTGGCCAGGCTGTTCATTGCCAAGGACTGCTCGCAGAGCCACAGCCCCCAGGCTACCACAGGCTCCTGGCTGCTGTCTGACCAGTCCCTCTGTGTGGGAGTAAGGGGGGTCTCAGGAGTCTGGCCAAGCCCCTCCCGTGAGTGCCGTGGGCACTGGTGAGTCTGCACTCTCCAGGGATGCTGGTGGGCGCCCGCACTTTGTTCCTGCGTTGTCTGGGTTGGCACAGGCCATTTGAGAGGGGGTGGCTGGCACGGAGCGGAGCTGAGCCCGTGGCCCCTCTGCGTGAGCCGAAGGCTTGGGCTGCCCCTGCGCCTGCCCACCCCACCAGCTCCGGAGCAAGGCAGGCAGGAAGGGGCTGATCAATTTCAATTAGCTTTAAGTCTCTGTTGAGATAATTCTGGCTTCTTCCAGAAAAGGCTCACAAAGCTTCGATTCCTTACTAATGCGGGAAGGGTCAGATCAGCTCATGCAGCCAGCAGTGGTGGTGACTGCCACCATCACCTGGATTTCGGGGTGACCCCATGGGCTGTTACTACCCCCTACCTCTGCCACTTAGAGAGGCCAAAGGCTTGTCGAGGTGGGGAGCCCACCTTCTCCTACCTCTGGTCTGGGCTGGGCACAGGCAGAGAGCAATTCCGGAGGGAGGCCGGCCCTCCAGGCTTGGCTCTGTGAGCCCTCAGACCAGTATGCGCTCCCGAGGCTGGACTGTGGGTACCGAGGGCACAGGGGTTCCTCCTTCCAAGGGGCTCAGGAATGACAATGTGACCAGCTGTCCGCTGGGACCAGGATCCGCGCTAGGGGCTGAAGGTGATGGAGGTGTCCAAACCCGGGGAACTGACCTACCCACGTCTCTCCCTCCCCCACTTCAGGCCCGTTGCGGTCAGGTCTTCCCGGTTCCCAGTCACTCTCCTGGCCCGGATTTTGTCCTTTGAGGTTTCCCAGAGGTCACAGGGCAGGGACCAGGGCCTGAGGCCTGGGGCTTCCAGCCATGGGTAGTGGTGTGCGCGCACGCGTGCGCACCAGGGTGCGTTACCTGCCCAGGCCCCCATCCCCTTCGGGTGCAGAGGGATACAGAGGCACAGAGAAGCCCCCAGAAAAGTATCTTGGGGGGCTTGGGGCCAATAGGGACTCGGGGACCAGTTGCTTCACTCTGGTGGCCCCTCCCTGCTCCACCCCTCCGCGGCCCCACGTCTCCTCCGGCTGGTGCCCACCCCCCCCCCCACCCCGCACACCCTCCCGTCCGGTCTCTCTTGGGCTCGGAGCCGCACAGCGCTCCTGCCCCAGACAGCTTCCCAGCCCTCGGCCGCCCGCTTCCCGCCTCCTGGCACACTCCCGCACGCGCACCCACTTCTTCCCGCTCCCTAGGCCGCCCCTCCCCCCCAGCCCGCCCCCGTCCTGCCAACCGCGCGCTCGCCGCCCGCAGCACCCCGGAACTGGAGGGCCGGGGCTCGCGCCGGGGGTGGGGGGCTTGCCTTGAGGGTGTGCGCTCGGGCTAGGGGGCGAGTCCTGGGGGAGGCGGGGCGCTTCCCGGGAGGGCGCGTCCCGGCCAGGCGCGCGCTCTGGAAGCAGGAGTGTCCCCTGTGGGTGGGCGCGCCCCCGAGGGGGAGGGCGCAGTCTAGGGGCGGGCTCTCCGCCGCCCCACCCTCGGCCGCGTCCCCCGGCGCCCCCCGCGCACCCAGCCGGGACGGAGCCGACCGCGCGCCGCAGCCATCCGGCCATGGAGACGCGAGAGCGGCGGCGCCCGCAGTTTCGGCTGCTGCTGCTGCTGCTGCTGCTCTGCGGTAAGGGCCGCGGGGTCTGGTGCCGGGGCGCCCCGACTTCCTCCGGGGCCGCGGGGACCCGCGCGGGCTTCGACCTCCCGCGCCCGCGCCGGGCCGTGCCTCCTGTCCTGCACGGATCCCGGCCTGCCCGGCGCGCGCGGCTCTGGAGCGGCGAGGCTTGACCCCGGCGCCGTCCCCAGCCTCCGCGGGAGGGTCCTGTGCACCGTCCCCGGAGGAGCCGAAGGCGACGGACCCGGTCTGGGAAGGGAGGCGCGGGGTCTCGTTCAGGATCTGCCCGGCCAGCGGGCGGGGGCCGCGCCGGCTCCTCGCAGCTGCGATGTCTCGGGTCTCGCGGCCAGCAGGCTGGGGGTGGCCTGCCAGCGCGACACCCCGAGCAAGCAGAGGCGGCGCAGGTCCGGCTCCCAGTTCCCTGTTAGGTAGTGAGCTCCCTGTCCTGGAGCCCCTGCGCGCTCCCCACGCTCAGGGCTTGGGTGGTAGGAATCCAGACCCCACATAGGGCTGGTCCTTTCCACTTGTCCTTGTCCTCAGAGGACAGCCCTTCCGTGCGTGCGCGCGTGTTCCCCGGGGCTTGCAGGACCAGGAAGGCACCGGCTCCTTGAGGCCTCGCTCCCAGGCCCCTCCTCCAGCAAGAAAGCAGGGCTCTAGGGAGGATACCTTGTTTGTGAATTGGGAATGGGTCGAATGAAAAGCTTGTTTTGAAAAATTTTACTAGAGAGATGATCCTAGATCAAGTAAGAGAGCATGTGTGTGTTTGAGGAGGCCTTCCCCTGGAGAGGCTGGGTGGGCAGCTGCTGAGGGGAGCTGGGGAGCCCTGGCCTGGGGGTCCGGCGCTCAGGGCCTCTCGGAGGGGTCACTATCCCCTGGGTCCTGTGGGAGGCCAGCCTGGCCCTCGCTGGCCCGTGTCCCGGGCTATAAGAGGCAAAGTTGACCTTGTTTGAAATTGTGGTCGGCTTTGCTGATTTGGAACCCACCAGGAGGTGGGAAAGGGCTTTCCCGCTTTCTGGGCCACCCTTCCCCTGGAGATGTCTGGTGGAGAAAGTGGGGCTTTGTCTCACGTCCAGGGTCAGAGCCAAGGGGGAGGTGGATTTTTGTGTCGGAGGGAAGGGTGTGTGGTGGCTTCCGGACATCGGGAGCACACCGACAGGGGATCTCAGTAAGCCTCCCGTGCGAGGCCCCTGGAATGGAGATTGGGTGCCTCAAGGGAAGGGAGCTCTTAGCCTCATTTCCAGGGTGACTGAGGCTCCCCTGGCCTGCCTCCAGCATGGGATTGTGAAGGACCAGAGGCAGACCAGAGGCATCTGGTCCTCCCTCGGTGGCTCCATCCACGGTCTCCCTCCCACGGAGCGCGGAAGGGGCACTCTGGCCCGGGTGGGGCACCAGCCCGGTGCTGGTCCTGCCAGAGGGAGGGCCTTGAGAAGGGGCTGCTGGCTGAGTGGGACGCAGGGGGAGGCAAGATCTGCTCATGGTCCCACGCCATGTGTCACCGGCGGGGCCGAGCTCTGGAGGTGGCTGCCGAGAGAGGCTCCTTGAGGCCTGACTGTGGAGGGCCGGGCGAGGAAGGTGGATTCAGGTCTCTTGGGGGGGATTCCAGACCTCCATTCGGAGGCACCCGCCGCCATGCAGGACCTCGGGGTGCTGAGCTCACTTCTCACCTGACTGTTCATACTCCAGCCGGGCCTGGTGTCATAGGTGGTCGGCCGAGAGGGGCCTCGAAGGTCTTCTGACCCTACTCCCCGTTTTACAGATAAGAAACCGAGGTCCAGGTTGGGAGGACCCTGCCCAGACTCAGGGGCAGGGGCAGAACCTTCCAGAAACAATGGCGCTGTGCTCAGAGCCTAGTGCCAGGTGTGGCTGCTCCTCATTTCCATCTGGGGAAGGATGAGAGGCTCCTGTATTTCATTTCCAAATGCCCCTGTAAGAGGCCCTTCTCTGGGAAATGCTTCTGTTTGGTTGTTTATCATCTCCTGGAGTCTGGAAGTCCCCGAGACAAAAGGAGCCCAGCGCCACATTTTCTTCGTTTCCCTGGTGGAGCCAACGGAGTTTTGTGTGTCAGCTTCAATCCCGAGACCTTCCCGAGGTAGCTGGCAGCCGGTGGCAGCCGCCCACTTTCTTGGTGTTGTCAGGAATCTGCGTCTTTACCTGCTGTTCTAACGCTGGCTGGGGCGTGGGGTTTTGCTGGGAGCGCTTGAGTGGGGCGTGCAGCAGAGATGGTTCTAGAATGCCTCTCCCCCGCCCCCCCCCATCCAGAACACTTCTGGCTTGTCCCACGGGGCCTGCGTTGTGCGGACCCAGCGGTGGCACTGGCCTAGCATCCTCACAGCACCCCCCGCCCCCCACCCCCCAGTCCTTGACGGCGCATTTTCCACCAGCCCTGGCCAGGCTCCTGCCGCACTGCCCACTGCCGGTGGAGACTCTGGTCCAGGAAGGAGGAGGGGCGAGAAGAGAGAGGGTCCGGGGCAGAGGGAGGAGAACGAGAGGAAGGAAGCACTGTGCTGGCTCTTAGAGGGCTGACAGCAGGTGGTTTGGGCGTGCTGCGGGGCTCCTGGGGGTCTAGGTCCAGGGGCTGCCAATCCAGGGGTCCGTTTGCACGGGATGCAGGTCCGGGGTCCAGGGGGTCCAGAGGTGCAGGTCCAGGTGTCAGATGAGGTAGATGGTCTAGGTGAAGGTGGGTTTTCACCGGAAGGTGTGGTGGCAGCCAGGAGGAGGGGACAGTGTGGGATCTGTGTGGCTTACGCCCTTGTGGGAGGTGGGTGGAGCTCCGGAGACTCAGATGGGACGCTGTGATGACCCCATTAGGGCAAGGCCAGGCCCGGGGATGGGTCCGAGGGCTGGGTGTGGAGAATGCTGGTGGACTTCCAGCACCTATGGTGGGGGGCCCATTGGGGAGCTGCAGAGAGAGAGGTGCCTTCGGAATAGGGCAGTGATGGGAGAAAGGACCACGGGCTGGCTTCATCATCATCCCCCCTGCCCCCATGTGGCTCCCAAGGCCTGCACTCCTGAGTCACTGGCACCATGCCCATGTGGCCCTGGACCCAGGCTGCCTTCCTGCCGGCAGCTGGGCAGTGCATCTGGGCAGGGTGGGGGGGCGAGAAGGGGCCACGGCACACCCTGGTTCACTTGACTCCGCATTTGCCTGTGGGAGAGTCGCTTTTACCCTGGGCATTTAAACTGGGGGGATGGGAGCAGGGACGCTGTTCCTCAGGCAACGTAAGGATGGGATTGGCATGAGGGTGTCGGCTCAGGCCGGCATGACGGGTCACCGGGAGGGGGCATCTCTGCAGGCCAGGTGGCTTGGGCTTGACCCTCCCGCTGTGTTACTGAGCAGGTGGATGACCTTCCCTTCGGGGTGACCCTGTCTTTTTAAGTGCCTCCACGAGCGGGAGCTTACTTAGGACAGGCCACTCTGTGGACATTGACCAGGCGCTGTGGAGGAGATGGCAAGGCTCCTCTTGAAGGAACATCAGCTTGAGACTTGACTGCTGACAGCCTGGACCTGGGAGCGAAGGCCCCGAGACTGGCTTCAGCGGGAGAGTGTGGGGGTTGGAAAGTGCCCTGGGAGGCCCGCCTCAGTCTGGCTCGGGGTCCACCTTCCCAACCTCACTGCCACCCCTTCGCTCCTAACACCCGTGGGTGCCCACCCCCAAGCAGAGCGCAGTCTGGCTCTCTAGCTCCTGTCTGCGCCGGCGCTCCCTCACGGTTCATTTCTGTAATCTCACTGATGTGTTCGTCTACTCGTTTGTCCCGTAAATTATTGAGGGAGGAGTATTGAATCCGCAGCTGTTACTGTGGATTTGTCATTTTGTTCTTTGCGATTCTACCCACATTTGCCTCCTGTGTTTTGATGCCCTGTTATGGGGCGCGTACATGTTTAGCACGGTTACGTCTTCTGGGTGCTCTGAACTGTTGGTCACTGTGAAAGACCCCCTCATCTCTGGTGACGTCCTTTCCCCGAAACACTCGCCGCCCGGTATTCACACAGCCGCACCACCTGTCTTTGGAGCAGCAGTAGCGCGGTACGTCTTTTCCACCCTCTTACTTTGAACGTGTTTGAGTTTTTTTGGTTAAAGCGGGGTTCTTGTGAACAGCCTGTGCCTGGGGCTTGTCTTTGCATCTCAGCTAACAACTTTGCTTCTTTTTTTTTTTTTTAAAAGATTTTATTTATTTATTTGACAGAGAGAGGTCACAAGTAGGCAGAGAGGCAGACACAGAGAGAGGGGGCAGCAGGCTCCCTGCTGAGCAGAGGGCCCCATGCGGGGCTCGATCCCAGGACCCCGAGATCATGACCTGAGCCGAAGGCAGAGGCTTAACCCACTGAGCCACCCAGGTGCCCCAACAACTTTGCTTCTTAACTGGGGTGTTTAAACCTAAAGATTTTGTTTTTGAGCCCACTGTGGGGCTCGAATGCCGAGGTCAGGAGTCACACGTTCTGCTGACTGAGCTGGCCAGGGCCCCTCAATCTGACTGTTGGCGTGGGTTGGCTTATGTCTCCCATCGTGTCATCAGGACTTTTTCTTTTCTCTTTCTCGGTCTTTTTTTGGACTTATATTTTTTTAAACTCCTTGCATCTTCACCCTCTTCATTCGTGTCTCCCTTTTGTTCCCAGATGCGTCCTTAGGGTCACAGGGCCACCTCCTGTGAGGTGCAAGCCCCTCCCTGAGCCGGCACGGGCCTCCCCGCAGGGTACTCTGTGGTCCGCCCTGGGGACAACCTGGCCCGCAGGGCAGGATCTCAGCTGGTCAGAACCCGCCATTTCTTGTTGACGGGCATTTCTCCTGCACGTTTGCGGCTCAGACTGTGAAATTTCTGCTGCTGCCCTCAGGAACTGATCATTCATTCATTCACTCATTCTCTTGAAAAGTCTTTTCGGAATACCAACAAGGTGCTGATGGTTCGCAGAGCGAGGGAGCAGCAGACCCGCACCAAACACCGACAGTAACAACATCGGAAAGACAGGAGCCTCTGTGGGCACATGACTGATGCCCGTCCCTACGAGGCAGGACCAGTTTCCCTTAGTTTACAGATGGGGAAACTGAGGTCAGCTGGTGACCAGTGATGCTGGGTGTGAGCCCGGGTCTGCCCAGTTCTGGCTGCGGGCCTCTCTCTTGTTTCCTTCCCTGTGGTTTGTTCTGCGACACAACACTCTCTGCCAGGACACACACAGATGTGTATGCACACGTGCACACACACACACACGCATGCACACACACATCCACACAGCAGGGCTGTGTGCACACACATACACATGTGAACACACACATATGCACGCACATACCAGGACACACAGCACAGGGCTCTCTTTTAATTGTGTGGTGGGAGCCAAAGCAGGGGCCATGAGAAGGAAGATTAGGAGGGGTGTCTGGCGGGGGGAAGGGTGGGTCGGTCCTGAAGGTGGGTGCTGCGCAGGGGGCAAATGAGCGGGGGAAGGTGGAGGTGGAGGGATGGTGGTGTTGGGGGCAGAGGTGGGGGGGGAGGGGGCTGCCGGGATTCCTGGGGGGACGACCTCTGCCAGACCTGGGGAGTGACCTGGCCCTGCTTCTGGAACAGGAGTCCCTGCGTCTCGTCAGCCCCGGGCCTCCTGGAATGGGGGGGCGGCCCCGACAGGGCCGGCGGTGTTCGCCCCCGCGGGGGCCTCCGCTGGGGCTCCCGTGGTCCTAGATGGTCCGCAGACTCTCAGCATCTTCTGGGGGTGTGCTCTGGGCGCCTGCACCGCTCGCGCTGCCGTGGGGCCGCTCTGCCGTCCCTGACTCCCTCCCTGGGGGTGGGACTCGCTGCCCACCCCCACCGCACGTGGAAACCCACCCGCTCTCGGCCACCCCGACCCCCAGGACGCGCATCTCTGCCTGCTGCGCTCCCTCACCTTCTCCCTCCCACACCATGTGGGGAGGTCCCTGCGCTCTGGGTCCCGTCTCGGTGTCACCCCGTGGGGCTCTTTTGGGCAGAGGCTTCATCTCCCCGGCCCGCACGGCGGGGGCAGCGTGAGGGACCCCAGCTGCCTGTGGGGGGGGATGTCAGCAGGAGGCTCGAGGGTCACTTTGCCAACCACGTTCCCGGCGGAGTCATGCCCGTGGCTGTCCCCTCTCCAGGTGGGAGTCCCCCGGCGGGTGGCTGCAACGAGACACGCATGCTGGAGAAGCTGCCGCTCTGCGGGAAGGCCTTCGCCGACATGATGCGCACGGTGGACGTGTGGAAGCGCTGCAACCTGTCCGAGTTCATCGTGTGAGCGCCGCCGCCGCCCGCCCCGCTCACCCCTGCCGCCGCCCGCCCCGCTCACCCCTGCCGCCGCCCGCCCCGCTCACCTCTGCCGCCGCCCGCCCCGCTCACCCCTGCCGCCCCTACCCGCCCCGCTCACCCCTGCCGCCCCTACCCGCCCCGCTCACCCCTGCCGCCGCCCGCCCCGCTCACCTCTGCCGCCGCCCGCCCCGCTCACCCCTGCCGCCCCTACCTGCCCCGCTCACCCCTGCCGCCCCTACCCGCCCCGCTCACCCCTGCCGCCCCTACCCGCCCCGCTCACCCCTGCCGCCGCCCGCCCCGCTCACCTCTGCCGCCGCCCGCCCCGCTCACCCCCGCCACCGCTACCCGCCCCGCTCACCCCTGCCGCCCCTACCCGCCCCGCTCACCCCCGCCGCCGCCCGCCCCGCTCACCTCTGCCGCCGCCCGCCCTGCTCACCCCTGCTGCTGCCCTCCCTGCTCACCCCTGCCACACCCGACCTCCCCTGCCCTCCCTGCCCATTCCCAGCAGACGCAGAAATGTCACTGTTTCATTCAGGAATGGGTCCCCCACAGCAGCTCTGTCTGGTCCACGCAGGGGTTGTGGGTGTGGACCTCACCCCAGACCCTCTGTCTGCTGGGGGTACTGGGCACGGAAGCCCCTAGAACAGCCATTGGGAATGGGGAGCAGGGGGCCTGGGTTTGGGAGTCCCTGAGGCTTGTTCTCTGGGCCGTTGGAACGGAGGGTCCGCACCTTCTCATCCCCACGAGCGTGGCCCGGGCTGCAGAGCCGGGAGCCTGGGGACAGCGGCTGGCACCCAGCTGCCCCTTCCACTGCACCCAGGGAGGGACCCCTCGGGTGAGCCATCCTTCCTGAGGTGTGGGGCCGCTGGGGCCACCGGGGCCCCCTCAGAGGGGCCAGCAGAGCCTGGGAAGTTCCAGGCAACCCCTCCCCCAGACCCGCAGCCCTGCCAGCCCGGACCCCGCCCAGTCGTGAGCGTCCAGGTGGAGCTGGGATATGAAGTAAAGGGCTCTGGCGGGAACAGCAGGACGGGGACCAGCATCTGGAGATCTCCAGGCAGCGAGAGGGAGACCCCCGTGCCATATCAGCGCCTCAGAGGCATCGTGAGGCAGAGAAGCATGGCAGGCACAGAGAGAGTCCTGGGCACTGGAACAGGGAGCAGAAGACACGGCAGGAAGGCTGAGCTGCGAGCGCGAGGCGGTCGGGGAGTCTGCCCACGGGCTGGGTGACCTGGGGGCAGGAGTTCTAGAAGGTGGGCAGGGAGACGCAGGGAGACACCCAAGGGCCATTTCCAGGTGAGGGCTCAGGTTCAGATCCCGAGAGCTCGCCCAGGGCCCGGCACCAAGTCCCCGGACAACGGCACGGCCACGAAGGGGCAGAGGCATGTGTGCAGAGGGACAACAGTGGGCTAGACACACGTGAGGACTCGGGGCCTCACACGCCCCACGCAGCCCTGGAAACCAGGAGGGGGTGGGGGCCGGGGCTTCCGATTTCTAGAATGCTTTTCCCCGCCAATCTGTCATCATGGAAACAGCGTCAGACACGCAGAGCTCCCGCCTCGTGTCTCTCCAGCGCCCTTTCTCGGGGTGCAGGGGTGGTACCACTCCCCACCCCCCAGATAGTGAGCAAACCACGGAAGAGGATGAAGTCAGAGGCGGAGGGCAGAGACAGAGCGTGAGAGCGGGCGGGCAGGCGAGGCGGCCGCGCGTGGGCCGACGGGCCCCAGGGGCAGTGAGCACCAGGGGGTCCTGTCCCCACGGTGACCCGTTTCTGAGGTCACTGCCCTTGTCCTCGCCCCACGGCCAGCTGGCTGAGGATGGAGAACCCCTCCTGCCACTAAGGGGTGGCTGCTAGCGAGGTTTCCAAGTGCCGTGCTGTACTGCCTACGAGCAACAACTCAGGAAGCAAATCTTGAAGCAAATCAAGGAGCTGAGTCGGAAAAGCGGCTGCCTGGTGGGAGAGGGCACCTGACTGGGGGCTTCTGGGCTGCGTAGCCCCCGGCCATTGGGGCTAGAGCTGCATTTCTTTAACTGTGTGTGCAGCGCCCCAGGAGCTGGAGGGAGGGTGCTCCGGGGGCCACACTCAAGGTGGGGACATAGGGAGGCCCCCGCTCACTAGGGGATGCTGGGGAGAATAAGCGTCTTGTGACCTGGGTTCCCCGATGTCACACATACAGTGTCTTCCTCCCTCGCCGAGCTGGGGCCGGCGAGTTTGCAGGGCGTGGGGCTGTGTGCTGATGGCGGGCTGCTGGGCAGTGGTGGCCTTTGCAACCTTTGTCGGCCCAGCTAGTCCCCAGTATTCTCCAGGAGCACCCGGCCTAGGCACTTGGCATGCGCCTCCGTGAGCCGATGCCCAGAGACGGGTGCTGTGCTCAGCGCTGTGCAGGTACACACGTGGGTGCCCTCCCCGATCCTCTCCGTTATCCTCCTGGAGAGGTACTATGAATCCCACTTACAGCTGGGGAAACTGAGGCTCAGGGACCCAAGAAGCATGGCTGAAATCTGGAAGGCGGTCTGTGCTGTTGTGCCCGGCCTGCGGGGCGGGGGGTGTGTGTGGCTTCCTTGCCTGGCTTCGCCCGCTTGGGTCCAGCCTCATCTGGCCTGGTCTTGGCCCTGGGGAGAGGGGTGGGGGGCCTTCTCGCAGGCAAGGGAGTCAGAGCAGGGGTTCTCGTCAGACTCCGGGGATGGGGGCTGCCCCAAGCAAAGGCCGGGTTGGACCTCTCCTGGGTAGCAGGTCACTGAGACCGGGTTACAGGTGGTGGGTCTGGGATGATGGGGTTCCTGTGGGCCTGACCGGGGCACATCCCAGGCTCTGGATGTGACTCACCTCGTCCCTTCTGCTCCTGGCTCTCTTCCGTCTGTGTGGGCTCCTCCTTGTAGGCCTTACCTGGGGGGCCCCGGTGTGTGACCTGCATTCCAGCCTCTGCGCTAGAACCCTGCCAGGAGGGCTGGGCACCCGGAGGGCCTGGCCGCGGGAATCCACTGCCCTTCGTGTCCCGTCCTTGCTGGGTACAGTCAGCATCTGTGGGGGAAGCAGCTCCTTCCTGTTGATGGCTCAGGGCAGGCCACGTTCCCCAGGACAGTGCAGGAAGGAGGACGTGGGGCACAGGGCCTCAGGCCTGCCTCACCCCAGCCTCTGTTCCCATGCGAGCTGAGGCTGGAGCCCGCGGGCCTCCTGTTCCTGACCTGCAGGCGGCACTCGGCCAGGTGTGGGAAGGCGCGGGCCGTGGACAGAGCCAGTGCCCCCTGGCACGTGTCCGTCCAGCCCTCTCTCCGGAGCACCCTGGGTGCTGGTTCCCAGTCTAGGCTCCCACCTCCGGAGGCTGCTGGTTGTGCTCAGGTCGAGGTGGCTGTGTGGCCGACTCTGGGTCCCCACGGCTGCAACCCTGGTCGGTGGTTTGAACTGTCCAGAGCCCACCTGCTGGACAGATGTGGCATCTCATGGGTGGCTTGCTGTGTGCCCTTCGGAGGTTTGATGACATGGACAGGGAGGCCCGTGGGGGAGGGGGCTTGAGCCCGTCCTGTGTGATGGGTCTCCTGACCTGGCAAAGGAGGCAGCTGGCCCTTGGCCTTGGAGACCCCTCCCCTGGGGCCCACAGAGCATCTTCGATGATGAGGGCCTTGTGGGTCGTGCATCCCTCTGCCTTGAAGGAAGGGGTCAGGCCCTATGTGTCCTCTGGTCAGATTGGGCCCAGACAGGGGGCTCTGGGAGCTCAGGGACTCCCAGGGAGCTGGTCGTGGGCATGAAGCGTGGACAGAACTCAGCCGCGGAGCTTCTGTGCTCCGTCTGCTCTTGGTTGAGACGGGCGGTCTGGGGTCTGGGCTGGATGAGCCCAGGGTGTGTGCAGAAGTCACCTCACTGGCCTGGGGCTTCAGGCGCGGGGGGCTTGGTGGCAGGCATGCAGCAGAGCGGCACAGAGCACGGTTGGGCGTATGGGGGGCGGCTCAGGCACCACAGAGTCCGGCTCTGGCCCAGGGGAGGAAAGGCTCTGTGGCGGGATGGTCACTTTGCCCCAGGAGCCTCTGGGGAAGGAGGCGGCATGTCGGATAGGGGCCGTGCTATCAGGGTTTCGGGGACGCTCCTGTCCCCACTGTCCAGCGCCACGGAGGACTGGGCCCCAGCCCCTCTCTCCGGGGTCCCGGCCCGCTTGACGCGCGCGCAGGGGAGCCGGTTGTCACGCCCTCCGCCTTTGCAGGTACTACGAGAGCTTCACCAACTGCACCGAGGTGGAGACCAACGTGGTGGGCTGCTACTGGCCCAACCCGCTGGCGCAGGGCTTCATCAGCGGCGTGCACCGGCAGTTCTTCGCCAACTGCACCGTGGACAGGACGCACTGGGAGGACCCTCCGGACGAGGTCCTCATCCCGCTCATCGCCGTGCCGGTCCTGCTGACCGTGGCCATGGCCGGCCTGGTGGTGTGGCGCAGCAAGCGCCCTGACCAGCTGCTGTGAGGCCCGGCGGTCGCAGGGGCCGCACCTGGAGAGAGGGAGGGCCGGGCCGGGGGCTGGGGAGCCGCCCCGGACCCGGCCCCGGACCCGGCGGTCGTGGGCAGGCGCCACCCGGCCCCACAGCCCGCTGCACTCATGCTGCTCACCCAGGCGCTTCCTCTTTCTTGGGCCGGGGAAGAAAACGCGCCAAGACCAGAGCCCGAATCGCTGCTGCCGTGCCCGCTGCCCAGGCTGGGTGTCCGGGTGGTTCCTTCGCAGAGCCCTGCCTGGCCCCGCCGCCGGGCCTCCTGCCCCGACCCCCACCCCCGGCCTGGCTCTGACTCCGCCTCCCAACCCGACTCCACGCCTGCCCTGACCCCACCTCCTGCCCTGACCCCACCCCCTGCCCTGACCCCACCTCCTACACTGACCCACCCCCTGCCCTGACCCCACCTCCTACACTGACCCCACCCCCTGACCTCACCCCACCTCCTGCCCTGACCCACCCCCTGCCCTGACCCCACCCCTGCCCTGACCCCACCTCCTGCCCTGACCCCACCTCCTGCCCTGACCCCACCTCCTACACCGACCCCACCTCCTGCCCTGACCCCCCCTCCTACACTGACCTCACCCCCTGCCCTGACCCACCCCCTGCCCTGACCCCACCCCCCTGCCCTGACCCCACCCCCTGCCCTGACCCCGCCTCCTGCGCTGGCCCTGGCTCCACCCCCTCTGGCGCCGCCTGGGCCTCCCCGGCATGGCCTGGCCTGGCCTGCCCGGGCACACCCGGGCAGGGGTTGGCGAGATGTGCGCGCGGGGTCTGTGGGATGTTGCCGCGCTGTGTCTGAGCCCTCCTGGCGGGGAGTCCACACACGGCCTGAGGACGGAAAACCCCGACAGACCGGGAGTCAGGCCTGGGTCCCCTGGCGGCCAGGCACCGCCTGAGACTCCCGCCTGTGCCCCCCGGCGCAGGCCTCCTTCCCAGGCCCCTGTGAGTCAGGCCCCTCTGGGCTGGGGTCCCGTGAGCTGCGCCCTGGCTGGCTCTGTGCTGTGTGCGCTTTCTCCGAGTAAAGAGTCATCGCTTCTGGCTTCCCTGGTTTACTTCGGGGTGTTCGGAGAGCGGCTGTCTCTTGGGGCTGACAAGTCCTCACGCTGTTTTCCGGATAGAAAGTCACTGAGGCTTTCACGGGCGGTGGGGCGCGGGGAGGGGGATGTGGGCAGGTGGCGGGAGGCCGGCAGGTGCAGGCGGCCTGGCCTTCTGGGCGCGTTTCAGGACCGCCTGCGGGGCTTTCAGGGGCCGGGCGGAGGCTGGTCCTGGAGGCCTCCGGTGGAGCAGGGGGGCCGAGGCCTCCCGCGGGCTGCCGTCCCCGTCCAGTTCCAGCGCGGTCTTTCGGATGTGGGCTGTGGCCTCCAGGGCGCCCTTGCTGGGACCGGCAGTGGGGCTGGGCTCCGGGGGAGGCGGGAGAGAACCCGCAGGCAGTTTCCATGCCCTTCAGAGGCCCTGCTCCTCTCGCCAGCCCAGCTCTCGATGACCTTCCCCCAGGAGGGCCTGAGCAGAATGGAGCCGGGGCCCACTGGTTCTCCAGAACCCCATCCCGGTGGGATGCGGCAGTCATGCCCAGGGATCTCTGCTGCCTGTCACCTGGCCAGCCGGAGGCTCCCTGCTCCCGGTCCTTCAGGGCTGCGTCTCCATGGCTGGGTCCCTTCCCTCCCATGGGGAGCCGTCCTCTGCCTGCCATCGCGCTGAAAATCATCTCTGGCTGGAGGTGGGGAGTGAGTGTCTTCTACTCAGCTTTGCGGGGGCGACAGGGCACAGAGCAGCTGGGGGGATCCTCCGAGTCCCACGTTTACGGAGGGTGACTGCAGGAGAGAACGTGGCATGCCTGCTGTGGGTGGACAGGGCCGAGGGGCCGGGACGAGGTGGTCCTGGGTGGTGCCAGCCCCAGGCTGCCCAGGACGCTCTGGGGTCTCCCAGGCGTGTTGTGTTTGTAACTTAGATCCCCGTGCGGCTGCGTGCAGTCGGGGACTTGCTGGCCTGGGCTCTGCGTCCAGTCCCACATTCGGCCTGGCTCAGCCATCTGCCCCCTGACCCGACCCTCCCTGGGGTGGCCGCGGTCCCTCATCCCTGCGTGGTGGACGGATGTCACCGGAGATGAAGGTAGACCAGGGCTGCAGAAGCCACTTCCTTCGGCTTCAGCTTCTGAGCTCCCCATGTTTTGTTTCGAGCATCTGGGGTGTTTAAAAGGATATCGTCTCGGTCCATCTGGGCGGCTGCAGACACACCACACCCCGGGTGGCTTGTAAACAACAGAAAGTTACTTCTCATGGTTCCAAGGGCTGGAAAGTCCAAGATTCCGGCTGGCAGATTTGTGAGGTGTCTGCTGAGGGCCCATGTCTGGGTCACAGATGTCCTCGCGCTGTCCCTTCTCGGGGGAGAGGGGAGGAGGGAGGGAGCTCTTTCATGAGGTGCCGATCCCATTTGTGAACGCCGTCCCCAACGGGACGTAAGAACTCAGTACATGAGTTTGGGGAGGACACAAACATCTTGACCTCAGCAGATGTGAAAGGGACCCTGTCCCCCTCAGTGGCCCCGATTCCTGCTGGGGGACAGTCAGGGCGAGACAAAGCCGTGACATCATAGCTTTTGCAGGTGCGGCCGGGGCTGTGCTCACACAGGCTGCATTCACGGGAGTCTCTCGGGGATTTGCCTCCCTGCAGGAGTGTGGTTTTAATTGTACTGTTGGAGGACTGAGCTCCCCATTGGGGGATCGACACCAACCAGATATTAGTGAGGATCAAGAAGATGTCGGGGAAGCACACGTGCCGTCTCGGTTATCCAGCCCTAATTAACTAGGTGGCAGGTGCTGTGAGGGCTGGGGTCCATGCAGACAGCCTTTGCCCTCGGAGGGCTCCTTGTCTGAGTCTGGGAGATGCGAGGGGGCTGCGGGGAACTCTGTCTCGGGGGTGTGGCCAGCCTGGCAGTCAGCAGGGGTGGGGGGGTCTGGGGCAGCCTCGTTGCGGTCAGCACCCTGGGGTCCAGGAGCCTCGCCCACACGTGGAGGCTTTCGGAAATCAGAAGATCAAGTAAACACACACATTAAGGGGCGCCTGGGTGGCTCAGTGGGTTAAGCCTCTGCCTTCGGCTCAGGTCATGGTCCCAGGGTCCTGGGATCGAGTCCCGCATTGGACTCTCTGCTCAGCGGGGAGCCTGCTTCCTCCTCTCTCTCTGCCTGCCTCTGCCTACTTGTGATCTCTGTCTGTCAAATAAATAAATAAAATCTTAAAAAAACAAACCTACACACATTAAGAGTGAGGAATGTATACCAGCGAACCCTGATACAACATACGTGTACTGTTTACCATCTGTCGGTCACCTACCTGTCTGTCCTTCCCAAATGGAAATATCCATTCTTTTCCAACGCCCATGGGGAACTGATAAAAGTTGAAATGATTTTGGCCACATTCTTGGGTTGAAAGTACTTAAGAGACAAAAGAAAGAGTTTTTTCACTTGGAAAGTGCAAAAAACCTTTCCTTATAATTTTGGATTCAAGAGTCAAGAGAAATGGAAATCACGACCGCTTTAAAGTCAATAAGGATGAAAAGCACAGTTGGCACACCAACGCACACGAGACACATCTGTGCTCGGTGGTGGGAGCCGTGCAAGGTGTCTGGCGCTCAGCGTGACTGACCACAGCAGGGACCGGCATCCCTCCCACCACCAGCCCAGCGCGGGGGGTTAGTGCTGGGGGTGTGGACGGGCCCCAGATCCCTGCGTGGTCACAGCGGCGTGTAACCTTAGATGCGCTTTCCGGAAAATAGGAAAGATTGAAATAAAATTTTCTGAGCATTCAACTCAATATGCAAGTAACCATAGCAAAGAAAACACGTAAAGTATAGAAGGAAGGAATGAATAATGATGGGAACAGAGCTAACGAGACCGAGAAGTTAGAGAGGACTTGATCAGTAAACTGGCACATTTGTTCTGAAGACGTGTGAGGTAGAACAGAATAATCCCCACGGAAGGAGTTGCGAAGTTACCCAGATGTTAACTTACAGGGTACGACAGTGGGCTCTGGGTGCGTGTTTACGAGCATTTCCATCATCTGTTCCCACGTGATGTATGCGTTGTCCCAGATCATAGACAAAGACAGCACCTTCCCTAAGTAATGGTGCACGGCCACGGTCACCTTGACCCACTAGGACGCGTCCTGCCGAAGGTGACAGCCCGAGCACGACCAACAAGAAGTGGCTTAAAAAAGTTTGTGTTTGTATGCATATATTTTTAATTTTCTGTGTGTTATGATGTTTCAACATTTTTAAAGAAGATTTTATTTATTTTATTTTTTAAAAATATTTTAAAAGGTTTTATTTATTTATTTGACAGGTAGAGAAAGCACAAGTAGGCAGAGTGGCAGGCAGAGGGAGAGGGAGAAGCAGTCTCTCCGCTGAGCAGGGAGCCCGACATGGGAAAGAAGATTTTATTTATTTATTAGTGAGAAAGAGAGAGAGCAAGTGCCCAGAAGGAGAGGGAGAAGCAGACTCCCCATTGAGTAGGAAGCCTGATTCAGGGCTCCATCCCAGGACTCTGGGATCATGACCTGAGCTGCAGGCAGCAGGTGCCGGTACCCAGATGTTTCAACATCTTAAAAACTCTTTCCGGCTGGGAAGAGACTGACCTTCCAGGGTTAGCCTGTTCTTGGAGGAAGAGCCCAGGGGAAGCCTTCTGATATGCAAACCGGTCAGCCCAGAGCCAGACTCTTCTGGACCGCGGAGGCAAGACGTCTGCCTTCATCATCCCAGGCCAGGTACCAGGCAGCTACGGGACACACCTGTCATTTAGAACCTGCTAGAATTATTTAAAGTCGCCAGTTTTAGGCTGTTCGCCCTGTCCTGCCCTGCCTTTCCCATGGAAACCCCAACAGAGACTCTGGCTGGGGCTCTCCCCTCCTCCGGCTTCTGCCACGTGACCACTGAGATGCGCCGCCCCCCCCCCCCTCACCCCCATGGGGCGTGCTGTGCCTCCTGTCTCTGGGCCCTCAAGGTCCGATCGCCTCTGTTTCCTGAGCCTCTCCTGTGAGTCCTCCGTGGCACACACCCAACTGACTGTCCCCTGGCTGGGGCCGGGATCTAGGGACGTCGTGAAGGAACCAGCCTCGGTACATCCTTCCTGGAGCTCGCCTGCCCACACAGCTCAAAGCATTCCACCCGCATCCGGGGGCGCGCAGCAGGGGGTAAGGTGAAGGGCAAAGGCATTGTCTTCTTGGGATTCTACCTTTTCTCCAGGAACTCTAGCTCTTCTAGGGCTTCTCCCTGTGACTCTTGGCCAGGCTTGTCTCACAGTCCCCCTCTAGCTGCAGGAGGGGCTGCGAATGAAGCGTATCACCTCTCAGCTCCCAGAGGAGAAGCGCGGGGCAGAGGGGAGGGAATGAGCAGCCCACACCTGTGCCACCTCAGCAGAGCAGGACGGGGGCCCAGGGTGGGCAAACAGGGGGCCCCCAGGTACCTGTTGGTCCTGTGTTCCAGCGGCAAAACGTCAGACGCATCCCTCTCAGCGCCAGGAACGAAACAGAGGGGCTCACATTCGAGGCTGGTACTCAGGCTTATCGAGGGGACCCTCGTCCGTGTGGTAAGACTACGAAATGAAAGGGGCATTGATTGAAAAGGCAAGGTCAAAACTGCCATTACGTGCCGATGTATGATTGTCTATCTAGAAAATCCATGAAGATCAATTAAAATAATTGGAACCAATGAGATTTCGTGGTGGTATGAAACAAAATCTGCACACAAAAATCAACAATCTACCTATAAAACAGCAATATTCAAATATAAATTAATGTAAGGGATACCCTATGTACAATAGCCATAATCTATAAAATATCCAGGAATCAGCCAAATAGGGCAGACACTAAGAATCTAATACATATACATATATAAAGAGCTTCTACAAATCATTTGAAGAAAAAAACAATTTTTTAAAAGATTTTATTTATTTATTTGATAGAGATCTCAAGTAGGCAGAGAGGCAGGCGGAGAGAGAGGAAGGGAAGCAGACTCCCTGCTGAGCAGATAGCCCGATGCGGGGCTCGATCCCAGGACCCTGGGATCATGACCTGAGCTGAAGGCAGAGGCTTTAACCCACTGAGCCACCCAGGCGCCCCAGAAAAAGAACAATTTTTAAATGGGCAGTCGATAGAAGGAACTACAAACAGGTTTATGCATGGCCTGTAAGGACATGAGAGGAGCGAAGTCCCAGAGAAATTAAATTAGAACAACGAGATATTAATATTTATTTGAAAATGACAAAGATGGGTAACATCAAGTGTTGGCAGGGTGTGTTGACAGGGCCCTGGTTTGACAATAAACCAATGCATCATTTTTGATGGGTGGCTTGGTGGTCGCGGTGGAAGGAGGGGGCATTCCTCCCCGCTGAGTGGCAGTCCTGGACAAATACTTGTGTCCTTGGGCGTAAGAGACCTGGGATGCACGTCCTGTAGCCTTGTTTCGGCAGTAACAGATCGCTCCCGAGATGAATGTCCTTCAACTAGAGATGGCGGGACAGTGGACTGGGTACGTGTCGCAGAATTGGGACTGGATAAGTGAGCCCACCGGACTGAAGTCTCTCGCTGAGGACAGCGACAGACCCTGCATGGATCCTGGTAGCTGTGCCCCGGGGCTCTGAGGGGTGAATGCCAGCCAACAGCCGACGTCTGTGGTTCCGTCATCTTCCTCCGCCTCTGGCTTTGGATGGAGCCTGAGCTGATCCCAGGGACCCTGCCATATGGATGGCTGCCCTCCAGGAGAGACTTCCCTTTGGAGACAGATCATCAGTGGAAGGGGGCCCCACATGCGGGGAGGGGGGCATCCCTGGTCTTTCTTCCTTTTTGTTTACTTCCAGCCCTGACATGGCACCAGCCTCATTTGCAGAGCTGAGCTGCTGGGTGGGTCTCAACCCTTTAGAAGGCAGATCCGCATTAGGCACCCATTGCTGGGTAGCCGCAGAGCAGAGTGAAGCAGATGCTGGTTATCTTGTAGGGTTTCTGAGTCAGGGACCTGGGAGTGGCTCAGCTGGGTGGTCGTGGCTCATCTGAAGGCTTGACCGGGGAACTGCTGTTGCGATGCTCATCGGGAGACCCGGGCACCTCGCCACATGCACCTCTTCCTCAGGAGCTACGGCACACCCAGCATGCAGACTGCGGTGCCTTTTTATTATTATTATTTTTTACAGATTTATTTATTACTTTAATGAAAGAGAGTGAGAGTGAGCACAAGTGGGGAAGAGGGACAGAGGGAAAACAGACTCCCTGTTGAGGAGGAAGCCCTATGCGGGGCTCGACCCCAGGACCCCGGGATCATGACCTGAGCTGAAGACAGATGCTTAACCCCCCAGCCACCCAGGCGCCCCAAGCTGTGGTGTCTTTAATAATGGATCCTGGCACCAAAGAAGAGAATTCTGCCATGTTCTGCTGATTATACAGGCCAATCTGGGTACAAGGCAAGGTAGGGGATGACACAGGGGCGTGACTGCGGGGATGTGGGATAATTAGGAGCCGTCCTGGAAGCTGGCTCCCACGCTGTGTCTCTGACCAGAGGAAGAGGGGAAGGGGCCGTTTTTGCTGAAGAGGGTGGGATCGCTGGTGTCTTTGCCTTATTCCTCTTGCCACTTCGCTCTCAAGGCCGTTTTAGGCGTGTGGACCTGTAAGACAGCATCACTTCCACGACCGTGCTGGGAAGCTGAGCATCCACAGGCAAAAGAGGAAGCTGGCCCCTACCTCACACCATACACACAAACCGACTCAAACCAGATCAAAGTTCTCAATGTCAGAGCTGAAGGTGCAGTCTTGGAAGAGAAGACGCAGGGAGAGCTTCCTGATGTGTGGTTTGAGACGCTTCCTTGGACAGGACACCAAAGGCACAAGCAACACAAGGAAAAAAGCAGAGAGGAACCCGACTGCATCAACATTTGAAACTTGCACGCGTCCAAGGGCACAATCACCGGACTCAATCAACCCATGGAGTCTCCTGCCAGGTGGGGCTGGGCAGGTGCTGACAGCAGAGATGAGTGCTCGAGGAGGGGAGAAAGGCTTCATAGGACGGGGGCTGATCTCAGTTTGCCAGGCAGAGGCATGAGAAGTGGGCTGAGGAGGGCACCTCTGGGCCCATGTTCGGGGAAGGAGATCAGTACCTGGCGGGGATTTCTTGGACGGACTTTTAGGCTGCTCTGCAGAAGCCCCCAAACCCACCAGCTTGCTTCTTGGCAAAGCTCTGCCCCCACTGCTGTCGTCAGTCTGACAGGGACACAGCCACCGAAGTACCCGAGTCCAGCTGTAGGCATGAGGGAGCACATGGGACAGTGGGCCCATGGGCCAGGGCGTCCTTGTTAGGTCTGCCTGACCAGAGCTTTGGGATCCGTGGCTCCTGGGAGGTGCTTGGTTTCAGAGGCGGTGAAGGCCATCGGTGAACTGTGCTGAGTGTGTGTGTGGTGGGGAGGGCCCGGGGGGGGCAGGAAAGGGGGGTCCACCCCAGTTTGTACTTGGCTCCGCAGCGCTCTCAGCACGGGATCCTGGCCTCCAGTTTCGGCAGAATATGATGAAGCCCAAAGGAGGAGGAGATCTGGTGGGGATGTGGGTGTTGGGGCTACGTGTGCCAAAATGAGCCAAATCTTCCTCCTTTATGGTGAGAAGTCCATGCATACTGAACAAAATGTGGTATTTAGGGAGATGGAGGAGATCCAGCTCTAGAAGGAAGGACATCCTGCCGCGCACAAGAACATGACTAGAGCTTGAGGGCATCGCGCTCAGTGAAACAAGTCAGAGAGCGACAAATACCATATGATCTCACTTCCCTGTGGAATCTAAGAGACCTGAGTTCAGAGAGAGAGTAGAATGGTGGTTCCCAGGGGTTTGGGGGGAGGGTAGTGGGGAGACGTCGGTCAAGGGGAAGGAGCTTCCAGTTCTGAGAGGAATGAGTTCTGGGGATCTAATGTACGGCAGGGGTGAGTGTAGTTAATAGCTCTGTATTATATACCTGAAAGTTGCTAAGAGAGTAGATCTTAAAATTTTGTACCATAAAGACATTGTAACCATGTGGGGTGATGGGTCAGTTCACAAGATATCGTATACATACAGCACAAAGAGGACATAGAAAGTATACTTGGTACATGAAGCGCACCACACTCAGGGCTGTTACATTGTACGCCTCTAACTCATGCGGCGTTACATGTCAGTTGTATCAGTAAAGCTGGGAAAATACCAGCTTTGTTGCAAGGGGTCAAAGCAAGAGGGAGGAGATGGGAGAGGGCAGAGCTGTTGACTTCGTGTGTGGACCTCACTAAACGGGTTCAGTGGGGCGTGAACACCTCTGGCAAAACAGAACAGGGGAAAGGCTGTGTGTGCATGCTGGGGCTTCTGTGGTGGTGCGGGCATGAGGCTTGGCGGTGGAGGGGGGGACGCGCGGCCTGGGACCTCCGCCCTGGACGGCGGTCAGGATTATCCTGGCGGCTGTGGGCTTGTTACACCTGTTGAACAGGGACCGCCCCGGGCTGCGTCATGGGTGAAGCCCTGAGGACACCAGGCTCGTCCCAGCTGGTGGGGAAGAAAGGCTGGGCCCCTGCCTCTCTGCCTTTTACCTGGGCGCACCCTGTTCCGGAATGCCTGGGCCAGGACTGCAGCGATGCGCCTTGGTTTGGTGTCAAAGCTATAAAAAGATTTCTGGGAAAAAACCCAGAACATTTATTGGCAAGTTCCCATGATTCGGGGAAGAGCGGACTGTAGTGGTAGCAAATGACACGGCTTTAAAGTGACACATTTATGACATGTCCCCAGGACAAGAATCTGCTGTCCAGAAAAGCTGGGCCGTCCGGGAGGGCCCGTGGCCGAGGCAGCTAAATGGCGTTTGTCTCTGCCCTTTGTCACATCCAGATGTCCCGTGTGGGTTGACCAGCTGGCGTGGACAGGTGGCCCCAGTGCCTGTTAGCAGGAAGCCGGTGGACCCGCTGAGTGTTAGGTGTCCCTCCCCCAGCGTGGGGGTTGGGGAGGGTTTCCAAGCTGCTCGGGGTCTGAGTTCCCGAGTCCTCTCTGCGGCTCCTAGGGACCGTTCCCGTTCCCTGCACTGCCAGCCCCGGCCACCTGCTCAGAGCAGGGGCTAGCTGGAGAGCGCCGGGGGGTGGGGGGGGAGCCTTTCTCAGGTGCTGAGGCTTGTCTGCATCTGGGTGCCGTCTTGGAGCAGGAATCTGCATCTTTGTGGACTGGGGTGGGAAGCCTGAGGTCGGAGGGGTCCGTGGGCTGGCAGGAAGGCTCAGGGCCCTGCGGAGGACACCTGGAGGGGCTCCAGGGGCCCCCAGAACGTGCGCGGCGGCCCAGCTCCCCTGTGAACCCTGTCTGCGCCAGGGCATCCGAGAAGGGCCCTTAGAGCTTCTTATGGGACAGAAGTGACAGATCACGTCCACACAAAAACACAAAGCCAAGTGCACCGGGTCGAGAACTCAGGTTTCCCGTTCCTCGGAACCCGTGTGCTGTCGCCCGTGGCTTCCCCTCCCTTCCCCAGAAGCAAGTACGGGAAGACGGCCCACGCATCTGGGGACGGGATGGCCGTCTGCTCGCCCAGGAGAGGGGTCCTGGAAGGAAGCAGACCCACCACACCTGGGCCTTGGGCTCCAGCTTCCGAGACTGCGAGGAGGAAATTCATTCATGTCGCTCGAGCCGCCTGCTTTGTGGTGTTTGGTTCTGGGAGGCCCTCCGCAGACTCGGGCTTAGGGCCGATCAGACCCTGCCTCACCCCTAACTTGCAGGGTCCCTGGGGACAAGTTGCCACGGCTCTGGTTTTCCTTCTTCAGGGACACGATGGGACAGATGAACCACAGCAATTCTGGACAAGAGCGGCGGGGGCCGGGCAGTGGTCCTGAGGCCCCGCCACTGGCTGCCCCCTGCCCCTCTGTGTCCTGTAACTTTATGGGACAGCGAAGGGACCACACGTGTGGCATGTGGAGACTGACGTGGAAGTCTCAGGAAGACAGGCGCTCAGTGATATTTTTTGAAAGGGTAAGTGACTAACACGGTGGCTGTGAGTGCAGACCAAGGGCGCAGAGAGGCCTCTTCCCAAGAGCCGAGCTCCTGGGACAGGGTAAGAACCCGGGTTCTTGTCACTCACGGGCAGGACGGCCTCAGGGGGCTCCAGCACGAAGGCGGAGGGACCCGGGAGGTTCTGGACTCCCGACTCCTCCTTTTCCTCTTCTCCTTGCTTGTTTTCTGACAGTGAGTTCTTCAATTCGCAGGGCGCGTTTGGGGTACACCAGGTTTGGTGGCGGGGCGGCGAGAGGGCTCCAGAGAGAAAGTGAGGTGGCCCAGGGGATGGGAGCCGTCGGGAAGGGAGGGAGAGGGATGTAGGGAGGGGGCAGAAGAGGGCAGGGATCTTGGCGGCTCCTTTAGCCGGAAATGAAAAAGTTTCCGACGACGAAGCCGCCGGAGGAGAAGCTTGGGGCCTGGGTTTCCTGGAACAGTAATAGCACATCCTTCCCGCGGGGTTCCTGCGTTCCGGGAATGGTGCCCAAGTGCCCGGCATCCTGTGGTCCCCCCGTGACCCTTGGGGCAGATTCTGTTTGTATTTCTCTTTTACAGATAAGTAAACTGGGAGCCCAGTGTGGTCAGGTAGCGCTCCTGAGGCCACACAGCCCCGTTGGAGGTGAAGACAAGCTTAAACCCTGGTTTCTGTGATCCCAAATGCTTTGACCACCCCCGGACTGACTTGGGCACAAGAGAGGCACATGTCTCTTTGTGGAGAAGGGCTCCCCTTCCCCTCCGTGGGGTGTCCGGCACCGGGGGCCGCGGGGTACTGAGCTCTAACTCCAACCTGGTCCTAGACAGTTAGCCGGAGTCTCAGGGGGACGGTGGGCTCTGGCCTGCCCCCCAACCCTGGGCAGTCACCTCCTCCGCTCTGGGCCTCATGCTCTCTCATTTATGATAGGGGCATGGGGTAGGCTCTTGGGCGCCAATCTGTCTGCGGGAGTCTCTGTGTAAGGGAGGGCAGCGCCCTCACGGAGGGACACCCCCCACCCTGACCTTGGCCGGCTATGAGGGATGGCGCCCCGGTTCACAGCACCCATGTACCCCCTGTAGCTCCAAATCCGCCCCCTTGCGGCCGAGAGACCATCTTTATGGAGACTTGTTGGAGTACTACGAGGAGGTCTGGACCTCTGCACCCTGAGCCGGCGGCGAGCCTGCACCCCGTTACTCACGCACCCCAGAACCCACTGTGTCGAAGTCTCCAGCAAGCCTGCACCCCAGCACCCGTGTGACCACAGCCGTGGGCGAGCCTGCAGGTGACTGGCGTCCTCCAGGCTGATTGGGGCTTGGCGGGGAGACGTTAGTTCCTTCTCGGGGCCCTCTGAGAAAGGGTCCCGTGTGCCCTCACCCGGGTCTGGGGCGTGGGTCACGGGGAGACTCGCGAAGACCTTCCATCAGACGTGCGTGCGCGGAGGCTGAGGGACCCAGTCTCCGGACCCTCAACCTCCACAAGGGCCCCTTTGGAAGCGGCTCTGCCTTCGGAGTTGGCTGAGGCATGAAGGGTTTCTGTATGTCTCTTTGGCAGACGCCGTACTCCCATTTTGCTCTTAACCCCCATCCATCCCCCATGTGGGTGCGACCGGGGGTCTCCAGGTCCCAAGAGGCTCAGCTCCTAATCTTGTGTCCAGTTGGGAAGGCGAGTGGTGCTAACGGCGGGGAAGCCTGTTCTTCTGCATGTCGGGGATTTTAAACGTTTGTTTTCAACTCAGGAGAAAGAGGGACTGGCTGGGATTTCCCTGGAAGGGCGAAGGGTTCCCCAAACCCTCGTGTGCTGAGATGGGCTTTTCCGAAGCTGCGCGAAGGACGGCCAGGCTGGGTCTGAATTCTCGCTCTTTCGCTCCTTGGGTTTTGGAGACACATTGTCCCATCGTTGTCTCATTTACTCTGGCCATGGTGGAAAGGTTTAATCTAATTCTTTGTCTTTTTAACTTATATTTTCTTGATGCGGGAGGCCTTGAGGACTGTCTTCCTCTTTGATGGCTCAGAGTTTTTCTAACGCACGCCTGGAAGTGGTCGTTCTGGGGTAATTTTCGCAGGCTCCCTATGGGCCCTTTGCGAGGCACACACTCGAGTCTCCTGTTTCTAGAATGTTCTCTCGGATCTGCTTTGGAACGTTGGTTCTGGGGCGCTCTTTTCCCCGGGGGGCGCTGCCTGTGTCCTTTGCCTCCCCTTTCTCTCCATCCTCTGCCTTGTTTTGCCGACTTTCTTTGGCCAAACGTCTTTGTATTAAATTTGCTGTGAGTTTCTTCTCTCCTGGGCCCCGGAGCTCTTTTCTTTGGTTCCGGGGTGATTCTGTCTCATTCTTCTATTTCTTTCCTGACGTCGATCGATGCTTTTCCTCCCTCTTCTCCCTGGTTTGGTCCGTGTCCCTTCAGGAGATGTGGATGTCTGATTCAGGGCGGGTTTCACGTCCTCGGACGCTTGTTGGGGCGTCGTCGGTTTTATTCGCGGTGTAGATGTGCGGCTTCCTTTGTCCTGTGTTTTGGGGGGAGCGAACTTCCCTCCGTTCCTTTTCTGATGCTCTGGAGCGTTGTCTGTGGGCTCCAGACCCACCTCGTCTATTTTCTGCCCCAGGTTTGCAGGGAGACCTCAGCCTTCCCGTCAGTCTGGAGACCGTCCTTCGGAGGAGGGTTTGCTTTGGAGGGGGCTGCGGACCCTCTGTGGGCCACCTACTCCCACGCCGCTCCTTCCCTCACCCAAATCCCCGTGGACCTTCTTCCCTCCCATTAGACTTTCAGGAGGAGAGTTCCTTCCAGTCCTGCTTTCCCCGATGTGCTGCTGGCCAGGGAGGACGGGTTTTCGGGGGTCCCCATGGCCACACCTCTGGTGGTCGGGCTGGGGGCCGCGGGCAGGGCCTGGAGCTGAGGCTTGTAGCTTTTTCTTTTCTGACACACATTTTTCAGTCCTTTATTTTTATTTATTTATGTTTTAATTCCAGTATAGTATAGTTAATATTTTGCCGTGTTGGCAGGTTTTTTTTCCCAAGTAACACGGAGGGTTTTGCATAGAAATTTTAAAGGTACTCTGGATTATTTGGGGAGAGGCGTTTGGAGTCCTGCTTTCTTTCACGGACACACCACCCAGGCGGACAAGTCAGGGAAACTGTAGAAGGTTGGCCAGCACCGTTGGTCAACATGACCTAAGCGGTATTTGCAGAACCACGAATGCAGGAACAGACGCTTGGAAGGGCCGTATGGCTTCCTCGTGAAGACAGTCTGCCTCCCCGAGCTTGGAAACAAGCCTCCGTAAGAGTCAAACGTTCGTAATCACACACAGTATATTTTGTTCCTACAATGAAATTAAATCAGAAACCAGCCAGATATCTAGAAAATCCCCAAGATATCTGGAAATTAAGCAAAACTCCTTTAAAGAATGCATGGGTCAGAGAAAAAAAAAACAAAAATCCAGGGCAATTGTTAGGAAATGTCTCATCCTAACATAAACACATCAGAGTTTGTGAGATGTGCCAAAGCGGTATTGAGTGGAAAGTCATAGCCTTGACTGCACACATCAGAAAAGTGTAATTCTGGGCACCCGGGGAGCTCAGTCGGTGAGGCCCACCTTCGGCTCAGGTCATGGCCCCAGGGTTCTGGGATCGAGCCCCCTGTGGGGCTCCCTGCTCGGCGGGGAGTCTGCTTTGCACTCTACCTCTGCACTCCCCCCTGATTTGTGCTCTCTCTCTCTCAAATAAACGAATACAATCTTTAAAAAAAGAAAAGAAAAGAAGCACAAGTCTAAATTAATGACATGATTCCATCTAAAACAGCCAGGGAATAAAGGGCAAATCAAACCCCAACTAAGTCTAAGGCAGGAAAAACCAACGACAAGAATGGGAATCGGAGAGATGGAAGGCAGCTGACTGACCCACAGGGGAATCGGTAGAAGCAAGAGCTGACTCTCCGAAGAGATTCCTAACATGGGCAAAATCCCAGCAAGACTGATGAAAAAGGAAAGAAGGAATCTAAAAATTATGGGCATCAAGGGGAGGGGGCTCTCATACTAGATCCTGCAGACATTGCAAGGATGATAAGGGAAACAGTACAGGCAAGCTGGTGGCAATAAATTTGTCAACTGAGATCCCAGAACAAATTCCTTGAAAAAATAGTTCGTGAAAACAGGCGCAGGATACTGGCCAATCTGAATACTCCATAGCTACACAAGAAATGGGATTCTTTTTTTAAAAAGTTTATTTCTTTAGTCATCTCTGCACCCAACATGGGGCTCGAACTAACTCATGACCCCGAGATCAAGAGCCACAGGCTCTTCCCATGGAGTCGGACAGGTGCCCCAAAATGGAATCCTTTGTTCCCCCAAAGATTTTATTTATTTATTTGGCAGAGAGACACAGCAAGAGAGGGAACACAAGCAGGGGGAGAGGGAGAGGGAGAAGCAGGCTCCCCACTGAGCAGGGAGCCCGATGCGGGGCTCGATCCCAGGACCCCGGGATCATGACCTGAGCCGAAGGCAGCGGCTTAACGACTGAGGCGTGGAATTTTTAATAAAAAACCTTCCCAGAAAGAAAAACTCTAGAGCCAGATCGCTTCATTGGTAAATCCTGTCCAATACTTAAGGGAGGGACAACAGTGACGTTAAACTAAAACCGTGTGTGTCAGGAGTGCCGCGGAGCTCATTTACGGGCAACTCGCTCACAGCAAGGGACTATCGGAAAGTTAGAGACCAGGCTCCCTCGCGGATGCGCAGGTTGTTAAGGAAGCATCAGCAGATCACGTTCAGCTCTGCAGAGCGAGGGCAACACGTCATAACCAGGTGGGTCTGACCCCAGGAATGCGAGGTTGGTTTCACATTACAAAATGAATGGAAAGGGGGAGCCTGGGGGGCTCAGACGGTTGTGTCTGCCTTCGGCTCAGGTGAGGATCTCAAGAGTCCTGGGATCGAGTCCCGCATGGGGTGGGGGAGTCCCTGCTCAGCAGGAAGCCTGCTTCTCCCTCTCCCTCTGCTGCTCCCCCCTTCTCCTGCACACACACTCTCTCTCTCTCTGTGTCAAATAAATAAATAAAATACTAAAAAATGAATGGAAATCACATTCGCAGAATAAAGCAGAGAATTCACATGGGTGTGGGAAACAAAATTCAACCGGAGTTCGTGGCAAGGAGTGTCCACAAACTAGAAACAGAGCAGAAGCCCCCATGGTGGGAGCACGAGGGGGGGTCCGAGTCCCGCAGGTGCGCCTGCTCGGTGGGCCTGTCCTGGGGGCAGCTGCTCCCGACCTTGGCCAGGGCCGGTCCACCCTTCCTTGGACTTGGCCTCTCACTTCCCCTCGCCCTTGCAGAGCACAGCGTCCACTTCCTGGCCGGACCTTCCCCTCGGGACGGGCGTGCCGGCCTTCGGGGCGGGGAACGGCATTAGCGGGCCCGCGTCTCGCTGCAGAGAAACCTGCGCGTGGGGCCTTGGCTCGGCACCTGTCTCTCAGCTCTCGAGGGTGAAGCCAGGACACACTGGGTTAGGAGCTCCTGGGAGGAAGAGAAAACTCAGATAATTTTTGTGTTTAGCTCAGAGCAAAATATTCACGGCCTTGGCCGGTTACAGGGTGCACGCCTGCGCTTCCGATGGGGACGCTCTGTCTCCTGGGAGGCTGTGACCTCACCCTCAGGACAGAGCCTGGACGCGAGGGGCTGCTCTCTGTCCCCCAGCCTGTCCCGGGTCTTCTCACTTCAAGCGGACCTCCTCAGTGGTCCACGATCGCCCACCGGGGAGCCACCTGGAAGGCGACCTGCTGCTTTTTCATGGTTGTCAAAGAACCCCACGTACTTGGGGCTGGGTAGGCAGGTGGATTTGGTGAACACTGCTGGTTCAACCCTGCCCCAGAGGCCATAGGTGGGGAGCTGGAAACTCAGTCCGGGAAAGGCCAGGGCTTCGCCAACATCCCATCTTCAAGTCCATTGTTTTTAGGAAGTCCTGCCCGTGGCATGGGAAAAGCACGGTCTGAATTAGCTCTCCAGGGAAAGCCGTTTCAGGACATGACGCTTCTCAGGACAGAGGCTCAGCGATGGCTCAGAGGAGCTGGGAGGGTGGGCTCCAGGCTCTGCTGTGTGACCTGCAAGCTGGGTTTCCTCCCCTATGGAAGATAATGACCGTCCCAGCTCGCAGGGTGTCGTAACACCACAGGGGCTGGGTGCATGGGGCGTCCCGGGGTGTAGTGCTTGGGCTGTGGTCACCGAGTGGCACCTGTGGCTCTTCCTCCTGGACCACACTGGTGATGCACGTTTCTATGGGACAGGCTGTCGCTTTTCTGGGAACAGAGGAAGTTTGGAAGTGTGTGACAACAATGTGTAAGGGGGTCCCCACGGGGTGGGGGCAGGGCTCCTGCCTAGAGCCTCCTCTGCCCCCAGCTCGCCTACCATGCCATGCTGCCCAGTGAGCCCAGGAACCCAGAAGCCCAGAAGGACACATCTTCCTTCGCGCCCAGCATCACACCCACACACCTGAGGGTCACCCCCGCCCCGGAGGTCAACCCGGTTCCTCGCCTGGCTTACTTTGGTGTCTCCTGGGTTGGGGTCACCGATATGGCCTCCGCATGGCTGCAGGAGGGTGGCCGTGGGGCGGCCTGTGCACCCTCAGGAAATGCGTTGGTTCCGGGGAAAGCACCTGTGTTCCCCAGCGCCCCTCTCCTGAGCTCAGGTCCCTGGGCTGCAGGCTGGGCGCGCACGGAGTCCCCATGGGCACAGCCCCCTCCCTCCTGACCTCTCCCAGCCCTGGTGGGAGGTGGGCTCCAGCTGGGCAGGCTGTCCTGGCAGGGGCCTCAGGGGTGTGGACAGGGGAGCGGCCGTGGCCGGCCACCTGTGAGGACTGTGCTTGTCCGTTTGTCCGATGCTCTCCCAGCCGGCGGTGATATGTGGAGCCCCTGGAGCCCCCACCCCCCACCCCCGAGTGTGCTGCAGGGGGAGCAGACCCTGGACTTTCCGGGTCCCCCAGAGGCTCTTGCCCGGCCTCCACCCAGACTGTGGACAGCCTGACATAGCGACACCGGAGGGGGCGGGAGTGTGCCCCCTGATGCGTGGTGTGCAGTGCCCACGGCGACCCTCAGCCAGGTGACGTGGCCAACGCTTTTCCACGAGACGGTGAGTGGCGCTGTCAGTTCTGATGCAGCCAGACAGCGCTCAGGGCTGCCCCTCAGGCTGGAGGTGAGGAGGTGGCCTCTCCCCGCCTCCCGCTGGCCCTTGGCCCTCCTTCCCGTGGGACTGAGACGGAATCCCCGCTGTGGAATTCCCAGCTCGGAGGCCTGGACGGTTGCACGGTGTGCGGAAACCTCCCTCCCATCAGTGGCCCGGGACGGCCCACCGGCACGTGCATCTCGAGGGCCCCGCGGTTAAGTTTCGGGGAGTCGACAGTAATGTGAGAATTTTCGACCACACGGCGGGGGTTTTTGCCCCCAACCCCGTGCTGTTCAAGGGTCCACTGTGCCCCCGAGTGTCCTCATTCCTCTGTCATCTGGCTCCCCGTTGTCCTTCCTGGGAGCTCCGCGCCTGCTCCCGGGCGACGTGTCCCCAAGGCCGAGAGCCGTCTTCTTGGCGGACCGCGGTGAGGACCCAGAGCCTGGGCTCCAGGTCAGGTGGGTGCGGGTCGGCAGGGCAGGGCCTTCTGTGCGGGGGGAAGTCTGGGAAAGCTCCTTTAGTCATTCAGCCTCCACCTCTCCGCCAGCAGCGCTGAGCGAGCGGCGTGGGGTGTTTGTGGCTGGGGTCCCCGTGATCCCCACAGGTAGGCCGAGCCTGCTCTGTGCACGACCGCAAAGGCCTCCGTCAGGACAGAAGGGACGGTGTTCCCGCGGCTGGCATCTCGAGGGCTCACCCACCCCGTCGTCAGCCTGGTCTCTGAGCTGCGGACCAGCGGGGGCTGCGGGTGGTCATGGTGGGCGGGACTCAGCCAGAGCTCTCTGAGTCCCACTCCGGGTGCCCACCCCTGGGTCTGGGGACGGGGCTCCTGCTCAGGTAAGGAGGTCTGATCTGTGTCTCTCTGCATCAGCAAACAGAAGGTGGTGATTGGCCAAATTGTTCACAAAAGGAGAGCAAAAGCATCCTTGTTCCCCAAGCTTTAAAAATATCCTGGAATATGGGGCTTTGGATATCAGGGGCAGATGGCAGCCGTCAGGGCCACAGAGCATGGGGGAGGGGTCAGGAGCTGGTCCAGGGGTCACGCAGGGCTGGGTTGGGGTTAGGGGCTGGTTTAGGGGGCACGTAGCTGAGTGGGGAGCCTCTCTCCAGCCTGCAGCGCTGCCGGCCCTGCTCCCCAGGACCCCTGAGGTGGGCTTTGGTCACAGGCTCCTCCCCGTCCTTGCTCTGTGCTAAGTGTCACGAAATAAGACATGACAAAGTCAGTTCAGACGGTGTCTCTGGGTCCGCACAACCAAGGAACCCGTGGACGGATGGGGTCACTCTGCGAGGAAGCCGGTCACACTTGAACCGTGACTGTCCCAGTGGGCGAAGACTGCAGTCGCTGCGGGCTTTCTCCTCCGAACTTACAAGTCGGGCTTGCCTTTTGGAGTGAGAAGACCCCCAGGGTGGCGTGGCTTCTCTTCCTCCACCTCCCCCCACCCCTGGCTGGGAGACACCCCCACTCGTCCGTCCCACAGCAAACACCCGCACCCACCACGCTCTGGGCACCGGTCCCGTGGGGCGCGGGCATGCCTGGGCCTCGGGCGGCCGTGGGAGGTCTGGGAGAGGCAGCGGCACTGGCTCACAGCTCGTGGCCCTGCCGCTGGCGTCGGGGCCGTCCTGGGCACGAGATCCCAGCTCCTGGGCAGGATGGGGCGTCTACACCAGCAGTATCCCAGCAGTATCCCAGCAGAGAGGTCGGTTGTGCACACCTGGGCCTGCCTGCTTTCTCAGGAGGTCCAGCCCAGCCGACGTTCGCCGGCGTCTCAGGGTCCAGGCCCTGTACACGGCCACTCCGGGCTGCAAGGGCGTCTGGGGGTGGGCATTTGCATAGGGGCCCGTGGACACCCCAAGTTAAGGTGGGGCTCCTTTGACGAAGGAAGGGGGTTTCGGCAGCAAACCAGCAAGGTTTGTGCCAGCAAGGGTGGAAAGCAGGCAGTCAGGCCCCCCGGGGCAGGAGGGGGCCGTCCTCCCAGGGCCTGGAAGGGCGTGCAGCGAGAGAAGCCTCAGCGGCCAGTCGGGAAGGTCGCCGTGTCCCGAGGACTGGCCTTCCTGCCTCCCAGGCTGTCCGTCTGTTCTCTGCAGAAGCTCCTGCCCCAGCCGGGCCTCCCCCCTCCTGCCCTGGAGCTCGTTGCTGCGGACGGCGTCCCGTGGGCTGTCGCTGTGCTCTCAGCACCCGGCCCCCTCCTCCGGGAGGCCCCTCCTCACCTAGAGCCCTGAGCAGGGCCACGGTGGGGGCCGCGTCCTCGAAGAAAGTCTCCTTCCTCTTGTGAGGTCTTGTTGGATCTGATCCAGTCTCGGGGTTAAGGAGACTTGGTCACAACAACGGTCACAGCCAAAGTCTCTCTAACTTTCCAGGAAACCTGCCGAGGACTCAGAGGGCTCTTTTCCAAGTTCGGAGAAAGTTTTCCTTAAAGACTCCTGAACGTGGGCTGTCTCTGGAGAGGTCTGACCCCGACCGAGGCCCCGGCCTCTCTGTGCTCGTGGGCCGCGCCCGTGAATGAGCCTGTGACTCAGTCCCTTCCGGTCGAGGAAACCGGACCTGGGTGTCCCTGTTGCCCCCCATTCTCAGTCACCATGGCCGGCTGCTTCCCGACCCAAGGGGGAGCTTCCAAGGCACTCGCCCAGGCATGTCACACGCCTGCCCAGGGATGTGGTGCCCGTGGCCCCCCGAGGCGGAAGGTGTGGGCGGACCCAGCCCTGCCTGCGCTCCACCTGCCCCCCAAAGTCAGACACGTTCCCATATGGAGCTTGTTTTTAATGAACCGATTACCTCCCCTCCACCAAGCCCACGCTGTCTGTGGCTGCCAGGTTCTACGGGAGGATCGGGCTCTGTGTCCGACCTCCCTGCCCGCAAGAGGGACCTTCCTCACTCTGCGTGATGCTGCCCCCCAAAGCCTGGGAGCGCGGCCACTGGCCTCCGAGGGACGCGGGGGCCTGGACGCCGCCTGGGGCACAGCCCCGCTCCCGCGTGCTGGGTGCTGCTTGTCGGGGGTGTTTCCCCAGACCCAGGATGGGGCCCGATGCAGAGAGGAGGCCTGTCACGACAAGTTACCCTGCAGAGGGGGCCCCAGGGCAGTGACGTGTCCTCAGGAGAGGAGGGCGGTCTGGACGGTCTTCCAGCTTCTCCATCTGCAGTGCTCGGTCACGCAGCCGGCAGACGGGCCCCGTGTCCCCCTGCAGGCCTCACCCGTCGGCACACAGCACAGTCCCGCGCCCGAGTTCCCAGCCCAACGCCGGCTTGAAGAAGAGCAGATCTGTTCCCAGCTGGACGCACGCAAGTGCGCGGTAGCTTTGTTCCCCTCTGTCTGCGCGGAGTTTTCCTGCCTCTGAAAATTCCTGGGAAATCAGAGATGCTGATAGGGGGCTGGGAGCCAGCCACACGTCCGCCGGCATCGGTCACAGGCTCGCCGCTGGTGGGAGAACTGGCCCGGCCCGCCATACGTGCGGCCCCGGCGGACACGTATGAGAACCCACATCAGTCATTACAGTTCCAATGTGCTGGACACACGGTCACACGATCATGGCGTTAAATGTTTCACGGAAATGATAGCGACGCATAAAACCAGAAAAAGAACGTCCAGACGTTCAGATGAGCTCGATTTCTCGAGAGAACAAACACAAACTCGCCGAATTCCGCATCGAGGTGGCGACATGGGGACGTGGGGCGGCACGGCTCTGTCAGTGTGGTCGGAGCAGGTTAATTGTCTACAGACGGGTTGTGACGTGGACTCTGAAGTGAGACCCTTTGGGTCCTTATCCAGTTCTGTGTGTCCAGAGCACCCCGACGATCTTCAACTCTCGTGTGAACATTTTGCTGTCGCAGGCTTTCGGGAGCCTCTTTCTTCTTGGAAATCGCGTTTCTCCCGGCCCTGCTGCTCAGGACCGGCTTCCAAAAGTTGGAGGTGGATCTGGGTCCTGTTCCCCGTTTCGAGGGGAGCCTGCCCTCCGCAGCACTGAGAATTCTTCGTAGCGAGTTGGTATATTTCGACTCAAAGCTCCCCCGCACGGGCTTCTGTGTCCCCCCCGAGACGAGCCTCAGAGCCCTGCTGGTTCTCTGCGTGCCCACCCAGACCCGCGGGCCTGCTTACGTGAGCTCGACGGAAATGACCCAGCCCTTCTTGTGAGATGTGCTTTATACAGCACGTTCTCGGTCTGCTGTGAGGGCCCGGAAGACAGTCCCATGATGTGGAATTCTCCGGGTGCCGGGGCTGATTTACTGTCTGAGGGGTCCTGTCTTCGAAGAGCTGGCTGAGACGTGCTGTTCTGCTCGGAGTTTCCTCTTTTGGGTTGGATGGATAAAGTTTCCGTGACCTGACCAATTTTTTCCAGTCCGAGTTGTCTTGGGGCAGGAGTGAGGCTGGGGAGGGTTGGTCAGTCCAGGCTGCCTTTTGGGAACTGTCCTGATGTACTCAGGGACGAGATTGCCCCGGGTGACCTTGGGGCTGGAGACGGTCAGATACGACATTCACCCTGGCGTGCAGCCCCTGTGGCCTGGTTACGGGGAACCGCCTTCCCACCCTCTCTGAATGCGACCTGCTTTGGTGGGTCCTGTGCCCTTTGGCCCTTTCTAGCCCTTTCCCCCAGGGGCTCGGCGACCTGTCCTAGTGTCACTGTGCCCAGAGCTGGCTTGGCTTCACCCTCCATTCTCTCCGGTGAGCTCAACCACTTGCCCCGAGCGGAGACGGTCGTGTCCTGAGTCAGCAGGACCCCTTGACCTTCTGAGAGACCTCTCAAGTCTGCCTGGAAGAAGAGGAGGGGAGACGCACTGGGGTAGAGCTGCCGTCGGACGAGGATTCTGGGGAGCTGGGGGGCCTGCAGAGCACGGACTCGGGAGGCCCAGCAAATGCCGAGCAGGACTGGAAACGCAGCCCAGCTTGTGGCCCCGTGGCCAGAACGTGGGGTCCGGCCCACACACTGCAGGGTGGACGAGCTGAGCCTCCCAGGCTGTGGCAGGGGGTACACTGGGAGGCTGAGCCATGGGGAGAGGTGGCAGAGACATGGCCAGGCTGTGGGGCGATGGTTGGGCAGGGCTGCATCTCAGGGGTGGGGAGAGCACGGTCCGCCGCAGCCTTGGAGGCCGAGGAGGCCCCGGAGAGCGGGTGCCCTGGGATCCAGGCCACACCGGCTGTGAGACCCTCCGCCGCCCGGTCGGGGAGCTCTGGGATTCAGCGACACCGAGGTCACCTCTGAGAGCACCATTTCTTAGACACAGAATGACTCTACACGGCCCACTTTCCTGGGGAGAGTTATTGTAGCCTCTTAATATTTTATTATCAGTGTTTGCAATTTTCCCTTATAGTCCTCCTGGGGGCAGTTACTTTGAAGCCAGTCCCCCAGGCGAGGCTGGATTCGGCAGATGCCGTCATTTGCACGCGTGGCCGTCTCAGGGTCCCCGACCGGCGGCTCGCTATTTCCCCGGGCCCACAGGGCCGTTCTGACCCGGCGGGTCCCCCATACAGCGAGGCCCCAGGGCGCACACACGTGAGGCACTTGGGGGTGCCGTGTGCGGGTCGGCGACCTTAGGGGGGGTGACGGGCCTGCCTGACTGGACGGTGGTCGCCGGCTGGTGTCTGGCCCCTTGGCAGGTTCCCTAGGTCGCATCGCATACCGGAAAGGCCCGTGTCCCCCCGCGGCTGGGCTGCAACCGGGGAGCCAGGCTCTCCCGTGGTTTCTCTGCGCTCATACGAGTGTCTCGGGGGAAAGGGTGACAGGGTGACACTGGGGACGCAATGCCATCTACACTTGCCACGTCAAGCACAGCCTGGCTCCTGCCCCATGGCCTCGTGGCTTAGGTGTCACCAGAGGCCACCGTTCTCGCCCAGCCCGGGCCGTTGCGTGGCTCTGCGTGGTCCCAAGCACCCACCCAGGTGGGCAGCGGACCGTGGCAGCCATGACCAGAGCCCTTGGGTGGTTCCCGGCCGCTGCCTCGGTGGGCCTGGTTGGTAACGCGGACGTGGCGTCAAGAACAGCACTGATGGCCTTGCTTTTGGGTCATTTTCCCTTGATGGAATGAGAACGCAAACCCCAGCCTCCCGTGGGCAGCGGCGCGGCGGCGACTTGGATTCCTGTCATCACCTGAACGTCTGTGGTCGCCAGAGCCTTCCTGACGGCGCGGACGACACGGGCTGTTCGTCTCTCCGGTTTAACATGAGGGTCACCGTTCACAGAAGCAAACTTGTTGGCTTTCGTGACGCGGCTCCGTGGTCTCCCGGGGACTCGACCGCACATCTCACGTGGCAACAGGTTTCTGTGTGTCGGGCTACGTCCCGTGGGGGCATCTCCCTCTTGTTCTTTCGGGACTGACGGAGGGAAGGAGAGCCCCGGGGTGCTTCTCTGGAGGGTCAGGGGCTGGGGGCGCAGAGATGCGCTGCTGTTGTCCGGAGAGAGGACGCCGGTCACGCTTTCCCGGATGGCAGAGTGGGACACGTTGCTGTCACATTATCACTACAGACTGTGAGGTCCGGGCCCTCATCCGAGTCCTACATCTGTCACTTTGCAGCCACAGGACGGGTCCCCTCGGGATGACAGAGATGGTGACGGTGTTGGTGACAGTGTTGGTACCTGCTGGCTGTGGGGACATGGGGCCCACTGGGTGAGGGGCATATGTGCGTGTCCCTGGAGAGGGTGTCCCCATTGCTTGGGTGGGCAGAGGCTGGGAGGCAGGCAGGGAGGGGAAGGCTTTTGGTGGAGGGGGCCGTGGGTCTGGGGGGCTGGAGGGGGCTAAGGGGAGCTGGGGATCCCGTGTGATGGGGAGGGGAGCGAGACTGGGTTTCTCTGATGGGTCCTGGGTTGGATGCAGGGACAGAAACTCGGGGGTGGGCTGTCTGTTGTTGACTGAGTTATGGCCCCTTGGCACGACCGATCCATTGTTATGAGGTCGCTGTGCGGCCTCCCGGGTGCCAGCGGTGGCGGCAGGCTGGCCTCCCGGAGGCTGACGTGTGGACAGGGGCCGGCTCGTGGGTGGGCTGCACGGGGCAGGACGAGGCTCTGGGCGGCCGCGCGGGCTGTGGCTCAGAGGTCCGCGTGTGGACGGGGCCGGGACTGTCGGGGCCCGCGGGCTCACGGGTTCTCTCGAGCAGCCAAAAGCAGGTGTTTGCTCCGGGCAGTTCAGACGAGCGCCCCCGGGGGTGACGCGGGAAGTGAGCACGGAGGCTACAAGGCCTCCCGAAAGCAGAGGCCACGGGACCCAGAAGACGGAGCGCCCGATGAGCCTGGGTGTGCGGGGCCGTCTCCGGCCACGCGCATACCCCGCTCCCCCGGGAGCCAGCCACGCACGTGAGTTTGCTTCTGGCTGCATCGGGGGGACAGAAGTCCACGCCGTCCAGAGGGGGATGGCGCTGGCCTGACTCGGCCACAGCAGTCTGCTCTCGAACCCCCCACCTCAGAAGCTGGCCAGGCGCCCACAGCTAAGCGAGGGGTGCCCCCATCGGACGTAAACAACCCCACAGCAAATCAGCGTCCGTGAGGGCTGCTCTGGCTCCCGGACAGACTGGCAGAAACAAGACCACTGCAGAGCCACGTCTAAACTCAGGAAAAACACGAGGCGAACCCCGAATGCCCCCAGATGCCCGGGCCTGGCTCACAGGAGTGACTGAGCCTCCCGCCTGGAAGGGTGTTATGGGACCAGCTCCACAGGGGCAGGAGGCCGTGTGGGTCCTGGCATCCGTGTCCCGACACTGAATGGACAGAGGACCGGCTGTCGGGGGACCTGGCATGGGGCTGGAGACCCTGGGTCTGGTGGGGGTGGCGCAGCCCCGGGGTCTGGGCAGCTCTGTGTGGGTGAAGGGGGCCGCCTCGGGGATGGGAGGGATGGCAAGCCCGAGGGACTGGCGGAGCTGGAGGGTCCGGGGCCGAGCTCGGCATGGACATGACCGTTGAGTCCCGCTCTGTCTTAGGGACCCACCTTGATGGCTTGTGTCAGGGGCACACAGGGGAGGACCCCGACCTCACTCTTTCAGGGAAACACACCAATGCCACAGTGACACGTCACCGTGCACCTGGCGGAGTGGCTGGAATCAACGGGACAGCAGCGAGGTCACGGGGACACGCAGCCCTCGTCTCCGTTCTGAACCTTCACTTCCTGGGGCTCCGTCGGGATTCACGGGTTCAGCTGGCGTTCACCGAGCCCCTGCAGCATGAACATTAAAAAAACATGAAAATGGGACATCGTCCTGGGGACAGAAGTCCTTCGTTTGCTTAAAGGAAAGTCACAATGTCATCTTTGTACGGCTTTGGGATTACTTTGTTTCCCATCTTGACTTGCTGTTTATTCTGTTCTTCCCTGTGACAAAAGGAGAGACACACGGACAGACAGAGACACAGACCCACGGAGAGAGCTTGAGGTGGACTGGGCTGTCCCAGGGCTGCACACCCTCGGTGTCCCTCCTGGGTCCCGGCCGTGGGCCGGGGGGTCTCAGGGCCCCACATCTGTCACCTGTCCGCCCAGAGCGTCGGGGCAGCACCACGATTGGAGCTCACCCGTGAGGTGCCCAAGGGCCGCCGCCCGCTAAGACCTGGACTGCAGAAGGCCCAGCGTCTGAGGGAGCCCTTACTTGGGTTTGGGCCCGTCCCGGCCGCCTTTCCACGCCTGCCTCCCGACTTCTGCCATTTTTGAGGAGGTCGTGAGCCAACTCTTGAAGCACCACTTCCTGGAGGCAAACTGCACCATCACAAGGTCACCTCTCTTAGAGGGAAATTTCTGGAGCCAACCGTATTTTGCATCGAGTGACCAGCTGCACACGGCCCGGCCAAATCCCCTCTCTCCTGTGACAGAGAGCCTGGTCCACATCCCACCCGTCCCTCCCCTTCAGGATGGACTTGGGAGTGGCCACGCCGTGAGCCTGCCACGCCTGTCTCGCCGCTGCGGCCCCGGAGAGGCCCCCAAGCCTGGTGCCTTCGCGTCCCTCGCTGGACGGTGCCCCCGATGCCCGGGGCTGTGGGCCATCTGGAGCACTCCCTGCACCCCGGCTTGGTGCATTTACAGACGAGGGCGGGTGTGGGGTGGACGAGCTTGCAGCCGAGTCTCCTGGGTCTGCCCCGAACCTGGTCGTGAGCGCCTGGGCCTCTGACCCGGGCACATCCCCTGTGCTGGGCGTTAGCGGACGCTGGAGGCCGTGCCCGGGAGCCAGCGCTCCGCTCTCTCTTGGGGTGTCTGCCGTGCCGTGTCCCGAGCTGCGGTCTTCCTTGGGGCGGAGGCTCTTGCTTCTCAGGATTCAGATGTTGTGCTGCTGCTGTGGCCACGCGGGGGGGCATCCACCCCGAGGTTTGTCCCTCTGAACTACCTCTTCCTTGCAGTCGCCGTGAACCCTCTAACCTCCAGGCAGGGACCTCCTCCTGCAACCCCGCCTCGTCCAGCCCCCGGCCCGGCGGGCTCTGCCAGCTCCAGCACATGGAGAGCGCGCGCCTCAACAGGGCGTCTGCAAATGGTTTGTGCGGGAGCTGGGTCAGGGCACGAGGGAGAGCTGGGCCGGGGCCGTGGAGAGCGCGTCCTGTGGGCCCTGGGCCCGGGGGCATTCGGTCTGGCGCACCGGGGCCCGCCCGCGAGGCTGGTCTGAGCCCCGTCAGTCCACAGGCAGAACGTTCCCTGAAGCAGGTGCCCACGGAGTCCCGCCCACCAGAGGAAGAACACATCGAGACGGTAGAAAAGCCGGAGAACCGGAGGAGTCCACGCAGCTCCGTATGGGGATTGTGACGATTGAACTGCACATAAAACGCCACAAGCCAGCACAAGACATAACGTTCCCAAACAGGTATGAAGCGGGGGTGGGGGGCGGGGTTGCTGGCCTAAAAGGTCGAGGAAGGGTTAACTTTCCCAGGGCCTCCCGGCAGGAATCGGAATGACCTGTTTCGGTGGGTAAACATTTATCAGCATTTAATGGTTTCATCATAGGGTCTTTTAAAAAATATATTTCAAGTTAAGTTAACTTTAGAAAATTGAATTAAAGTTCGTATGTTTAGGACAACTTTATCTGAATAAAATTCGATTTCTTTCTCGATCATCGATCTACGTATCCATCCATCCATCCACGCACCCATCTGTCTGTCTGTCCATCCATCCATCATCTATCCACCCATCCACCTTTCTGTCTGCCCATCTGTCCATCCATCTACCCGTCCATCCATCTGTCCGTCCATCCGTCCATCCGTCCATCCGCCCTCTATCTGACGTCTCTCTATCATCTACCACTGCTGTCTCCCAGCTTCCAACGACGGTACCGTGGCTCTATCTTGGTAACACTGGAGCTGGCCAGCCTTCCTCGGTGCCCGTGTGTGTGGATTCTGGAGTCGTGGTGACTATGGTTTACGGGCTGACATAACAACACGCCGTAGACCGCACGCTTTTACAACAGAACCACTTGTAGAGGCTGGAAAGGACGCCGGAAGTCCAGGATCAAGGGGCTGGTTGATTTGGTTCCTGGTGAGGACTGTCCTCCTGGCTGCGGATGGCTGTTTTCTCTCTGCGTTCTCACAAGGTAGACACGCACGCATACACACACACACACTCTCTCATAAAAACACTAGTCCTGGGGTCCCAGGGTGGCTCAGTTGGTTACGTGTCCGACTCCTGATTTTGGCTCAGGTTGCGATCTCGGGGTTGTGAGATCAACACGTCAGGCTCCGTGCTCAGCCCAGAATCGGCTTCTCTCCCTCCGCCCCCTCCTCTGCTCACACTCTCTCTTTCTCTCAAATAAACAAATAAATCTTAAAAACACCCCCAACACTCATCCTATTAGATCAGGGGCCCACCACCTTTAGGACTTCATTCAACCTCAATCACTTCCAAAAAGACCCCTTCTCCAAACCTGGCACTGAGTTGTATGGGGGCAAAAACATTCAGTCCGTAACACGTTGGATAGAAAAATCATTCTTTCTTTGTGCTGCCCTATATTTCTTGAATGTTTTATAATAAGCATTATCTGTACGTCATGTAACATTTTATAAACACAGGTCAGTGTTTTGAAGAACCACGGCCGATTCTACCAGGAGTGAGAATCACCTGCGTCATGTCTGTACGTTCTCCCCTTCACGTCTTCCGTGACCAACAGCGCCCCAGGTGTGCGGGGAACCTGAGTGGCGCTGGCATCAGGGGGGCGAGCGCCCAAGCCGAAACCTGGCCCTGTTGCTTCTACTTTCTTTCTTTTTTTAAAATATTTATTTGTGAGAGAAAGCGAGCCCGTGGTGGGGAGGGGCAGAGGGAGAGGGCGAGAGCCTCAAGCAGAAACCTGGCTGAGTGAGGAGCCCGACGAGGGGCTCGATCCCAGGACCCCAGGATCATGACCTGAGCCGAAGGCAGAGGCTTCACTGACAGTCCCCCAGGCGTCCGGTCTACGTCTGCAGGAGGGGCGTGTGTGTGTGTGTGTGTGTGTGCCCCCGAGGGGCCAGGAGCGTGAGCAAACAGTGACCCAGGGGCCCCAGACCCTGCTCCCATCTCGCCTACTTTTCAAGACGTTTTGCTAAGGAGTTCGACGCCTCCCTCTCAGTGGGGTCGGCACGAAAGGCCGGGTGCAGACCTGGAGCAGGCCTGGTGCGGGTGCGACGCTCAGCATCTTCTTCCGATCTCGTCGCAGTGTCGTTGCCCTCTCTCTCCCCTTTCCCCACGTCCCTCTTTGAGTCTTTGCAAAACTGACGAGTGGCGTGTGGGCCTGTCATCGGGACCTCGGCGGAGCGGGGGGCCAGTCCCCAGGGAGTGGCCTCTTTTGCCGCCGTGGGAACCTGGGGCCCAGCAGCCCCCTTGCGGCCGCCAGCCCCGAGAGGACCAGCCCGGCCACCTCCTAGGCCTGTCTTGGCTCCTGCGATGGCCGGTTCTCCTGGAGGCGGTGGCCTCCGCGACTCCAGCTTCGTACCCTATCCTTCCAGCAACTTCCACGGGGGGACTTTTCTACCCAGAGGGCTTCGGCAGTCCTGCCATGGCCGGGCTCCGGGTGTGTCCCTGGGCCTGCCACTGGGCCACGAGGAAGGGTCTGGGGGCTGCGGCCCAGGGGATGGAGGCGGATTTGCCGGACACGGGCGCTGAGCGCCCCCTGAGGATACTCCATTGCCTCTATCCTGACCAGAAAACTTCCTTCCTCTTTCGACAAGGACTCTGAAGTCAGTCGTGTTTTTGCTCATACTTCCTTGGAAGTCAAGACCGTTTCCTCATTTCTATGGTTTGAGGAGCGAATTTCAGAATGTTGACAAGTTACGTTCTCATCCATGCTTGTGAGCGGCCACGAACGACTTCCCAAAGACGCCTGCACTATTTAAGGCACCACGGCCGAGCGGGGGGCAGGAGGTGGTGACCCGAGCCCAGGCTGCCCCCACGGGTGACTCCTGCCCCGGCCCCAGAGTGGCAGCTGCTCGAAGACCCAAACCTTACTTGCTCCGTAGTCATATTTAATTAAAAATGGGGGCGCCTGGGTGGCTCAGTGGGTTAAGCCTCTGCCTTCGGCTCAGGTCATGATCCCAGGGTCCTGGGATCAAGCCCCGCATCGGGCTCTCTGCTCAGCAGGGAGCCTGCTTCCTCCTCTCTCTCTGCCTGCCTCTCTGCCTACTTGTGATCTCTCACTGTCGAACAAATAAATAAAATCTTAAAAAAAAGAATTTAATTAAAAATGAAATGTCCCATTTCCTAATGCCTTGCGTTTAAAGAAAATGGCTAAAATACACAAAAACTCCATGGAGCCATTTCTGAGTCTTGTGCCTGACATTTCCAGGCCCCTCGCTCCAAGGCCTCCGTTCCTCTGGTAATTTTGTGGCATTTTTCCAGGAATGTGCAAACCGCTGAGGGGAGAGGATTAGCCAGACAGATGCACAAAGAAGTGGTGGGCTGGGAGGCACCTGTGTCTCAATGATAAGAGGAGAGGGGAGGGGAGAGGAGCACTGAGAGGGGATGCTTGGGCTGAGGGCCCAGCTGAGTGTGGTGGGACTGGAGGAGGGTCAGCCGGAGGGGCTGGACCAGGTTCTACAGGGTCTGGGGCCAGGAGGGAGGATGCCTGCCAACAGGTGTCAGGGGAGCGGCTCTGCAGGAATTTCTTGCGTAGGTGAGTAGCGACCAGACTAGACCAAGGGACAAACGGTTGTGGGGCAGGAAAGGGGGGTGTCCCTGGGCAACGAGTGCCCAGGTGAAGGGCGGGGGCTCAGGGGAAGAGGGAGCGTGTGCCGGGGATGTTGTGTGGAAAGGTGAATACAGAGGTCACGGGCAGAGAGCGCGAAGGGCCGAGTGGACACTGCGCCCAGCTCGCAGCTCGGGGAAGGGGGTGGCCCAGAGCAGTGTGAGCCTGTGGCCTGAGGCCTGGGGACATGCCGGTCGGGGGAACTCAGGGCCGAGGGGCTGCTCGATGGGGAGGAGCAGGCCCAGGCCAGCTGGAGCTAGGAGAGTGTAAGTGGGCTGCATCGGAACCGTCTGAAGAAACCAGTTCAAGGACTGTCTGTCTGTCTGTCTGTCTGTTGACTACCTATCAAATCTGTAAAAACTATCGACTTCAGAGATTTTGTCTCAAAAGGAAGGAGGTTTTCTGGTCAAGATAAAAGAAATGAAGTCTGTGTTTGAATGTATAAAATCTCTCTCTGTGTAGTTTTAACTCTGGTGAGAGAAGCAACATGTGTGGACATCACTGCCTCCATCGGACAATTCTTTGTGTCCTGCAAAAACGGAAGCTCTGTCCCCATGAAATGAACTTCCCAGGCCCCCACCCCGCCCCCTGGCACCCAGTGTCTACTTTCTGTCCCTGTAAGTCCGATGTTGCTTGGGGACCTCACGGGAGCAGAATTGGACGGCATTTGTCCTTTTGTGACGGGTTTGTTTCACTCCGCGTCAGGCTGCCAAGTTCATGAGCAGGTGTCGGAGCTCCCTTCCTCGTCCACGCGGAACGTTACTCCCCTGCGCGGACGGGCCACGGTTGAGCGTCCAGTTCTCTGTCCACGGACGCTTGGCTGGTTTCCACCTTTTGGCTGTTGTGGACGAAGCTGCTGCAAACGTGAGTGCGCACGTCTCTTCCCGATTCCGGTCTTTTCAGTTCACGGCACCAAGGGCGACAGCTGGGCCCCTTTTAGAGGAAACTCCACGCTGCATCCCCTCGCGGCTGCACCCGTCCGCACTGCCATGCCGAGGGTCTTTTCGTATCCTTGCCGGAAGGAAAAGGGTATATTTTGGAGCGAGCCTTCTGGAAAGACTTCTCGGAGTAGGTGGCCCTTGAACTGACGAAGAAAACAGACACAAACCGGCTAGCAGGCTGCCCCCAGAGCCTCAGACCCCGGAGGGGCAGGAGGGGATGTGGTAAGCAGCTCGACCCGCAGAGACTTCAAACTGAGATGGTACCAGTTCTTGAGAAGCGTGACTACGGCATCCCACCCGGTGTGCAGAGCCCCGTCCCTGGTAAGAAAATTAAATTTGTGATTAAAAATAAAATCACCCCGAATTGAAATGTCCAGGCCCAGAGGATCGCGCTGGAAAATTCTACCAGGCATTTGAAGAATTAGCACCAGTCGGACACAACGTTTTCCAGGGAATAGGAGGGAGGGGCACTTCCCAATTCGTTTATGCGCCAGCGCCACCGTAACACCCGAAGTGCGCGGAGAGCGTGGAAGGAAAGACAGCGAAGACCGACGTGCCTGTGACTCTGGCACAAAACCACCTGCCAGTGGAATTCGGCAGCACATGTCAAAATGATGCAGCAGGATTAAGTGAGGTTTCCTCCACGGATTCAAGGCCGACGTGTTGTGTGTGTGCGTTCATGTGAGTCTGTATGTCTGTGCGCGCACGTGTGCATTCAGCACGATCATTTCTGTCTGGGCATCTGCTTGTGTGTCTACTCATGTGTGCGTGCGTGTCCACGTGAACGCACATGCTCGTGTGCACTCATGTTCACGTGCGTGTATGTGTTGTCATGTGCAGGCACCTGTTTGCACGTGAGTCCGCCTGTGACTCTGTGCACACATATTCATGTGTGTTTGTGTGTGTACGTGTATGCATGTGAGTGCAAGTGCCTCTCTGTGTGTTTGTGGGCATATATGTGTGTGTGTCGCTGTGTACATGCCCGTGAGTGTGTGTTTACGGGATTGGATGTAGAGAATCAGATTATCAATGAATCCTCCGGCTCGCGAGCCTGCTACATGCGCTCTGTGCTCAGTGAGCACGCTGTCCTCATAGCGCAATCCGCCCGGTGTCCTGGAACGACTCTCCCGTCCTGCCCTGGTTGTGCACATGGACTGAGCTCTCTGGACAGGGTCTGGCTCTGAATGTCGGGGCTGAGCGGTGCCAGCAGTGGGGCGGGTGTGAGGGGATGTTGGCTGAGTAGAGCTTTCACCGCTTGGGAATTTAGTCAAGGGAGAAACTGCACGGGAGTTTTGAATAAAACCCGAAGTCACATTTTCTGTAACGCCTGGTGCACTGCCCTGGCCACGTTCCTGTTGTGTGTCCTTGGTGCGTGATGTGCACCATCGCATGGTCGGTGTTTGTGTAAACAGACAAGGGGATGGGGATCTAGAAACAGAGACGACAGCTTTTAGGGCTCAGCGCCCTGTTCGTGGCGAGAGCGCACACGTCGTCGGAAATGCCAACGGCGTCCGCAGCTGTGGCGTGAGGAGTCCCGCAGGCTGAGTGGGGGTCACGTCCCCGAAACCTTGCAGTTAAGGGAGTTACCTGGATGAGACTATGTTCGATCAACATCGGCCGGGAATGACCCTGATGTCCTACTGGCTGGCTGAATTTCAGCTTTAGGCTCCTCTTTTGTCTTGGGGGATATCGTGCTGATTTTCCCTCTGTGAGCAAGACCCAGAGCCGATGACCCTTCAAGTGACTCCTGGAAATGGCGACAGAGGGTCAGCGGCTGACGGACATCGGTCCCAGAAATGCGTGAATTCCTTGAGGTGGCTGTCCCCCTCCTGCACGAGGAAAAGTGGGGAGCGAGATTTGCGGAGACCACGCGCATGTATCCTCTTGGGAGCGTCTAGACTCCGCACTTATAAGGAGTGGACGGTGCCAGCGGAAAGGACAGTTGGCTGTCTCCGGACTTCGCTTCTAATCTCAGTGGCCTTGAAGAGGCGGCGCGGCTCCCACTGAGCGTTCACTGGACTTCTTGGTAGCAGAGGTGTTCTAACCAGGTGTGCCACGATCTTCTTTCTGGTGCTTTCGCCAGACACGGTACACCGGTGGTCTGCATTTGCTGCTGCACTGGTTGGCAGGGTTTTCTGTTCTAAGCATCTGCTCTTGTCACACTGAGGAAATCTTGAAGTAATAGCCTCTTGAGGTTTGAAGAGGTCCTTTTGCGTCAGCTTGGCAGGTCCTCAAACGTCTCTGGCTTGTCTGGCAGCGCCTTTTATCTCGAATGCCCGATTCACGTTCCACTGAAAACACGAAAACCACTGAAAGTAGGATGGTTCAGGTTGGAGACACAGCTTGTAAAGGTCTACCCTTATTGCTTGGAAATTCTCGCCGGTATTCTCATAGTGCCTTGTATTTCTAAAGGATGATTTTATAAAATCGTATAGGGTGACTATTAGAGTCTTTTCGTGCTTTATACCTGACTTATTTCCTAAGGATTTTCAAGGCGGCTCACAAATAAAGACTTGAGAAGGACTGACTCTCGGAACGGTGGATTTTAGGAACCTACGTGCCCACAAAAGCAACACAAACACACACACACTTATCGTCCATCCCTCTGGCTTCTGTGTTTTCAGTTGGCTCCAGATCGAGGTGGCAGAAATGGTGTGACTGTTGTCCTCCGCACCCAGGTGGGGGCGGCTGCAGTACAGTCAGCAGCACGGGCGACTGTGTCACTCGTGGTCCCACGTCCCGCTACAGCGGTCCAGACAGCCTATGCGCGGGTTACTGTCATCGCTAAATCCCTTACAGCTGCGGTGCCGGTCGCCGGCGCTGGCGCGAATGAGGAAGCTCGTGCATCACGGCAGCGCGGCCGCCCTGCCGCTGGGGTCGTGAGGACGGCATCGTGCATTTAAACACAAGCATCCTGGCGTGCCAGGCTCTCTTCCCGTGTGCCAGCGGGCCCTGGACGTGCGTGCGTGGGCTCGTGGAGGTCAGCCAGCGGTGCACCGCCCCTACACGAGACGTTCCCATGAGGAACAGTCCGTAATGTCCACCAGGACTCGGCTGTGTCTGCAAGGCTCACCGGCGGCCCCGGGGGCACCGGCTTTGGGGGGAGCGCTGCCCGGGCGCAGAGGAGCTGGCTCCTCCTGGCTTTCACGGGGAGAACTCGGTCACCCAGACCGTCCTCCGTCAGGCTAGCGGTGGCTGGGGGCTGCCGAGCCCTCTGCCCCAGGGACCCAGCTGGCTGTGGTCTGGAAGGGCTGCTCAGGGCTCAGCCCCCAGGAGGGAGCTGGGGGCTGCTCTCAGGCTCCTGGCCGTAGCGGGGGGGGGGCAGCGCTGGCCTCCTGGTCCGCAGGTTGATGACCAGCGAGAGGGTGGGCAGCCTGTGGGGGACCCCGTCTTTGCTGACCTGCTGTCCTCCTCCAGGGTCAGGGCCCTCTTGTGCCATCGAGCTGGGACCTGCTGCCGACGAGCTGTTTGCTCCTCGGGCCCGGGGGCAGTGGGGGTGCGTGGCCTTGGCAGATCGTTCTGGTGGACGTGACAGCGAAGGAGCCTGCCGCGGACGCTACCCCTAGCATCTCTCCGAGCAGCGGCTCGCTCACGTGTCTGGGAGCGACGTGTGCATGTTCTATGAAGCCAGTTTGCGCTCAGTGATTGTTGGCGAAGGTCGCAGGGTCACTCTCTACCGATGAAAACAGTCACAACATGGACTTCTACTGGAGGAGCCAAACACCGCGTTACCAGCCGGGCCCCCAGGGTCTGCCCGGGACACCGACGGGCACGACGGCCTTTCTGGCCCAGGGCACCGCGCCGGGTGACGGGGAGCTCGCAGTCCTGTTCCTGAAATCTCTCCTCCAGTTCTTTCCCAGATGCCTGCTTAGTGCCCACGAGCTGCTTCGGGTGGAGAGATGTGGAGGCGAGCAGACAGCAGCGGGCGGGGACGGGCTCCCAGACGTCCCGCCACAGACCAACGGCTGGGTCCCGGGGAGGAGGGCCCACAGACGGGCTGCCGTGGACAGAACCCGAGCCCGCTGCGGAGAGGGAGCCCGGCGTGTGCCCTGGACACGGAGGCGCAGGGAGGGGCGTCTGGGAAGATGACACCTGCAGGGAGGCCCGGGGTCGGGAGGCCTGTGTGGGGTCGCGATGGCCTCTAGCTGTTAGGACGGCCACTCAGCCTGCGGGGAGGAGTGGCTGTCGATGGGCGTGAGCGGCGCAGGGACCCGGGGCCCCGCATCCCCCAGATCCTGGGGCTCTACTCTCTGGGCTGGGGGGCAGGGGACAGAGCCGGGAGCCTTGACGTCTGTGGCTTTCTCGGGAGTGGGCGCCCTGACTCTCGGAGACTCTCACGGTGACCCCGTGTCTCGGAGCTCCCTTCCACGCACCACGCCTTTAACTCAAACCCACACGCGTCTCCAGCATTAACGAGATCACTGAATCGTTCACACGGCTCAGTTTTGTCTCTCTTCGGCAGTATTACCTCACATGTGCGAGTTACAACTCAGGAGAACCTTGGTGCGCGCTTGCTGAACTTTATCCATTGAATACCGTGTGTGGGGTATTTCAGAAAGATCTTCAACAATTGCCCGTGTTTTATCACCCAGAAGTAGTGCTTCTCGCTGGCTGTCGTCCCTGAAGCGTTTGTGGGCCCTATTCTGGGCATGACGTTTGTTTGTGAAAGGCTGGAGGTTAGTAGGAAATGATAAACGGGGTGTGTTACCCTGCGGACTTGTGTTCTGTGTGCACTTGGAGTCCAAATTCAACCAAATGCAACCAAATGCAACCCAGTGCATGGAATGCTGGGTAAACTTAACAGGAGCCAGCACTGTTTTTTTTTTTCTTAAGTTATTTATTTATTGGGGGGGGCGGGAGGGGGAGAGAGAACCTCGAGCAGGCTCCGCGCTGAGCACAGAGCCGATGCAGGGCTCGATCCCGGGACCCTGGGATCACGACCTGAGCCGAAGGCAGATGCTTCACCGACGGAGTCCCCAGATGCCCGGGTGTTTCAACATCTTAAAAACTCTTTCCGGCTGGGGAGACTGACCCTCCGGGCTTAGCCGGTTCTTGGAGAAAGAGCCCAGGGGAAGCCTTATGATATGCAAACCGGTCAGCCCAGAGCCAGACTCTTCTGGACCGCGGAGGCAAGACCTCTGCCTTCATCATCCCAGGCCAGGTACCAGGCAGCTAAGGGACACCCTTGTCATTTAGAACCTGCTAGAATTATTTAATGTAGCCGGTTTTAGGCCGTTTACCGTGCCCTGCCCACCTTTCCCATGGAAACCCCAATAGAGACTCTGGCCGGGGCTCTCCCCTCCTCCGGCTTCTGCCACATGACCACCCAGGTGCCTCCCCGTGGCCCGGTGTGGCCTGCGGTGTCTCATGTCTGCAGGACCCAAGAGCACAATAACCCATCCCATCCTCTTGGGATGCCCCGACTGATTATTTCTCGAAAGAACACAGGCAGCCTTTGAAAACACGTAAGTCTTCCCTCTGTCCACCACGAAGGCCTAGAAAGCGAATCATGACCCCCTGATTGCCTTTGTGCCCAGCCTGCAGTCTCTCGAAACCGCCTCCCATAACAAGGAGCAGGGACTCCAGGGAGAGCTGGACCAGTGCGGGATGAACCAGGGACATCCCAACTAGCCGAAAGCCGTGGGACCACTGACAGGTGGCAGAGGCTGGACAAGGGGTTCAATGCAAAATTTCTTTTAATGGAAATTTTCAGCTGATCAGCAAGATAGGATACACTAGGATAATGTCATCAGCCAGCTTCCGCATCTCTGAGAGGTCTCCTGGTGTGACTGGCCCTAGATTTGGCCACCAGGAGGGTTCCGGGTACGAGGATCTCTCTCAGACCAATGCTCTTCTTTCCCTGGTGATGTTGGGTTCATACCACGCGTGTAACCTTCAACACACTGCCTCATGGCACTGTGTTCTGAACACTTGGCTATGAGCATCCGGGCCCCAGCATCCCAGACCCAGCATCCCGGCCCCAGCATTGTGGACCCAGCATCCTGGATCCCGCATCCTGGACCGAGCATCCCAGCCCCAGCATCCTGGACCGAGCATCGCGGCCCCAGCATTTCTGTCCCTACTTCCCTGTCCCAGCACAGACGCCCTGGCCTCTCAGAGGCCGCGTCCCGGAGCCAGCCGCCTGGGAAGCGGGGCCTGCGTCGTGGCCTGGCCTCTGCCGCCCCCTGCTGGTGGCCCAGCACCGGCGACACGGGTTGGCGGAGGACGCTAGGCCGGCCCGCGGCGCTCCCACCTCCAGGGGCAGTGACACACGGGCTGCTTGCTTTAACCCTGGAGAAAAGAGAAGGGTCTTGCCGTTTGGAGGGAACCAGACTTCTGTCCTGGGTCCCCTGAAGTTTGTTTTCACGGGCACGTCTTGGTGAAACTGGGCTGCAGTGACCGGAGTGGGAGGGACCAAGCGCCCCCCACCCTACTTGCTTCGCAGACAAGAGGGTGAGGCGGGGTGGGGCGGGGGGAAGTTGTGCCAGGATCGGGGCCAGGCCAGGTGGGGACCTGCCTTCCTGACTTTTAGCCCAGGGTCCCCCAGTACCCCACGTGTCCTCAGAAAGCCCGGGAGGGTCTGATTCGGTCGCTGAGAGGCCTGGGGAAGGCCCAGCCAGGGAGAGCCTGGATCTGTGTGGCTCTGGGCCTCTGTGGCCCGTGAGCGTGGCCACGTCCCTGAGTTTGATTTGCTGTTTTGCTGGTTTGGGTCACCGTGCCAGGCCCGGAAGTCCTCACTCCACATGGGGTGGATCCCATCCGGAGGGACCTTCTGTGACCGGCTGGCCAAGCAGAGCCGGCCCTTGACCCACTCCCTGCCCAGGTGTCTGTCCCCTCCGGGAAGGCAGGAATTCACTGTGTTCTGAGCTGGAGCACTGGGGGCCTGACTCATCCAGCTCACTGGATCCGGCTTGCCGTGGGCTTGATGTGGTCCTCGGGGCCGAGGGCGTGGATTAAAATGCAGATGCCCCAGGATGGCAAGACTTGAAATTATTAGTAGTGAGTAGTAGAAACTTTTATTTATTTTTAAAAAAGATTTTATTTATTTGACAGAGAGAGACACACAGTGAGAGAGGGAACACAAGCAGGGCGAGTGGGAGAGGGAGAAGCAGGCTCCCCACTGAGCAGAGAGCCCGATGCGGGGCTCGATCCCAGGATCCTGGGATCATGACCTGAGCTGAAGGCAGAGGCTTTAACCCACTGAGCCACCCAGGCGCCCCACCCCTTATTTTTTAAAAAGATTTTATTTATTTATTCGAGAGTGAGAGAGCACAAGCAGCGGGAGTGGCAGAGGGAGAAGCAGACTTCTCACTGAGTTGGGACCCCTATGTGGGGCTCAATCCCAAGACCCCAAGATCATGCCTGAGCTGAAGGCAGACACTTAACTGACTGAACCACCCAGGTGCCCCAGTAGTAGAAATTCCTAAATGGATTTCATCGATAATGACGTGCCATCCATTCTGAGGGCTCTGGAGGGTTCTCTGGTAATGACCACTGTTCTGGGAACGCCTGCTCCCACGTCCCCGGCAGAGCAGGCTAGGTTGGCCGCTGGGGGCCGGAGTCTCCTCGCTTGGGTGGGCAGCACTGTGAGAGGCCCAGGCCCGGAGGGAGGACCCGGTGTCTGGGTGCGGGGTTGGCAGGAGCGTCTGCTGCTGTCAGGGTCTCTGTCCCATCACAGCAGCGGTAGCTCAGGGAGATGGGCGGACCCTCCGTGAGCCACGACCTGGGGCCCCCAATGCTTCAGCTCAGAACAGAGTGAATTCCTGCCTTCCCGGAGGGGACAGACACCTGGGCAGGGGGTGGGTCAAGGGCCGGCTCTGCTTGGCCAGCCGGTCACAGAAGGTCCCTCTGGGAAGGAAATGCTTGTGTCCAGGATACGACTAAGGGGCAGCGGGTACAGGCGGGGAGGAGGGAATGGGAAGGGCCTACCTGCCCGGCGGCGGGTGTCCTGCCCGGGGACAGAAGGGAGCCCAGGACAGAGCGTGGATGGGCCAGCTCGCGCACCCCAGGTCAGAGCAAGAAGCTGGGAACTTTCGTGCATTCAAGTTCTAGAATAATTTTTATTTTCATTTATGAGCGTGTTTACATGCGTCCTCTCTCTCAAATGGGCGCAGGTGGTCTACTAAAATTTTTGGGGATAATCGTTCCTTCTTTCTTCTTTGCCCACATTTGCTCCCTCCTCTCATCCTGTTTCCTTCGTTTTCCCACTCGGCACAAAGCCCCTGACTCCATGCAGCCTGGTCCACGGGCCAATAGTTCTTTTTCATTTTTTCTTTCTTTCTTTCTTTCTTTCTTTCTTTCAACAGACTTTGTCTTTTTAGAGCTGTTTTATATTCCCAGCAAATTTGAGAGGAAGGCGTGGAGATTTCCCATGGACTCCCTGCTCCACGTGCCGTCTCCCCGCTATCAACGTCCCCCGCCAGAGGGTACACTTGCCACAGTTTGTGAACCCGCCCCAACACACCCTCGTCGTCATCGGCACCTGCGTCCACAGGTCCCACGGGCTCGCTCTTGCTTCCGACAGTCGTGCAAGGACACGTGTGCGCCGTCACAACAGCCCATGCAGTGTTCCCAGCACCCTACAAACCACTGTGCCCCGCCCAGCCGTCCCTTTCCCCGGGTCCCCCGCCCCTGGCTGCCACCGATCTCACTGCCGTCCCTGTGGTACCTTTTTGAGAACGTCACAGGCTCGGGATCCTGCGGGATGCCGCCTTCCCAGCTGCTGCCGCTTGGAGATGGGATTTCCACTTCCTTCGTGCCTTCTCCCGGCGGGCCAGCTCCCTGCTGTTTATAGCCGAATAATATTCCCTTGTCGGGAGGGACCCCGGCTCCTGTGTGCACCCCCCGCCAAAGGACGTCTTGGCTGCTCCCACAGTGTGACAAGGATGCTCTGGACGCTGGGTGCAGGTTTCCGTGTGGACGGAAGTTGTCCTCTCCTTTGCGTAAACGCCGAGGAGTGCGACTGCTGGGTCGTGGGTAAGACCGTGGTTCGTCCTGTAAGGAACGGCCAGACGGTCCTCCAGAGCCGGTGGGTGGCTTTGCGCCCCGCCCGGCAGGGAGCGAGCGTTCCTGCCTCTCTGCGTCCTTGCTGGCGCTCGGCGTCCTCGGGGTGCCGGACGCTGGCCGTTTGGGTCGGTGTGTCGTGCTGTCATTATCGCTTTAACTTGTGTCCCCCCCAAGAGCACGTGAGTGGGAGAGTCTCTTCTCGCGCTTGCTTGTCACCTGCGTACCTTCTCCGGAGGAGTGTCTGTTAAGGTCTTTGGCCCATTTTTTAATCAGTTTATTTGTTTTCTCACTGCTGAGTCTTGAGACTTCTTCGCCGAGTCTGGAGACAGGTCCTTCGTGAGACGAGTGTTCCCCAGATGCTTTCGCCCTGTCGACCGCTTGTCTCTTTATTCTCTCGAGTGTCTTTTGTGGCGCAAAATTAAGGAAAAAATCACGATGGAGCGTTTAATTCATTTTGCCGAATGCCTGGAGGACGCGGGAGTGCGAGCGCCCCGAGCCTCACGCGCGGTGGAAATACCTAAGCGGCTCTGATCCCCTCGCAGCTGGGAGCGCTTCTACTCCAAGTTGTTCCTGGGAGTCGCTTACTTACCCTCTCACTGTTTTCACATCCTTCACGCTCCGGCTAATCATTTACGATCCGAACAGTGAAGGCTGTTGTTTCATGTTTACGTGGAGGAGACAGAACCGGACACTGGATGGTGTCGCTTCTTCCTAAGAGATTCATTTAGGTTTTACTAAAAACCAAAGCCAAATAGCCGAAGTGTAGAAACCATTTCGTTTTCTCTTTTTTTAAAAAGCACTTGCCCTCTTGGTTGTTCTGCGTTAGAAAAACAGGACATGCCTCCTTTCCTGTTTTAGTCTTGAATTTTATTTACGGTTACCCTAGAAACTCCTTATCAACTAGAAAGCAGTTTCATAAAATTCGGTCCTTCGTTGGTCTCCGATCACCCTCTCACCCTCTCTCTGCGGCTGGGGCTACGCCAAAATAGAGAGCTGGCGCGCAGCCAGGGGAACCCCCGACCAGACCAGGAGGCCACGTACAGCCCGGAGGAGGGTTTAGTTTTAATGATGTCCCGACGATCGATTCCTTCTCTCATCGTGCCTTTGGTGTCATCTCTGAAAAGTCATCCCCGGCCCCGGCGGACCGGGTTTCTGCCGTATCTTCCAGGGCCCTGTGGTTCTGCGTCCCACACGGGCAAGTGCGTGGTCCGCCCCGTGGTCTGGGTTCGGGAGGCACGTGAGGTCTGTGTTACGGTCTCTGGTTCGCACGTCTCTGGTTCGCGTCCAGCTGTCCCAGCGCCCTCTGCGGACGACGTGAGCTCCTCTCCATTGTGTTGTCTTTGCTCCCCTGTCAAGGATCAGACGTCATTCACGCGGGTCTCTTTCGGGGCCCCGTTCTGTTCCGTTGATCTGGAGTCATGGTTACGATTCTGGTCTATGTGGGATTTACTTGCTTTGCCTAATACATACGGTACCGATCCCCGTAGCTTCTTCCGAGTCTTGAGGTCTGGCAGCGTCCGTCCTGCCCCTGGTCCAGCACGGTCTTGACCCACACGGACAGCTGGAGGCCCTGCTCTTAGTTCTTCTTCTTCTATTTCTTTAAATGACACACACCTGGGGGGCCTCTGTCCATTAAGCGTCTGCCTTTGGCTTGGGTGATGATGCCACGGTCCTGGGATCGAACCCCTACGTCAGGCTCCTTGCTCAGCGGGGTGTCTGTTTCTCCTCCTCCCTCTGCTCCTCCCCCTCCCCCTGTGCTCTCTCTCCAATAAACAAAGTCTTAAAAAAGATAAATGACATATATTGTATTTCCTCAATGTGGTATGTACATGATCTGAAAGGACAAAACTTCAGACTTTCAGCCGAAACCATGATTACTGTTTAATCCCTGCCCCCCGCCCCCCGAACTCGTATTCTCCAAACGCAGCGGCTCCCAAGCCCGTGCAGTACTTGTCTGTTGCTTACGTCCTTGTATCTGAAGAACACACTTCCGCTGTCATTTGTTGGTTTCCAGGCTTGACACTGTCTACCATTCCCACGTGGAAGGGACAGACTCGGCCCTTCCTCGAATGCCTCCCCCCAACCCCACACACTCATGCCTCCTCTGTCCCCATGGTGCTGGTACGGTTCTGCCATGGAATTCAGTCCACCCCGGCGATGATGTTTTCTAACAGGTAAGCACGGTGTGCAGCTCCAGAACATGAAATGCTATGACACCATTTCCCATCTGGCACACGTTCCCATGTCTGGAGATGACTGGTCTTGAAGCAGTGTGGCGCCGTAGCCCAGGTGGCTCGTGTGTGACGTTGGCTCAGCAGTCTGGCCATTGGTGGCTAGCAAACACATCGCCGTCTGGAAAGCAGACTGTGTGAGTCAGGGTTCTGCGGAGAAAGCACCAACGGGGTGGGGGGCCGTGGCTGTAAATAGATCTCCTTTGAGGAGTTGGGTCACAGGACTGTGGACTTGGTGACTCCAAGATCTGCTGGGGAAGGCCAGCAGCTGGAGATCCAGGAAGACGAGAATTCCCTCGTGCTCAGGGGAGCTGGGCTTTGTTCTATGCAGGCCTTCACCTGATTGGACGAGGCCCACCCACACCATGGAGAGTGACCTGCTTTCCTCAAAGTTAACTGACTTAAATGTTGATCTTATCCAAAACCACCTCACGGAAACATCCAGAAAAGTGTTTGACCAGCTATCTGAGCACCATACCCCAGCCAACTTGACACAAAAAGAATTAACCATCAGTAATTCATCCTGAATGGAGAAGCTCTTCTCAATGCACTCAACACACAGCGGGTGTTGCGGCAAATACCGCTGGTCTGTAGGCATCTCTCCTGCTCAGCCCGCGGATGAGCCCCTCTACGTGTCTCAGGATGCTGCCTGGGGACTTCGTTCTTCCAGCATGTCGGGAACTTCCTCACCCCTCTCCTGTCTGCTCTCTGACTGATGGGACTCCTGTCTTTCTCTTTCTTGGTTTGCCCCCTTAGTTTTGGTGGTTTGCTGAGACATATTTTGAAAATATTGTCTTCCCGTCTGTGGCTTGTCTTTTTACTCTTTATAAGAGCAGAAGTTGCACATTTTCATGAAGACTAATTTATCATTTTTTTCTGAACTTATGGACCGTACTTATGTTGTATCTGAGAAATCTCTAACATAAAAATAAAAAGGCTGTTCTTAGGGGTGTCTGAGTGGCTTGGTTTGATCCCGGCTCAGGTCTTGTTCTCGGAGTCGTGAGTACAAGCCCTACACTGGGCTCCATGCTGGCTGTGGGATCTACTTAAAATGAATTTCAAGAAAATGTCTTGTATTTTCTCGTGGGAGTGTGATAGTTTTAGGCTTTACATTTAGGGCTGTGGTAAACTTTAATTTTGTATATGGTGCAATCTATGAATTGAAATTGGCTTTTATTCCTTCCTTTCCTGCCCCCCCCCCTTTTTTGGGTATTTATCTGTTGTCTATTGTATATTATGTATGATCTACATATATTATATATGATCTATGTATATTATATAAATTATCTACCTCCAGCTGTTTTTCTTGGGCCAGTCTTTGGCCAGACTGACCATAAAAAGCTCCCTCATTTCTTTTTCCTGTCTTATTGCACTGGCTAGAACCTCCTACGGATGTTGCTCAGAACCGTGGGGGGAGCCCACGTCATGTTCCTCATCTGAGAGGGACAGCATCTGCTGCTTTCCGTCAGGGCGAGATTCACTGTAAGGTTTTTTTTACACATCACAAATCAGGTTGAAATGTTCCCTTCTATTTTAATCTGCGGGGAATGTTTGATCAGGAACGGATCCTGCTTTTCCTGCACGCATTTGGGTGACCATGTGGATTTTTCTTTCTGCCTGTTGATACAGTGAATTATACTCTTTGATATTCTAATTTTAAAACAAACTTGCATCGAACCTCAATTGGTTGAGATTTATCTTTGTATATATTGTTTGTTACAATTTGTTAACATTCTATTGAGAATGTTTACACCCATGTGGGTGAAAGATATTATACATTATTATATTTTATTTTGGGGGAATGTCTTTGGTTTTGGTAGTGAGCACTTCTGACCACTCATGGGCACGCTTTCCTCCACTTCTCTGGCATACTTTGTCTAGAACTGGTTTGATTTATTTCTTAAATATTGGGTAGAATTTCCCAATGGAGCTACCTGGGTCTGGAGTTTTATCTGTGACTTGGTTTTTACTACAAATTCAATTTCTCCAATAGACCTAAGTTTTCTTTTTTCTTTTTAAAGATTTATTTGTTTATTTATCTGAGAGAGAGATACACAGTGAGAGAGGGAACACAAGCAGGGGGAGTGGGACAGGGAGAAGCAGGGCTCCTCCCAAGCAGGGAGCCCGATGCCGGGCTTGATCCCAGGACCCTCATGACCTGAGCTGAAGGCAGACACTTAACAACTGAGCCCCCAGGCGCCCCTGGATTTTTTCTTAACCGAGCTTTGGTAGTTTGTCATCCAGGGAACTTGTCCACTTTGTCTTTGTTGTCAGAATTATTGGCATGTGTCTGTCCACAGTAGTCCCCTATTATACTCTTGATATCTGTTTACCTGACGTGATGCCACTTCTCACTATGTCCGTGACTTTTTTTTCTCTTTCTTTTTTTGGTCAATCTGGCCAAAGACTTATTCATTATATCGATTTTCTGAAAGAACCAGCTTTCTTTTCATTGATTTTCTCTGTCGTTTTGCTTTCTTTTTCATGGACTTCCGTTCTGATCTGTATGAATTTTTCCTTCCTGTACTTATTTATGTACTTTTTAAAGGTTGTACCTATTTATTTGAGAGAGAGAAAGCTTGAGCGGGGGGAGGGACAGAGGGAGACGGAAAAGCAGACTCGCCGCTGGGCAGGGAGCCTGAATGTGGGACTCGATTCCAGGACCCTGAGCTCATGACCTGAACCAAAGGCAGACGCTTAACTGAGCTGACCAAGTGCCCTCGTACATTAGTTTTATTTATTCTCCTCCCGCATCCCCCCTCCCCAACCCCCGCCAGTTTCTTACGATGGAAGTTGGAATTGATTTGGTACGAGTCTTCTCTAAGGTAGGTGTTCGGTGCGACGCGTTTCCCTGTGGATGCTGCTCCGTGGGCGGCCTACAGGTGTTGATACAGAGCATTTCATTTTCATTCAGATGTGTCATGGGGGGACTAGGTGGGGAGGGCCGGTCTGGATGTCTCATGGGGGGAATGGTCTTAGGAAGCTTGTTCTGGACAGTCATTGGAGGAAGGCTGGTCTGGATGGTTCTAAAGGGACTTCGAGAAGGCTGGCTCCGGGTGGCCGTCTGGGACAGTGCCATGGTCTGGCGCAGGGACAGTCACAGGTGCTTTAGGGCAGCCTGTCCCTCTCAGATGCTGTCCTGTCCCGCTCCCACCTGCCAGTGTGGGCTTCTCTAACTCCCCAGGCCAATATGGAACCTTTGCATACGTTTCCCTTGCACGGGGCAGTTGTCCCTCTGGTGTTTTCTATTGTTTAATTATGTCTAGTACTTCTTCAGTGCGGGTCTTTCTACGGATTCTGAAGCTTCTCGAGGGTCCCCAACGTTCTGCGTGGCTCACAGTAGCTACTCAAGGTTTGCTGAATCCGTGAAAGAAGGAACGCGTTCAAGTTCTCAACTCGTCACTTCACCCATGGCTTCAAGTCCTAGAAGCCCAAGTCTCTGGCCATTTAGAAACTCTGTTCCTGGAGGGTTTGGAGGAGTTTACACTGCCAGGCTCTCTGGGAAATGTGCCTGGAAGGAGGGACCGGGGTCGAGGGGTTCGATGGCCGTCCACGCACCGTGAGGGGCTTGCCGCCACCAGCTCCACCCTCCGGCCCCCCAGCCACGAAGGGCTGCCTCTAACCACACCATGAAAATGGAGCATGTGGTTGTGGGTGTGGAGCAGGGTTAGAACACTAATTATAGTGCTCTCTGGGGGAGCCTGGAGCACTGGAGTCATGGTTACGATTCTGGTCTATGTGGGATTTACTTGAGTTCTTTTTTTTTTTAATTTTATTTCTACACTTGGCGTGACAATAGATTTACATAATGAACCATTTGTCAAGGGTTTCAAGTCATAGCTTTTACAGGCTTCTATCTTTTCTTGAAAGAAGACAGATTTTTGGTGTTTTTCGAATTTCACAACAATGGGGGCTGGTCTACACGGGCGGTCGGTTATGCTGGGAGGACTGGAGCTCATTCACGCATCACGCCTCACGTCTGGAAGGGGCTGACGGCGTTGCAATCCCTTAACGGTCTGAACTGTCACGCTGTTCATTTGTCTGAAAACTGGTCTCTAGGAGTCATTAAGGTACAACAGATGCGGAGGGAGAAACAAGGTGAAGGGTGTGAGTTTGAACCAAATTTCTGCTACGTGAAAATGATACGAGCGAGGCCTGCCGCCTGGACAGGGTGGCACACGTCTGCTTCTCCCTGCTCCTCTCTTCCCTGGAGGTGAACGAGGGTGGCCGGGGGGAGCTCGGCAAGGCGGAAGGAGAAAGGTAGGCTAGTTCGGGACCCGAGGACCGAACCGCAGCGGAGTGCTGGAGGTCTTAGGCTCCCTACAAAGCCGGGAAGGTGGCCCAGACCCTGAGCCTGGCAACGGGAGACGAGGGAGTCTTTCCATCAAAGCGGAGGTGAGGGACCCCTGCAGGAGGGACCGACTGGGGACCCCACTCCGTGACAGGTGGCCAGTGGACTCAAGACTCCCGTCCCACCGCGAGACACTGGGCAGCTGGGTGGCTCTGGTTGAGAGTCCCGTCACAGGTCACAGGGGCGGGGGAGGCATCTTCGTCGTGGAGGGACGGAGGCCCCTTCCTCGGCTCAGGGACACCCGGGGAGGGCGTCTCGCCGTGTATCCACACTGCAGGGTATGTTCAGCCTGCATGAGCCTTACAGCCCCACTGTGATCAAGACAGTGGAGGACTGGGGGTGACAGACTCAGATCGAGGAACAAAATAGAGAATCTGGGGCGCCTGGGGGGCTCAGTCGGTGGGGCAACTGCCATCGGCTCAGGTCATGGCCCTGGAGTCCCGGGATCGAGTCCCGCAGCGGGCTCCCAGCTCCGCAGGGAGTCTGCTTCTCCCTCTGACCTTCTCCCCTCTCATGCTCTCTCAGTCAGATAAATGAATAAGATCTTTTTTAAAAATAGAGAATCTAGAAACAGAGCCCCATGGATGCGCCCCACCGACTCTTAACAAACGTGCAAAAGCACTTGAGAGGAGGGAGGTCTCAGCAACGAGCAGAGCTGGGGCCCTGGACCCCACGGGCTCCCACGAACAAACCTTGACCTCCACCCACACCTTGAAATGAGCTCTGCTAGTTCCTGGACTCGAGTGTAAAGTGTCCAACAACAGCTTTTGGGGAAAGAGGGAAACTCTTCAGGATCTTAGGCTTGACACCAAAGCACGCTCCATGAAAGGGGAGATGGAGAAATTGGACGTCGGCAGAATCCAAGACTTGTGCTGTGTGAAGGGCCACACGGAGAGGATAAGAAGATGACAGCCTGGGAGAGAAAATTTGCAAACCATATGTTCCTAAGAGAACTAGTTTCTAGAATAGATAAAAAATCTTTCAAGTCAGTAGCAACGAGAAATCCAATCACAAAATGGGCAGAAATTGCAGTCAGTTCGCTGCCAGGAACGTGGGGAGGGCATGGAAACTCAGGGGTCACGTTCAACCTCGCAGACATCAGGGAAGGGCTAATTAAAACCACGGCGAGACAGCACCCCGCACCCATCAGCACCGTGTCAAGAAGAGCGGCGGCGACAGCCCCGTTGGTTGGACGGTGTCCCCGGTACTCGTGGAGGCGGCCACTGCTGACTGGTGGGAGGCACGTGGAATGAGCCCGGAGCGGGACCCACTTACGAGGCTTGTGCTGGGTGCCTGTGTGACCAGTGGCTCGCAGCCCCCACGTGCTGGAATCTGACAAGTCCAGGTGGTCCCAAGAGCCCCCGTGGGGGCAGAGCTGGGATCCGAGGACGGGACCTGTGAGTGGCCTCCGCCAGCCCCGCTCGGTTGGCGCGTGGGTCCGGCGGCCGCCCGGTCCTCTCTGACCTCCGCCAGCAACCACGCAGTGTCGGTGGGAGAACCTGGATCCCTCCTCCGCGGCTGGCCGGGGAGTGAGATGGCCCAGCCGCTCTGGAAAAGAGTCTGCCCGTTTCTTCGTAACTACATGGGCAGCCACCGTTTGACCCCAAAATTGCAGCTCTGGGCATGTGTCCCAGAGCAATGGAACTCTTTTACCTGAAAACTTGCCCATGGATAGTCAGAGCAGTTGTACTGGTCACAGCCCCGACCTGGAAATGGCCCAGATGTCCTTTAGCGCGCGAGGGCTGCGTCCTGGCCACGGGCCACGGTCAGCCGTGAAGGCGGATGAGTTACTGATACACACGGCGCCTTGGCGAAGTTCCAACGAACCGCGCTCCGTCGCAGGTTAGGTCCAGTCCGATGCCGTCTATGCCATTTACGGCGCATTCTTGAAATGACAAAATCTTAGAAATGGAGAGCAGACTGTTGGTTGCCAACGCCTGGGGACGAGGTGGTGGTCCTGGGTCGGAGGTGTGAGCCGCTGGAAGGGGGACAGGATGAACCCTGCGGCGATGGGTGTTCTGTGTCGACCGTGGCGCCCAGTACCCGAGCCCACAGGGGCGACAGAATTGGGTGCGAGCGGTCACGCACCAGGAATGCAAGTGACCCTTCTGCACACGTGTGCTGGACCGTCTCGCTGTGGGCATCCTGGTGCCGGGCGTGCAAGGAAATTCCTTCCTGGGGGAGGGTCCCAGGGGTCGGGCTCCGCCTCCCACCCGCTCCTCTCACTTCTTCATCCTGGGCACTCTGGTCTTCAAGATTTCCCCGGCAAGAGACACCAAGCCCTCAGTTTACCCAACAGCACGGGGTGCTACTGTTTGTCTCCTGGGGTCGAGATGAGGTCTTGAGTGCAGGTCACAGGCGAGGCTAGCACAGCCGACACAGATGTTGGTCTAGGAAAGTGCGACATCGGGACGGAAATGGGTCCCTGCTCCCGGATGACAACTCCTGCTTCTTCCCTGGGGTGTTCCGGGCGCGCACACAGGCTGCGGGGCCAAGCCGCTCTGCAAGGGGGAAGGGCAGAGGGGACCTCTGTCTTCCGACGCCTGCAAACCGAGTGTCCAGGACCCGCGGGCCAAGCTGACGCACAGCGTGACGGCCGGCGGTGGGCTTGTCGCTGGAACTGCCGGGAGCGTCCGCTTTCCGAGGGGCCCAAGGGTGAGACTTTGCTTTTCTGGTTCCTTTATTTCCGTCTGTTTCATGCCTTCTTTACCCGTGTGCTTCAGCCCGCTCTCTGCCACCCACGCCCCCCGACCTCTGCTTCTGCTTCTTCACTGGGGCCCAGGGGACGCCCCGGGGGGCCTGTCATGTGCCTTGACTGCGCCCCGGGGACACTGATTTCTTAGAACTTTCCTGCTGGACCTGCTTCTCAGGCCGGCCTTACAGAGAAGGCAGCGCCTTTCAGGAGCTGGTCCTGGGATCTCGTGGGTACGGAGACGTCTCTCCCTGGGCAGACTCCAGCTGGGCCTGTACCCCTGACTCTACAGCCTTACCTGTGGCCAGCGTGGGGTTCCCGGGTCTGGGGAGCACATCTAATGGTGGCTCTGATACCAGTCCCACTTCTGATCCTGAGTACAAAGGGTTCTGACGCCATTCCCCGTGGGGCTGTGCGTTGTGTGGCGGGGTTCCCAGCGGGGTGTCCCACGATTCAGCCGGATTTGAACTATCTACTCAGGAACAGCGTCCAGTCCTATGGGATAAGCGCTCGGTCCTACAAGATCGTTCCATGTCCCATCCCCCGTCTGTCCCCTCACCGCCCCCCCCCCAACCGCATTGCAACTGCAGGCTGTCCCTGCAGACCGGGGGCTCCATCACTTCCTCCTTGGGGTCCAGTAACCTCTGGTCTGCGGAGGGGGCGCGGGGCTCCCACGCCCCCCGGGCCCACGGTCCCCACATCTCCACCTGCTCACCAACCCGGGAGCTCTCCCGCCCCGTCCTTTCGGGATTTTATGGCGGTTTCATGACAAGACGTGACTGATGAATCACTGGCCGTGGGTGATTGATCCAACCTGCAGCCCTCCCCTCCGGAGGTCGGGGGTGGGGCTGAGAGGTCCCACCGTGTAACCGCGTGGTCGGTTCCCCTGGCAACCAGCCCCCACCCCAGGTGCTTCCCAAACATCACCTGTTAGCATCAGGAGAGACCCCTTTCCCTTCCTCCCCTTAGGGAATTCCAGCGGTTTTAGGGGCTCCGTGTCGGGAAAGAGCACGGGGACCAAACCTGTCGTTCTTACTAGAAATCCAGTGTCACAGACTTTTACGACTCTACGGTTTTGGAAATCCTTCATTCTCTTTGATCCCGGTTCTGTCCCTCCTCAGAGACTCCCGATGGGCTCACTGGTCTCACCGGAAATAAGGTAGAGCCTGAGGTGGGACAAGAGTCCCGACACCCGACTCCCGGATTCCAGACGCGCACGTGCCCTGGTGGTGCTGAATGAGTCAGGGGAGGCCGGGGTGGACCGTTCCCCCTCTGGCTTGTTGCCCCCCTTCCACTCTGAGCTCACAGCAGTTCTGCAGACCGGCCTGCCCCTCCCCTGGGCCCAGCCTGCTCCTCCTGCCATGCATCCTGTCTTGGCCCCGTGATGTCACAACGTCCCCGCTGGGTCAGAGCTCCTTCGTGTAGGGTCCGAGGTCCTGAATGAGGGGGACGGCCCTGTGCTGTCCTCGCAGCTCCCACGGCCGTGTGCTCGCCTTGCCTGCTGACATGCAAGTGACTGTCCAGAAACGACAGACTCATTCCCAGGACACCTGTGATTCACTGCGTGGACGCGTGAATGACTGGACGGAAGCGTCCATCTCTCCCGTGTCCGAGGAGCTGGAGTGTCTCTGCTGGGGACTGTCTTCCCGGTGCGGCGACCCAGACCCACGGGGAAGCACAGGGCCAGCCCCGCTGCTCACCCCGAGACATGAGGAGAAGCCCCTGCTCCCATCCTGGGGTCAGGGGGTCCCGGGAAACTGTGACCAGGACCAGGGGCATTTTGCAGGTGCTTTGTCGACTCGGGGCAAGAATCCGCCCAGCGAGCAGGAGACATTGTCCAGAGCAGACTGGACAGCAGCAAAGGAGGCCCCTGGAGACCCACCCCTGGGAGGCAAGCGGGGAGCAGTGCACAAGGTCACCTTCAAAACCGGGTGCGAAGGGCACCCACAGACTCAGCGTCACGCCCGGCGGCCTTGCGCGGTGGACATGAGCCGAAATGCACGCAGCGCCTGGTGCAGCTCTAAAGCACATGGTCGTCCTGATGACCAGCCCGTGGGCCACTGGACGGAGGAGGACCGCGGGGTGGGGGACGGTGGGGAAGGACGGGGCTCAGCCCACCGGCTGCCAAGCCCGGGGTGTGTGCAAAGCGCAGGGGTGGGGCTCAGAGTCTGTGGACGGCGGTAGTGACCGCGCTAGCTCGGCTGACAGGAGAGGGGACTTGTGGCCCAGACATCCCACCTTCTTGAGAATATCTTTTATTTATTTATTTTGAGAGGGAGACCGGGCGAGAGCTTCCTTTGGGGGGCAGGGACGGGCAAAGGGAGGGAAACGATCTCAAGCGGACCCCACACTGAGCGCGGCCCTCCCCGCGGGGCTGGACCCCAGGACCTGGAGATCATGACCTCAGTGGAAACTCAGAGTCTGATGCTTAACCGACCCACTGAGCCACCCAGGCACCCCCCCATCCCGCTTTCACAAACTTAAATGTTCTCAGACCCCAATGAAATTAAACTAGAAATAGATAGCAGAGAGATGGTTGGAAATTTTTCAAATATTTACTAATTAAACAGCACACTGGAAAAAAAAAAAACCCACCTAGGGATCAAAGAAGTGTTGAGAGAAAATACAGTTCTTGTAACATTTTATTTGGTTTTGGTATTGGGTATTAGAGTCGGGCCAAGAAGTGCTTCTGCTTCTATGTTGGGGGGAGAGAGTTCTGGAAAATCCAACGAGTCAAAATTGGTGGAATGCAGCTCACGGCCGCGGTGAAGGGCAATGTAGGACGTGAAAATGCACAAGAAAACAAGAAGGATCTCCAGATCTCTGAACTTTTGTCGTAGGAAGCCCGAGTAAGACGAACAATTTAGGGCTAATGCGAGCAGGACAGAGGAGATCATAAAAATGAGGCCAGAAGTCAACAAAATCGAAAACAGGTAAATAATAAAATCAACAAAACGAAAAACCGGTTCCTTGGAAAATCAGTTAAATGGACAAATCTCTAGTCACAGACAGGGAGAAATACTTGCAGATCGCCTTTCTGGTAGAGGGCTTGTGTCCAGAATATACAAAGAACTCTTACAACTCAATAACAAAAAGCAAGCAGTTCGATTAGAAAATCGACAGCAGATCTGGACAGACTCTGCTTTGAAAGCAACACACAGACATTGATCGTACACGGGTTCTCGAAATCCTCCGTCCCTAGAGAGGGGCCACGGCGATGAGAGGTAACCAGAATTTGTCAGAATGGCTGAAATGGGGACACCTGTGTGCCTCTGTAGCGCTGTGGTTAAGCCTCTGCCTTCGGCTCAGGTCGTGATCCCAGGGTCCTGGGGTCGAGTCCTGCATCGGGCTCCCTGCTCTGCCGGGAGGCTGCTTGTCCCTCTGCCTCTGACCCTCTCCCCCACTCCTGCTGTCTCTCAAATAAACACACAAAATCTTTTAATTAAAAGAAAAAAAGAATGACTGACATGTGAAAACAGGTTATACCAATTTCTAGCAAGGATGTGGAGGAGCGGGAGGTCCCGTTCACCGCTGGTGGGAATGCAAAACGGCGCAGCCAGCTTGGAAGACCGTTGGGGAGTCTCTGGTAACACTAGCCAGCCTGACTGAGCGATCCAGTAACCGTGCTTCTGAGTCGTTTTCAACGGACTTGAAAAATGACATCCACACACGAAACTGCTTCTGAAGCAGCTTTATTTGTGAGCACCCAGTGGGGAGGCGATGACGAGCTTTAGGAGGTGCACGGATGCGCTGTGGTCATTGCCATGGTGGGTACTATGGGAGGAGAGGGAGCGAGCTCCCCTACCTGCACGGCTCGTAGCTGGGTATCAGGGAGGAGAGGCTCTGTGGTGTCTGATTCGATTTCTGTGACATTCTGGAAGAGGCAAAAGTAGAGACACGTAATGGAGTTGGTAGACAGATGGGTCTCAGCAGTCGCAGATTTTCCTGAGCTGGGAGGATTGAACGCGCAAAGCGCCCGGAGTTTCGGGCGGTGAAGCTTTTCTGCGTACTTGGATGGTGGACACGCGACCCTGGGCGTTTGTGAACACAGAACCTTGCAGCACAGAGGTTAGACCTTCATGTGCACAATTAAAAAAAAGAATCACATGGGCGTTTAGGGAATCCCTGGTAGAAAGAAGAGTGAGAAGGGGCCATCACAGGTATGTGAAGGAGCTTCACGAAGAGGGTGGGGGGTGAGCCTCGGACCCTTGTAGCTTTGGACCCAGGGCGGAAGGACCTGTTTGCAGCACCGTCCTCTGTCCACAGAGCTGCTGCCCGTGGTGGTGGGCCGGGAGCTCTGGAATGGCCGTGTGGATGGGGAGCTGGACAACCCGGTCAGCAGATGGGAAGTGGTGGGCAGCACTCGCAGTGCCCACGGTCGCAGAGGGACCTCGTGGACAATCGAGGGAGGAGGGTGTCGTGGGCCGGGCAGTATTGGGTGCACGTCTGAGACATCAGTGTGAACATGTGTTCAGCGAGTGTAGACACAGATGGTGCACAGAGGAGTGGTTACAGACGTGTGGGTCCTTTGGGTTCTATTGCTGTGGGAGTCACGGGGCCTGGAGACCGTGATGTCTCACGATGACCGGTGCTCACATCTTGACTTTCTCCTCCTCTGGGACAAGGACCCAGGGCTGCTGGGAGGACCGGCAGGTTCCGTGCCCATCAGGGAATACGCGAGGTGCGCGTGGGACATCTGGTGACACCAGAACAGGAGGTGTCCGAAGAAACGTGGCGATGCCACGGGGACGGGGGCTCATGGCAGAGGTCCCCGTGGCCCGAGCGGGGGAGGTACTGCAACAAATGTAATGACGTAGCGTTTACGACCTGGAGCATAAAATAAAGACCCACGAGTCTGCTGTAAAGACACGGGAGGAGAGACAAGGCTGTCACACAGAAGTCAAGGAAGTGGAGCCCAGCTCCCCGTTCCTCAAACGGGGGCGTGCGCGGTGACTTCCTCCCGAAGCGCCCAGCATGCAAAGGGAAGAAACCCCCAGATGTGACCTTGGCCCGGTGGTCAAGGTGAGCACCCCAGGACCTGGGTCATGCTGGGGGAACAAGCCCTTGCTGGGATGGAGAAGGGCGCCCTCCCTCCTGAGAGCCCATAACCCCCGTGTAGTCACAGGAGAACCTCCGGCAAACCCAAGTGTACAGAGATTGTACAAAACACTCAACCAGTGTTTCTCAAAACCGTAAAAATCATCCAAGAAAGAAAGAGTTTGAGAAACTGTTACAGCGGGGAGAAATGGCAACTGAATGTCGCCTAGTGTCCTGGGGCGGGGGAGGGGGACCTGGGGCAGAGAGGACAGGAGTAAGAACCCAGGAGACAAAGCACGACCTTGTTGATAACATAATACACACCACATACGAGTTAACAAACGTAATAGTTACGTGGGTGTAGGGTGTACGAGAACGCTGTCATCTTCACACCTTTCTGTGAATCTAACACTTCCAGAGTACAAAGTTTGTTTAAAAATGATGTCCTTTTGTAGTAAGTATCTCCAAAAATATAAACCACTGAGATCATTAGATTAATGCAATCATTCATCCTTCTCATTCAATGTTAATAATCCACGGTTCACTGAATAGAGAGAAATGAATGTTTAAAAAAACAGAATACAATTACTGATTTGCTCTTTTAACTCACTATTTTTAGCTAATAAATTACAATCAAATTGCTTTTTGTAAACTCTAAAAGACCCAGCGATTTCCCGATGATGGAAGAGATTTCATGTTCTTGTTTTATAAATGAAAATGGTGCTTCCCTAAGGATTATTTTTATTGGTGGGAATTAAGGTTTTAGCAGTTTAAAAAGGTTTAAAGGGACCCAAATTAATGGGGGTTTTCTGTTTGTGAATACTTACAGCCTCCTATCTGTTTTGTGCATGTGAGGAAATGTTCTCTCCATCAGAAACTCATTTTGGTTCAATTTCACATCTGGATAAAAGTATATTTATCGTGATGTCTTGGGGAATGTTAATATCACATTGCTTAATAACTCTGGGTCTCCTCTTTCTAAAGTGTTTTATGTTTGAAATTAGAGAAACACACAAATTGGATGAGCTAGCTGGTTTTTAATCCTTTCGTTCCTCCGAGGTTACTGAGTAATTCCAGATTCACTCCATCCTATTTGATAAATGAGCACAAGTGTTAACACCAAAGGACTTGGGTTTGTCTTATGGATGGGTTTTTAAAATACACGTAAATACAAAAGAAGGAAGAGCCAGAGCTGAAAAAGCAAACTGATTGTTTAAAATATTAATTTTAGGGTCACCTGGGTGGCTCAGTTGGTTAAGCAACAGCCTTTGGCTCAGGTCATAATCCTAAAGTCCTGGGATTGAGTCCTGAATGGGGAGGGGGGTCCCTGCTCAGCGAGGAGTCGGCTTCTCCCCCGCCCCTCCCCCTTCTCATGCTATCTCATTCTCTCTCTTTCAAATAAATAGAAATCTTTAAAAAAATATTAATTTTATGCACATTTTATTTCCAATCTGAATACCAAGCATTCTGGTTAAGTTTTTTTTTTTGCTTCTTAATTAGAAAATTGAAGCTGGAAAGCTTAGCACTCTGAAAGAGCGCACATGTGGCCCTGAGCGGCAGTGACACAGTGTCCACGTCTCTCTGAACACAGACGTCTTCTTTCTCACTCTGCTGTAGTTTCCTGGGAGGCGCCCAGAGGCTCTCCAGCTCATGGACAGCAGGGCCCCTGTACTCCGGAATCTTTAACCATCTCCTTCTGTCCTGCCTCAGTTTCCTCATACTTGGACCTTGCTTCTTTCCTGAGCTTGCTTCTCCTTCATTCTCAGAGTGGGACGGTTTTCACTGAGGGCTCTCTGCTTGTCTGGTGAGTCTTGGAAGATCACTTGTGCGGGTCATCTTCGCTTTGTCCCTGATGTGTTCAAGAAGTCCATCTGTCCTCAGGAGCGGGTTACCCAGTATTCAAAATCGTAAGTAGTTGACTTGGATTTTCCCACCTCCTTGAGATCTACAAGGTAATGTGAACCGAGTCCCTGACACGTGTTCATCTATTTTAGGGGCTGTGCCTGGGTGAGCTCACTGTATCGTCATACAACCCAGGGTTAGGTATTGCTTGTGTCCCAACTTAGAGACATGGAAAGGGTGTCCAGGCACGCCCGGGGGGATCCTGGCACATGCATGTGCCCAACACTGTAAAAAACTCATCATAGTGTATCTGCTTCTTCTACACTTAGAAACCAGCAAATTAAACATGCTTACAACTATCACATAATAAACACATATTTACAATACATAAAAGTCATCATACACCATAGTCATATGGGATTTATTCCATGGAATGCAAGGATGGTTCGACGTCTGCAAATCAGTCAATGTGATCTCAGTAGATGTAGAAAAGGCATTCAGCAAAATTTAATTCCAGTCACGATAAAAACTCTCAGTGAAGGCGGTTTAGAGAGAACATACCTCAACCTAATAAAGACCTAATGACAAGCTCACAGCTAATATCATACCCAGTGGTGAAAAGCTGAAAGCTTTCCTCTAAGGTCAGGAACAAGACAAGAATGTCCACTCTTGCTGCTTCTATTCAACATAGTACTAGAAGTTGTAGCCACAGCAATTAGGCAAGAAAAGGAAATAAAAGACATTCACGTTGGAAAGGAAGAAGTAAAATGATCTCTCTCAGTATGATGCCCTCAAGATCCATCCATGTCATCCCAATGGTATGAGTCCCTTCTTTTTTTGAAGGCTGACAATATTTTAGTCTGTGTGTGTGTATCATATTTTTAATCCATTCATCCACTGACGGACACTTGGGTTGTTTCCATATCTTGGCTACTGTAAATAATGTTGCAATAAACATGGGGTGTCAATATCTCATCAAGATAGTGATTTCAGGGGATCCTGGTGGCTCAGTTGGTTAAGTGTCTGACTCTTGATCTCAGCTCAGGTCTTGATCTCAGGGTTGTGAGTTCAAGCTCCACACTGGGCTTCAGGCTGGGCAGGAACCCTACTTAAATTGGATATACATCCAGAAGTGGGGTTGCTGATCAAATGGTATTTCTTTTAATTTTTTGAGGCCCCTGCGTAGTGTTTTCTATACTGGTTGTACCAAATTACAGTCCCCCCACCTGTGCACGAGGGCTCCCTTTTCTGCAAATCCTCACTGACACTTGTTCTCGACTGTCTTTTTGATACCAACCATTCTCACACACATGTGGCGACATCTCACTGGGGCTTTGATGTGCATTTCCCCGATGACTAGTGATGTTGAGCATCTTTTCATATACCTGTTAGTTATTTGTATGTCGTCTTTGGAAAAATGTCATTTTTTAAAAAACACCCACTTTTTAATTGGATTATTTTTTTTTCCTTTGAGTTTTATGAGTTTCTTATACAGTTGAATACCAGCCCCTCATTGTATTTGAGGTTTGCACATGTGTTTCCTTTTCGTATTTGCCTTTTCTCTGTGCCCATGGTTTCATGGCTGTGCAGAGCCCTTTCAGTCTGATGTCGTCTCACTTGTTGAATTTTGCTCTCATTTTTTATGCTTTTGGTGTCATATGCAAAAGATCATTGCCAAGACCAACGCCAAGGGGCTTCCCCCTTATGTTTTCTTTTAGGAATTTTATAGGTTTAAGTATTATGTGTAAGTCTGTAATCCATTTTGAGTTAATTTAGTGAGCGGTGTAAGACGGGGGTCTGGTTTAATTCTCAGCATGCGATTATCCAGATTCTCCAACATCTTTTATTGGAAAGACCATCCGTTCCCCATTGTATGCTCTTGGCTTTCTTGTCAAATATTAGTTGAACATATATGTGGGGGTTGTTTATTTCTGGGCTCTCAGTTTGCTTCCATTGATCTACATATCTTTTTTTATTCCATTACCATACTCTTTGGATTACTAAAGATTTACAATATAGCTTAAAATCAGGAAGCATGATGTCTCCAGCTCTGTTCTACCTCAAGATTACCTTGGCCATTTAGGGTCATTAGTAGTTGCACCCAAATTTTAGGATTGTTTTTTCTTTTTCTGTCACAAATGCCACTGGAATCTTGATAGACACGGAACTGAATCTATATAGGACTTTGGGTAGTATGGACATTTTAACGTTAATTCTTGTGATCCGTGAACACAAGATGTCTTTCTGTTTATTTGCATCTTCTTCAATTTCTTTCATCTGTGTTTGGAAGTTTTCAGTGTGCAGGTGTTTCACCTTCTTGGTTAAATTTATTCCTCGTACTTTGTTGGTTTTGATGGCATTGTGAATAGGATTGTTTTCTGTATTTCTTTTTCAGATACTTGGTTGATAGTGTGTATAAAAATACATTGATTCTTGTATTCTGGTTTTGAATCTTGAAGCTTTACTGAATTCATCTATTAGTTTGAACAGTTTTTTGGTAGAGTCTTAAGTATTTTCTGCATAAAAGATGATGTCATTACCAAACAGAAGAAATTTAACTTCCTCTTTTCCAATTCTGATACCTATTTTTTTCTTGCCTAATTGCTTCAGTTAAGACTTCCTGTACTATGCTGGATTGCAGTGGCGTGAGTGGGCACCCTTGTCTTATGCCAGGTCTTAGAGGAAAGGCGTTCAGCTTTTTCAGGAAAGGCTTTCCGCTGTGAGTCTGTCATGCACGGCCTTTATCATGTGGCGGCACACCCCTTCTAGGGGTCTTTATCATGAACAGATGCTGAACTTTGCCAAATGCTTAGTCATCTACCGAGATGACCCCGTGGTTCCTATGCCTCATCCCGTCAGTGTGGCGTGTCACGCACGAGTGCCATTAAAGGTGCTGGCGATGAGACGCGCAGAGTGACCACCACGCCCCGGGGTCTCCAGGCCTGCTGCTGCAGGGCAGGGCCTGCTTGAGGAGATGGGTGTGGGGGAGAGAGGAGGGGAGTCAGAGGTCAGGGAGGAAATGCCCTTGCGCGGAAAGACCCGGAAGAGAGTTGACCAAGGAATTTGGGAGTTGCTGCCCATGATACAGAGAACAGAGAACGGTGGTGTAAGGAGGGGATTAGACAACAGGTGCGTCTGGGTCGTGAACAGGGGGTGCCGTGGGCTGTCCCTCGGCTGGCTCCACAGCCCTCCCCAGGACACCTGTCCAGGCTCCCCCAGCTCCTTCTCTCCTCTTGGGCTGTCTCCTCCTCTCCCTCCCCTCCTCCTTCCTTCTTCCCTCCTCTCCCCCACCCAGGGGCTCCTCCCACTCCCCCTTCCTAGCTCCTCCTCCCTCCCTTACCCTTCCCCCTTCCCTCCTCCTCTGCTTGGCTATCCCCGCCCCCCACCAGAGCCCTTAGGACTCTGTTCTCGGGGTTGCAGCGCTCTCACAACTAGGAGTGCATCCCGGGGATTCCCAGCATGACTGGAGGAAGTTGTGCGCTGAGAACGTTCACTGCAGCATGGTCTGCAGCTCTGCAAGTGTGAGCTCTCAGGAGGAGCCTGATTAAATCACGGAAATGCTAAACAAGCCGAAGCCTTGTGATCCTTGGGGGTGAGGACTGGGGGGGGGGGCGTGTTTACTGGCACAATCACAGTCAGAACAGCAGGTGACAGCTCTCTGAACCGCTGGAACCCACCCCTCTCCCGCACGTCTGAAAACCCACAGGGCAGAGATCTGAGCGGAGCCCCTGCAGGGGTGGGGGGGGGATGGCAGCCCTCCTTCTGCTGTTCTGCAGTGAACACAGACTAGGCTTTTGTAAGATAAATAGGTTAGGTGGGGGCAGAAGGGCTAACAAGGACTCGAGGACACCGACGCTGCAGGCCAGGGCAGGCCAGGCCTGGCGGGAGGCAGAGCTTGTAAGGTTGAGCCTGTTGCATCAGGAGGCGGCGGGAAGGGCATGGGCGGTCACACCCGTGCAGGGCGGGCACACACCGGTGGTCCAGAACTCGGATGGAGCTTGAGGAAGACAAGCGTGTGGCGGTGGCACAGGGAGGGGGCAGGGCAAGATGACCACGACCAAATCTCTGGGTAGATGACAAGAGCGCCCGTGTCTGGAAGCTGCCCGATGGAGCATTCCTACAGCGAGAACTGCCGGGTGGGCCGGTTACGCACCCAAGAGCTCGTCCGCCCAATTGCGTTCGTCCACTTGTGTGTCCCGTAGGCACTGCTTAGACAGGGTTGAGAAAACCGGGGGTGCTTTCTGCTCTGCTGGGCTTTAATTACTAGGGGAATGTGGCCCTTTCACAAGTCATGAGAATAAAGGGTGGGATGGTGAGACGTTCACGCAAATGGGACAGGCGGGGCTCGCACTGTGTGGGGTTGCGTGGTTCAGAGAGAACAGGGCGAAATCCTGGAAGTTTCAAGATTTCCCAAGAGGAGTGGCTTTGAAGAGAGACGGAGCAGTGGATGTGGCTGTGCCCAGAGGCTTCCCCGGGGGTCTGAGGTCCCCACGAACCCTTCCCCATCCTTTCACACCTTGTCACTTTGGGTGTGAAGTTACTTTCCAGGTTAACCCAGCCCGTGGAGCTCCTGCTGGGGCGAAGCCCCCCTCGGGCAGGGCTGCTCCCGCTGCGTGCATTTCCCCGGCACCAGTGAACGCATATGCCCGGATCCTTGGCAGGGGACTGTGGGTGTGTAGCCAGGGTGGAGGGAGGGGGCAGTCTGGGGTGACAGGTGGTGGCTTTGCTGGGCTGCGGGCAAGTCTACAGCTCCCAATGCTTCTCCCACTGTCCCTGGGTGCTCGGGGCCTGGGGGATGGATCTGGTTAGGGGAGGAGCCCTCCCCATCTGCCCACCGGTCCACCTGCCCTTCCCATGCTCGGTGCCTCCCCTTACGCACCCCTTCCAGCTGGCCAGAACTGGGCTCCTGGTTAAGCCAGGCTCATGCCTGTCCTCAAAGCATGAAAACTGACGGGCATTCGGGAACCCTCTCCCCGTCTCTCTGCATCATGCTCTCCTTCATCTTGGATTCTGGGGGTTGACAGCAGACCCTGTGGCTCAGTTGGCCTAAGTGACTTCATTGGTCAGTTTTTCTTTCTTTCTTTTTTTTTTTTTTTTGCCTGGCCATCATTTCTTTGGGGTTACTGTCCTCCCATCCCCCATATGTGGTCCATTTGCCAATGTCGGGCTGGGGTAGGGCACACGCTAGTGTTCCTCGGCCATAGTGATTGGCTGAGGGATGAAACATGACCCCAACCCGGGCCATCACAGGGAACCCCAGGACGCCGCTGGAAGTTCTGGTGACGGGCTGCTCTCCCCTCCAGAGCGGGCAGAGCTAAGGACAAAGGAAGCCAGAGGCTGCCGGGGGCATCCTTGTCAGCAGGGTCAGCGCCCACCCCACACCACACCCAGCCAACCTGGCGATGAGATCGCGCGGCCAGGAGTGGGAGGCACCAGGGAGGGGCCCTGCAGCGAGCTCAGCTCCCCCAGTGGGTCCTGCTCTGCTCTTGCACGAACCCACTGTTCCAGCAGGGCTCAAAAATTTAAATTCAGGCTTTTTGTGGAAAAGCTTCAGTCGACAAGCCCTATTTTAATTTCCCTCAAGTGAAGAAGAGCGACGGGGCTAAAAGTATCTTATCTGCTTCTGTGCCTTAATTCCAGGGTTCACACCCCTGTGCTTCGAACGCCCAGATTCACCGTGTCTTTACGCCTGCGGCTCGGGGCGGGGGCTGCGTGGTGCCCGCTCCCGCACCGCTGGGCAGGACTGGCCCGCCCCGGGGACAGTGCCGACGACCCACCGCGCCCCAGGTTGGTGACGGAACTGCCTGGTCCTCATTCACGTGTAGTCTCTGGTTGAAAGTTCCTTGCCCTCCCCGACCGGAGCTTCTGTCCACCACCTCCTCCTGCGTCCTTTCCCCAACACCTCCGCGGTCAGGGGCGGACACGGGGGGGGGCGGGTGCGGAGGGAAGCCACTGCCCGGAGTTCCTGCACCTGCTCAGGGTCCCGCCCCTGCACCAGAGCTCTGTCCTCTTGGTCCCGGCATCCGCTGGGCGGCCCCTTGCGGCAGGGTCTATGGTGACCCCACTCCAGGTTTTTTTGAAATTTTAAATTATTTATTTAAGACTCATGTAAATCCCAAAACTCATGCCAGCCCCCCTCCACGGGGTGAACCCACTCCGCCCCAGCTCCCCTCTATGCCCTCCTGCGTGGGTGTTGATGGGGGACATCGGCCCTCTGGAAACTGTTTGGAAGGCAGAAGCTTCCAGAAAGCCCAGGATGAGGCCGAAGAAGCTCTCCAGCTCAGGGACCTGCACCTGCCTCTGACCCCACTCCCCGGCCTGTTCTCAAAAGGCCTCCGCCTGCCCCCCGGTAGGAGTACCCCCGTCTAGCAGCGGGGTTCCCTCCGACTCAGATTCCGGGGGGCTGGCTTTCCAGAAAGGTCTTCCTTTGGTGACAGCAGCTGACAAGGCAGATTTCTCCGTCTTTGGTTTTCTAGTTCACATATTGAGAGCCAATCTTGTGGCCTGGATACTCTCTGGGAGAGAGATTTATTCCTTTCCCTGACTGTGGTAAAAGCTGCTTTCGTAACCTCCAGCCTCCCGTCCGCCTCCGTCAAAGATCCGTCAGCTGTGACTGCCACGGGTGGCTCTTCTGACATCCGGTCTACCTCTTATTTGAAGGCACTGTGTCCCTTGCTCCCTCCGCAAAGAACTCCCCAGAAGATGAGGGCTCCCCGGGAGAGATGGGCCACCAGGACACAGGCTACAGCGGGTCCCTGGCCAGAGGCCAGAGGACACCTGTCCTCTTGAGTCACTGCGCAGCAGCCCAACCTGGGGACTGAGCTCCGAGGGGCTCCAAGCACGATGTTTCCGATTTCTGCACGACCACTGTATCGTCCATTTAATCAATACTGTGGTGTTGGCCAGAATCGATGAAAAATTCATCATTTGGAATAGTTCATTATCATAAATATCCTTCTCGTTAAAATCATCCTATGTACACTTCTAAACACACTCACAACTGCCCCCGAGGATACATCCCCAGATGCAAAATCTGCCATACAAAGACGGCTGATACTTCTCTGATACAATTTTGGTATCAAATTGCTGTCATGAATTTTGTATCCGTTTCTACTCCTCCCAGCCTGTGTCAGATGCTTTCTCACTGGGATTATCCACGCTTTTAATTCTTGCCAACTCAATAGTGAAAGAAATAGCATCTCATTATTATAATTGGTGATGTTTTGGGCTCACAACTGAAGGTCAGGCATATGGCGGTGATTATCTTCTAGAGTCAACCATTCAAAACTGTCCTTGTTCTAGAGTATTTCATTTCATAACTTGGAGGGTTTTTAAAAGCTAATAGAAAATATCGATGAAACGTAACCAGCCTCAGCGAGAAAGCGGCTCTCTGTTTTCAGTGGTCATGAGGGGGAAGCTCTCCAACTTCATGTTTCACCAAAAACAACATTAATGAGATCAATTGTCCACACAGAAAATTCAGGCGCTATATTGACCCAAACCAACGAGTGAGCGAGGAACTGGTTATTAAAACAAGAACATCCTCCAACGAATCTGGTATGTGTTAATCCTCTAATAACCTCGTTGCGAGCAGCTCGGTGCTTGCGGCTTGCTGAAAGTTGAGTTTATTTCCTCCATTGTTCTGACTTTGCTATTCTGTGAGTAATTTTACAGATCACTAATTTCAATGCCACCATCTCTAAGCAGAATGAAGTTGCTACATTCTTCCAATTAATTAACCAACAAATTTAATTTCACACTGCAGAGCTTTGGAATAGGGACTGTTTACTGAAATTACCGCTGCAAATAATGGAATGGGATGTTTACAGAACCAGCCCTGAGTATTGTCAACGATGTCTGGGCTAAATGTTAACAAATCCAGCACAGGGCGGGAAAGCACCTGCTGGAGTTCCCGTCTGCTGGGGGCCTTCGCCAGGAGCAGCCGGGTCTACACGGCCCGCGGACACACGTGCGCACGCCCCTGCCCTCCGCGGAGCGATCGTCCGGTGCAGCCGCTTCCCCTATCGGCCGTCTCACAAGCTGCCAAGGACAGTCAGCTCCTTATTTCTGATCTGAAAAGACCCGCTTGCTGGGGCATCAACCACAGGACAAGCACATCACTGAATACGCTTCGAGTGCCGTCTTGCCACGGGCTCCCTTCTCGCGCTCCTTCCTGCCTGGCCCCCGGGTGTGCCCGCGATGGACAGGCGTTCGAGGAGTGTGTGTCCACCGTTCCGTGGTTGTGGCGCGAGAGTCTTTGTTGACGACCGCTCCGGACTCGAGCTTTCCCTGTGGTTTGTTGGGAATCACGTGGCTGGACGGCTCCCCTCCTCGCCGCCCCGCTGTTCGCACTTGAGCCCATGCCTGGTGCTGATGCTGTGAGTCAGGAGGCGCGGGGCTCCTGGTGGGGTGTGGTCACTGTCCTGGAATGCAGTCCCAGGAGCCGGGACGCCAGAGCGGGGGGGTGTTAAGGTCTCGGGGTTTTATGCTTCTGGTCACCATCTCTAGTTCCGTGCGCGTCCTTGTCCGCAGCGTCCTTCCCATCGGCTCTCCGGAGAGGAGATCTGTCTGAGAAAGAGGCTGCTTGCTCTCCAGGCTCTCCCTCGCCCCCTCACAGCTGCAGTCCCTCCTAGCTTCCCGCGTTGCTGGCTTATTTGCCTGTGGAGGCTGAGTTCCCATCCGAGCTTGCAAACTCCGAGTCCACTCTCTTCCTGAGACTGGGCACGGGCAGGACTTCCCGCCCATCTGCACCAGGAATCCCAGCTTTGAGGACAGTCGGTTCTCAAAAAGGCCGTATTCTGAGGGTGCCCCTGCCTTGCTAGAATTTGAGGAGCTGACCGGGGCCGGGGGTGGACCTCTGCCCCTTCCCAGGGTTTACAGATCATGCTTGGCCTTAGGGGGCGGTCCTCAGCCTCCCTCGGGCCTCCCCTCCTGCTTTCCTGCCTCTGGTGCCCCGGCCCTGGGTCCTCTGTGTTTCCGCTTCCCCAGAGAGCAAACCTTCTATCTCTCGAGGGGTGAAGGGAGTGGGGGGCCCATCCTGTCTGTGATCGTCCTGTTGTTGGTCCCTGACTTGGCCCCTCCTGGTTCTCTGGAGCGTCTCCCTGTTCCCTCCGGGCAGCCCTTCCGAGGGCACCTGCCTGCCGGTGTCCTGCCCTTTGCCAGGTCACACTTCTGGGCTCTTTGCCCAGGTGTATCAGCTAATGAGGAAGGGAGATGTAGCCTTGAACCAGGACACTGGCTCTAGCCGGAGAGACTTTCCCACTGAAGCACCAGTGCTCTGCTCAGCAGCTGGGCTCTGCTGGGCAGGGGAGGGGGCTCCAGGCTGACTCCGGCTGTGTCTGCATCGTGACCCCTGCATGTCCTTCCCCTGAGCTGCGCCGGGGTTTCCTTCTGGCCTCTCTCACCAGAGGGGAGACAGGGGGCTTGCCCCGCATCTTGCAAGAGCATCAGGAAGCTCTGCGGTGTGGCCAGGTCGGAAGGGCACGGTCGGCCTCGTGCGCACACAGAGGTCCAGGCTGGGGAGGAGGAAAAGGGGTTGCACGGGGGTCTTGGAAGGAAACTCCTCCCAGGGTGGAGACGCTGCGTTTAGGGAACTTGGTCCAAAGCCAGCGTGTCTGGGATAGGAAGCACCTGCTGCCTGCCGTGCAGGTGCGGGGAGAGCTTGCCCCCTTTTTCCAGGCCCCCGCTTGGCCAGGGGCTCCCTCTACTGGGCAGGGCAAGCCAGGGCAAGGCAGAGTCAGTGGTCATTGGATTGCTGGGGGACGGCTGCAAACTGTAGACGTCTCAAGAGGAGGGGAGCACAAGACGGTCTTTGCTAACGGGGGCTGCGCTCTGCCCGCCGAGCTGGAGGAGGACAGATGGTGTGCTGTTCGGAGCAAAGCGGGGGACCCAGGCGTGCCCGGACCACCTCCTCCTGGGGATTCTGAAGGGTGAGGACAGGATCGGCCTGGGTGGCCAACTCCTGTGCCCCCCAGTCCCCTAGCCGGTCTTCCTAATGTCAGGAAGCTGGTGTGGCAGGAAGTCAGAGAGATGAGGGTCCCGGCCCCCTCGGGACTCCAGAAGCATCTGTCCACAGCTGGCGGTGTGCTCCCGGAGACACAGAGGCCCTCCTGGCCCCGAGGAGAGGAACAGAGGGCCTTGTGGATGTGTGTGTTCTCTGCACACACGGAAGGAACGATGCCCTGTCCTCATCTCTGTGAGGACCCGAGGAGGAACAGGAGTCAGTCCCCTTGGCCCCCAGCGTGAGAGCTCCCCGGAGTTCCCGGCTCGATGGACCCGGCCCCCCTCCTGCAGTCCGTCCTCTGACCGGTCTCCTTCTCTGCCCCTCCCTCCCGTCTAAGGAAACATTTGCAACATACAGAAAAGTCTGGAGGAGAAACGTCATGACCCCCACCCCACACCCACCATCAACATGGAACACATACAACTTTTGGTCTTATTTGCTTTACACTGAGAACAGTTTAGATCAAGAAATCATCATGGAGACAGCGGAGGCGACGATGCGTCTGAGCCAAGACAGGACTCCGGTCTCACCGAGTAAGTCCTCCAGGCGGGATCGGAAACTATCCGACTGTTTCCAATTGATTAAACTGTGCGTCAGCCCAAAGCCAAGAATATCTCCAAAGTTCGTGTCTGTCGAGGAAGTTGTGTCCGGAACATAGAGGAACTCTCGAAATTCAGCGATATGAAAAGAAACAACTCAATAAAAAAACGAGGAAAAAATGGGCAGGGACTTTATCACGGAAGGATGACAGTTATGCACAGGGACAAGCGTCAACCACGTTCCTTGTCGAAGGTGTTCCGAGAACCACCACCCTGGGAGCACCGGCTTCCTACCTTCCTTCCTGGAAGGGCGGGCGGGTCATATGTTGGGGTGTTCTGTTCCGGGGGCTTTGATGTGGGGACAGTTGTGCATTCGCGGAGAGGCTGGGAGCAGGTGGCAGGGCTCCCTGTACCCAAGGCTGCCTCCCCGGTGACCGATGTCACCCAGTCAGCCTCGCGGCATCTCTGTCCAGTAAAGCCCGTCCTTCTCCATCACCAGGTTTTCTCTCATGTCCCCTCCCTGTGCTCACACCCCGGGCAGCATGGACACTCACCTGTGGTGCCTTCTCCTCCTCCCGTGTCTCTGGGCTGAGACAACTTCTCAGATCTTCCCCGTGTGTGGTGACCTTGCCGGCATCATGGGACACGGGCTCTGTGGCGTGTCCTTCATTGCAAAGCTGGGGTTTGGGGGAAAAGATCTTAGGAAAAGTGCCACCGCCATTCTGGGGTGCTATTCCGCATTCCATGCTGGGGAAAGCGCGCTGGAGCCGCCATCCAGCACCAGACCATCCTGCCTCCGGGTGTCTGCAGAGCCGGCGAGCGGACCCGTCCTGCAGCACGACCTCCTGTTTCTGCCGCACAATCAGCTCGGACGGAAGCCGGGGCCCCCTCTCGTCTCTGCGTGTGGTTTGGTCGCGGGGCCACCGAGAAGATAATTTTGTGCCCCCCCCAACCCCCTGCAGCAGAGACGGCAGGCCTGGGCACAGCCGGGGTGGACGTGGCATGCCACGACACGGTATCCACAGCATCCACGGCAGGTGAGCGCTGGAGGTAAGACGATGGCGGCTTAGGGCGTGGACAGTGGGAGCAGAGGGAGGGGACGGGTTTAGGAACTGAGGGGCAGGCGAAGCTGTCCCTCTCACGTGAGGTCACGGGGCCGCTGGGAAAATCGTGTCGGGCAGGCGCTGGGGCTCTTTGTTCCCTGGCTCGTCCCCGGAGACACGTGGCTCTGTGTGCAGCCATGACCCTGTGCCTGCAGCACCCCAGGCCTTCCGTGCTGAGCCCCCAGACTGAGCCGTCGCGGGCATCGTCATGATTCAGGTTCCGAGGGTCAGGCACGTCCTGGGCAGCTGAGAAGGGCCAGGAATCAGCACCTGGTGGTTCCCCGTTCTCTGTGATTACTGTGGGACCCTCACCCGCAGCCCCCTGAGCACCTGGTCCCCTGAGGCCGTCCAGCCGCCAAGCCTATGGTGGCCGTGCCCATGGAGGACTCTGGCTGGGGCCGCAGACCCTGAGCCCCACCCCTGCACTGTGCACACACCCCAGGCTCGGCAGCCGGCGGGCTGAGCACCGTCCTTCCCCACCGTCCCCAACCCCGCGGTCCTCCTCGGTCCAGTGGCTCACGGGCTGGTCGTCAGGACGACCACGTGCTTAGAACCCCACCAGGTGCCACGTGCATTTCAGCTAAAGTCCAACGCGCAAGGCCGCCGGGCGTGACTCTGAGGCTGTGGGTGCCCTTCGCACCCGGTTTTGAAGGCGACCTTGTGCACCGCTCCCCGCTTGCCTCCCGGGGGTGGGTCTCCAGGGGCCTCCTTTGCTGCTGTCCAGTCTGCTCTGGACAATGTCTCCTGCTTGCTGGGTGGATTCTTGCCCCGAGCCCTCGCCCTCCCACAGCATCCTCCCGCAGAGGACTTCCTGCGGACAAAGCACCTGCAAAACCCTCCACGGAGGGGGGACGTGCCCGGGTCCTGGTCATGGTTTCCTGGGACCCCCTGACCCCAAGACAGGAGCGGGGGCTTCTCCTGGTGTCTCGGGGAGAGCAGCGGGGCTGGCCCTGCGCGTCCCCGTGGGTCTGGGCCTCCGCACCGGGAAGACAGTCCCCAGCACGGACGCTCCAGCTCCTCAGACACGGGACAGATGGACGCTTCCGTCCAGTCATTCACGTGTCCACGCAGTAAATCACAGGCGTCCTGGGAATGAGTCTGTCGCTTCTGGACAGACACTTGCGTGTCAGCCCCATGGGCAAGGCGAGCACACGGCCGTGGGAGCTGTGAGGACAGCACAGGGCCGTCCCCCTCTCTCAGGACCTTGGACCCTACACGAAGGAGCTCTGACCCAGCGGGGACGTTGTGACATCACAGGGCCAGGATAGGACGCATCCCCTGTGCCCTGGCTTAGCACAGAAGGCAGGGGATCTCGGGGACAAGAGCGAACCCTGGCCTCCCTCTCAGAAATGCTTTTCCTTGAATTTGTGTTTGAAAGGCGACACGGAGAGGGCGGCTCTCTGAGGCAGTGACCCAGACGCGGAGGCTGAGATTGAGACTGGCATGTGCCCTGGGATGGGACAGGGCCGGCCAAACTGTCCCAGGTCCGGCTAAGATGATCTCCACATGCTGCCCGGGTGGAGGACGAGGCGAGCCCGAGTTGTCCCCCAGCGTCTCACGGGCTTGGGTCGGACACGCAGGTGCGCAGGGCTCAGTACCAGTACTGGGGGAGGGACACTTGTGCCCGGGGATGTGACCTTTGGCCCCAGGAAGGCCGGTCACTTCCCCAAAGTGGCTACACGCGGGTCCAGCCAGTCGGTGACCGTTTCATTTGGGCTACTTCTCCTGATCACTTGAATTTCAGTGAGAACAAGTGCGTTTTGGTTAATCTGGACCTGGAACGGCTCCCTCCGCCTAAGGCTCCTGAGGCTGGTCACCCGGCTGGGGTGCGTGCAGCCCCCATGGATGTTTGCAGAGCCCGGCAGCTGGCCGGGGTCACCGAGGCCAGTGGCAGAGGCCGGCCCCCAGGATCCGGTGGGGAGCCCACCCCCCGAGGCCCACGGTCACAATAGGGGACAGGGTGGGTGTCCTTGTCTCCGTGTGGGGAGACACAGCCCAGCGGTTCTTGGCCGCCGGCCCTGCTGCTGGGGGAGCTGGGACAGAGCGCTCTGCCTCCCGCCACGCTGTAGGACCCCTAGGACTCCCCTCAGCTTCTGTCCGGCTGCATGGAGGCCGGGCTGCCCCTTGGGGATCTGGGCAGGAGCAGGGTTTCCATTTGGTGGCTGGGCCAACTGAGGCTGTCTCCAGGCTTCCTCTCCCTCCCTGGGGCTCTGGGGGAGGCGGACGGAAGAAGCTGGTGGAGCGAGGGCGGCCGTCCGCCTGCCTGGGGCCCCGAGCAGGAGGCAAGGAGCCCGCGGGCCCCATCTGGCTGTGGGACACTTGTGACCAGCAGCCCTGTCATGCCGTTACTGTCCTTGTTCTGAACGATGCTCTGAGGGACCCCCTGGCGGGTGGCAGAGAGGGGCGCAGCCCAGAGCAGGTGTGCAGAGAGGCTGTCTCCAAGGACAGGGTCTGCGGAGAACGTTTCTCTAAAAGCACAAACTATTTCAGACGTTCTGGCAGAGCTGAGAAGTGTTTCAATTACTTCCAGGCAGTGGACGTGCCCCGAGCAGTCCCTCGGGCCCTCCTGGGTCCTGGAAACCAGTTTTCACTTTCACTTAAAAGCCTAGCAACAGGGAAGGCCCTGCACTTGGGCTGCGTAGGCGGGGAATAGCCCTGTACTCCACTGTCCAGAAGCAACAACTGCCCTCCTGGGGCCCAGGACTGGGAGGCCTCAGCCATCTGCTCCCATGCCAGCTCGCCGGGCAGCCTCGGGACTGGGGCCTGGGTGGGCATGGCCATGCCCACAGGTAACCGATGGGGTGCACCAGTGCTCCCAGGACGCACGCGGATCTGCGTTAAGGGTGGACGGGAGGAAGGACGGCGCCTTGGGTCCGGGCTGCGCACGACCTGCTCTGGAGGGAGGGGCGCTGGGGGAAGCAGAGGCAAGGGCCTCTTAAAAAAATACGAAGACAGGGGCTCCTGGGTGGCTCAGCGGGTTAAAGCCTCTGCCTTCAGCTCGGGTCATGATCCCAGGGTCCTGGGATCGAGCCCCGCGTCGGGCTCTCTGCCCAGCGGGGGGGAGCCTGCTTCCCCCTCTCTCTCTGCCTGCCTCTCTGCCTCCTTGTGATCTCTGTCTGTCAGATAAATAAAATCTTAAAAAAAAAATGCAAAGACATTTCTCAGTTTGCTTTGGCTTGGGGTCCGTGGCTGGGGTTTACCGGGGCCCCTGGCTATGGTTCCCCGACCTCTGGTGGCGTCTTCATTTCGTACAATCGTCAAGAGGCTCAGAGAACAGGCAGCGGCCAGGCAGGTGCTGGAGGACGTGGGCAGTCTGTCCCAGAACCGCATGGCCTTTGGAGAGGTCTGGGGCACCCGGCGGGGACGGGGGGCTGTGGGGGCGCCTATCAGGGCCCACACAGGTCAGGTGTTCACCCGCCGGGGACTCTCCACCGGGGTCTTCCCGCCACGTGCCGCCGCCGCCTCCCTAACGGAGGTGACTCGCGCTCCCGAAGGCCCGAACCGTTATTTGCGACGACTGTGCCCATGGCTGCGCCTCGAGACCGGCCTCCCTGCACTGTCCGGGCTGCCTGCGTCGCGATCCGGTAGATTCTGGAACACCCGAGGCGCGGAAGAGGCAGGAGGCTGGCGTGCAGGTCGTCGCGGTGACAGGCGTGTGGGACGGGCACAGGGAGACATCTCGCCGCACCCCATCTCGGTTCGTGCGCGTGCTCGCTATTCTGGGCTGTTTCCCTTTGGGGGGACGCGTCTCCTAGGGCCGTGGCAACACGCCACAGACTGGGAGGTTTGAAACCCCAGACTTGCTGCCTGTTCTGGGGGCTGGCAGGGGCGCCTCCACATCCCGGCCCCACCCTTACCACCTCCTGCCCGCGCCTGTCCCACCTCCCTCTCCTGTCACTGGGACCGGCGCGGATTAACGACTTGAAATACCTGTGCATGTCCACATGTGTGTACACGTGTGTGCGGGTGTGTGCGTGTGATGTCTGTGAGCCTGCCGGCGTGTTTGCTCACATGTGGGACTGGTGTGTGCACGTGTGCATGTATGTGTGGTCCCTGGCACACGTGCCCGGCTGAGGGCTCATGCGAGTGCATGGAAGTGTCCGCCCACAAGACCCGGGTGAGTGTGCCGCGTGGCCCCTGCCTGGTGGCCTGCCTCCCGGTTACCAGGATGCACCGATCGTCCCTGGCCTCCACGGGGCTCCTGGGAGGTGGGGGAGGGCTGCGTATGGTGATTTGAAAAGGACAATGACATTCAGAAAGCAGCAGCTGGTTCAAGGTCCCCACCTGCCAGCCACTGAGTGACCAAACGGGGTACAGACCCACGTGTCCTGTCGCTCCGAGGGTCTTCTGGTCTTCACACCCCGTGGGCCCTCCCCATGTCAGTGTCTCAGCGAGCACATTGTCACTGGGGGGACTGGGCAGATCCACCTCCACGCCCAGAGACCAGGGCCACGGTGACGGTCCACCTAAACCCCCGCCCGGCGTGGCCCGGGCCACCAACGCCGGGCCCTGGGAACATGGCTGCTTCAGCAAGACGTGCCGTCCGTGTCAGATCCACACGGGCTCTCCAAGCCACGTGTGCCGAAGGATGTAAAGCACGTCCTTAGAAGTTCCACACGGCTGACGCGGGAGAGGGTGCAGGGAGCAGTGTCTCCCAGAGGCGGCTGGGCGGAGGGTGTGGCTGTGCGGAGCCGTGGTCGCCGGGCCGCCGCTCCTCTTCCCGGGCCTTTTCCCTGCTGGACCGCAGGCAGCGTCGAGTGCCGAGCGTGTGAAGGGTCGTGTGTGTGTGTGTGTTTGTGTGTGCGCTCTTCACCTGTGGGCAAGATGTAAGGGGCAAGTGACACTCGTCCCACATGTGCCCTGGCTGCTTCTGAGGGTCAGACAGGCTGGCGGGAATACTGTGGGTCGAGCTGTGACCGCAAATCCACATGTTGGATCCCTAAACCCCAGGACCCCAGAATAGGACCGTGTTTGGAGACAGGGCTTTAAGGAGGTGAGTGAGGCAAAATGAGGTCCCTGGGGTGGCCCTAATCCCATAGGACTGGCATCCTTATCGGAAGAGATCAGGACACAGACACACATGGAGGGACGACCCGGGGAGGAGATGGCCATTTGCGAGCTCAGGAGAGGCCTCAGGGGGACCGGCCCTGCCAGCCTGGGTCTCGGACCTCCAGCGTCCAGGACAGGAGGAGTAAATGTCTGTTGTCGAAGCCCCGCCCCTCCGCCGCGGTCTGGGGTGTTCGCCTCCAAGGCCTGAACGGACTGACGGGCAGCCTCCCCAGGATGTATTCCTGGACGCGCCTCTTCCTCGGCCTCTCTCCTAGCGGCTGGTGGGGCCGCGCACGCTGCCCTCTGGACCAAGGTCCGTTCCACCTTCCGAGGGAGGCCGGTCCTCCCTGGGCCTTTTTGCTGCCTCAAACGCTCCCCAAGTCCCGGAGCCGCGTGTGGATGTCTCTCAGGGGTTGGGCGCCAGGGTGGGGGCAGCTGCGTGTGGGTTGGGGCACCTGCCCCTGTGAGGTCAGGGCTGAGCCCGAGAACTCCCCCGTCAGTGAGCGTCACCTCCGCCCCGTGGAATGGAGAGAGAGAAGCCCAACTGTCACCATCCTTCCACTCGCGTGTTTCTCGTTTATGCTGTGGTTCCCACTTGGGTCCGTGGGGTCTCTAGCTGTGTGTGAGATTTGATGTCAGGACGTGCGATGTTTCCTCATTCCCGTGTTGCCCTCCAGAGCGGGACTTGAAATCCACATGCGTGGGCACAAGCACTGGACAAGGTCCTCCGTGTCAAGGTGTCGGGCATGAGATTCTGCCAACACGTGGGATGCCGCTGTGAAGTTTGTCGCTGAGATCGTGCACACCCCGCCGACTTGGGGACCCGCCTGATCCCTCCACCAGCGACAGAAGCGGTTTGAACCCTGTTATGAGTGCACTTGCCAAGTGCCCTCGTTTTCTGGCAATTTCTGCCCTCTACGATTTGGGGCTATCTTGTCGGACACCCACAAGCTTGCAGATGTTTTATCCGTTTTTTTTTTTTTTTAAGATTTTATTTATTTGTCAGAAAGAGAGACAGAGAGACCGTGGGCAGGGGCAGGGGCAGGGGCAGAGGGAGCAGCAGGCTCCCCGCTGAGCAGAGCCCAACGCGGGGTTGGATCGCAGGACCCCGAGACCATGACCGGAGCTGAGGCCGACGCCCGCTGACGGAGCCCCCCGGATGGTCCATCTTGTCGCTAACTCGGACCCTTTGTCAAAAGCGACTTTGGTCCATGCGCGCCCGCGTCCGCTCGCGTGCGGGACGTCCTCGGGCCTGCGGCCCCTCCCGGACACGAGCGCGGCCGGATCACTGCGGCCTGGAGCGGGGGTTTGCCGGCGGCTGCGGGTCCCCTGCACGCCCGAGTCTCCGGAGCGGCTGCCCGGCGCGGCCCGTCCGAGCGTGCGAGCCCCGGGGAGGGGTCGTGCCTTCCCGGGAGGTGCATGCGAGGCTGTCGTCACCGGTGCTCGGACATCACTGGCGCGCTTACATCACTGACGCGCTAATGTCACCGGCTCGCTTCCGTCGCCGGCGCTCTTACATCACTGATGTTTTTCCGTCCCCGACTCACGTCACTGGTGTCCTTCCGTCCCCGGCCCGCTTATGTCACGGGCGCTCTTACTGAGGGACGGAGGCGAGTCCTCCTTGGCGCAGTGACCCACGCAGCGACTCCAGCTCCTCCTTCATGGGAAAGCGGGCCTGGGGGGGACGACGGCTGCACTGCTGGGGGAGGGTTGGGGGGCGGAGGGGCGGGAGATGCCGCCTCTGGTGACCCCGGCTCCGACTTGGGGTGCCCACGGACCAGCGCACCGTGGACGAGCCACCTGTACCTTGGGCGACGGCGACCGTCCCGCCCGGGGTCTGAGCCCACACGCTCCCGTCCTGAATGTGCGTCCCCACGCGCCACCTGGACACCCGGACGTGCGTCCCTGCTCCAGCCCCCAGGGTTGCCCTTCACGCCTCGGCGACCCAGCGCCAGCAAGACTGGCGAGATCGGTGAGGGGAAGGGATGTGTATCGTGTCCCGCGTGCCCAGCCTGGGGCAGAGCGGAGCCCCGCACGCGGCCGGCGCTGGTGGACATCAGGCCCAGGCTCCCAGCTCCCCGAGGAGCCGGATCTGACGCACGTTTACAGACATTAGCACGTGTCTGTGGCTGACGTCCACCCTCCGCTCTCCTCCTGTGTCTTCCCACACTCGCAGGGGGGTCCGTGGAACCGCAGAGCGTTTTCGGGAGCCGAGCCTGCAGACAACAGCCTCACTCCCCAGAGCGCCCGCTGCGCCATGAGTCTGCAGCTTGTCTCCATTTCCCACTTACACTGTAGCCTGCCCGTGTTCCAGAAGCTTCCCCGGCTCATGCCGTTCCCCACCCCTTCCTTCCCACCCAGACCCCACCCTGCACCACCGGGTAGGCGCAGTTTGGCCTCCTTGCATCCCACGGGCGGCCCGCTTCTTCCGGGCCAGGGCCGTCCCCGAGGCCCATGAGCCTGTAACGTGCTCGGTGGTGTTTGCGTGGCTTGGTTGAATCTGAGTCATTGCCCCAGGACGGGCACGGATGGATCTGCGGTCTCTGCCGATACGCACACTCAGGCAGGGCTGGGACGCGCGCTGTGTGTCAGGCAGCTGCGATCTCCTGAAACCCAGCCAAGGCCACGTCCTTCAGTGACTCCCAGCCGTCGTCCTGGGGTTTCTGCACTTCCCAGCCGTCGGCCCAAACCCTCCTAAAGCCGGAGGATCAGCGATCGGCTGCATGGTTCCCACTTTCCCCGACTTCACGCTCACGAGCACCGACCCTGCAGCACTTGAACCCAAAGTGGTGGGAGCCGTGCCGGGCGTGCGGTCACGCGGTGCCTTTCCTGGGCCACGCGCGTCCAACAGCTGTCTCACGAGGTACCAACGGACAAGGGACCGGAAAACTCCCCCATAACGTGTGCATGAATTTTAATGGGTGCCGGAAAGTGACGGCAGCTTGTAGGCGCCGAAGCCCGGAGCCTTTAATGTCCCATTAAAGATGTATGTCGCCTTTCAAATCCTCTCAGAAGTGGAGGTTCCCACTGAGCTAGGTGACATCAGCTGCCGTGGGACGAGTTCCGTGCAGAGCGCACGTGCGTGTGTGGCGGGTGCCTGGTGTCTGGGGGCCGCCCCACCCCGCTGGCACTGATGGCTGGCGATAAGCTCGGGGCGCGGGGGTGGGCGCAGAGCAGAGCAGCGGCGAGCACCATCAATTATGGAACGAGCTCAGGTCCGCGGGCACGATCCGTTCTGACAGAAGCAAGGCGTGCAGCCGACCGCCGCGCACCTGGGGAACCCCCGACTGGGTCACTTCCCGCCCTCGTTAACACGGCACTCGTCGCAAACCTGGATAGAGCCGTGTGAGGCTGCCTCAGTACAGACAGTGCCCGGCAACGAAGGACCAGGTCCACGACTTTGGGGACCCAGTGTGTTTCCGAGGCTTGAGCCCTAGAAGGGGGCGAGGAAGCAGAGACCTGTGTGTTGGACAGGGATGGACACGGAAGCTTGAGCAAAGTCCCACCAGCCTCACCTTTACAGTAACTGCAAAGTGTGTAAGTTGAAGTGAGGGCATGTCCCAAATTTCCCAAGACGATCCTACTACCCTGGAGTCTCCCACATAGCTTTTATTAATCCTGGTGTTTTTTTAGAAAAAGAGAGAGAACTCAAGTAGGGGGCAGGGCATCAGGAGAAGCAGGCTCCTGGCTGAGCGGGGACCCTGACTTGGGACTCGATCCCAGGACCCTGAGGTCATGACCTGAGCTGAAGGCAGAGGCTTAACCCACTGAGCCACCCAGGCGCCCCGTATTCATCTTGGTTTTTATCCCAGCAACAAGCGGGGGTAGCTTGGTGGGCCGCACTTGGCGCTGACGGGGGGTGTGTGGGGACACAGGATGAAGCCTGCGGTGGGGCAGGACAGACTGCCAGTCTCCACGAGTGAAAGTCCGCTGAGAAACCGTCAGCTTGTACCTCAAAAGTTAGTAGTTATTTTAAGATCGTAACGCACAAAGATGAGAAATTAAGATGTACAATGTCAGCGGCTGCATTTAGAAGTTGCTTTGAGAGGCATGACTTTTTAGATCAACTGGCTGTCACTGTACATTAATTTTTCACCTCTATTTCTGGATTTTCTGCCTGTATCAAAAGTGAAGTCATATCTGTTTAACATGTGGCCTCCGTTTCCAAAAAGAGAATTTCAAAAATCAGTCGGATCATGTCAGTTTTCGTCAGAGTCATTAGATCCTTTAAAGTAAAAGCTGAGTTAATAAAAATTGTTTCAATTTCTTCATCTAATTCAGGGGTCGACAAAAAGCTTTCACAGGTTTATGTCACGGACGATGAGACCTCTGACATAATTCCGAATGGTATCCCAGATTCAGCTTAAAAGTCGATGTTGAAGAGAAAACGAGTTCTCCATGGTGCTCAGGTCGACACGTTTTCGTCAGGTCAGGCGTGGAAACGTGGTGCCCGTACTGAAGGACGAGACCCCAGCCTGACATGTTCTTGCTGGAGCCCGCGACCCACCGTCCAGGAGACGGAGTCTCTGCGCACGGGCTCGCGGAGGGCGTGGGCACGGGCACGGCTCTCAGGACTCCGGAAGCCTCTGATGCCCGAGCCGGGAGTCCGCGGGACACGGAACATAATGAGCAAACGGGGACCTCAGGTGAGCTTTGGAAACTGGAGAAGACCCCGCGGAAGGCCTGGGGCTCAAACCCGTGGCCGTTCAAGCCGGAGACGCACAGGCAGGCTCCGCGGAGGCTCGGACGCAGCAGGAGGAAGGAGGGTCGGTGGCCTTTGTGGAAGTCGGTGGAAACTGCCGGAATGGGAGCCTGTGGAGACGCACTGAGCGCCAGCGGCCCGCCCAGGGTGCATGCAGTGGGGCCCCCGGGGTAGAAGAGGGAGGAAGCGCAGCACGTATGTATCCGGTCGAAGCTGCCTATGCTTCACACGTTTTATCAAATTCAACCCACCGACCGGAGCAACACCCAAACCCCGGGTCACAGAAGGACCTCCCACCCCCCAAGGCACACCAGGTACAAACCCCAAAAACTAAAGCTGGGAGAGCGAAACCCTGAGACCAGCCAGAGAAGGGAGGCCTGTGACAGAGGGAGGAATGATGAACAGAACCCATTTCTCACCAGAAGCACGAGCGACCTCCAAGTGCAGGAAGACGTGGGGGCGGGGGGTTCCACGGCGGGGGCTTTGGGGACTGGGAACCCAGCAGCATCACCCTACGAGTGGCGGGCCCGCGGCACGAGGACTGACGGAAGAACTTCGGCTGGAAGGAACAGGCAGTGGGTAGGGACTCGGTCAACAGGAAGGAAGATCGTCATCGAAGGTTGTGACCCAAGAGCCGTCAGTGCGTTGACAAATGGGAAAGCCGATTTTCCTTTTTTTAAAGTCAATTTAATACCGGAGGCAAAATGGTTAATGCCGTGTTTGGGGCTTATAACGTTTCAAAGTAAACATGGGTCCGCAGAGGCGGGAGGACCGGGGGTTTTTAGGGGGTGTTTGCTGGGAGTCAAGGTGTGTTGCAGGACGTGACGGACGACGTGTGTCGTGTCCTGCAGACGAGCCCCTAGAACACCACGCGGAGAGATGCAGCTAGACTGTCCGTACGGTCCCGTTGCCGCGTGGCACTCTGCGGCCGGAACGCTTGTGCAAACCCACCGAGCCAATGCGTTGGTCAGAGCAAAATATTTTAAGAAGTGACGTGATTGCGATCAGCTTAGCTGCGCCTGCTTCCTCCTCCGAGGTTTGTCGGAGCGACAGGTGAACTAGAGCCGTCCGTGACACGCGTGTTAGAGAAACCGTCGTGGCAGGGACAGTCCGCCCGTGTCAGGGTTTGCCGACCTTCCTAATCCGTGCCCCGGGTTGGGCCCCAAGGAAGCCCCACGTTGAAGAATGTGGACACATAAGGATTTCTCTTCTTCTCTTCTTGGCCAGATGTTAAATGGAGACTTTAGATAAGACGATACAGTTTTAGACGACAAGTTGCTAAGCAGATCTGGTGTGTAAGCAAGGGTGAGGTTGAGACGCGGGTCAGGGCTCCTCCGCCAGCCAAGGCCTGGGTTCTTCCTGGAAACAGCGCTTCTGGGGCTCCTGACACGGAAGGCCGGGCCGGGAGCCTGCACGTCCAGGGCGCGGGCCACAGAGCCGCGGGAGCTCACGCCCGGGCCGGCCTGCCCCTGCGGCCGCTGTGTGCTCACGGCCGCCTCCCGCCTGATGGCCGGGCCCGTCCTTGGGCCGCCAAGAGCTGTCTGCTTCTGTTCTTCCAGTGCGGGGTCTCTGCGGCGTTTCTCTGTGCGGACCCCCGCTCCCGTATCTCGTATCTCTGAGGGCTCGCCGGGTTCCGCAGATGCACTGTAGACAGTATGGCTCCCAGGGACAAAGAGGCACTGCGGTCGTCTGATGGAATAATTCTCTCGCTCATTCATCCAGCACGCACGTGCCAAGGACCGCTCCGGGCATCAGCCCGACCCTGCGCTGCGGAAAGAGACCGGCTCGATGCCGTGTTCTCCCAGAGCTCCCCCGGGTCCTTCTGTGGCCTCACAGCCTCCAACCCAGCCCTTCACTCTGGCTGACCGCGCCCCGCCGGGAACCGGCCTGAGCTCACTCCTGCGCGGCAGCCAACCCCCCGTTGACCTTGACCGGCGGGATGGAAGCCTTGGATGGCCGCCCTGATCCGAGAGAGGGGCCAGGAGACAGGGCGACATCAGACTCTGGGTCTCCTTGGAAGGTTGTGCCGAGGCACAATGTGCTCCTGTTATAACCCTATAGGTCTTCGGATGTATGACCGTGGGGACCCCATAAATCACGTGGCCAGTCCTGTCTAAGGTGGGTGCTGACAGAGAGACGGGGGACACCAGAGAGAGGGAGGAGTCCAGACTGAAGCCCAGCATTTTGCTGCTAGTAAGACGGCAGGCACTTGAGGGGCGGGGAGGGGAGAAGAGGAAGAGGATAGAACCTTGTGACCCTAACAGTCGGATCATTCGGTGTCTGACCGAGTGCTGCATTTTCGAGAAACCAGGAGAGCTTGCAGCTTGGACAGAGACCAGGACAGATGTAAATAAGAGCAGGTTTAGAATTCAGTTAAGTCTGCAGAGGTGTGTGGGTTGGTAACAACATCAGAGTCGACTTGCCCAGCAAACACATAGGACGCCCACAGCGCAGATGAGTGAGTGGCACTGATGGGACATGTCGCGTCCTGAGATGCTCGAATCTGTTCCGGGCGCTGACGGTCACCACCGAGAATGGGCTGGTGGCCCCAGGCCACCGTCTCCCGAGAACCCACATCGATTAGCTAACAGGGTGTCGGCGAAGTGCTCATGGCGACACCCGGAGAAACCGTAGCACTGCCTCAGGGCCCCGCGTGACCGCAGTGCAGCTGGGGCCACTCCCCGGACCTGGAGGGTCCCCTGCACCGAGGAAGGAGGGCCGCGGACGGCGCTCAGATGTGAGCACTGCTCTTCGGTTGGTGAGAATATCGGAGTCAACACCTCCGTTCTCTCCTCCCCTTTCATATACACTGACTCCTTTGTTGCTTTTTTTACAAATTGAGATTTTTTTAAAAAGAATAATAACAAGAAATCACAATAACCAGAGTGGAACACTGTTTAGGAGGGACACGGCCCCGTTAGAACCGGATCGGAAGTACCTGTCTGAGTCCGCGCTTCCGACAGAAGCGGTGCTGCCCCCTCTGTCTGCTGCGACGTCGCCGGGAAGCAGCCCCCGGGGCCTCTCTCTGATGCAAGCCCGAAAGGCAGAGGTCGGCCCGGAACATGTCTTTGTGCCATAAAGCAAGGAAAAATGAATGATTAAAGGTTTCAAAGTAGCGAAGGCTTACGAGACACGAGAGCCGGCCTGGAACCAGCTGCGGCCCAGGTCGTGGTGTTTGGCCATGGGAGGCGGATGACTGTGATCCGAAAAGCCTAAACATGCACGAAGCTGTCCGGGCCCTGGAGGAGGAGGAGGAGGAGGGGTTTCAGTGGGAGCAGAGTTTCCGTTCCGCACGGCGAAGCGGCTGTGGGAGTGACTCGCGGCCCGACCGCCGGCGGCGATACCTCCCTGTGCACCCCAAGGCGGGTTACCCAACGGATGTTATGGGGCGTGAGAGAGAGCACGAGTGGGGGGAGCGGCAGAGGCAGAGGGAGATGCAGGCTCCCCACTGAGCAGAGAGCCCGATGCGGGGCTCGATCCCAGGACCCGAGATCACGACCTGAGCTGAAGGCAGAGGCTTCACCCACTGGGCCACCCAGGCGCCCCACCCCCACCACGGTATGTGTTTTTAACCTAAGTTTATAAAAGGGAGGCTTGGAGTTCAGAGAAGAAAGAGTGTCTGGATAGGCGGAGCGGCGGAGCCTGGGACAGCCATTCCCCCGTGAGCTCCTTACGGAGCGTGGGGCGTCGGGGGGGCAAACTCCGAGCCGGTCTGTGGGGGTTCCCGGTGTAATAGTAGCGGCGATGCTCCAGACGGTCGCGATTTTGGGATGAGGGTCGTCGTGGAGCCTGTAGGCAGTGGTGAGAGCCTGTGACCGTGTGCTGTGTAGAGGAGCCTGCGCGCTGGTGTCTCGAACCGCAGGAACGGTGCCGAGCACCTGCTCAGGAACGCCGTAAATACACCAGGACGGGCCCCTGCGACGGGTGCGAGGAGCTGCAGGAAGAGAAACGGGGACAGGAAGCAGGAGGCAGGTGCTAACAAGCTGGTAGCGTGAAGCCCTCGAGGGCGGAATCATGGAGCAGGGAGGACGGACCAGGGCTCCCTGCACACACGTGGGCCCAGGCCACGTCAGTGCCCCGCGCCAGCAGACGCAGGACTTCCCGTGATGACGACAGAACGCAGGTCCCGGAGCAGAGAGCGCTAAGGGGGAGAGAGGGTTGGATCCAATACAAGACACACGAGAACCCGACGTAGGGCTTGACACCTGTCCCGGGACGGATGACAGAAGGGCATTACCATGTTCACACTTTTGAGGCCAGGATGTCGTGGAAATGTCAGCATCTCCAAATGAGCGCTGCCTCAGCACACCCCCAAGGGGCGCACCTGCGGTTAGTGTTTGTTGAAAACAGCCGGTTCTAAACTTCCCACGGAAATGCAAAGGGTCGGTAAGAACCAAGACGCCTTCGAGGAAGCAGGGCAAAGTCCGGGGGCTTGGAATAACAGACCAGCAGCCACTGGATGTGGACATAACTGGGGCAGTTTGTATGGACACACGACGCGGGGTCAAAACACCCTACGTGCACTCACATGGATGGGGCCCCTGGGTCGATGGCAATGAGAAAAGGAAATCATTTTTTTAAAAAAAGATTTTATTTATTTATTTGACAGACAGAGATCACAAGTAGGCAGAGAGGCAGGCAGAGAGAGAGGAGGAAGCAGGCTCCCTGCTGAGCAGAGAGCCCGATGCGGGGCTCGATCCCAGGACCCTGGGACCATGACCTGAGCCGAAGGCAGAGGCTCAACCCACTGAGTCACCCAGGCGCCCCGGAAATCATTTTTAATACATCATCGGGATCGACTTTCCATTCTGGGGGAGCTACGTGAGCGGTATTGCGCAGTTAAGTAAGTGTGGTTCCTGCACACGATACAGGAAACATTAGGGGCGCTCCTCTCTGGCCAGGCGGGTTACACGTAACTTACCTTCCTCCTCCTTCCCGTGTATTCCACCACACAAGTATGACTTCTTATTTATTCATTAATTTTTAAATTTTTAAAAAGTTTTAATTTATTTATTGGACACAGAGAGAGAGAGGGGGAAGCAGGTTCCCCTCTGAGCAGAGAGTCCGATGAGGGGCTCGATCCCAGGACCCTGAGATCATGACTCGAGCCGAAGGCAGAGGCTTAACCCCCTGAGCCACCCAGGCGCTCCAGACTTTTTATTTTTTAAAAATTTACATGGGCTGATTTTTGAAAAAGAATGACAATTTTATCATTCCCATTTTTTTTTTCTAACGGATAAAGTTACATTTTTTTTTTTCTTTTTCTGCCGATCGCCAATTTTGGTGTCTCTGCAGGGTAGTTGCTGGCACAGAAATTACTTCTCAAATTTGAGTTTAAAATGCATTATGAAACAGTCTACATAAATTCTGGGAAGGGAAACTGCATCTCCTTCAAATACACATCCCCATTTCTGTGCTGTAATTTGGAATTTAAAAAAAAAAATCTCATCACGCAAATGAGGAGAAAATTGCCCCAGGCGTCCGTCCGATGAAATGTCAGTGCTGGTAAACGTCAGGCTATCCAGCGGAATTGGTCGATGGACGTTGTGCACGCAGCTGGGGTTCTGCTGTAATCTAGCACGGGCCATAAATATTCTGCCTCGCGTCCTTGAAGAAACAGGAAAGAAAGGGGATGGCACGAAAAACCGGATTTGACAATCCAGACTCATCGGTTTCTCCTCTGTTGTTGTAAGAGCAGCTGAGTTGAGTTACTCAGGGCTGCAAAGATCAAGTCTTCAAACATAGGGTCTTGAACTGTGACATCGAGACACCTGACTTTCACGGGTCCCCGGTGAGATCCCTTGATGGACCGGGCCTGTGCCGGACGGGGGTACCCAGGGCTCCCAAAGCTGGCCTTGACCCGAGGCCTCTCTGCCATGCTCCTGACCGGCTCGCAGGGTGAAGATGAGGCCCCCTTGCAGACGGAAGGGGCTCACGGGCCGGGTTGTCTTGCCTGGGGGGGCAGGCGTTCACCCCAACCTCAGGCGCTGTTCAGGGCAGATGTCCTGGGCGTCGGGGGCTGCCCATCTCTGCAGGGCGCTCAGGATCACAGGGAGCCTCGTTTCCCGCTGCCCTCTGAGGCCCAGGCTGGGGCTGATCCCAGGGCTCTGCTTCTGCTTCCAGCGTGCCCCTCCCCCCCTCACACCGCCGAGGCCCCAGCGTGGCTCCGCCTCCTCCCGTTTGGGGACTGGCACATTTTACCTATTCGGCCTCAAATCCATTCCCAGATGGTGCTCGCCAGGGACATGCCCCTGGCCCCCACGCAGCCGACACAGGCCAGATGGGCTACTTCCTTCCCTCCCACCTGCGCAGGGCTGCCCACCAGCCTCCCCTCCCCCACACTGACCTCCTGGGCCAGCTCGGGGACAGTCCTTCCGGCTTCCACGGGCTGCTCCCCAGCCCGGTCCTCCCTGGCTCGGCTGCCTCCTGACCCCGCACGCCAGCACCTGGTCTGTGCCGATCGCCCATCCGTCCAATTACATGTGCATTTATCGAGCGCTGAGTGCATGGTACCGGGCAAGCCCCAGAGAGGGAGGAGGCTTCCCTTGCAGGGAGGGTTCATTGCCATGCGGCCCGTGATTTCCTGCTTTCTGGCAGGTGGTGACGGGTCCCTCGAAGGGCGCTGGGGGACAGAGGCAGCGGCTGCCGGCCTCCCCGGTCGCCCCCCTCCCCGCATCCAGTTCTTAGCCCTAAGCTCTCGCCGCTGAGATGGGGGGCGGTGGGCACGCAGCCCTCACTGCGGGTCCTACTGTGCGCCCCTCGCTCCCCGCCGTGGCCAGGGTCCGCGCACCCCTGTAAAGGACTGGAGGGCAAGCGCGCCACACGGCTCCCGTCACGCCTTCCCACCCTGCCACCGCCGGAAGTCGGCACAGGGGACGCGAAGGCCCCGGCGTCTGCGCCAGTAAAAACTGGTTCACGTTCACAGAGATCCGAATCCCATGGAATGTTCACGCGCTGGGAACAGTCTTCTCTTTGGATTTCCTTCAACCGTCTGAATAGAAACACTCTTCGTTTACAGGCTGCACAAGAACGTGGTGCTGGAGTTGGGGCAGGGGCTGTCCTGCGCTGACCCCTGCTGCGCGGTCGGCCCCGTGGGAGGTCCGAGGGTGGTCCCGGGACCCTGCTCCAGGAGCCTGCTCACATGCGACGTCGGGGCTGGCCACCAGAGCGCCCGGAGCAAACTCCGTGCCCCTTACGGAGTGGGGGTGCGGGGTGAGTTCGATTCTGCATCCCATGCCCAGCCCCGAGTCCTGGGGTCACCGCGTCTGCGCAGCCCAGTGTGACCGGGCTCCCGACTGCTCTGCAGGGTCCTTCAGGCTAGGGCAGAGGTTACGCTGTTCTCTCCAAGATCTTGGAAAGCAGCGACGCAGAACAGGAGATCCACACTCCCCAGTGAGCTGTCCCCGGTCCTCCGGGCAGGACAGCTGCCTCCAGGTGGGGGCTCCTGTGCCCGTTCCCTGTGGGAGCCCAAGCTCCAGGGCAGCAGGGCCCCTTGTCCCGCGGCCACGCCCGGAGCTGGAGCAGCCCCTGACCGGACCTCAGGAGAAGATGAGACCCGTTCCATGGCACCGGAGGGAGCTGACCGCCCTGTCATTCCAGTGGTTGGTTATTCATTCAACAAACCTTTATTGTGTGCCTGGGTCGCCCGTCCTAGGGGCATAAACCCGGGAAGCAAACAGACACTTCTGCCTTCACAGAGTTTGCGTTCTAGAATCTTCTTCCACATCACGGCAGGAAAACCCGGCTGCTGGAGGCAGTGAGAGCCTGAGGCGGTCCTCTTAAGTCCCTCACCTGCCCACCCAGCTGCAGAGGGGCTCCGGGGTCAACCCCTCCCCAGGGCACTGTTCCGGTCTCCTTGCAGGGTGCTTGAGCGCTGTCCCCTGGCGCTGTCCGTCCTCCAGCCAACCTCCATCCCTCCTGCCGTCCCCCATGCTGGCCGGCGCCTTCCACGACAGATCCTAGTGTGGTCACCCAGGCAGAGTGCGGTCAGCCGCCAAAGTTCTCCCCGCACCCGCCGCGCCTCCGCTCCCCATTCCGATCTCGCTGTGCAGGCGGACATCTGGGCAGCCCCAGTGTCTGTGGTTGGCGATGGCCGCTGCCCAAGACAATGTGAGTTATTTCCCTTCCATGGCTTCCTGGAAATTCACCTGCAGAGCTCCGAGAGTTTGGTCTGCCTTTTCTTGATTGGTAGTAAATACAGAACTTCCTTAAATCAAATCAGACTGTGTGAACGTGTATGGACCTTCATTAACATCCCAGAGACCTTCTAGGATGGTGGGAGCTGCCAAGGTAAATAAGACATGGTTACCAGGGTGCCTGGGTGGCTCAGAGGGTTAAGCCTCTGCCTTCGGCTCAGGTCATGATCCCAGTGTCCTGGGATGGAGCCCCGCATCGGGCTCTCTGCTCAGCAGCGAGCCTGCTTCCTCCTCTCTCTGCCTGACTCTCTGCCTCCTTGTGATCTCTGTCTGTCAAATAAATAAATAAAATCTTAAAAAAAAAAAGACATGGTTACTGACCTCGGGAGAGCAACCATCAGGCTGCCAGCTGGTGACTTAGTGACTGGTAAGTGTGAGTCCTAAGCCAAAGGCAACAGGGACAGGTGGTGCCTGGGGCCAGGGTGATTGGAACATGTCCACATGCAGGAGATGAGGACAGCGGGCTCTGCGCCAATGGACCCCCTGAGGTTCTCGGCGGTTCCCAGGACATCTCAGGACTAGGTCTGGATGAGCCACAGGACAGAAGGTACATTCGGAAAATGCGCATATCCTTCCAGTTACAAGAATAGAAAATAAAGGGTAAAAGTCTAAGGAATAACATTTAAATTGTCAATAATACTTCTACCGAGAGATAACCAGTTACCAGTGTTGTGTATTTCCTGCTTTTTAAAATTTTATGTAAGGTGTAGAATTCTCACATATTAGAGCCTGCTCTAAAGCAGAACTTTATTGACTGCACGGTATGTGTGGCTGGTGTGCCTCAGTGCCTTTGCACACCCGTCTGTTGTTGGGCATTGACATCGTTGAATTTTATTATTACAACCCACACTTGTGAGAACTCCCTCCTATAGGAGAGTTTCCCTGCACTTTCACTGTCCCCTCGACTAGACTCCCCCAGGTGGGATTACCTATCAAAGCTTACAGTCATGGCAAAGCTCTTTTCCATACAGCACTGGCTGCCCGCAAAGGAAATTCCAAGTTCCTCCTCCAAACAGGCGAGGAGGACTCCTCTCAGTGTAATCGTCGTGTTGAACGTCGGCACTTGCATGTGAGTGCGTGTGTGTGGGAGCATGTGGGTTCCTGAGTGTGAGTGTGTGTGAATGTTTGTGCATGAGCATGAGTGTGCGCATGTATGAAAGCATGTGCGTGGGTGAGAGCGTGTGCACAAGTGTGTGCATGAGAGTGTGTGGCTGATGGTGTGACACGCGTGGGAAACATGTATGTGCACATGTGTGATTGCACATGAGTATGTGCACGAGTGTGTGCATGTGTGTGAGTGTGTGCAAGTGAGATGCATGTGAGCATATGTAGGTGTGTGTGCATGTGTGTGAGTGTGCATGGGCGGGTGTGTGCAAGCACGCATGGGTGGGTGTGCACGTGCATGCAAGTGTGCACGGGTGGGTGTGCCCGTGTGCATGCATGTGAACGTGCATGTGTGTGTGAGTGTGCATGGACAGGTGTGTGCGTGCATGTGCGTGCATGCATGGATGGTTGTGTGCGCGTGTGTGCATGCCAGTGTGCGTGGGCGGGTGTGTGCGTGCATGGGCGTGCGAGCGTGTATGGGCGGGTGTGTGCAAACACACATGGGTGGGTGTGCGCGTGCGTGTAAGTGTGCACGGGTGGGTGTGCCTGTGTGTGCATGTGAACATGCATGTGTGTGTGCAAGCATGCATGGATGGTTGTGTGCGTGCATGTGCATGCCAGCGTGCGTGGGCGGGTGTGTGCATGCGTGTGCGTGTGCGTGGTGGGGGTGTGTGTGCGCGTGTGCATGAGCGTAGGAGTGAGGAAAGATGAGTTGCAGAAAAGCATGGATGACCCAGTTCTGCGGAGACGCCGCTGCCAGGCTGTCCCGTGGTTCTGTCCGCCAGCGGGTCACTGAGTCACAGGACACCAACGCCACCGACCTAAGGCTCGGACTCGGATCCACCTCCTACCGCTGCGCTGTCCTTCCTGCTCCCAGATTTTGGTGGAAATCGCGGAGTTTGGAACCGTGCTAGCGACCCGGTCTCGACGGCGAAACGTGCCCGGCGTGTGCTTTGCCTTCCTGCTGCCCCGCGCCTCTGGACTCAGCTCCGCTCTTCTGTCCCCTTTGCAGGGTGTCGGCGGGTAACGTGACAGCCTTTCCTGTGATGCGTTGAGTGCCGCGTGCGGTATTTCTAATAGGTCGTGACATTTAAAAGCCAGGAAGCAAGTCCTTGTAGATCAACGTGGTCAAGCAGATGTGCACTTTAAAGCGCTCCCTGTTCCCGTGGCGGAGAAAAGCAGGGCCTGGAAGTGGAGAGTGAGGAGAACGAGAACACAACACGCCGCGTCTCTGTCGACAAGAAGAGAGGGCGGCGGGGCTGCCGGCGGCTGCCGAATCCACGGGTCCCCGGGGTCCAGTCCGGCAGGAGCCGCGCCGGCCGGGCCTCAGCCTCCCTCTGATCGTGGGTAAGAAGGGGTTGCGCCAAGCTCCCGGGGCCTGTGGCTGGGGCGTGGCACCGCCTGCCCGCTGGGGCCGTGTTGTTACCAGAAGTCGTGGGCCGTGGGGACGGAGGGACCGACTGGAGGCCAGAACCACTAGATCCCCGCTTGGGCTGGTGGAGGGGCCGAGGGCAGAAGGAGAGGCAGAGAACAACACCCGCCCTCGCCACCCGTGCCTGAAAACCCAAATTCCAAACCATGCGAAGGGACCAAGCATCCCAAATGTGGCACCAAGTGCTTTAAAATACAGGCCTTGCGGGTGTCTGGTGGCCAGGTGGGCGCTCTCTCCTCGCCCTCCACTGGGTTGTGCAAAATCAGGCCAGGTTGCGATCCTCGCTATATACTCCGTTCTTTCCAGTGGTGACACTTGAGAACATGTTAGGGCTCAACTGTGCCCCCAGGACCCGTATGTGGAAGCCCCAGGCCCCCGGACCTCAGAGTGTGACTGTTTGGAAATGGGGTCAGGGACTGAGATAAAATGAGGTCACTGGGGTGGGCTGTCCTCCCACGGGACGGGCGTCCTCATGGGGACATCAGGACACAGACCTGCACAGAAGACAGCCACGTGAGGACACAGGAGGAGACGGGGCTGGGAGAGGCCTCGGGAGAGCAGCCCTGTCCGGTCTGGACCTCGGGCGCCCACCTCCAGGAGTGAGGAGTGACTGTCTGGGGTCGAGCTCGAGTCTGGGGCCGCTACTGCAGCCCCGCTGACTGCGGTGGTCCGGACGTCGCCCCTGGAGACTCGGCTCGTGTTGGAGCAGAGCGCGGTGCTTCCTGCACTTGCCATGCACACATCCCGAGAGCCTGCCTGCCCCACCCGCCCCAGGAACTGGGAGGGGGGCCCCGGACGCGTGGGGACACCACCAGGGACAGCCCAGAACCTTGGGTTCTTGCTTTCTCTTCTTGGCTTTTCTTCTGTTGCTGCAGCATATTTTCAAGTGACTTCCAAGAAAGGTGCAAACCCAGATGCTTCTGGAAGCTTCTGTGCGTCTGGCAGGCCCTCGGCGCGGCTTCTGCCTGGGTGCAGAGCTCAGGCTGGGCCAGCCTGGGAGTCTGGAATTCCTGGCGACCCTCGGACCCTGCTGGGTTCTGTTCCCTCTGCGGGCGGCCTGCTGGTTTTCTGTGAAAGCTTCTAGAATCCTGCCTTTATCCTCGGCATCCTCCCAGTCTAACTAGGGGCCCGCCTGGTCGGTCCGTTGCCATCAGTACCGTCACCTCCTGGTGGCCTCCAGGACGGCAGCTTCTCCGTGTTACTTCAGGGGCGGACCCGAAACCCCTTCCGGTCCAGCCGCGGCCGTCCTGCTCCCACGTTCTGTCTGGCTTCAGCCTCAACTGCTTTCTGTGCTGGCTCTCGGCCCCATTTTCCCCCGAAACGTGAGTATCATTAGTCAGTGTGGTTTCTGAAAGGTCGCTCTCGCTCTCCGAGTGTCCCTTTCTTGTGGTATCTGAGTTTTACATTTGCTCCATTTTCCTGAAAAGCTCTGAAAACCCAAACTCAGAGGCTCTGGAAAGAGCCCTTCTGTGCAGAGCCGTCGACTTTCTTCGGAGGTGGGCGTGGGTGGGCTCTCTCGGCTTTGCCCTCACGCTCTGGGCTCTCCCCGGTTGCCTCCTGGGCTCGGAGTGGCCTCTATAGGGCCCTGATGGTGTGGGTCCACCTCCCGGAAGTCGTGGAGCTCCCACCAGTCCACTCTTCGGGGGCCCCCTGGGTTCTGCCTCTCGGTGAGTGGCTTGTACAGGCTCATCCTGCCAGAGTGACCGGGTGACAGGAAGGGGAGACATTGAGGGACCTGACTGCACACCGGAGGTGGCGCTGGGGCTGGTGCTGGGTGTCTCTGCCACGCCACGCCCGGTCTCATTATTTGTGGTGACCTTGAGCTCAGTCTGCCAACTTGGACCTTAGGGCACTGACCTTGACCTCAGGGCACCAAACTTGTCCTCGCACACTGATCTTGACCTTAGTTCATGGACACTGAGCTCAGTGCACTGGCCTTGAGCTCAGTGCACCGACCTTGAGGTCAGCACACTGACCTTGAGCTCAGCGCCCTTGGGCGGACCTCCAGGGACCCCTGCCTGTGCCTTCCCTCGCGCTGTCCCCACGTCCACACACACCTGACTCCCTGCCTCAGGCCACCCACTCGCCCGGGCACACCTTTTCTTCCTTCTGTGCGCGCGCTCTTCTCCGTGCTTTTAAGGGGCCGTTCAGCGTGGTCTCTGCAGGGGTGAAGCGAAGACGAGACCCACTTTTACTGCCTCGAGCACAGGTGACAAGAAGGTGTCTCATTGGGGTCTTAGTGTCCGTTTCTTGGCTTGCTTTTCCTCTGAGATGTCCTAGTCACTTGTCTTCTCTTGGGACATGACTCTGCATCCTTGACAATACTCTGGTCTTCATGTTCTTTAGCTGATCCGAGCTCTTTATAGACAGGAAGTTGATCACCGCTATTATATCTGCCACAACGGCGCTCACAGGGCGGCTCGGGAATGCGAAGGAGAGTCGAGCCACGGCGAAAACCACGTCTTGACCAGTTCCCGCCTTCTTTGCGCCTCACCTGGGATCCCAAAGCCGTTCACGGCTCCCCTTGAACTTAACCCAAACGTCTCCCGCACACCATTTTGAGAGCCCCCCACGCCGCCACCGCCTCCTCTGCAGAGTAGGAGGGAAGCCGGTGCATCCCGGGGAGTCTGGGTTGCCAAGGGACAACGTCCCGTGCTCCCGGTAGTTACCTGTGACTTGAGAACTTGTTTTTACATTTGTCAGAACCCGGTGGTACCAATCTGGCTCAAGAAAAAGCCACTTGACAGCCTTCCGTGTGAGCGCGTATGGCCTAATTACGTAAATCAGCTATTTGTGCCCCAAACTGAGGTTTGAAAGCCGTTCTGAGACCTTCAGCTGCTCCCCACGAGCCGCAGAGTCACTCCCAGGAAGCCGAACGGCCGAAAACACGCAAGAGTCACCACGCCGTGACGGTCGGCTGCCTGCCCTAGGAGTCCACCCTGTGTCGCCGTCCTGTCAAGTGGGTTTGTCCCACCCCCTCCCCGAGTACCCAGGCGGCTCCAACGAGGTGACCTGTGACCCTGTCAGCTTGGGCGTCCGCGACAAAGCCCCATGGATGCGCGGCTTAAACAACACACAGTCACTCCACAGCCCTGGAGGCTGGACGTCCCCGATCCAGGCGCGGCAGGGCCGGTCCCTCCCCAGGCCTCTCCAGGGTGTGCAGACGGCCGTCTCCTCCCCGGCTCCTCACTGGGTCGACCCTGCGTGTGTGTCTACGTCCTTATGTCCCCTTCTGATGAGGACCCCAGTCACCCTGGAGTAAAGCCCACCCTAGGGACTTCGTTTCGTCTCGATCACCTCTTTAAGACCCTTCTCCAAGTACAGAGCTGTTCTGAGGTCCTGGGGTTTGAGAGGGGACACAGTCCAGCCCATAGGGACTTGTGTGCCACGTGTACACCCTACAAGTCTACAGATATTTGGAACGAGTCCCTAAAGGAGTGAGGTAAGGGACATAGAAGATCCGAGTCCCTCGCCAAGAGCTAGTGGTCACCAGGGCAAGGGCTGCAGTTGGGGTCAGCTCGTGGTCCAGGAGCCAGGCCTGTGGCATCTGGGAACAAGGTCCTCCCTTCCCCTGTAATGCTTGGCATCACTATATCTCAATGATCAATGGTCATGGTGGCAGCGGTGCTCTTTGAACCAGATTTCCCCAGTCTCCCCTAAAACAGCAGCAAGCTGGTGACCACAGAGGACGATGCCATTGGCCCATGAAATTTTATGACCGGACGGTCTGGAGACGGCTCAGGACTTAAAGCTCTCCAGCTTGAGGTGGGAGGTGACCCGAAGTGTTGGTCCACACCCTTAGACGGAGCAGGCCCTCCAGTGCACCCCGATCACCCCTCTAGCTCCCCGAAGCCTCACACGTCTGGTCTGTCTGCATCGTGGGGAACTCTTACTGCCTTGGCCACAGTGAGCCTCAGAACATGACCGCGCTCAGGAAGGAATTCTGGCCTCGACTCCCCGTCATCTTGCTGTGTGACCTCGGGGGAGTCCCCTCCAGCATGAGACCTGGTGTTCCCATCTGGAAAATGGGATGTTGGGCTTGGAGGGCTTTTGGGTTTCCCGTGTCAGGAGAGAGGTGTTTGCGCCAGCCTCTGTGTCCTCCGTCTGTCCTTCCCACCCCCATCCCTGCCCCCCCCCCCCCAGCACGCAGAAGCAGGGCTGGGGGTGATGCTGGGTCTCGCCACAGGGAGTTCCTATGAGTCCCCTTCCTATCAGGAGGTTGGCACTTGCCTCAGGGGCCAAAACTTGGAAATCATTGAGCAAACTCCTCTGGAATGAATGGCTTGACTTCCTCTCCAATGTTAATTAGTGGGAAGGGAATACTTTTCTTATGCATCTAAAACTTGGTTTAGAAAGGTCTGTCTACTCCACCTGCAAACAGGAAATCCTGATTTCTCCTAGCAAAGCAGTGCTCTGTGCCTCACAGGACGAGAGCGGGATCGCTAGGTCACGTGACTGTCCCGTTGCGACCTTCCGGAGGCCCCTCCACAGCGGTTTCCACGGTGGCCGCACCAGCTTGCCTTCCCACCGAGAGTGCACGAGGGGTCCCCTTTCTCCACATTTTTGCCAGCACGCGTCTCGTGACTTCTTAGAGACTAGCCGTTCCGACAGGTGTGAGGAGATGTTGGATTGTAGGTTTTGACTGGCATTTCCCTGATGATAAATGACGTTGAGAGTCTTTTCACGAGTCTGTTGGCTGTCTGGATGTCTTCTTTGGAAGAAATGTCTTTTTAGGTACCTTGCCCATTTTTAAGTGGGTTTTCTGGCTTGTTTGTTTGCTATTGAATTATATAATTCCCTTATATATTCTGGATATCGTCCTCTTATTAGATGTACGGTTTGCAAATATTCTCTCCCTTCCCGCAGGCTGCCTTTCCGTTCTGTTCCCTCCGCTGTGCAGTAGCTTTTCCGTGTGATGTCGTCCCACTTGTTTATTTTTGCTTTCGCTGCCTTTGCTTTTGGTGTCGGAGCCAAGAAATCACGGCCAAGACCGATGGCGAGGCGTTTTTCCTGATATGTTCTTCTAGGAGTTTTCTGGTTTCAGGTTTCACATTCAAGTCTTTAATCCATTTTGAATTGATTTTGTGTGTAATGCACCCCCGTGTGTGTTGTAGCGTCCTCCACAATCACCAAGTTAGGGAAACCGCCCGAGTGTCTGTGGACGGAGGGGCTCGGTGAGGAAATGTGTTCTGTATAGTAAATGTGGTGGAAGATACACATAGGATGGGATGTTTTTATCCATAAAAAGAAGGAACTAGTGCCATTTGCGACAACGTGGATGAACCCGGGGGCGTTATCCTGAGTGTAATAAGTCAGACAGAGAAGGGTAAACCCTGCGTGGTGTTACTCAGGTGAACTCTAAGTACAATGGCGGAGCTCACAGAAGCAGAGTGTAATTGCGGTTGCCCGGGCATGGGGATGGTGGGGGTGGGAGGACGCTGGCCAAGGAAACTGACCTCCAGTCACAAGGTAAGCGTAGGGAGCGACCCTGCAGCCCGGCGGCCCTGGCTAGCCACACTCACCACATACTGGAAATGGCGGACAGACTCCATCTGCGACGTTGGCACGGAAAGAAAAGAAAAGAAAAGGTAACTATGAGAGGTGATGCGTTAATTAATTATTTCCGTGTGTGCGTCTATTAAATTGTCACAGTGCACACTTTACGTACATGGCAATTTTGTCAAATGCACCTCAGTAAAGCTGGAAGAAAACAGCAAAGTCAACAGACACTCAGACTTCATTACTTCTGGTTATTTTATTACGTCTTACTGTCTTCTCAGGGTTATTTCTGCGTCGATTGCCTCTCTGGTGGACAGACTCTGTAAGGGCACACGACGTGCATTCCTTTATTGCTGTATTTTTTCCCGAGAGGTGATCGTTAAGGTTTTGCAAGCGCACGACTGGTTATGCTCTTAAAACACCTTAGGTCACTTTCTTGCTTGGGAATTGTCCTCGGCCTTTCCCTGACGGGAAAGGGGTGACTTTAATCTCGGTGGGTCATCCAGGAATTGGTCTCCATTGGCCCTAACTTCTTGCCTTCTGCTACCATCCCTGTTTTCTTCTCCAGGTATACATTCATTCCAGCCCCACGAAGCTCTGACTGATGATAACATCCAGCCTTGACCCCCCACTCAAGGGCTAATTGCCCAAGTACAGTCTAAGTTGAATATTAAGGAGATGTGTACAAGGGTCACATGGCGACGGGTACCTTTATGTCGGTGGGCTAGGCTACGAGGCCCAGTTTTTTTGTCAAACAGAGGTTGCTGTGAAGGTATGTTTTAGAGGTGGTTAACACATACATCATGCACTCTGACCTCGAGTAAAGCACCTCATCGTCTGCACTGTGGGTGGGCCTTGTCTGGTCAGGTGAAGGTGCTCAGAGTACAGACTGAGGTTGCCGCAGAAGAAGTCCTGCCTGAGGTTCCGGCTCGCTGACCTGCTCTGCGGACTCTGGCGGCCCCACCATCACACGAGCCAGTTCCTTAAAATCTCTCTCTTGCTGCCAACATTCTGTTAGTTCAGCTTCTCCGGAGAGCCCTGACGGATACATCGAGGAGAGATCACTGACCTGAAACACAGAGAAAAAGATGAAGGAAGGAAGAGGCAGAGCTGCCGGGCAGCGTCAGATGGTGATGTGTGTGACCTGGAACATGAAGAACAAAGAATCCCACAGCTGGAAGGAGCGTAAGTAACTTCTAAGACACAACCGAGGGAACTCATTGCCAGCGGCCATGTCACAGCAGAACGTTAGGAGGGACACTCCAGGTAGAAGGGAGGTCACGTAGATCAGACACCTCCTCGCAGTGATGCTGGACAGGGTGCGTCCGAAGGAGGGACACAGCTTCTGTCGGTCTTGCCCTCAGTGTATCTGAAGCATAATTGTTTTCCAAATGAATAGCAACAAAGTGTAGGGTGACTAAGTGAAGAAAATGATAGCAAGGCAAAGGGACAATTTGGGGACAGGCAGCACCTCTGTGCACATGACTGGTAAGGGATCACTCTGAAGGTGAACTAGGATTAGTTAAAACTATACAGTGTAATCTCCAAGGCAACAAATAAAATTCTAAAAAGAAGTATGTGTGCTAAGAAAATATAATACCCAGTCATATAAAATGCTCAATCAAAACCACAAAAACCACCAAAAGAGGGGGAAAAAAGCAAATAAGCAAATAATATAATTAGAAGACTGCCACAAAGATAGTAGGTATCAGTGCAACCATCTCACTAATCACTTTGACTGAGATAATTAAAAGACAGGTTCACAGAGCGAACTGCCAGAACCCAGCTGTATATTGTCTTCAAGAAACCCGTATTCAACATAGATATTTAGGAAGATTTTAAGAAAGGCACGGAGAAAGAACTGCCATGCTGCTAATCAGAGACTAATCAAAAGAAAGCTGGAGGAACTGTATTAATTTCAGATGATATTGACTTCGGAACGTGAAGGAGGTTTGGGGATGAAAAGCACCATAACGATAAAAGGGCTGATTCTCCCAGGAGCCAAGGTAGCACTAAACACCTACGCACCTGTGAAAAGTACACCAAACACATAAGGCAAATAGAACTGCGTGGAGAGGCACGCACACCTACACCTGCAGTTGGAGACGCAATTCCCTTTGTCGGTAGGTGACGCACCAGGCAGGGCAAGGTGCATTCAGTGCAGACGACCTGTAGAACAGTAGTGATCACCTGGGTCTGACGGACACCTGTGGAGCTCTCCCCGCAACAGCAGAACTTGCCGTGCATTCCCCACCACAGACCACGTTCTGGGCCGTACAACACGCCTCAGCTGATTTAAGAGAATAGAAGTCGTACAGAGGATGTGTTCAGACGACAGGGGAAGGAAACTTGGTGTGAATAACAGGATGATGGATGGAAAATCCCCAAATATATGGAGAGTTAGGAACACACTTCTAAATAATCCATAAGTCAAAGAAGACTCCAGATAAACTGCACAATATTTCAAACCAAATGAAAATGAAAATTATGAAAATTTGCTGGGAGCAGTGCGAACATTGCTTCCTACGACATTTTTCATACAGAAGAGAAGCCTTAAATGAATAATCTGGGCTACGAGAACCAAACTCAAGAACCTACGGAAGACAAAATAAACTGGGAGCAAGCAGAGGGAGGGAGGTGGAGAAGACAAGAACAGAAAATCAGCGAAATTAAAACTACAAAAGCAACAGGGAAGACACCCCTCACACACACACTCACACTTGCGCACCCCCACATGTACACTTCACAACCACATACACACTTGCACACCCACATGCACATCCACACCCACAACCACACCCACAACCACATACACACATACACATACCCCACAACCACATAAACACTTGCACACCCATGCACACACCCACAACCACACACCCGCATGCACACATGCACCCACACCCACAACTACATACTCACACGCACACACACGTGCACACCCCCCATACACACATGCACACACCCTCAGCCGCATGCATGCACGTCTATACCCCACAACCACATACACACTTGCACACCCCCCACACCCATACCCACATACACATGCGCACACATGTGCACCCCCCACAATCATAGACACACATATGCGTGCACACATGTGCACACCCCCACACACATGCACATACATGCATGTGTACACACCCATACCACACTACACCCACATGCACATACCCACACCCTCCACCGCTCCCCACACAGGTGCACACAACCCACACCACTCCACACGCTGCCCTCCCACTGCTCCCCCCGGGCGCCCCCTGCCTCAGTGCCCCTGGCTGAGCCTTGCCTGGGTCGGGCGCTCGTCAGGGGACGGGAAGGGCGAGCTTCTCGTCAGCCGCCTGTGGTTATGGTCTGGCCGCATTCTGAAGGGAAGGATCTTCGTCTGCTGGGCGGGTGGGGTGGGTGCTTCCTTGTTCTGGCTGAGCCGTGGCATCCAGAGGAAGGAGTGGATATAACTCTTGTTTCCAACAGAGACAAATTAGGGCCGATTTTGTTCTCTTCGCCCTCTCTGAGAGTTATGATGGACTCATGGATTTTTTTACAGACGGCACGCGTCTGAGTCAACCAGTCATTTTTCTTGCTGTCTCCCGGTCTTCCCCACTCGGCCCCGTGGGGCCTGCGAACCTTCCTTACTCCTCACTCGGGATTGGTCACGTCAGACGCTCTGGGGAGCAAATCTCAAGGCTGTGTTTATTCCAGTTAGACGTGATCTATGTTCAAGGCTGTTACGGTAGCATTTTCGGCCCAGGTTCAGCCCAGGGCCGACCATTTACTCCAGCCTGGAGGTTCATCATTTCCCACGATGTGCCAAAATATTCCCCCTCGCTTCAGCAGGCGGCGAGCGAGAGCACGCACAGCGGCACCGCGTTGGCTTGTCCTAGCGAGCGTCCGGCCTGCTCCTCCTAGCCTCAGGGGGGACACTTGGGCTCCAGCCATCACGGCACCTTCCAGGCAGGAATGCACGGCTGACTTCTGCTCACCTCTCAGTGCTCTTCAGGGGGCGGGGAGTTTAGAAAAAGGCAGCGAACCGTTTGACTTTTAATTGTTTTGGAAAAAATTATATATATATATATGTCATATTATATATATATATATAATTTTCAAAACCCTTCTGAAATATTCTGAAGGAAAAAATAGAGAAGGGAAAGCTCTGCACATACATCTCAGGGAACAGTCTGACTGTCAAATCTTTTATTCATTTTTCCTAAATTGGAGACCTCAAGAATAATTTATGACGTTTGTCAACAGGTCCTGCTTAAGGAAAGATTTAGCTACTGTTTTATGTCCCTCTCGGGGGCATCCTGCCTCTAGGGCATACAGGGTCAGCCGAGAAGTAGAATCAGGGAGCACAAGCTCTGGGCAGTCGTCACCCCGGGGCCCCCGACAATCAATCAGGAACTGGGAAGGAAGTTCCGGAAGGTTCCGACACTCCTGCACACATCCTAGGGCTTTAGTGAAGCCAGGGCTTATGGAGAATGTGCAGATCTCAGAAAAGACATGACCACTTTTTTGAGTAAAATCTGGGAAAAAGTAACAGACCATAAAGATTTTACCTAATAGCGGCCGTGTCTCCACAGAGCATCAGAGCCACGGTCACCGCGGGCCAGGTGCGCCTGTAAGGACGGGAAGCTCGGCTCCCCACCCACAAACTAGGAAATTTGCTCCGTGCACAGTGGATTGTATCCACAGAAGGGGATTCCGGAAGGGGGTTCCGGATCCGGAGGACATGGCGCTCACGAGATGAGCTGTCACCAAAGGACAGATCCCGCACGGTTCCACTCTGCGAGGCCCCTGCTTTCAAACCCACAGACACAGAGAGTAGGGCTGAGTGAGGCGAGCAAGCTGCTGGGCTCTGCTGGACATGGCCGTGCCCACAGTCAGCACTACGTCAGTTGAGAGGCATGTGGAGTGCTCTTATCACGATAAAAATGAAAATTGGAAACTAGGGAGAGACGAAAGTCCTTCCAGGCCTGATTCCGAGGCCGGGGTGCTCCATCCGTCCTGTCGCTTGGGGGGTGGAGGGGGCCCTGCCTTAGTGTCTACCTGGGTGCCTGTGCCCTGAGATCAAAGAACATTGCCAGGGTTGTACCTAGAGATTATTTGTGGCTTATCTGACATAAGTTGCAAATGTCTGTTTCGTTCCGTCTCAATTACATCTCCACGGCGACTCGCTCTCCTTGTCAGTGCTTTGAGGTTGCGGAACTCCTTTCAGCTACATCGCGCCTTCCACTTCCGGGGTCGTGCACCTGCAGCCGGGCACCAAGCTCCCGGCTCCCTTCCCGTGCCCGTCGACCTTGCATTGACGAGAAAACATGCTCAGCATCAGCACTGGGAGCTGGTCTACTGCCCACGTCCCGGCCTCACGCGGGCAGGGGTTGCCCCAGGACTGGGTTCCTGCGGGTGCACACTCCCCCCTTCTATGGAGGAACTCCCATCCCCGTTTGTCAGGATTACATTGCATCTCCTGTTCCATAATGTTTGTTTTTTTTATTATTTGTTAAGATTTTACTTACTTATTTGAGAAAGAGAACACGAGTGAGAGAACACATGAGTGGTGGGGGAGGGGCAGAGAGAGAAGCAGGCTCCCCACTGAGCAGGGAGACCGATGCGGGACTCGATCCCAGGACCCTGAGACCATGACCTGAGCCGAAGGCAGATGCTTAACGACCGAGCCACCCAGGCGCCCCTCAATGACTTCTTAACGTGCTGCTCATGGAAACGCACAGAGAGCGAGCCCTACAGTCATTTTTACCTCCTTCCCCTCAGCCTTGCACTAATGCTCCAAGCGTCCCGGGCGGGAGGGGTGTTTAGTGACATTCACGCACAAGGAAAGAATCATCAAAAGGGTGAGATCCATTTCAAACGGATTCAAATTCAATAATGATCCATTTCAAGTCAGAATTTCCTTTTCTGCTCATAATTAATGTTGTTTCTTCAAAGAGCAGCCTTGACACTTAGAGGAATAAATATTTCTTCCATTATTTCTCTAATGTATTCAGCGCGTTCCTTTAAGCGGCGGAGCGTTTCAATAGCGCTCTTGGTGTTTCTGTCGATTTGCATAATCCCGTTGCCAACGGGATATTGAAAACGGCGCTAGAAATAAGTAGGCTTCACTCAGTAAATTATTTATAAAATCAACATGAATTTTGGGGCCTTTCTCCAAATGAAAGTACGATCTCAGGGCCTCAAATAAAGGGAGCGTGTTTTGACGGCACCCAGAGAACCCGCCGTTTCCGAACGTGAGACGGGAGCACGACAGGCCAACAAAGGTCACCAAGGTCCCTTCGCCGCGTGGCCAGAAGAGCACCATGGCGCGACGACGACTTTGACGTCAGCGGGAATCCCCGCAGATGCCCTCCGAGCAGGAGCCCACGGAATCCAGGAGGCAGGGCCGCCGCGTCCCGCCAGCAGCCGTCTAGGTGTGGACACCTGTCGTTCGCACCTTTGTGCAGATTCCCACCAAGCTTCTCTCGGTATCGTCTTCACTGAACACAGGACAACGTTCCCCGTTCACTCCTAACTCAACGAAACAATCTGCAAAAACTCACGGTGATGATTCGGGTCCCCTCTGGGAAAGAGTTTACTCACAACAGCCTTTTAGGCAAGGCTTTTTCGGGAGAAAAGTCTTGCACGAGCAAAGGGGAACTATTTCCTCATCGTGCTTGTGTCCGTGGCTGGCGTGAGCGGCGAGTGGGGGCGACCGGCGGTGCTCTCTGTGACGGTTCGCGGAGCGTCACGCTGTCGCCGTTGCTGGAGCTTTTGTCTCGGCGCCTGAGAATGTGCCTTGAGGTGAGACTCAGAAGACACTCGGGCAGCCGCGGCGGGGCCGGGCGGTCAGCGGGGCAGGAAGACCAACGTCATCACCCAGTGGAAGGCAGTTCAACGTCTGCTCTAGATGTTTGGTCTTCATGTGACCTTCTGTTAAGAAGAAACCCAAAAGTTACTTTCTGACTTTAGTTGTTACTGGCGGAGGAGCTCGTACACGTCTTGACTTGGGTGCTGGCCGGCGGCGGCTTACGGCCGGATCGTCACCGTTTCCGCATGGGGTGGGCCACTGTGTCCTGAACGGAGAGGATTCCAAGGACTTTTTTCCTGCTTACTAAGCGTCCGCTGCTCGACAGTCTTGTCACGGTACTTGCACTGGCATTCTGGAGCCTGGGGCTCTAATACACACGCTCAATATGGACAACAGCACAACGAGAATGGAAAAGACCGCGTGGGTCGTCACACGCTGCCTGGGACCGGGGTCCAGAGCAGCCCCAGGTTTGGGACTGGCCCCAGGACAGGACCGGTGAGGACGGCCAGGGCAGGAGCCTCCAGCAGCAGCGACCTGCTTATTTCCAGATGTGGGTCCTGGGGGCGCGGGGCAGCTCCGAGCGCCTGGGCTGGTCTGAGGTTGGCTCTCGTGGGAGGCCGTGACATGTTTGTGGCTTGGGGCTTGGGCCGTACCATAGCCTTCCTTCTGGAAGTTCTAATTGCAGATTATCTGTCGTGGGTTGAGAGAACGGACTATGGGACAATTCAGGTGTCCTGAGAAAGACAGTACGGGGGGGGGGGGGTGGGACGTAGCCACGGCATAAGGGCCATATCTTGTATCCACACCCCAAGTTGGGGTTCTCTGGCATGAGTGGGTTATGACACTTCCCCTGACTGTTGTGAGATAAACGTGAGGTTTAACAACAAGGTGGGCTGTGCTTCAAATCCCTGGTCTTGTCAGACACGTTGGAGGGCTCGGTGTCCCCGGATGGAAGGAGGACCTTCCCGGGCTTGCAGGGGCTGAGGCCACAGAGCTGGACTTGGGGTCTCCTTTCCCGGACTGCACACCCCTCGGGGCTGCTGTGTTCGTGGCTGGGCCACCAGGACTCCTCTGGATCTTCCGTGCCCAGGGCGCTCTGCCGCTCCATCCGAGGATGCTGTGTGGCAGGTGCACGCCACCGTTCCTGCAAAACCATCAGACCGCAGACGGGCGGGGCGGAACGAACAGCTTTGTGGCAAATCTGAAAATGAGAAACCTTCGCTTCCCCAGGAACACCTGTCAGGGCGCGGTGAGGAAGGGCATCCGGTGGGGACTAGGACAAAACCACACAAAGCACGAAATAACAAGATTAATGAGCGCTGTCCCGGCCCCCGACGCCTCCCGGAACACGTCGGAGGAGACAGAGCCCGGGGCGGGTTCCCGACAAGGAGGCAGAATATTGCTGTTGTGATGGCTCGCTCCAAACCAATCCGCGTCTTTAAGGCAAAGCCAACACTTTCAACGTCTTTAAAGGATTTGGGAATGAATGAAGCTCTCGAGAAAAGAGCCCGAAGACCCAGAGAAGACAGACGTTTGGGGCTATCAAAGCTTCTGAAACGAATCAGGATCAGGAGCTCCCGTCCTGGAAGATGGTGCCACCAGATTAAATTTACAGGAGGAGGCGTCGGCAGAGGTGTAGGCTCGCGGAGCAGAGGAAACAGGAAACAGGCCCGGTCGGAGACTCAGAGACCGAGTTTCCAAGGAAGGACTCGTTAATGAGCGTTCTCAGAACAAGTGGGGAGCAGCCTTGAGAGGGAGCATCCTGGATCCGCACCTTCTATCACCGAAATTAGATTCTGCTAAATTTAGCATAAAGAAGTACATGGAAAAGTATGATTTTAAAAACTAGCAGAAAGCATAAAATTATATCATCATGGAAGACGGGCTCCTCAGCACCAAAGCAATGAGAGAAATCGCAGAGGAAAAGTTACATTTTTAACGTGAGAATGTTAAACTCGCGTATCATTAGAAAGATCCGAAGTCAGATGGAGGAAAGCTAATTGTGGGTCCCTGCAGGGTGAGGTAATCATCGTCATTCGCGGGTCTGGGGGGCTCTGAACACGGCAATGGACTAAAAGCTCTAGGTGTAGACACTAGCAGAGCTCCTGGTCACAGCCACGTTCGGGCTCTGTGGCCCGTGGAGCCGTCCCCGACTTGTTTGTGGGAAACACCGTGATTCTGTAGAAGAACGGGACAAGGACTTGGAGGGAAGAAATTGTCCTTTCCCGGGTTATCCTTCTGTTTGAATTCTTTGGTCCTGTAAGAGGGAAGTACACACAGTAAACAGCCGTCTGATAAACGGGTCCCCTGCTTTAGGGTTTCTTTTTTTTTTTTTAAGATTTTATTTATTTATTTGACAGAGAGAGAGAGAGATCACAAGTAGGCAGAGAGAGAGGGGGAAGCAGGCTCCCCGCTGAGCAGGGAGCCCGATGCAGGGCTCGATCCGAGGACCCTGAGATCATGACCTGAGCCGAAGGCAGAGGCTTAACCCACTGAGCCACCCAGGCGCCCCTGCTTTAGGGTTTCTTAACGGACAAATGAGAGCTTCTTTGAATCTTTCAAGCCAGTTGGAGCATCTCGTAGAAACAGGGGGAAGGACGCAGGTGGTGCTCAATGCTTGCCTGATGCCGGTGCACCGCCCGACTGCCGTCTGTTCCTACAAACCAAGGGAAGCAAAGGGAGGAGGGCTGCAGCCCGGGGAGCCCCGGGGCAGGACTGTCATCCCGCCCTGGAGGACGCCGTCTGGTGGGCACCGCAACCAAGAACTAACTGAATTCTTTAGAGGAGAATTCATCCTCCCCCTAAAAACCAGGGAGAGACGCCCTCCTCCCAATCCCCAGAGCTTCTACTTCACAAAACTTGCGACGGTAAGTTCTTTCTCTGCCCTTGGAAATGCGTGGAAACCCGTTCGCAAGCACGACCAGCTTCTTGCCAACGTCACGAACCAGGGGTGTCCATCTCAAGGACCAGGAGCAACCTCTGTGGGACGGAAGCACCCAAGAGAGACTGCACCCCCCGTGCCCCCCTCCGTGTCCGCGGGATGCTGACCCCGGTGGGCGCCGTGCGGTCTCTGTGTTCCTCTCTCCATCCGGTCATGACAACAGGAGGCGTTTACTCTTCTCCTTCTAAGACCAGCCAGTGCGGGGGCCCCGGCCGAGCACGGTTCTGCGCGTCTTGGGAACCACGTGGAAGGGGGTCGTCTGCAGACCCTCTCAGGGGTGGGCTTTCTTTCCGGCTCCTCCATCCCTGGGGGCCTCCTGGGGTGCACATCCCATTCTTGTTACTGATTCTTCAAAAATAAAGCATTTTCTTTAATGCCTCTGAGAGCAGGTTTTCTGTGTTGGGAGAAGCTTCGGTGTCCCTGAGCCATGAGCTGTGTGGGCGGCGGGCACCACGAGCCTTTGCCAGGGACCAAACCCTCCCCAAATGAAGCGCCTACCACCCTTCTGTTGGGCTGTCGTGCAAATTAAATATAGTGTGCAAAATCCAGGAGTTCCGACTGCCTTGTGCTCCCATCCCCCCACCGGGCGGGGAGGCTCCAGGGGGACGTGGGGCCCAGTCCTGAAGCGATGGAGGGAAGGCCTCCCATCCACCCACCTCCGAGGCTTGCAGCAGGGAAGAGACTCCACCGCGTTTTATGTTTTCGGGAACATCTGCTGGGAAAGGTGGCCATGGAGTGCAGGCATGGTGCGCTCAGGGTGGGGAGCAGGCGTGGGTGGACAGGTGATAGCTCCTTGGGCACGTGCTGTCAGGGGTTAGCCCAGGGGGTCCCGTGCCTCCCTCCGCATCCTTACATCAGTGTGAGGCTGGTCCGCCCTCGCTGGTCCAGAGGGGCCCGCAGGACACGCGCCATGGTTAAGCGAAGTGGAGAGTATGTGTAAGTCAGGCGTCGGCAAGAGGCCAGGCTGGGAGGGAGAGGGACGTCCTGCTGACAGCGCTTGGCGCCTTCTCTTGTGGTGGGGGACAGGGAGGGGCCCCTTCGCCTGGCAGACCCACCTCCTCCGGGAAGACCCCCACCCTTGGGATAGAGGGGCTGAAGCGACCCGTCTCCTGGGGTCTCCCCAAGGAGAGGCCTCCAAGGGTCAGGCCCCTTCCCCCTCCCACGGCCTCACAGAGCCCCCTGCTCGCAGGAGGAACACAACACTTTTCATCAGATTGGGCTGAGCCCAGCAGAGATTTAACTGGCTCCCCGGGAACCCCGTTCTGCCTCTGGGGTCCCGGAGAGAACTATTTTTAGTGACTATTTTAGTTTTGTTTTCTAAGGTGAATGAATGTGGCAAAGGCCCGCTGGGGTCTCTCTGGTCACGATGCTCCTGCAGCCAGAACCGGCCCCGCTGTCTGGGGGGGTCGGCAGCTCCTTCCGCTGTGCCCCCCCCCCCCCACTGCTGGGGGAAGCCGATGCCTAACAGACAGGATCCTCCGAGTGCAGCGGGGGTCCCGCGTTTCTGGTTCGACCTGACATGACTTCCCCGAGTTGGCACAGACCCACAGGTTAGGGCGAGGCCCCCAGGTCTGATGGCAGCCAGCAGTGGGGGCCCCATCTTTGCCCACTGGCTATGAATTCGGGGCTTGCACAACCCCTGCCCAGGCTTGGTGATTTGCTGAAACAACTCACAGAACTTGGAAGACACCACACTTGTGATCGCGGCTTTGCCACGAAGGCCACGGAGGGGCAGTGGGAGGGTGGGGAGTCCACACAGCGAGGTCGGGGAGCCGCTGTCGGGGGCATGTGTGTCCTCACCAAGCCCTGAGCTCCCAGCCTCTTCCGTGTGGTGGTCTGAGGCTCAAAGCATTGTCCTTGGTGCCCTCTGGCCAGGGCCTGGCCCTTCCCACCAGCAGTGCCATCTGTGGGGCACCTCATTCCCGTGACAAAGGACATTCCCAGGGTGCCTGAAGCTCAGGGTGCCCCCACCCTGGGACAGAGACCGGGGCAGCCTTCACTTACTTTGCAGGCTGGAGAGAGAGGTGAGGTGTAAATGAATCCCACAGTACTTGATTCCCTCCCCTGAGCCCCCCTTCCCTCCTGCTTCCTTGCTCTGCGGGGCTCTTGGGCGGCCGCTGGTTTAATTCAGCATCGGAGGAAACCGTACGAGTTCGACGGCCCGGACGTAGGAGAAGTCTCTAGCAGCGTGAGAGAGGCACGCCATCTGCTCCGCGCCCATACATGCGGCGATAGCGGGCCTGCCTCGGTGGTACGGGCTGGACCGTGCACCCCAAGTCCACATGGTGAGGCCCCAACCCCAGGACCTCGGCCGGGCCTGTATCTGGAGACTGGATTCTCACCAAGAAGTGATCAAGGCCAAGGGGGCCACCAGGACGGGCCCTGCTGCTCTCGGGCTGCGGTCCTGTAAGAAGAGGGACCAGGACACAGACACGCACGGAGGGACGACCCCGTGAGGCCCAGGGAGGAGACGGCCGTCTGCACGACCAGGAGAGGCCTCGGGGGGACCGGCTCTGCTGCACCTGGATCGGGGGCATCCAGCCTCCAGCACTGGCGACAGTGGAGGTGTGCTGTCCCTCAGCTGTGGGACGGCTTCAGGCCAGCCTGGGGGACAACAGGAGTGCCAGGCTGCTGGGTGCTGGCACGGGGCCTCTGCCTCCAGGGTCCGTGGTGGGCCGTCGTCGGCTGGGGCAGCCACGGACCGGGCTTTCTTGCGGCCCTGGAGGCTGGACGTCCCAGACCAGCTGCCGGGCGGTCGACCGGTCGACTTCCTGATGAGGGCCTCTTTTTGGCCCACCACGGGGACCCCACTCTCATGACCTCTTCTAACCCGGACCACCTCCCACACCATCTCCTGGGGGTTAGGGTTAACTTCATGAACGACCACCAGGACCCTGTGTGAGCCCAAATCTGGTGCTCGTGGGGCCCACTGTGGCTGACCCCTGCTTCAGGCGGCGTGTCCGGCGCCAGCCGAGCCCCGAGCACCGGAGGAGCCTCGGTCCTTGCTACGCACCAGCTGCTGGTCTAAGTGCTGGTCTCCGTCCCCTGCAGGCCCCCTGTCTGCCCGCGATGTGGCCGTGGGGGCTGAGCTGTGCTTGGCAGGACGTTAGGTCAAATCCAGACCTGGGAGCGACTTATTCTGTCTGTGGTGGGACAGGCCTAGTTCTCCTTCCTGGGGCTGCCAGGACCAAGGAACACAGATTTGGAAGCAACAGACGTGTGTCCCCTCGCTGTCTGGGGGGCCGCAGATCCAGGTGTCCCCGCGTCCTCCTCATAAGGACGCCCCTCTGGACTGGGGACCTTCCTAAGTGCAGGATGGCCTCGTCTCCAGGTCCTGAAGCAAGGACGCCTGTTTCCGGATACGGCCGTGCTCTGAGGTTCGAGGGGGACGTGAGTGTGGGGCGACGCCGGCCCTCGGATGCACGGGACGTCTTTCCTCCCGCCGGTGTCCTTGGGCTCCCCCGCCGTTTACCTCCACACTGAACAAGGGGCTATGAGGTCGGTCCTTGCCTTCACGATCCGGTTTTCGGAGCGTCCGTCTCCTCCGTCCACGCGACCTTCCTGTTCTCTTCCTCGTCTGTCTGTCTGTCTCTTGGCCTAACTCCTCCAGGAGCCCTGCCGTGGTGCTCGGGCCGGTGAGATTCCTGGGAAGGGCGAGCAGAGGGCCGCGGGCCCCGGGGGGGCGGGTCGGCAAGGCCAGCCTCGTGTGGTGACGCCACGTCTGGGAAGAGTCCACGCGGCCACGGCCAGGGAACGGGAGGTGCTGGTGAAGGGGAGACGGGAGCAGACCGCTGGGTGCGGCTCCCACGTCCCACCCAGAACAGCAGGGGAGCTGTGCCGGCTGCCGTACCGGGTGCGAGGCCTGTCCCCCGGCCCCGGTGGGTGGCCCCCAGCTGCGTCCCTCCCCAGCTGAGACACCTGCAGGCTAAGCTCCCCTGCTCCCCTCTCTGTGCGCACAAATCCCCGCCCCAGAGTCCACTCCGGGCCTCCCAGCCTACGGCAGGGCCTGGCCACGATAGCGTCTTGGGAGGGGGTTGCTGTGAGGACCAAAGCCGGGCATTGCCGGATATGAACCGCCCCCGCCCCGCAGGGTGTCTTCTAGGGCAGCTCGAGGGGAGGCAGGTAGATTTTGAGTGGGGGACCAGGGAGCGAGGCGAGGCCCCCCCATTAGCTGAGGCAGGCTGGCGGTCCCCGCTCAGCTCCGTGTGGGACGGCGGCCGCCTCTACTTCCTCTGTGTGCTGCGGCTCCGAGGCGGGTCGCGGCCGGAATCAGACCCCACGCGGGCAGGTGGTCTCGGAGCAGGAGCCCCGCGGGAAGCGGGTGCCGGGTACCGGGTGGCGACGTGAAAAACCACACACTTAATTGCTCCAGAAAGTGCTGCGAGCGTCAGATCTATATCTGGATTGGAATGGCTGATTGGCAAAATATTGGAGCAGATGCCGGAGGGAGCGGCTTAACGGGGGGAAGGGGGGGGGCGCCCGCTCAGTCTCCAGACTTTCTGAGCTCGGCACAATTTAATTTTTATGAAATATAACATCTCTTAAAAGGTCGAGAGCTACAATATAAGCCATTTGTAGTTGTTCGAACGGTGTTTTTCTTTTCAAGATAATTTAAAGTGATCTGTAAGGACTGGAGAGGACGGCGGTTTCCGGGAGCCTCGGGAAGGACACGCCGCCACCGCCATGTCCGCCCTGTGATTTAATTTGCCCTTCACACTAAGCCCCCCCCCCCAAATTGAATAATGGTCTTGCTCCTTTCAAAATAAACCAGGCATCACAGAGAGCCAGTGAAGAAAATTGATTCTATCATGTCTAACGAGGACAAAGCACTGCACTCGAAAGCCATAGGATTCTCGAGGCCCGTTTGCAAACATCTTCCCGGGACGCGCAGTGAATGTCAGCGGGCCGGCCCGGCCTCCTTCTCCAGGAGCCGTCTCAGGGCTGGCCCCTTTCCTTCCTGACCCCCAGCCGGCTGCCGTCGGACACAGAGGGACGCCTGACGGACTGAAATCTGGTTTCTCTGCTGGGCGGAGCGAGGATAGGCAGGGAGAAGCCACGCAGCCGGGCAGCGAGCTTGCAGAGGGACAGGTTTGCTCCGGGGCGACGGGTCCTGCCCGGCCCTGCATCCACGTGAGGAGCCGAGAGCCTGGATCAGAGGCCCCAGACGTCACAGAGCCACCTGGACGGCGTGTGGCCGGGCCCAGCTCCCCGTGTGTGAATCAGCAGGTCCGGGCGCGGCGTTCCTGGTAAATTCCCTGATGATGCTGATGCTGCTGGCCTGGGAACCACGTCGGAGAGCCACAGCTCTCGATAAACACGATGACGCTTCCTGTTCAAATACAGCAACACGCACGATTAGCCCAGAGATGCAGTCTGGAGCAGGGGACACTCCAGGAGGGAAGAGAGAAGAAAGTCATTGCTCTCTCCTGACATCACAGTCCTGACGCAGAACGGGGCCAGGACCCGTGACCGTGTGAGAATGCGCCGCCCTCAGGTACAGCCCGCTCTGGCCGCTCAAAAGTTCATAAAACAAGCCAAGATGAGGTTTCCAACTTCAAAAAAACCCCAACATAAGCACACACGCTTTTCTTAAGTGTACCGACATCTTCAAAGATTTTATTTATTTATTTGAGAGAGTGTGGGAGTGTGCACAGCGAGAGAAGTAGTGGGAGGAGCAGAGCTGAGCCGGGAGCCCGACGTGGGGCTTGATCCCACGACCCCGGGACCGTGACCTGAGCTGAGGTCCAGTAGGACGCTTAACCGACTGAGCCACCCAGATATCCCCTTAGTGACTTTCCGTGCTGGTCTTACATCCTGTGGCCTTACTGAACCCAGTCCCTGGTTCTAGGAATTCTTCCCATAGATTCCTTGGGTTTTCCTCGTAGTCTTGTCATCTGCAGAGAGGGACACCCTCGTCCCTGCGTTCGATGTCTGTGCTGTCTCCTTCCTCTCTCACTGTACGGCCCCGGAGCAGTCATGCCTCGTAGATAGCGAGCGGTGGGACTTGGGTCTCTGGCTTGTTTCCAGCTCAGGGGAAAGCGCTCCTGGTTCCCCTATGAACTACAGTTTAGGTTTTTGTAAATCCTGGTTATCAAGTCGAGAACTTTTTCTGCTATTCCTAGTTTTTTGAGTTTTTTTTTTTTACTTTTTTTTTTTTCAGTTTTGAGTTTCTTGAGAGGTTTTTTTTTTTTTTAGATTTTATTTATTTATTTGACAGAGAGAGAGAGAGATCACAATTAGGCAGAGAGGTAGACAGAGAGAGAGGGGGAAGCAGGCTCCCTGCTGAGCAGAGATCCCTGATGCGGGGCTCGATCCCAGGACCCTGGGATCATGACCTGAGCCGAGGGCAGAGGCTTAACCCACTGCACCACCCAGGCACCTGAGACTTGTTTCTGAATTTTGAATGTTGTCAGGTGCCTTTTTCTGCATCGGCTGACGTGACCCTGTGGTGTTTCTTCCTTCGCTCATTAACGTGGTGGTTACCTTGGCTGCTCCTTTGAGTACGAGCCGCCCCCGGAAGCCGGACTGAGCCCCACTCGGTCAGGGTGTGCACCTTTAAGAACAGAAAAAACACTCACCGCTCTTGGTGACTTGTGTCTGCCTCTGGTTTGTGGCGGGTTTTGCATCTACGCCCATGAGGGAAGCTGGTTTATGTCCTTGTCTCTGGGCGAGTGCCCGGCTCACCGCTATCAGGGAGGTTTTGGCTGCACCGAGGAACCGGGCGGAGCGCGCTCTACTCGCCCTTCAAAGCCCACACCCGCTGTCGTGTCCTCGGGCTCCCAACCGTCACGTCCTCACCTGCAGTGCTTCCCCATAAGGATGCCCCCGCTTTCGACGCTGAGCCGTTCCCCCAGCACAACCCCAGCCCCAAGACTTCGAGGCAAGTAGATAAGCTTTGGACCGTATAGGACAGCAAACACGCGCTCCACCACAGCCTGGAAAGCGGCCGGGCCCGGACTGGAACCCGAACCTGACACTGGGCCCTGCGTCTGGTCCCGAGAAGGCGGAGGGGCCATGCTGGGGGGCGAGGGCCTGGTCATCAGGTCACCCTGAGCGGGGACGGCTGCAGGGGACCCTCCCAGCAAAGGAGGCGCCCGACGCTTGGCCGCCGAGGCAGGGCTGGCCTCGTTCGTTGTCAGGGGTCCCAGGGAGCGGGGCTGTTACAGGTGCGGGGGACCTTCTCCACCCCTGCGGCTCCGGCCCTGGAAGGGGGCTGCAGGGGCCGCTGGGCCAAACGCAGGAGGACGCCGGCCGGCTCTCGGGGTGCTGCCTTCTGGGTTCTTCCGGGAACCTTGACAGGACTGCAGAAGCTGTTTGGGGCCCACTCTAGGGACAGCAGCCCTCTTGGTTGTAGCCTCCAGAGGACAGTTCCCGAGCAGACTCGTGCGGGGCCGCATATTGTGCCCCGAGTGGTTTTCCCTTTGTGGTGGGAACAATGTAGCGTCTGCACAAGGTCCTCCCTCGGTCAGGCAGGCGTCACTATTCCTGCGTTTGGCAGCCGAGGGAGAGGAGCAGAGGGTCTGGATGACAGACCCCGTCGGGGCGTCGGAGCCGGAAGATTGGAACCGCAACTCTCGTCTGGGTCGTGACCAAGAGGTTCAGACAGGCACCAGCTCTGGCGCTCCCGGACCGCTGGCTCTAAGTGACAATTCCTGACGTCCAAGCTTCTGTGGGATTCCCCGGTGCAGCCCGGGGTGAGAGCCCGCGGGGCGACGTGGTGCAGAAGTTGGCAGGTCACCCCCGAGGCCCCCATCACTGCCTTTCCTCGGTCTCTGCAGCGTGTGGGACACAGCCCGGTGCCCCAGCTCGGGCAACGGCGGGGTGAACACGGTGGAACCCTTTACCGTGACCTCATATGTTGTCCCCTCAAGGGGCCCGGAGGGGTGGTCAACACAGTTCTTGCTCTCGGGGACGTGGACGCTGCCCCAGCCTGCGAACAACTTCCTAACACACGAGAGGGGGAGGGGCGGGGCTGGCTCAGTGGTTTGAGTGTCAACTCTTAGTTTCATCTCAGGTCACAATCAGGGTCCTGGGATCGAGCCCCACGTCGGGCTCGCGCTCAGCTGGGGGTCTGCTTGACATTCTCCCGCTGCCTCTGCACCTCCCCTCCTGCACTCGCTGTCTCTCTTTCTCTCTCTCAAATAAATAAATAAATAAATAAGAAAAAATGTGGATTTTATGGTACGTGAACCATATCTCAAAAGAGGAAACACAACGTAAAACGGAAAGGAAACTAGCCAGAAATTTGCCACGTTGACCGCAAAGAGTCCTTATCTTCAGTGTCCGTAAAGGACTGTCAACATCCGTTTTTTTAAACAACGTGGGAACATCAACAAAGGGCGCGAGGAGACAGCCTCACGTGAGGTGAAGCAGGAGTTTCAAAGGTAGGACGGGGCCGGAGAGATTCTGTTTCCCCAGGAAAGGAAAAAGAGATGCACACTGTTGATTCGTTCTCATACTTCCCTGTATTTTTTATTTTTTACATCTTCTGCTGTGTGAGTTAGTTTTCTATTTTAGAATCTGGAAAATGAATCTTTTAAGATGTGCTGTGCCATCAACTCTGGCCTTGGGGGCCGTGGCGGGAGCCGGAGCAGCCGCGGAGGGAGGGGCGTGCGTCCCCCCATTTCTGGAGGACACCTGCCTGCCAGGTGCTCTCCGCAGGTGGCTGCGTGGTCACCCCCACGCCCCGGGGGCTCGGTGGGAAGCTGAGGCCCCACGCTCACAGACGTGACTCACCTTGGCCACGCGGCCACGTCTGTGTGGGAGAGTGGACCACTGTTCCCGTCCACCCAGACACGGAGACTCCTGTCGTCTGCCACCCCCTGAATTGGCCGTCCCAGGGGCCTCGGGGCTTTGGGGAGGGGCGTGTGCCCGGGCAGGTGCAGGACGGCGTCAGGCGGAGGGAACCTGCCCTTCACGGCGGGGGAGACCGCACTGTCCCCCACAGGAGCGAAGGCAAGGGCAGGACAGACACCGCATCACAGGGAGGCAGTGGCCATGGGGCCAGGAGAGCCCAGGCAGCCCCAGGGATGGGTTCCCCTCACAACCGGGTGGGGGGCTGAGCCACAGAGAGGTGACCACCGGAACGCCCAACTCCAGGTGGGGGCTGGGACACAACCGCAGCAGTCATCCGAGTCCTGGCAAGGACTGGGATATTAAGGGGCCGTGTGGCGGGGTGGGGGCGCTCTAGGAAATGAGGGCTCAAGAGGCGGGTATGGCTTCTGGAGCGTCCTGCTCCTGACGCTGGCCAGGCCCCTGTGTGTGCCCATGTGTGTGCACGCGTGTGCATGTGCATTTGTGCTTGGGTGTGCGTGCATTAAGAGGCATCCTTGGGTGCGTATGGGTGCCTGTGTGAACACGCGTGTGTCCGCACCTGTGAGTGCATGCGTGCGCGAGTGAGTGTGCACATGCCTGTGCGTGCACTTGTGTGTGTGTACAGTCGCACGTGCTTGAGGATGTGTGTACCCCTGTGCCTGTGCGTGTGCCTGCCAGGGACGCACCTGGGCTGGGGTGTCTGCAGGTGCGCACACATGAACCCGTCAAAATGCGGGTGTGCACGTTGCGTGCGTTGCCGCTGACACGCGCTGGGAGCCCGGGTTTCTCCCTGTGCATGTACTGGGTTCTCCCTCTGTGCTGGCTTCTTCCCAGTTCCCTAAATCAGGAGGGGGCCCCGATTGCTGCCGTGGGACCGCGGGCAAACCCCCTGCACCTCAGTGTCCTCTCTTGTCCTCACCCGGGGATCGCGGGGAGGATGGCACGAGGTGGGGCTCGGAATCCGGCCACCGTTCTACGTTCACCATAGAAAGTGTGACTGTGTGTGTGTGTGTGTGTGTGCGTGTGTGTGTGTGCGCCTGCACGTGCAGGGAGCTGTATTCTCCCTACGAGGAATGTAGCTGCACACCCAGAGTCGCCCCGAACGCACACGTCTGACCTTTACTTTCCCCACTGAGCACGAGTTCATGACAGCCCGTCAGGCCGTTAACAACTGCCTGGCCGTGCACGCACCGAGAGCCTCCTGCTTCTGTTGTAGGAAGGTCTGACCTAGAAACCGGGAGGCCGCGCGTCTCCTCCTGCGCCTCCTCCAGAAGCCCTCCAGGTGAGGAAGCGGGTTCGGGCAACATGGAGATCCTTGTTCCGGCTCCCGCCCCTCTGTGCCGGGTGCCGTGGGGTCAGCTGGGTCCGCTGTGCCCTCGCGGCCACGCTGCGTGCGGGTCAGTGGACAGGAAGTGTGCGACCCTGCGAGCCCGCGAGGTTTCTGTTGCCGTGCAGTTAAATATAGAACACCGTGCCTGCAGGTGCGATGATAATTTTTTAAAAAGATTTTACTTATTTATTTGACAGACAGAGATCACAAATCGGCACAGAGGCAGGCAGAGGGAGGAGGAAGCAGGCTCCCTGTGGAGCAGAGAGCCCGATGCAGGGCTTGATTCCAGGATCCTGAGATCATGACCTGAGCCGAAGGCAGAGGCTTTAACCCACTGAACGCCCAGGCGCCCCGGCACGCACGATGCTTAATGTCTGCTCCTGTCCAGACCACAGCAAATGCATATTTTAAGGATGGAAAATAGTTTCCCAACGGTGCACAGTTCTGTCCTTTCATTTCATAGGCTGGTTGAGGAAGGAGAGAAGCCCGGGGTCCTCAAGCAGAAAGACACATTTGCAGGCAGCTCTGGGAAATTGGTTAAAAAGCGTTGTCTCGAGCTCCAGCCCAGACCTACTAAACCAGAAAGTGGGCTGGCAGGGGGGCAGCCCTCCAGGGCACACGGTGCAGGCCAGGTTTCCCAGCCACTGGCTTACAGCACGGGAGTGGGGATGAAACTCCCGCTTGCATCATTCGGCAACATGCACACACCCACACGCACACACACACACCCGTGCGCACCCACACATGCTTGAAGGCTCTCTGTACGACCTCAGATAAAGGCACTGAGCAAGGTCATCTGTGAATGACGGATAGCTTGAACTTTGCTGTCCCTTCGTCCCCCCCCCAAAACTTGTAAAATAGATTTGTTTTGTCTGTTTCTCACGGAGCAGAGAGCCCGATATGGGGCTTGATCCCAGGACCTGAGCAGAAGGCAGACGCTTCACGGACTGAGCCCCCCAAGCGCCCCATGATTTTCTTGCTGTTTTGTAGCGGGCTGCTGGGTCCTGAGCTACCTTTCCTGGGAGTGGTGTTGGGGTCGTTTCCAGGGTCCCGTCATAGCACCTTCTGCACCTGGCTTTTGGTGTGCCCGTGCAAGACCCCGTAGGCTTGCAAAACCCAGAGAGTGAGTTCCAGGCGACCCGGCACCCGGACATGTACATTGACAAGATGACATCAAATCGTTTCCCCGAGAGGCTTGGCTCGGTGGACCCTCCTGCTTGGGTACCGCTCCTCAGCGCTCAGGGTTTTCCCAGCTGCGGAGGTGGGGCGCCTCCATGGGCGTCTCCCTTGGGACTAAGGAGCTGGAACGTCTTTTCCTTTACGTTTATTTGCCAATTACAGTTCCTCGCCCTTTGAATAGTTGCCCGTCTGCCCCCCATTTTCAGAGTATGGGTCGTTGGTCTTTCCGAGGGTCGAGAGTGGTTCTGTGGGTAAGTTGGCGAGAACTCAGTCTGAGATGTGCAGGTGGTGCACGCCTTTCCCCGGCTCGTGGCTTGACGAGCAGAAACTTTCCACTGTAATGTCACCAAATTTACTCAGCCAGCATCTTGCTAGGTTCTTGCTGAAACCATCCTTTCCGGCCCCAAAGTCAAAATGCCTCTCATCGATGTTCTTTTTTTTTTTTTTTTTAAGATTTTATTTATTTATTTGAGACAGAGAGAGACAGCAAGAGAGGCAGAGGGAGAGGGGGATGCAGGCTCCCGGCTGAGCAGAGAGCCTGATGCGGGGCTCGATCCCAGGACCCTGGGATCATGTCCCGAGCCGAAGGCAGAGGCTTCACGGACTGAGCCCCCGGGTGCCCTCATCAGCTCTTTAAAAAGGGCTACACATTGTGTCTCGTGTTCATTTTTGTTCTAAGGAGACTGAGATTTGGGGGGCCGCAGACAGCCCCAGAACCTATTTTCATGTCCCAGCTATTGGATATCTGAGGTATTGATACCGAATGTGTTAGTTGCTGAATATCTACCATTTTCCTAGGGGTCCGTCACCTGCCTTTGTCGCATGACCGGCCTCCATAGTCACGTGGGTCTGTTTCTAGGTCGCCCTGTTCCGTCCCACGCCTTATCGCCCCTTCTCACCTGCAGCATCCAAGCTCCCCGCCGTGCTCTGCCCTCGCACGAGTTTCGAATCAGCTCGCCGATTCCTTTTTAAAAACTCTTCGGGGCTTTCGAGGCCATCGCGATAGGTTTATAGGCTAATTTGGGGAGAATGGACACTGGGTGTTGGGTTTTCTCAGCCATGCACGTAGAATCTCTCTTTCCATGCTTTGGGTTCTCAGAAATCCCCCCAAAGTTTCGTAATGTTTCCTCACGTGACGCACGCCTCTTTTGTTAGACTTCTCCCGTTTTGATTTTTGCTTCTGTTGGAAATGGATAGTTTGGAAACTTCCGTCTCTCGGTTTCAGAGATGAGTAAATATACTGTTACATTTTTAGGTCGATCATTTACCCAGCGCTATTGTTACAGGCTGATCACTTCTAATAATTTAGGTCTAGAACTCACCGCATTTTCTTTGTGGAGTATCATGTACCATTCAAAGAAGGACAGTCTGGTCCCGTACAATTTTCCTGTACTCTAGCTCTTTGTTTTTCAGAGTTGTTTTTCTACTCATTACCCTTTGCAAGAACCTCCAGTAAATCCTGAATATACGTTATGAGACGCATTCCCGATTTTTTTTATCTTCTCCTCCCCCCGAAGATTCTCTCCATTTTTTCATTAGAGACAGGGAGAGAGAGGGAGAGAGAGAGAGAGAGAGAGAGAGAGAGGCAGAGGGAGAAGCAGGCTCCCCGCTGATCAGGGAGTCCGAGGCGGGACTCGATCCCAGGACCCTGGGATCACGATCTGAGCGGCAGGCAGACAGCCAACCATCTGAGCCACCCAGGGGCCCAATATTCCTGATTTTCAAAGAAAGTGTTTCTAAGATTTTATCCTAAGGAATAACGGTTTCTGAATATTTTTGCTGGGCACACATTACTGGGTTAGGATGTTTCCTCCCATTTGTGTTTAATTAGGTTGATCATGAATGTGGGATGAATTTTAATCCAAGGCTTTTACTGTTTTAATGAAGATGATCATACGGTTTCCCCCTTATTAATCTGTTTATTTGGAGAATGACATTTGCAGATTTTGCTCACGCTGGCAGGCAGAAGAGCCCACGGAAGAAACTGGCGTGTCCTCCTTGTGGTCTGGAAACGGGTGTGAGTCGGGGTGGGGGGCTCACCGCCACGTCCGTGGCCTCCTGTCCCCCAGTACCGACCCAGCCCTCCCAGCGGCTCTAAGGCGACCGAAGCTTCTGTTTCCTGGGAGGTGTCTGTAGGTCACATCTTTCCAGGACCGGTTTGGTGTGCTTTCGAATCTATTGGCACAGATTTACTCCTGGTGACGTCTTCATTTTCTCTGAGCTGTGGTTTCTCTGAGTAAGGCCTTTTCTACTCCCGATGCCCCCTTGGAGGCCATGCGTCTCTGCAGAGGACTCCCCGTGTTTAGCCGTCTTTTAAAAGAACCCACTTGGCTTTGTTGAGGTCTCAAGATTGAATACTTGCTTGCTAATTAATTTTAGACTTTATTTTTTACTAACCCTGTCCTCATGTGATATTTGAATTTGTTCTATAGTTCTTTATTAAAAAAAAAAAGATTTATTTTTCTTGGGGAGGGGGAGGGTAGGGAGAGAGAGGATCCAAAGCAGACTCCACGTTGAGCACAGAACCTGACGCGGGGCTTGATCTCGTGACCCGGGGATCAAGACCTGAGCTGAACAGAGATCGGAGGCTTGACCACCTAACCCCAGGCACCCTATGCTTTAGTTCTGTATCCAGACTCTCAAGTGCGGTTCTCAGCTTTTTATTTTCAACCTCAGTTTTCCATTAAATGCCATACGCACTGTACCTCTGAGGGGTCGGTAGGCAGTAGTTTTTATTATTTATGTATTTATTATTATTGTTTTTAAAGATTTTTTATTTATTTGACAGACAGAGTGACAGCGAGAACACAAGAAGAGACAGACGGAAAGGGAGAAGCAGACTCCTCACTGAGCAGAGAGCCCGACACGGGGCTCGATCCCAGGACCCTGGGATCATGACCTGAGCCGAAGGCAGACGCTTAATGACTGAGCCACCCAGGCGCCCCTGTATTTATTGTTATTTTAAGTATTTTAGTTGTTTCTGTTATTTCATTTTGAGTCGTGAGATACTCAGACATACGGGGATCTTAACAACATTGTTCTATTTACGTCTGTTCTCATTTTCCTGGGGCCGGACGACCCGTCTGGGATTGTCGAGGTTTCTTCCGTGTTGGACTTTTGCCGACGCTGCGTGTGCGCCCAGAAGCATGTGTAAGGGATCAAACCGGCGGGGTCACGGTGTTGTTCAACTCTCCTCTGTCTTTGCAGACTGCCCGTCTGCGTCCTCACTTCGTAGTGGAAACAGGTGCATTCCATCACCCGCCCTGACGATCTGCTTCTCGATTTCTCTTGGCAGTTCTGCCAACTCCTAACTCAGATTCCTACCCCCTTTCTGTGGGTAAGTTTAGGGGGATTTTACTGTGTGGGCTGAATGCTCGTATCCCTGCCCCAAACATCCGCAGCGAGCCGGAGTCAGGAGGTGGGGCCCCCTCGGTGGGTCAGTGCCCTGGCAGGAGGAGCCCCTGAGAGCTCGTGTCACCGGCTGCCCCCAGGGAGGGGACGGCAGCCCGGAAGGGGTCCTCAGCAGACCCCACATCTGCCAGCACCCTGGTCGGGGGCTGCGGTGTGCGGGTCAGCGAGGATCAGCCTCTGCCTTCTCGGTGGAGGTCCGAGCTGAGCCACCCAGACCCGGATCTCCCCGGGGAGTCGAAGCGGCTGTCACCGTGTGTGGGCGTGTCCGGCCTTCGTGGGGCTTGTCCTATTGAAGCTCGTCTCGGTGGGGCTTCTCGGCGTCGTTCTCCGACAGGTCCGCTCCCGGTCCCCCTGTGTCCGCCGTCGGTGGCCCATGCTTGCATTCGGCCCCCCTAAGATGTAGCGTATTCAAGAGCTTGGCCGCTTGTGAACTCTGTCACTTTGTCGCGATACCTCTGCGTCCTCGTAAAACGCACGCACGGCCGGCTTGTGCTCCGCGTGCGATCCTCTCGGAATCTCAGGTCCCTCAGGCCCCAAGTCCATGCTTGTGTCTCCTGCCGCGTCGGCCTCAGTCGTGGGCTTCCTTCGGTCATTCGTGAGGACGCAGGCCGGCTTGGGTCCCTCTGAGGACAACCAGGGCCGCCCGAGAAGCCAGCCCCCCAGGAGCCTCCCTCCCGTGCCCCTTCCCGGCTGCCAGCGTCAAACACGCAGAAAAGCGGAGGGAGGTCTTCACCGACGGAAGCGATTCAGTGAAAGCCGCAGGTGCCATGACCTGAGCACGTGGCGTCCACGGCCCGGGATCGGGACACGCCTTCACCGTGTCACCCTCCATGAGGAAGGGCAGGCCGGCGGGCACTTACTGAGGGCCCGGTGTTGTCGGAGGCCAGCTGTCCCCACAGCCACCCCTCGCGGTGCCCTCGGGATCTCCCGTGGATGGTTAACAGCGAGGACCCAGCAGGACTTCTGTGTTGTGATTGATCCTGGTGCCTGTTACTCCAGAACAATCCCCCAGCCTTCCCGTAGGAAAGAAGGGCTTTATTTTCCCTCACACAGAATGTCCCGAAGGGGGTGGCCCAGGGCTGGCTCCCGTCCTGGCTGGACGTCCCCTCTCGCCCAGCCACAGGAGGGAAGCCGGGGACACGGAGGACGGCTCTCAGGGCCGGCCACAGCAGTCGGGTACCTGTCTTCACAGTGGGGAGGGGTCAGCAGGGACATCTCCTTTTTTCAGATGATCCTGTCGAGCCCAGAGGTGAGGGGGTGGCGGAGCGCTCCCCTGCGCGGGGGGGCGGGGCTTGCTCTGCAAAGGTCCACGGCAGAACCAAACCCGTGCGTTGTGCCAGGCCAGACTCCGAGCTCTGTGGGCTTTTGCCGTGCGAACCGTGCCCCTGCCCCGGGAACCGCTACCCAAATCAAGGTGTGTCCGGCGGCCCGGCACACTCCGGCGCAGGCGCTCATGCGGGGGACTGGGGACGGCATGCCGTTGCCTTGCTGCCCCCAGAGCCGTGTTCGGGAGACGTGACGCACACCTGTGCCCGCGTCCTGTTGTGAGCCCCCCCCTCCCCCCGCGCCGGGGACAGTGGTGCCTCCTTGGGACTTTGATCCCCTCCCATGATGACTTCTTGGCATCCCAAGTCCCTCCTTGGGGACTTCAGTTCGAGCTTGGTGGCGAAGTGGTTATTCCTGCTTACGGAGGCACGAGGAGCAAAGCCGGTGGGAGATCATGTGACCGTCGGGGGAGAAGGAAGGCTCACCTGCGTCTCCACCGACAACCTCTCACCTGAGGAAAGGCGCATCGACCAGACTCGCCCCACTCGGCGGGAGCAGCGCTCCATAACATGTACCCGTAAACACCGGCACCCACCGGCCTGCTTTCCTCTCTGTATGCAGCTCGTCCTGACCTCAAAAGAAATATTCTTACAGTCACACGTGTGTTTGCCTACGCTTTGCCGGAGCCAGGGTCCCTCCCTGCACGTTGATTTTTTCACCGGCCTCGCGACAAACCTGCAACGTGCTAGACTTCGATTGAACCTCCTCGTATTAAACTACATTTTTCTGATTATCAAATTTGTCGTCATGCTTTTGTAAGCCAGGAACTCGTAGAGAAGGAGGGAAGACATCCACGTTCTCTCTCACCAGAGGCACGTGGCTTCACACGCTGTTGCCGTCCGGGGAGCCTCGCCGCACAGTTCCCGGCTCTGCAGCACGTTGGTGAGGGCGGGTCTCCTCGTTGGGCGCCAAGGACACGGGTGATTCAGTGACTCGCCCTGACTCAGTGGCCCTGCACCCTTGAAACGCTGGACCCTCGACGTTGTGAGACTCGATGCACCTTAATCTGTGAGCATCTGCCCGGTCCCGCTGCTCGGAGGTGAGCCCTGGGGCCCCAGGAGTGGGACTTGTACAATGTGAGTAGGAAACGGTCTCTGTGCTCAGGAGCTCACAAGGGAGGGACGTGGATGAAGCCAAGGAATTGTCCCTCGAGACCCTACCAGGGTCCTGGGCTGCTGTGGAAAAGTGTGGCTGTTCAGCAACCCAAGTCCCTTCTCCCACCACCTGGCGGCCAGAGGTCCGGGTCGCTCCCCACCCTGGCCTGGTGCGAGCTGCCGGCCGCCCAGGCTTTGTGGCAGGGCAGCTGCAGCCTCTGTCCCGTCCCCTCAGGGCTGCTTCCCTCTGCGTCCTCTGCTCCTCCTCCAAGGACCCCTGTCCCGCGACTTGGGGCCCGTCCTGAATGCGCCGGCATCTTGGATCCTTAACTACTTTCACCTACAAAGACCTTATTTCAAGTAATTACATTCTGGGGCTCCAGGTGGACATGAGTTCTGGGGGATCCCGCTCACCCACACTGCAAAGATGGACACTTCTGCGACACCCCTTTACCTAGGGTGGACACAGGGTCTCGGGCTGGGGCTCTGGGTACAGCGACTGCCCCGGGGTGAGCTCACAGCCCTGGCAGGGCCGGAAGGCTCTTGGCCGAGACCTTAAGGGCATGTGCAGAGGGCACCTTCTCATTCAGGGGTTGACCCTGAGCAGGAGGCTGGAGCCGCTGGGCTGTCTTCTCGGGTACGTGGACAGAACTGACCTGGAATGACCCAGGGCACGGGGGGCACTTTCCCGTGCTGTGTCCCTCCGGCTGCAACACGAAACACAACTTGGGCCAGCACCTGTCAGACGTGGGTGAATGAGCCCCGCGGCTCCGGTTTCCAACCCTCCCGCTGCTGCAAAGGGCAGAACTCTGGGAGGCAGGGGAGGTTTGATCCCTGGCCATGCAGGGATGTCCAGGAACAGTTAAAAAATCACCAGGAGGGCTGGGGGCAGCAGGCAGGGGTGCAGGGCAAGGGTACCGGGCAAGTGAGCTGAGCAGGGGTGCTGGGTGGAGGTGTAGAACCGGGGTGCAGGGCAGGGGTTCTGGCCTGCCCAGCCTTGCTAGAGCGCCCTCATGCTAACCGGTGCCAGCAGGTGTCCTGGTCAAGTCACTGCCAGGCAGTGTGAAACCGAGGTCAGTGGGGTCTCGCCCAGGGTGTCTCCCCAGTGGGTGCGACACAGCACCTTTCCTGAAAGTTCTCCCGCGGACGCCTGTGCAGCGGAAACAGGCTCGGGGAAGCTCTGCGGCAGAAGGAAGCCTCTTTCTTTTTGGAGCAAGGAATGGATAAGACCCTCCCTTCCTCTACGTTTTAGGGAAATCGAGCAGGCGACTGGGTGGCGGGAGGGAGGGCGGTCCCCGTCCTAGCAGGAAAGCGCGGGCCTGGATGGAGAACCGCCTGCACCAGTGCGGGTGCGGGAGGAGGCTCCGCGCCCGGGTCCTTGCGCCCGGACGCGCCCTGGCGCGGGGCGAGGGAGGGTCCCGGGCAGCGGAGCGGGGGTGGGGGGGAGTGGGGAGCGGCTGACCCCCGCCCCGGGCGGCTGGGTCGGCGGCTCGGCCCCGGCCCCGCCCCCGCCCCCGCCCCCGCCCTGCGCGCCCGGCCGCCGCTGTCGGTGTCGGTGTCGGTGCCGAGCACCCTCCCCGCGCGGGAGCCGCAGAGCGCACCGCACCCCTGCGTCGGTTTTGGTTTTCCTGCGAATCCCAGATGGCCTTCTCAGCCTCTGGCTCCTATATTTAACCTATTTAATGAGATTTCTTTTCCAGTAATTCCTGAAACTGGTAATCTCTAATTGGGTCAAATTCTCTACCCACAAGCCAGCGATGCTATTTTTAGCGCAAATCCTCCCGCGGAAGCTTCCCTGCCTTTGGGCCGCAGCTGTCAGAGCCGACTCTGCACTGGGCTCCCCGAGCAGGCCTTATTCTCACTGTCTGCTGAGGAGCCTGCCCGCCTGCCTCCGGCCTCCCCACCTTCACCCCGACCCCCCCAGGACCATGGACACAAATCCACCTAAGGCTCAGGCCTGGTCCCGTGCCACTATAAATAGCCCAGTCGGGAGGCTCTGGGCAGGGCCAAGGCTCCCCCTTCCCTGGCCTTTTGTCCCCGCCTGGCACGGTCCCCCTATGGCATTGTTTCTTGACCCGCAAGGACCTGAACGTCCCCAGGGACCGCGTTGACCGGCATTAAATGGAATTCATAGAGAATCCTGTCCTTGTCCTCTTTCAGCCAGGGGACGCTGCTCGGCTCAGGGGCACGCCACCCTGTCTCCAGGGTGGGAGGCCCTCGTCCTCGCTGACTGCCCCGTCCCCTCCAGGCTTTGGTCCAGGAACAGAGCGGGCTTTCCGGTCCAGTCGCCCTGCCCACCGGGCGCTAGTAGGACCACACAGCGTCCTTCCTGAGAGAGCAGCGGGGACGCGGTTCTACGCCAACCAGCAGGCGCTCTCGGACGATGCTCAGGGCGGGACCGACTCCCCGACTCCACCAGCCCGGCACCTTCCAGCACTCTTGCCCCAGCAGCCAAGGATCGCTTCCCTCGAAGCCATACTCAGACGTCAAGGCACACCACGTGGCAAATATCGGCACCCTTTGCAGAGTCCTTTGTCATGCTCAGGATAACCAGGGACAAGCGAAAACCCATCCGGGCCCCGGAGCCTGGCAAGGACAGAGCCACTGCCTGACAAGGGCACATGTCCCCGCACGTCCACCATGTGGCAGAGGGTCCCCTCCTTCTCGGAAAATGCCTGCCCGGAATGCAGCGTCTTTTGGATTTAGTAGAAAGCGGTGGTGGTTTAGAGGAACCGCTGGGGATACGCTAGGTTGGGCCTCTTGAGGGAGGTGTGGTTACGTCCGGAGGAACACTCTTCCTTAGAAGTCCCAGGTGCAGTGGGTGGGCTCGAATGAGGGGCGTGGCCACCTGAGAGCTGTCATGGTCATGCTGGCCTCGCTCCGGGGGTCATTAGACCCCTCCACCGAGCCCATGGCGAGTGGGGTCCTTGGGGTCATCGAGAACCTTCCACCTGCTCTTGCTGACCTCCGCCACAGCCTCGCCCCGGGCTCCTTGGTCTCTCCTGCCCGGCCACGGCCAGCATCTGCTCCTTTGAGGCCACTCTCCCGGGGCGGGGGAGGGAGGAGGACACAGACCTCGCACGACCCTGGGCTCTGGGGAGAAGAGCTCAGGGCCCGCAGCTCTGTGTCTGGAGTTGTCTGGGTCTCCAGAGCTCAGGGTTCTATTTCTGCCCACTGCCTTCAAGAGCACACCTTTCTGGGGACTTGGGTGCCCCTCTGTGCCCCCTCAGAGGGCGCGCCTTTCTGTGGGAGCACTGGGCACGGTTTTGAACACATATTTATCGGTGGGATTCCTGGGCTGGCCCCAGCCTGGAGGCTGGCCCCTCCCACTGCCCAGGGGTCCTGCTCCTCTCGGGGCCGAATCCTGGTGACAACGAGATCGCCAGCGTGCCCACCACGCAAACCTCCTCCTGCCAACCAGGTCTCCCCGCAGACCAGGTATGCAGTCCCGTGTTACCCGGTGCTTGTTGCTCGGGGCTGGCCGGAGACTCTGGCACTGAGGCAAGGATGCCAAGTCTCTGGGGACCCCTGAGCCCGGGGCCAGGCGCAGGAAGGTGGCAGAGCCGGCCGTGAAGCCCCGGTTGGTCCTCCTGGCCATCAAGGTGTGGGGACAGCAAGGTGTGAAGGAACAGATGTGTGGGCCCTGTCCTACCGCGTCAGCTGTGTGGCTCAGGGATCACCACCCGCCCATCCAGCTCTGGTCCCTGGTTTAGCTGGAGGACACTCTCACCCTCTTTTTTTTTGGCCACCTGGGCCATGCGCCCCAGTGGCCTCAGCCAGACTGGTCAGCGTCCTGCTGTAGGGGGAGGGTGTGACCACTTACTGCCCAGCGTGGCCCTCAGTCAGCCATCCCAGCCTCCAGCGAGGTAAGCAGATGTGGCCTCCAACTTTTGGGTTAAGGGAGCTGAGCTGGAGTCCTGTCCGGTTCTCACCGGAGGAATCCTGAACAGACCCCTGGGGCCGTTTCCGTCACCGTCTACACTGCACACTCCCCCACCCCCAACAACCAGCCCAGCAGGACGTATACAAGAGAGGCGTTTGTGGGGCAAATGCTGCATCCAGCCACCAGGGGAGAGGAGGAGGCTGAGCCCCCCACGGGGGTTCTCCTCACGCCCTTTGATTCCTGGAGACAGCTTGCATTTCCACGGGGTTTCCAACAGACCCACAGGGGAAATTCCACCCCAAACACAAAGTGGGAACCTGCGAGGAACACTCGTCTGGGAGCTGCGTCTCTGGCAGAAGTCCCAGGAGCTCGGTGATGTCCCCAGGAGGAAGCTGGATTACCGCGACTTCCCCAGCTGTTGTGGCCTGTTGTGTCCGGAGGGCCTGACGCTCACTCATCCAGCTCCTGGGGTTAGCATGACGCTCACCCGGTCCTGTGTGCACAGAACACGCACATCAGCAGTTGTCCTTGTGTCCACGGTAACCTTGTGGGTCGGGAGCCACGACAGCCCCCATTCGTAGAGGAGACGAGGCCCAGAGAGGATGAGCAGCCTGCCCCAAGTCACACAGCCGGGAGGGGTGGCACGTGTCTGCGCTCTTAGCCGGGACACCGCACGACGCCAGACTGTGCTCCACGCTGGGCCCCCGCCACGCCGCGCCACACCCCCGATCCAGGGCATTTCAGGTTCTTGGAAGGACAAGGCCTCGGCAGCTGGAGCCTCGAATGCAAAGAGACGGAGATTTGCGATCCACAAAAAGTCCGAAAAGTCCGAGGGAGGCCTGGCGCTGTTACTGCTTAAGGAGGCCTGCACTCCTGTCTCAAGACGAGGTGCCCGTGACTCTTGGTGGTGCCCTCCCGGGCCAGCGGGACACACAGTGACCATGATGCTCCCCTCCCTCTGCTCGCCTCCCACAGGGAGGGGCTGCTTCCAGGAAGGGCAGACTTTCCCCTCTGGGTCTGCGCTCTGCACGGCCCCTTCGCGCCTGGTCAATATTGACGCTCCGTACCAGGCAACGTACTTCAGGGTGGAGCCTAGGCCCGAGCGCTAGCTGGCCAGGGCCCCCTCCCGAGGTGCCAGAGCCCCAGCGTGGACAACACACGTACATTCTCACGGCTGTGGAGGCCGGAAGGCTAGGATCGCGGGGTCGCAGGGCTGAGATCCCTGGGCAGGGGGCGCTGGGGGAGGAGCCTCCTGCCTTTCTGTAACTCCGTGGCTCATGGGCTGACCCGTCTTCAGGCTTTTGCTCTCCTCCCAAGTCCCCTTTGTATAAGGACACGGGTTATACTGCATCAGGGCCCACTCTAGTCTAGGGGGCTCAGCTTAATGATGTCCGCAGTGACCTTAGTCCCACAGATGGTCACATTCCGAGGTACTGGGGGTCAGGACGGCAGCATATGAATTTCGGGGGGACATGGTTCAACCGATGACACTCACGAGAGCGTGGGGCGTGTGCACGGTTTCTCAGACGGCTTGGCCATCCTCCCTGGATGCAACCCGCCCGCTAGTCGCCTTGTCCTTTCAACCCAGCAGACGGGGGCAGAGAAGGTGAAGGGGACAGCAGCCCCCCATTCCGCCCCACGGCGGCACAGTGGGAAGCTCCCATGGAGGTCTGGCACCTCCGTCTCGGTGAGAGAGGTGGGTGCTCATCCCTCCCCGTGAATGTGCTAGTGGGCCGGGAGGGTGCTGTTGCCTTGTGACCTTGACCCCAGGATACTTTTTCATCCCTTCGTTCCCAGGTGGCTTGCCCGATTTTTGGACAGTACTCAGCTTTCCTTCCCTAGTACCACCAGGACATCAAAATGCCTATTTAACAAGAGAGTCTACACATGATCCTTGATGCTTGAAGGATCATGCAGACTTGCTACCACTGGGGACAGGTGGGAAACCAGGTGAGGGAGATGGGACCCTGGGGATGTCAGTCAAACCCAGAGGTGGGGCAGGTAACTTCCAGTTCCCCCTCGGCCCCAGGGGCTGCCAGTTCCAAGAGGGGATGGGGACAAGTTACCAGGTGACCAGACAGAGCACCAGGTCCGGGGGGGTGGGCACTGGGAACTGGTGGTCAGGAAGTCAGGAAAGCTTCACAGAGGAGGTGCCCTGCATGGGGAGGCCTGTCTAGGAGGGGGGACCAGGTGGCCACCAAGAGCGTGCTGGTGTGAGCTGTTGGGGATGGAACAGTGAGGGCTCCTGGCCAGGGCGACCATGAGGTGCCACTTCTGATGGGTGACACGTTGTGTCTTGTACAAAAACGCCCACTTCCTGTGGCCTGACTAATACCCAGGTCCCCACCTTCTAGACCTTGAGCCCATATAACAGCACATGGCCAATGGCTCTCGCCTGGGAGCCTAGTTGAAATCCCCACAGTGCCTGAAAAACAGACCCAGGCCTGCCACACTGACTAAATCCCGGTGTCTGGAGGTCACCTGGGAAGGACCTCCTGCAGAGGGGCTAGGCTCCTGGTCTCTGCTGTCTGTGATTTTGTGGGACCCCCAGGTCCCGCTCCATGTGTATGGAGGGGTGGGCAAGAAGCGGCGTGGGGTCCTGGAGGGGTCAGCAGTTCTGCCCAGAGTCCTTACCTCTCTGTAAGCCTCCCCTGCGGCTGTTTACCTCTCCCGGTGTGTGTGTGTGGGGGGGGGGCAGAGGCACGCCCCCAGGGGCCTCTGTGAGCGCCAAAGAAGGCAATGCGGTCGAAGTGAGGCGCAAAGCCCCTTCCGGAGCACAAGCCGCGGGACAGGAGGCGCCGGGTGGGGCCCAGGCACGCGTGGACACCACCGCACCTATAGTCGTCCCCGCCGGAAGCATACAGCCCGCTCTCACTTGGGTTTCCCGTCGCCCCCAGGGCAAACTGCAGCGTCCCTTCTCCTTGTGCTTCCCGCCCCATCCCTGCCCCCAGAGCCGCGCCCCCAGCCAGGACTCTGGCCTGACCCGTCGGTCTGTACGGCCGGGGGGCCTGGGTCCCCTGCGGCGGCGCCGGGGGGAGGGCGGGCGAGTCGCAGGCCCCGGGGTCCCACCGCGGGCTCCTCGGGAGCCGAGGGGTGTCACCGTTCGGCAGGATGGCGCTCCCCGCCCCACCCCCGGGCACAGCGCAGGATTCGTGCGTTTCCCGCGGCCCGAGAGACGGCCCCGCGGGCTGGGCCGCGCGCCGGCGGGGAAACTGAGGCTGGGGCGCGGCGGGCGCCGGGGTCACGCGGCCCCTCGGCTCGGCGCTCGGCGGGGCCGGCGCGGCGGGGCCGCCGGAGGCCCGCGGCCGGGCGGGCGGGCGGCGCACTGCGCAGGCGCGGCGGCGGGAGGGGACGCGCTCGGGGCGCGCGCGCGGGGCAGCCGGCGCCCCGACTCTGCCCGCCGCGCCCCGCGCCTCCCGCCCGCGCCCGCCCGCCCCGGCGCCCCGGCCGCCGCCGCATGGCGCTGAGATGGCGGGGGCGCCGCGCGGCCGAGGCGGAGGCGGCGGCGGCGGAGGCGGAGGCGGCGGCGCGGGCGAGCCCGGGGGCGCCGAGCGGGCGGCGGGGCCGGGCGGCCGGCGCGGGCTGCGGCCGTGCGGCGAGGAGTTCGCGTGCCCCGAGCTGGAGGCGCTGTTCCGCGGCTACGCGCTGCGGCTGGAGCAGGCGGCCACGCTGAAGGCGCTGGCCGTGCTCAGCGGGCTGGCGGGCGCGCTGGCGCTGGCGGAGCTGCTGGGCGCGCCGGGGCCCGCGGCCGGCCTGGCCAGGGGCTCGCACCCCGCGCACTGCGTGCTCTTCCTGGCGCTGCTCGTGGTCACCAACGTGCGCTCGCTGCAGGCGCCGCAGCTGCAGCAGGTCGGCCAGCTGGCGCTGCTGTTCAGCCTCACCTTCGCGCTGCTCTGCTGCCCCTTCGCGCTCGGCGGGCCCGCGGGCGCCCACGCCGGCGCGGCTTCGGGGACGGCGGCCGCCGACCACGGCGTCTGGCAGCTCCTTTTGGTCACCTTCGTGTCCTATGCCCTGCTGCCCGTGCGCAGCCTGCTGGCCGTCGGCTTCGGGCTCGTGGTGGCCGCCTCGCACTTGCTGGTCACGGCCACCTTGGTGCCCGCCAAGCGCCCGCGTCTCTGGAGGACGGTAAGTGCCGCGGCGCGCCCTCCGTCGGGTCTGGGATACACACCTGCCCGGGAGGGACCGGGAACACCGGGGGAGCCGGGCGCGCATCTACGGAGTGGGCGGGTGGGGAAACTGAGGCCGCGAGTGTGGGGGGCGTTCAAGGTCACTGGGCGAGCCGAGGACGCGGTGGGGGCTGCTAGGGCCGGGCTCTTTTCCGAGTCGCCATCCACAAAGCTCCCCTGGGTGTGGGCTGTGGAGAGGGGAGCGTGGAGAGGGCAAGGATTGGCCCAAGGTCAGGCAGCTGGTGAGCGGCCAAGCCCGGTCAGAGCCCTGGCTGGCGCTCTTTGGCTGCACACATCCCAGAAGAGGGACGGAAAGTGGGCGCGGGATGGGCCCCTGGTGGGCAGGGTTCCTGCTGGCTGTGCAGGGCTCCGGGCTCCTCTCCAGTGCGCCTGGACCTCGTGCGGGGCTGGCAGAGTCTCCCTCCCAGCCTGCGGCACCCTGGGGAGGCTGGGAGGGGACGGAGACTTGGGTCTCCTCCAGTCTCCTTGTTGAGAAAAGGCGCCTGTTGTGGACCCATTTCTGGTCTAGAAAGACAGGTTTGCCAAGGTCGAACAGGGCTTCAGCCCTTGCCACCGCCGCCCTGCCGGGGTCTGACCAAGGCTGGGAGCGTCGGAACTTTGCCACTGCCTTCCAGGAGGGCCAGCGAGACGGTAGTGGGGGACAAGGACGTTGTCTGCTCCCCATGGGCTCCTCCCCAGCCGGAGACCCAGGAGACGAGGCAGGTGTCCTTGCTGTGTGGGGCTCTCCCAGCCTGACCCGGCATGAAACCCACCCCACCCAGCGGGGGCTTGGAGGGCCCTGAAGGAGGGTTTTGTTTCCGCCTCTGGCAGCATTTTGGCAGGAGGATGGGGGAATCCGATGTGGTGGGCAAGCCCATCTAGGGAGAGAATGTGGCAGATGGAGGAGGTGGGGGGGATGGGGGAGGTGGGGGGATGGGGGAGGTGGGGGGATGGGGTGAGGAGGGGAGGCTGCACGGAACAGGCTCTGGGAAGAAGAAGAGGGTGCAGGGAATCCGACTGTGGCTTGGGGGGACCGAGGACCCCCCCCCCATGAGGACCCAGGGAGGTGCTCTCAGACGGTGATGTCAGGAATGCCCATGGTCAGAGAGATCATGGATGCACAGGGTAGACACTGGAAGTGTATTTTGGGGCCCAGAGAGGCCAGCACGTGCTGGGGGCTGGGAGGGGAGGAGGAAGGAATGGGGGAAGGGGCCGGTGGAGGTGGGGAGAAGAGAGGAACAAAGTAGGGGGACCGCCAGAAACAGAGGTGAGGCGGAAAAAAGGGAGGAGGGTAGAGGGCTCCCTGCACCCAGGGTGGGGAGGGGGGGCTCCGTTCTGGGTGGTTCCCAGCAGGCCCCTGGCTTGTGGCCTTGCCTGCCGTCTGTCCTTAGGAGGTGCTCTTGGAACCTCCCCCCACTACCTTCCCATCTGTTATGTGTTTGGCCCCCATGGTGTGGGGCCCCCCAGCTGGACGACCTCCCCACCAGGACCAGAAGGGAGGCCCCGCGGCCAGGTCAGCTCCGGGTGGGGAGAGAGGTCTGAGATCTGGCGTATGAGGGGTTCGGCTGGTTCAACGAAAGGCGGTGCTATTGTCTTTTTCTGAAACAATTTTGTGTACAGTTTCTGGTCACCCCTTCTAGAGAACTGAGGGAGAGGAAAGGGTCTGTGAAGGTCTTGGGCCCAGGGACCTCTGCTCCAGGATAAGATGAGCCCCTGTACTCCCGGGGGAGAGGGAGCCCGTCCTGTGAGCCTGGATTCTTAGGGAGCAGGCATCTGGCGTTTGCTGCTGCTGGTCCCTGGGCGATGCACACCCTTCCCGCCCGGGGCCTCAGTTTCCCCACTGCAGGGCTGGCATTCAAGTGGAGAGCCTGTGGGAAAAGCCCTTATTCCGTGTCCTGTTACCTCCAAGTTGCTTTGGCTTCCAGAACGTTCCTGTTCAGATCCACACGTTGCCACTGGTGGCGGCGATGTGGACAGACGGATGGGGTGGGCGCCGACAAACACGGTGAGGGGCCTGGGTGCTGCCCTGGGGCCGGAGTCTGCCATGGGCCGGGAGGTCGGTGGGGAAGGTGGGAGGCTCACATACACAGCGGGGGCCTCTGCTGCCCGCTGCCCCACGGCCTCCGGCTGCCCTGCAGTGCGGTCACGTGCCCAGAGCCCCATATTCCTCGGGAGCTGGTTTGGGGCAGGACATGAGGTGGAGGCCCAGAAGGACAGGGCGATGGGTGAGCGGAGCAGTCTGTGCAGGGCCGTTGCCTTTGCTGGACCTTCTAGGTGGAATGTCTGTGCCGTGGGAGGGAGAGAACTGCTCCTGCTCGGGGCACTGGGGCGGGGGGAGGGTCACACGGGATTGGGGGTCTCTCAGAGCCTCTGCCCCTCCACAGGGAGGCTCTGGGAGGTTCCTGCAGCAATCCTGCCCCGCCCTGGTAGGCCGTGCGCTTTGGGGACCCTGTGGCACCCAGGCTGGCCCAGGCTGACAGACTGAGAGCGCCCAGGAGGTCGGTGACTGCGTGGTTGGAATTCAGGTGCTGCTCGGCTGCCCTTCCCCGGGAGGCGGCGGGACCTCCTGGCTCACTCCGGGCCGTGCTGCTGCTCTCAGCTAACGCACAAGGAGTTTGGGGAGACAGTCTCATTCCTCCCCAGCCCAGCGCCCAGGAGGAGCTGCGTAAATTGACCAGGCTGGGACCTTCTTCCCGCCCGTTCCCTCCTGCCCCCTGGTTGTGTGTACATGCAAAGCGCGGAAATTCGTTTTTATTTAACTGAGCAATACGTCCGAACCGAAGGCATCCTGTTGGGGAACCCTTGAAGTCTGCTCAGGGGTAGTGGGGCGGCAAGCCAGGCTGGGGTGGGCTGGAGACCTGGGGTGGGGTAGGGGGACACGGGGGCGGTGAGGAGGAGGGAAAAGGGAGACGCCACACGTGTGACCCCTCCTCCCCGGTGGTGGCACTGGGGGACTTGAAGAGTACGGCTTGAGGAGGGAGTGACTGTGCTTGGGGACCGGGGACGGAGGGGGGTTGCTGGCGGTGGTAGCAGACAGAATTGTGCATGCCAAGGTCATGGCCTTGGAGTGGTGGTCGGGGCAGCGGGGTATGTCTGGAGAGGAGCAGCCGGCTCAGGTGCCCCCAGAGGAGACCCCCGCGGCCCTGCCCCTCACAGCTGTGGGTGTGCGCATAGGCCAGCTCCAGCTTCCTTCCTCCTGGGCGCCGCACCCCCCCCCCCGCCCCAAATGCCCACTTCTTGGCCAGGGTGGGGCAAGATTGCTGTATCTTCTTGGGCTCATCCGGGGCCACTGCTGTGGGCAGAATGGCTGCTTGTCAATGGAAGGGGCATATATTTCCATCTCCTCCCCAGTTCTGAGCCCCAGGCAGGAAAACAGAAAGCACCATCGGGCAAGTGGGTGTTGGCTGGAGTTCCCCTGTGTCCCTCCAGGTCGTCTGAGCTCTGGGGAGAGCTCGAGTGCTGCTGGCAGGCGGAGCGATGTCACCGCCCTCAGAGCCCAGGTACACAGGCGGCCAAGCCACTCACAGCGCGCTGCGTCCCGGGTGTGGGTTCTCTGCTTCCCACCTGGGTTGTGCCCACTCCCCGCGCTCGGGCTCCTCCTCCTCCGAGTCGCCGGCCAGACCTAAGCCCCGCCCCGCCGGCCCCGCCCCCGCCCCACCCAGCACACCCCCCGCTGGCCCCTCCCCCCGGCTCCTCTAAGCACCCCCCCTCCCCCCCGCCCCCGTAACCCACCTGGCTGGGCTCCAGCACCGCCTCCCCTGGCTCTTCCCCCCACAGGCCGCACCCCTGCTCCCCTTTCTTCCTGGCGGGACCCTTACCCAGCAGGACCCCTCCTTTAGCTGGACTCCGCCCCTGCTGGACCCCCTCTTGGGGGCCTCCTGCCCTTCCTGCCCTCCACCAGGCAGCCAGGCCCTTTACCCAGGCTGGGCGCTCTTCCCCGCTGGTACCTCCCTCCTCCTCCCCCATCTTGGCTGGGTCCTGGGGCTTCGTTTGCTCACCTGCTGGTGCATCCACCTGCCTCCGCACATGTGAAGGTGAGGAGGGGGTTTCTCTGCCTTGGTTGGCAGTGACCCCAAAGACAGCCTCCGTGGCCTAGGCTCGACCCCTCTTCCCCAGGCCTCTGGTCTCTGGTCAGGGCTCAGCTCTTTCCACCTTGGGCTTCCTGTCCCTCTGCTACTCCCTGAGCCGCAGGTGGTGGTGGGTGTCCCCTCCAGGCCTCCAGGTCTGTGTCCAGTGGACACCCTACTGGGACACCCGATTCCCACCCCCACATCTACCCGGTCAGTCCCTGGGTTCCCTCCCCCTAACTTGGTCTGTTTCCCTGGAGACTCCGGTTAGCCTCCCTCTGAGCAGCTGGCCCTAACTTGAACAAGTCCCTGGAATGGGTCAGGCCAGGGCAGAGGAATTGGGCTGATGGGAAATGGGGCCTGGACACGGGGACGCATCCCGGCTTCAGGCGAGGGCTGGCACCTGCTCGGGGCAGAGTCCTGGGGGCTGTTGTCTGCTGCCCCCCAGGAGCCCCCCAAGACCCAGGGACTGTGTGTGGGCTGGAGTCCGGCCCCACTGGTGGACCCGGTGGGGGCGTCTTCTCTGGACAACGCTGTGATCCACTTGGGGGCCAGGCCCCGGGCTAGGGGCTGGGCGCCTGGTGGGAATGAGACCCCCTGCACTCCAGGGATTTACTGTCTGTAGGGGACACTGGTGGACACCTGGGACTGCAGTCTGTGCTGGGCCGGGGGGAGTCCGTGTGACCTCCAGAGGCGTGTGAAGGGGATAGGGCAGACGGAGGACTCCAGGTGGCTTCCTGAGGCCGGTGTGCTCCAGCCAAGACCCTGGACAGAGGAAGCCTGGGGCTCAGCCAGGGAGGTAGGCGTGCAAGAAAGGGCAGGTGCGGGGCACGCAGCGTGTTTCCTGTTTCTTTGGAAAACAGTGCCGGGCCCTGTAAGCCTTGTCAGCAGACCGGTCTGCTCAGGTTTCTGTTTGGGGGGTCCCTGGGATGCAGTAGGGAGCAGGGGTCCCATGAGTGGGCGTGGGTGCTGCTGCCTGGCTCAGACCGAAGCGGTGTCCTTGGGGAGGTGTCTGCTTGCCACGGTTCCCCCTGCTGTGAGAGCTGTCCACCTGCCCTTCCTGGGAGCCGAGGCTTCTTGGGCGATGTCCTTCCTTTTCCTGTGCCCTCTCTGAGGCCGGGAGGGCCAGGGTCAGCTCCCAGTGGACGGACAATCTGGGCTGTGTTTCCACAGTCTCAGAGCCCAGAAATGTCCTCATCGTGTCTCCTGACTCCTGTGGGGCGGTGGGTTCATGTGGAGGGTCGGTGGAGCCCCGACTGTGGGACCTTGGGCGGGGTACTTGCCCCATGCCTGTGTTTCTTCTGGGGGCTCCGTGGCTTTGTGGGAGCAGGTACATTTTCAGGTGCTGTCCTGTCCCTTGGGCATGGGGCCAGTGCTTGGTACGAGCCTTTGGTGATCCGCGAGTTTTGTGACTCCCTGAACCTGTATTTGGTATTTGGTCTTGGTTGGAGGTTGGAAGAGACGGCCGAGAAGTGGGCGGCGGGCAGCCTCTCTGGACGGAGACAGACCCTGGTCTCCCGGTTACAGGTGCCTGGGTCCCACTCAGTAGTGCTGGTCACGGGCGGCCCCTCGTATGGCGCATGTACACACTGTGCACATGGACAGACAGGTGAACCCCCATGTGCACCTACAAACACAGTCGTGCATGCAGGCTTCATGCACACGTCCTCACGCCTGTCCACTTTCACACACAAACGCACCCGCTTGCACACCCTCAAGCCTTGCTGGTGCACACCGCATGCCACCCCTATGTGTTAGCATTACCACGTTCTCGTGTGATGGGTGTGTGCGTGGGGCCCTCCTGTCTGTGATCTTGGGTGGCCTCAGAGACCACCCAGGAAGTGAGCGAGACTGGGCTTTCTCGGGTGGGGGGGTCGGCCGAGTGGCCTAGAACATGGGGAGAGTGACAGGGCCAGCTCCCTGGCCAGCCTGGGTCCCTGCCCTGGAGGCTCCCGTCCTGGGCCCCCCAGCCCCTCGATGCATGGGGCGAGGGCTGGGGCAGGCTGTCCCTTACTGCCATACCTGGGTCCTCCTTGGACCCACCCCTTTTCCCTAGACCCTGGACCCTCTGCTTCTGGGCTGGGGGTGTCAGGATCTGCTTTGATCTTTGGGGTGCTGGGGTCCAGGCTGCCTCCAGGCCTCCCGGGAGGAAGGCACCAGCTGATGAGGGGGGCTTCCTGCTTCCCATGCAGTCGGCGTGGGCCTCTGTGTGTGCACACGCGAGTGTTTGTACGTGTGTGTACGTGCGTGTATGACCGCGCACGCGTGTATGACCGCGCACACGTGTAATGTGCACACCTTGGTGGCACGTGTATGAGTTTCGTGCACGTGTGTGTGTGCAGCCGAGTACGCACATGCATGTGTTCACACACACGTGTGCATGTGCGTGTGTGGTAGTGTTCTGAGGCCTGAGTCCCACGGAGACCTGCAGGGTCTGGATATGGGAGTTTGAGGCTGCTTACTCTCCCCCGCATCCAGGACCCACCTTGCCCCAGCCCAGCTTGTGGTGGGTCTGTGGGCCTAGAGCTTGGGAGCAGGGACAGCAGCAGGGCCGTTGGGAGTCTAGGTGTGGACTTAGGGGGCTTCCCCTTGGTGGGGGATGGGGCTGGGAGGGGAGCCTCACCAGGTAGGAGCAGCCCACGGTGACCATGTGAGCGGTGTGGCTGTGACAGGCCCACGGGTCCTCATCAAGCTAATGAGGAATCCCAGGGAAGTGACCTGGGTAGGGGGACAGGACGCCCACAGAGGGACCCAGGTGCACGCGGATTGGATGCTGATGTATGGGACCCGGGTGCGGCGGGACAGGACGCCCATGGGAGGACCCCGGAGCTCCCCGCACTCCTTTGCCGCCCGGTGCCGACCTGTCCTCGGGAGTCCCTCCCTGTGTGCAGGCTTCCTGGGGCCCTCTGCACGGGTGAATGTGCACCTTTCGGGGCGGGGGCCTTGTGCCGAGCTAGCATCTGGGTGAGGGCGTCCGCTCTGGAAGGTTCTGCAGCCCCGGGCACGGCAACCCCGCACCATGGCCTTCTGTGGGGCTGTCAGTGCGTGCTTCTCCAGGGGTCTTTGCCTGGTTTCCCGTGGGAGGGAAGCACTGCCGTGTACACCTTGCCTTCGGGAGGCGGAGGGATCTGGAATCCTCACTGGCGGACGGAGCCCAGCTGCACAGAGGACCAGACGCGGAGCACGTCCCAGGACCCATCCATTTGGCCTGAGGGCTTCAAAATACATCCGATTCTTGTATTGCCGCAGATCTCCACTTAACAGACATCAGTGGCATTCCCTGTGAGCCGACAGTGCCCTGGGGGGCCACGGGCAGGGCTCATTTCCAAAGTCCATTGTGTTCAAGCCTCAGACCTAGGCTGTGGCAGGAGAGCCCTTCTGTGGCGAGAGTGAGTGGGGGTCCAAAGGTACAGGAGGACGTCGGAGCGTCCCAGGGCTGTGGCCAGGAGGTTGGGGACACACAGCAGTACCGTGGTGTGGACGGGCCGTGCCTGAGCAGGCGGTGAGCCGGGGCTGGAGTGCCGGAAGGCCCTCACGCCAGGAGCCGCACTGGTAAAGCCATCAGGGATCACAGAGGAGATGGCACTGTGATCTCGCCGGGGCCCCTGGGAATCTGCCTCTGGGTGTGGCAGCCACAGCCCAGATGGTCCTCAGCTTCAGGGGGTGGGACCCAGGGCAGGAGCTCATGAGAGCCCATCGGGATGATTTTTTTAAAAAAAGAGTCTGTTCTTTTTTTTAAAAAAAGATTTTATTTATTTATTTGACAGAGAGAGACAGTGAGAGAGGGAGCACAAGCAGGGGGAGTGGGGGAGGGAGAAGCAGGCTCCCCACTGAGCAGAGAGTCCGATGTGAGGCTCGATCCCGGGACCCTGGGATCATGACCTGAGCCGAAGGCAGACGTGTAATGACTGAGCCACCCAGGCGCCCCTTGTTTTGTTTTTACTGTGGAAACTTCCAACACATGCCCCAGTAGAGTAGCGAGGTTAACAGAGCACTTTCCTGGGGGCAGGCGGCAGCGTGGACACCTGTCCGTCCTCTCCTTCCTCCTCCTGAGGATGCGAATCCCGGGACACTTTCATTGTTGGGCCACGGAGACACTCCCAGGCAATGACGTGAGCTTAGACACACACTCTGAACGATGTGGGAGAGCCGGCTGGGAGCCGTGGAGGCAGGACCCCATGGGGCCCCTCCGAGCGCGATGGAGTGAGAGGGACCCCACCGACCAGATGCACGAGACCTTGCGTGGCAGGGGGTCGTGTGTTGATTTAATAAACGGGATGCTCTATGTGGGGTGGGGGCCCTGGGGTGCGGGCAGAGCTCCCCCCTCTTTGTCCTGGGGATGCGCTGCCCCGAGTGAGGGTGAGCCACCCGCCCACCTGCGCTGCCCACAGGAGAGGCTGTCACCCTGTGCTGGGCAGTGGTGGGCAGCAGCTTGAAACTGGAGTGAGTTCAGGGGAGAGGTTTGAGTGCTAAGTAGGGGGGATCTTGGGGCACGGAGGGGAAGGCACCTGTCCCCGCACTCCGAGAGCTCCAGGCTGGGTGGCCCAGGCTGCTGGACAAGACCTGGCTCTGGCGTGAGTTCAGAGAGGCTGGGGTGGGGGGCCGGGGAGGCCTCGCGGGGACGCCGGATGATGAAGGGCAGGCCAGCGTTCAGAATTCCTCATGTGCACCACGTGCTCACGTGACCAGGGCTCCTGGCCCTGCCAGAGAACTTGGCCGGGAGCTGGCATCTGATCCCGGCTCTGGCGTGGGGGCCGTGGGTGAGGGCCTCCGGAGAGCAGTTCCGCGCCTTCCTGAGTGATGGCGGAGGCTCTGCTCTGCGGGCCGACCGTGGGGGTGTGAAGGACAGGGTCGGAGGTGCACCTGCCGGGATTGCACCCTGAGAGCGACGAAGCAGCGCAAGTGCTCGGAATGCCACGGAAAGATCGCGGGTGCGGGGCACGCTGCGGGCTGCCGTGTCCTGTCGCGGTCGAAGCTGTGCTTCTGGTGCCATCCCTGACCGGCGGCGCGGGTACCCGGGAAGCCCCAGCCGGGCTGCTCAGGCAGGAACCCCAGACACAAGGTGGTCTCCTGCTTTCCCACCTGGGCCTTCAGGTGGTGGCCCCTAACCTCTTGGCGGGGTCTATAACTCTGGGGTCATGGCGGGAGTGGAATCATTTCCATGTGCCAGACCCAGTCCTGTTCAGTTTTCATCCGCCTCAGGCTCCGCTCAGAGCTCAGGTCCGCCGACATGGTCACTGTCCGTGTGGTAGGGGTCTGCCTGCCACGGTAGATGTCGGGAGAGTTCATGCTGGGCGATGACCAGGGCCGCAGGCACACGTCAGCTTCTCCTGCCTCTGCACCGGCTCTCCCAATCATCCGAGGGACCCAGGTGCCCACTTTGGGGTGGGGCCGGGCTGCTCACCTGGGGGCAGAGGCTGATGAGCCTGTTTGGCCGTGCACACCTGTCTCCGGGTGATCCCATTCCCCCCTTCCGCGGGGCCTGTCTCCCTGGCAGTCTGCCCAGGTGCACAAGGCAGGTGTCTACTTCGACTCATTCCTGCCCCTCCTGGCAACACGGGAGGGACCCTGAGCAGCTTTCCCTGCTGCACGTGCCCCCTGCAGCCCATGTGCCCCGCTGACGACCCAAGGCTGTGCCTCTCGGTCAGCACGCCGTGGAGCTGACGGGAGCAGGCCTTCCTGCCGAGGCAGGAAGACCACGCTTTCCAGCCCCGTGGTCCCCGTGCTCTGCAGTCAGGTGGGAGGAGGACAAAAGACGCTGAAATGCCGTGGGCTGCTTTTCCTGCCGCAAGCCGGCACCCTGGTTGACAACTTCTAGAGGTTTGGTCATTCACAGTGATGCTGGTTCCCTGACCAGAGTCCGCTTGCCCGTGAGCCACGGCCATTACTGCTTCAGACATGTCCTGGGTAGTTCCCAGAGGGGTCAGTGTGACGCCTGCGGAGCGAGCGGCCCTGAACAGCCTGGAGCAGACAGAGGCCCAAAGCCCAGCTCATGTTGTGTTTGAGTGGATGGATGAATGGGTGGATAGATGGATGGATAGATGGGTGCATGGTTGGATGGGGGGGTGGGTAGGTGGATGCATGCATGATGGATAGATGGATGCATGGATGGATGGTTGGGGGTAGGTAGATGGAGGCATGGATGGATGGATGGACAGATGGGTGGATGGATGAATGGGTGTGTGGGAATGGATGGATGATTTGGATAGATGGATGGATGGATGGACGGATAGATGGATGCATGGATGAATGGATGATGGGTGCATGGATGGATGGACAGATGGATGCATGGATGGATGGATAGAGGGTTGGGGGTAGGTAGATGGAGGCATGGATGGATGGATGGACAGATGGGTAGATGGATGAATGGGTGTGTGGGGATGGATGGATGATTTGGATAGATGGATGGATGGATGGATGGATGGACGGATGGATAGATGGATGCATGGATGAATGGATGATGGGTGCATGGATGGATGGACAGATGGGTGGGTGGATGGATGGGTGGGTGGGGATGGATGGAGGGTTTGGATAGATGGGTGGTTAGATGAGTGGTTGGAAGTCTAGTTGGATGATATGGATGGATGGATAGTTGCATGAAGGATGGATGGAAGGAAGGATGATGTGGATAGGTGGGTGCATGGATAGATGGCTGGGTGGGTGGGTGGGAGGAGGGTGGACGGATAGGTGGGTGGGTGGATGCATGGGTGTGTGGAGTTCTTCCTGGGATGTCCTTCACAGCCCATCTAGGAAGGGTGGGGGTGCAGGCAAAATTGAGAGTCCCTTCTGTTCTGTAGGCCTGCAGGGGGGCCGAGAGGGAGGGCCTGGGAAGGACAAGGACCTGCCCCCTCCCCCAGTGCTGATTACTGATCCCAGGGCAGTGAGATCGGGTTCACACATGCACGTGTCTGCGTGCCATGTCCCCATGCCCCCGGTGGCTCCCCCCCGGCTCAGCCTGCTCAAGAAGGCATGTCACTTCCCGAGTCAGGCTGCGTCGAGGCCTTGCCTCTGTGTGCCTCTGAGGGTCATGGGAAAGCTGGGGTCACTGCCCACCCATCTGACCCCAGATGTGGGGACTGGAAAACGTCTCGCAGGGTCCCATCCAGACAGCCCGGAGCAGGTGGCAGTGCAGATCTGCCCTTGTCAGCAGCATGGCCAGGCCTGGCCCCTCACTACCCGTGTGCCCTTAGTTACTCATTCAACAAACATCAGGGTGCCGGGTTCAAGAGAGGCTCCATCCTAGGCTTGGGGGTCCGTCGGCAGGCCCGACAGGCCAAGACCCTCTCAAGGGGCAGACAGGGGGCCGGGAAGGTGGTAGGTGAGTGAACCCTCGTGTGTTGGAAGCTGGTAACAGCTGTTGCAAACAACAGAAGGAAGGAGTACAGTGCTGGCTCCCGGGAAGCGCTGTGATGCACAAGGGCTCAGAGTCTGCTGCTCTGAGAGGGTCACGTCTGAGCTGAGCCCCTGGAGGCTGGGCATGAACCGGCATGGTGGAAAGAGGGCCCCTGCCCAGGGAGAGGCTCTGAGCAAGGCAGACCAGGCCAGGAGCACATGAGGAGGACAGGAGGGCTAGGGCCCACAGTGCTAGAGGCTGGGTGTGTGGGGCAGGTGCATGGGGGCCAGGTGTGTGGGGCAGTACATGGAGGCAGGTGTGTGGGGCAGGTGTGGGGGGCGGGTTCATGGGGGCCAGGTGTGTGGGGCAGGTGTGCTGAGGCCAGGTGTGTGGTGTGGGTACATGGAGGCCATGTGTGTGGTGCAGCTGCATGGAGACCAGGTGTGTGGGGCAGGTGTGCAGGGCGGGTGCATGGGGGCCAGGTGTGTGGGGCAGGTGTGCTGAGGCCAGGTGTGTGGGGCAGGTGCAGGGGGGCCAGGTGTGTGGGGCAGGTGCATGGGGGCCAGGTGTGTGGGGCGGGTGCATGGGGGCCAGGTGTGTGGGGCAGGTGTGCTGAGGCCAGGTGTGTGGTGTGGGTACATGGAGGCCATGTGTGTGGTGCAGCTGCATGGAGACCAGGTGTGTGGGGCAGGTGTGCAGGGCGGGTGCATGGGGGCCAGGTGTGTGGGGCAGGTGTGCTGAGGCCAGGTGTGTGGGGCAGGTGCAGGGGGGCCAGGTGTGTGGGGCAGGTGCATGGGGGCCAGGTGTGTGGGGCGGGTGCATGGGGGCCAGGTGTGTGGGGCAGGTGTGCTGAGGCCAGGTGTGTGGTGTGGGTACATGGAGGCCATGTGTGTGGTGCAGCTGCATGGAGACCAGGTGTGTGGGGCAGGTGTGCAGGGCGGGTGCATGGGGGCCAGGTGTGTGGGGCAGGTGTGCTGAGGCCAGGTGTGTGGGGCAGGTGCAGGGGGGCCAGGTGTGTGGGGCAGGTGCATGGGGGCCAGGTGTGCGGGGCGGGTGCATGGGGGCCAGGTGTGTGGGGCAGGTGTGCTGAGGCCAGGTGTGTGGTGTGGGTACATGGAGGCCATGTGTGTGGTGCAGCTGCATGGAGACCAGGTGTGTGGGGCAGGTGTGCAGGGCGGGTGCATGGGGGCCAGGTGTGTGGGGCAGGTGTGCTGAGGCCAGGTGTGTGGGGCAGGTGCATGGGGGCCAGGTGTGTGGGGCGGGTGCACAGGGGCCAGGTGTGTGGGGTGGGTGCATGAGGTCCGGTGTGTGGAGCAGGTTCATGGGGGCCAGGTGCGTGGGGCGGGTGCGTGAGGGCCAGGTGCGTGGGGCAGGTGCATGAGGTCAGGTGTGTGGGGCTCCAGTGTGTGCAGTGGCCCCTTCAGCCCGGGGCTGGCCCCACTTTAGCACTGGTGTGTCTGTGGAGTGGATGCTAGTGGGAGTGGCGAGGACCAGTTCTTGGCCCGAAGCCATGGGGTTGTGCGGCCCCATGCCACGGACTCTGTAGGTTTTGGCTGGGGCCTTGCTTCCCGGGACCTCCGCTCCTCCCACACTCCCCGCCAGAGGAGTGCTGAGCAGCCAAAGCAGGAGCGCAGTGCGTAAAGGACAAAGAGGGGCCTGGTGTTCCCCGGGGCAGCATCCCAGGGTGTGACCTGGTGTCCTGAGTCAGGTGTGGGGTCCAGAGCAGTGTGGGTCGCAGCCCTCACGTGGCCGGGGAGCAATGAGGAGGGGCTGGGCCTGGCAGCCCTGAGACCCCCAGAGTTAACAGCTCTAACAGGTGGGGGCCTGGGGGGGGCTAGGTTTCCTCGGAGCAACGCAGAGAGGAGGGGGCCTGGCATGGGACGAGGGGCGTCTTAGGGTGTGGACCTCCAAAGGCTGAGCTTGGGGCCCCCTTGGCCTGTTTTGCCCGCGGCAGTCTGTTTGGCTGCCAGCGTGAACCGACACCACGTCCAGGCCACACCTGCCGGCAGGTGACTCTGGGCACGGTTCTCTGTGTTGTTACCCTCATCATGGCTGGTGGTGAAACCTCTCTGTGGCCCGTTGGGCGGTGGCTCTGCCTGATCACGGGGGTAGGGGTGATTGAAGGAGGAAGGGGGAGGGCAGATGGGCAGCAGGCACTCAGTGACCAGCCGCTGGGCCTCAGTTTCCCTGGGTGGATCATCATGGTGTGAGGAAAGGGAAGGAGTGATGCGGGTGAATGTAGAGAAGTGACCCGGTCTGCCCTCACTCTCCTGGCCGCTTCTCCCTTGACCCCACGGTCTGCCCGGTGGCCTGTGTCCTCTCTCTGCCCCACCCCCCTGGGGACACCACATTTCCGCAGTTGCACTCCTGGCCGGCTGAGGCCTTCCTCTCTGGAAAAGCCCTGTTTGGGGCCGGGGAGGCGGGGCTGGTGGCGTCTGGGCCTGTGCGGCACTGTCCGTGGTGCTGACCCCTCCGCGTGCAGGCTGGGGGGCGCCGGGTCGGGAGGGCGTCTCAGGATGGTTGGTGCCGGGTCCCAGGGGGTGTCCTGTGTCTGTCTGGTTCCCTTGCCTTCCAAAGGTTCCTTCGAGGCCGGGCGGGGGCACGCAGAGCCAGACCAATCACGTGTCGACCGGGAAAAGCCGTGTGCTCTGTGCGGTGACGCAGGACTGTTTGGATGTTTGGAAAAGTGCCTGTGATGGTGTTTGTGGGCGTCCTAACCACGTGCAGTGTGCGTTTAAATATTGACTCTGCAGAGCTGCCCTCCATCCTTGCACGCGCTCCGGGCGTCCTGCCGCCTGCGACAAGCGGCTTCGTGAACAGTGTGCACCAATGACCCATCCGCAGACAGAGCCGATGGCCTGAGGGGACACTGCCCTGGACCCCGGGACACGGCATGGGCCCTGGGACGGCCACGCTGGCCCCCCACCCCCACCACCCCGGGCCTGCTGAGGGGCTGGTGCGGGCACTGCAGAAGCAGGTCCCCCTAGCCCGGCACCTGCTTCAGTCGAGGAGTGCTCTCGAGAGGCTGGAACAGCGGGTTTAGAGGGACACAGGCGGACGGCTGGGTCACACGGAGATGGTCAGGTCATAGGGAGGGGAGCTGGTCACATGGGGGAGACGGGCTCGCCGTGGTTATAGGACTCAGGTGGCTCCTGGAGCCTCACAGGGACAGCAGTTTTCCGACTGTGCGGTGTGGGGGGGACGCTGTCCTGGTGATGTGTTCCCGCGTCCTTTGAGACGTGAGCTCAGCAGGCATATGTGAGCCTGGGGTCCCCGGCGTGCTGGCAGACTCTCCCGTGTTTTGGGGGAGGACAGTTTTGTGCGAGGCCCTGGGGATTCGTGTCCCTGGCTTTCTCCTGTCCTTGTCACCTTTTTGAACAGCTCTGCTGTTTGCAACCGCGGCCCTGTGTGTCCCTCCCGAGGGGCATGTCACGGAGGCTGTCACACTCCCCAGTCCTCTGTGCCAGTCTGCCTGCTGAGTCTGTGTCCCCCGCCTGCTCCCGGCTCCCGCCTCTGGCCTCACCAGGTGCTGCAGTTTCTCTGTCCACACGGCCTCGTGGTCTGCCCTCCCTTGTTCTGCTGCTTGTCCCGGGCAGGTCCCTCTGGCCAGAGACCGCTGCCCACCTGTCTCTGTGTTTGTTTCATCCCACATAATCGTGTGCGAGTCACAGTGCCTGGTGGAGAGCAGCAGGGATGCCCGGACCCTACAGGAAGTGTGTGCATCCCATCAGATGTCAAAATCCGTGCTCTTCGCGGAGACTGAGGGCGGTGGCTTATGCGATGCTCATACACACGGCAGCCCCTTGGGGAAATGGGTGCAGAGCCTGGGTCGGTGCCATGGCCCTACTGGTCCTGGGCCCAAGACTGGTGGGACAGACCAGCAGAGGAGGTTGGGTGGGGAAGTGGGGTCTGATCCTCCCTGGGTCTGCCACGACCTGTGATGTGGCCATCGTGGGCTTCCGGGTGGTCTGGACTGGCCGTGAGTTAAGGTTGCTGGAAGCTGACATCCTGCTAGGCCCCCTTCCTGGTCCAGCAGGTGCGAGCCTCCGAGTCTGGGCTGTGGCTGGTGCCCCAGGCGGGTCTTTCTCGCTGCCCCTTCCTTGATTCTCATCCTTGGAAGGGAGTGAGCGTCCAGGGGTGTGGGCCGAACAGGGGCCTCCGGACGCTGGGTTCCCTGGACTATCACTCATCCCGACGGCTCACTTTGTGCTCCCGTGTGATGTGGTCCTTTCTTTTGCTTCCAATCTGCTTCCCTACACTTGTCCATTTGCGAGCATCTGATCTCTCCTGGCGTCATGTTTTCTCAGATGCTGTCCTGGGGCGGGTGTCACGTGCAGCCCAGCCCAGCGGCCTGAGCGGCAGACGTCTGTCCCTCTCAGGCCTGGAGGCTGGACGTGCGGAATCCCAGAGTGTCCTCCCTGGGTCCTCCCAGGCTCATTCCTGCGTGCAAGGCTGTGTCCTGGTCCCTTCGTATTAGGAGGACACCAGTCACACGGGCCTCCCCAGTGACCTTGTTTTAACATCATGATCCCTTGGAAGACCTTGTGTCCAAATGCAGCCACGCTCTGGGGTGACGCTCCCCGCATGCTGCTCCGCTTTGTGACCGCAGGAAACGGCCGTGCACGGTGGGTCCCGCCGGCACACCCGCCACCCTAGGCCGCACGGTCGTCACACGGGAGGCTCGGCGGAGGGTGTGGGAGCCGCTGCCTTGCTAGCGCCCCACGTGCACGGTGTTCTCGTTGTTTCCTTCCAGCTCGGTGCCAACGCCCTGCTCTTCCTCAGCGTGAACATGTACGGGGTGTTTGTGCGGGTCCTGGCCGAACGCTCCCAAAGGAAAGCCTTCCTGCAGGCCCGGAACTGCATCGAGGACCGGCTCCGGCTGGAGGACGAGAACGAGAAGCAGGTCAGTGCGGCGAGGCTGAGGGCTGCAGGGACGCTGGGCGTGGGGGCATGGGGTGGGGGGCATGGGGAGGGAGCATGGGGCGAGCATGGGGTGGGGGGAGGTGCATGGGGGTGAGCAGGGGGGAGGGAGCACAGGGGGAGCACGGGTCAGGGAGGAGGGGAGTGGGGAGCACGGGGTGGGAAGCACAGGGTGGGGAGAGGGGCACGGGCTGGGGAGCACAGACCTGGGGGCATGGGGCTGGGTGGGAGGTGTGGAGGGTAGTGCAGGCCTGGCGTGCGGGTCAGGGAGGGGGGAGTGTGGGCCTGGGGTGCGGGGCAGGGAGCACAAGGTGGGATCACAGCACACAGGGTGAGGATGGTTGGGGTGTCGGACCCAGGCTGGCCCCCTCGGCGAGTTCGAGGAGACCGGGCCGCTGCAGGGGGGCTCCTAGAAGTGGAGATGGAGGGTCTGCCACCCTGCGAGGCCCCCCAGCCTCAGTTTCCCCATGGGTGAGACAGGTGCACCCAGGTGACGCTGTAGGGCTGGGAGGTCAGGGAGCACCGCAGAGCTCGCCGTGGGGGCCGTTGCTCCGGAGGGGGAGGAGCTGTTTGCGAGTAGGGCCTCGGGAGGTGTTCTGCTTGTGGGGGCGGGGGTGGGGGTGGGATTCTGTGGGATCCGCTTCTGCAGAGCTGGGAGGTGCGGGCGTTGAGGCAGGTCCTGGCTGGCCCTGGCGCAGGCGTGCCGAGCCCTGACCTGCTGGCCAGAGTGACCCACCAGGAGGCAAAGCCTGCAGTGACCCTGAGGGTGTCCCTGTGCTGGTGGTCGTCGTGGCAACCCTGCGGCAGCCGCTGGGCTGTTAAGCTGGGGCTCACCTGCCCGGCTCCTACCACAGCCTTGCTGGGGCAGCAGGACCACCCCCAGTTGAAAGGGTGAGCGGGACACCCCCCACCGCCCAGAGCCACTGTCAGCTGTGTGTCCCCGGACTTGTCCGTGTCGGCGGTGTCTCCTGGTCTGTTGCTGTCCTGGGCCCCCGGGATGGTCTGGGAGCTCCAGTCAAGGCCCATGACCGGGGGAGGAGGCCTCCAGGCTCTGCTTTACTGGAGTGTCGGTGGCCGAGCCTTGTGTCCATGGGGGTGGCAGATGGGCTGGGTATGCACGAGTCTGCTGGGCGGCAGGTGCCGGGCGTGGAGTATGGGCTACACGTTTAAATGCACACACGTGTGTTTATTTATAGACACCGTAACAATACCTAGCGTTGACGGTGAGGGTGTGTGATGGTGTAGAAGCACACGGTGCGTGTGTGTTCGGAGCGTGTGTGTGTATCAGTGGCTGGACTTGACTGTGGGAGTTACATATCTGTGTGTACGTGTATGTGCACACGTATGATGTTCACACGTGTGCATGTGTGCATGCACACATGCGGATATGTGTGCATTTGTATGTGCCTGTACACATGTGTGTATGTGTGTGGCATGGGTGCAAATGTGCGTGTCTTCGCATCCACACGTGTGGGTTTGCATTCGTGTGGGCTCTGGTTGCCGAGGTGTCTGTACATGTGTGTGTGTGTGTGTGTGCAGACATGGGAATCTGTGTATGTACGCATGTGTGGGTGTGCATATGTGTGCACAAGTGTATAAATATGTGCAAGGCATATATACATGTGTACTATGCACGTGGGCGTCGATATAAGTGTGTGCAGTGTGTACATGCATGTGTGCAGGTGTGTGTGGATGTGTATGCATATAAATATGTGGACGTGTGCATGTGTGGGTGTGTGCACATAACTGTGTATAAGTGTGTGGAAGTGTGCACGCATGTGTGTGGCTGTGTGTCTAAGCATGTGCGTGTGCATGCATGCACACACGTATGTGTGACTTTGAGCCCTCGGGAGCTGTGCCCTGAGCATTTCTGCTGCTGGCGTCGCGCCCACCGAAGGAGAGGCTCTTGACCGGTTCTGAGACACTCGAGTGTGGTGTTGTCATCCCCCCTTCAGCGCCTCCCCGACGTCCTGGAAGAAGCCCCATTTGGGGCCATCCCCGTGTGTTTCTGATTCTCCCTTTGCTGTCCCTCCTGGCTTCTGTCTCCTGCGCGCTTCCTTTCCAGTGTCTTTCCTTGCTGGGTGTGTGTCTGTTTTCATCTCTTCTCTTACGTGGGCGGCCTGTCCCCCAGACTGCGTAAGGTTCCGGCCCTAATGCATCTCCTGGGGCTGCGTGCGCCTCCGGACTCGGGCTCGGCCGCGTCTGACGCTACGGCGATGGCTGCAGTGTGGACCACACCTGCGTGCACGGACTCCCAGCCTGTGCCCTGCATGCGCCCCGGCCCCGGGAGCCAGCGGTCACGCGTGCTCCTGCTGTCACGGGGCGGCGGTGCGGGCCCAGCTCGCATGCTCTGCGTGTGCCGTTGCACGCGCGTTCCGAGCAGCTCCCCCGAGCAGGGCGCCTGGACGCGGGGCGGCTCAGGGCTGCAGTTCTTACGCGGGATGTCTGCTCCGCGGTGAGCGTCCCCCGGTCCCGCCAGCCCGGGCAGTGCTCTGTGTCCTCCAGGTTTGGTCTTTGAGCATCTTTCCCATGTCGTCGTCACGCTGGCGTCCGGATAATATTTTCGGGCTTTTCCACCGACGGGCCCACCAGTGCTTCAGCTGTAGCTCGAGGCGGCTGCTCCGTCTTCCGCGCGTGCGTGCGTGTGGCTGTGCTCTCGGCAGCAACATTTAGACCCCACGTGTTAGAAACGTTATCCGCACGAGCATCGTGGTTCACGGAGGCTGGGCGTACCCTCGGTTATGCTGCTGAGGGAGCAATTAGGACGTCGCTTCTTTCCCTGGGCCTGGGGGATATTTTCCAAATCACGCCGTGCTCTGTTTTATCTCTGCGTTACCCCCGATGGCGCCCGCCAGTCCGTGGGTGGGGAGCGGACGCGGGCCCGGTGGTCGGGTGCTGGGGCGCGGCCCGGCGATGCCCACCCCGCACTGCTAGGACCGCGCCTGCCGGCCGCTGGGTCACGCAGACGGCCGCTTGTCCGCGTGCTTCCGTGCTTCTCCGTGGCGCGTGCGTTTGCGTCCCTCCCGGTCCGTGCTCTCGCTGTCCCTGTGGCTGTGAACGAGCCGCTCGCTCTGGAGAGGCTGGGCTTCTTCAGGAGGGATCCCCGTGTCCCCAGCTCTGTTTCTGTGGCCTCGCTTTGCTGTGTGTACGAGCGCGCTTGTTCCTAGTCCCAGACCTATCTGCGATTTCTCTTGGTGGTTTCATCTGGTGCTTCGGGAACAGGAGGGTGAGTGCTGACGGGTCCCTTCCGAGTGTCCCTGGCCGTCTCAAGACTGGGTGAGTCAGGACCGTGACCTGCATGCCCTTCCTGTTGGAGCCTGGGGTTTTGGTCTGTCACACGGCAGCGGCTCCCTGGGCAGCTCCGTCCCCGCCCTCGGGGTCGCTCCCTGCCCCTGGCTGACCCGGCTGATTTTGGCTCCCGAAGCCCAGTTTCTGGGACGGCTCAGACAGGCTTGGTCCCCTCGTGGGGGCTTCAGGTACCTGCAGGCACCTGGCGCCTCACTCCACCTGGGGACGACCCAGCAAGCAGGCCCCGGGCAGCAAGCCGCGGCCGCGGTGGCTGTGGGTTACAGGTGAGGGGCACGCGACCGTACAGCCTGCTCAGGGTTGGTGTGTGTTTTCACGCTGTGACTCAATTAGCGAAGAACCCAATTTAATAGCCGCTTTTAGGGCCTTTTCTAGACCCTGAGCCGGAACGAGGGCCACTGGTGATGTGTGAGGGGATGTTAGCAGATGTACCCCGATTCCAGGAGGGGGTGCTGGGGCCACACCGTGACTCTGAGGAAGGGTTCGGAGGATATGCCCCAGTTCTGGGAGGGAGTCCTGGGGGGATGCACCCTGATTCTGGGGCGGGGTCCTGGGGGACAGGCTTTGGTTCTGGGGGTGCCGGCCGGGATGTCCGGCTCTGGCATGACCACTGTGTGGTTGCAGGGGAGCCCACTGGCTTCTGCAGGCGGCGGCAGACGCTGGGGCGGGGGGCTCTAGGAATGGGGTCTTGGGTGACGTGAGCTGGGGGAGGAGCATAAGCAGAAGCCGAGGCCAGTGTGCGTGGTGTGTGGTGGTCGGGGGGGCCCTTCACGTGTGGCCTCAGCTGTGGGGACCTGGGAAACAAGGGAATGGGGCAGGGAGGTGTGTGCTCACGGCCACGTGCGGGAGCTCCGATGGGTCCTGGCAGGAAGGAGAAGGGCTCAGGCAGAGGTGAGGACTTGGAGGCGGGGGTGGGCGTCATGAGTGTGCATCAAGCAGGGCCGGGGAGGCTTCCCGGAGCAGGACACACGGCGCGTCAGAGCGCGGGCCAGGTGCTCCATGCTCCCCAGGGCTGTGCCCGCAGGACTGACCTGGCTTGGGTGACAGCGGGCTTGCAGGAGGAGGGAGAGGGAGGGGAGAGCAGGGCCCGCGCTGAGGTGCAAACCCCTGGCGTTAGAACTTGGCTGTCCCAGCGGCGGCACAGGACACCGTGGGACGCTCGGCTCTGCTCCAGAATCGGGCTCGACGGCTCTCGTCTATGATTTGCACATCTGATGCCAACACGTTCTCCACCTTGGTCTGTTCTGCTTTGGGGCGGGTCGTAGGGTGTTTGGTGCCCCTGGGAGGAGCTGCTTGTCGCTCCCCTCCCCCCACATTGTCATTTAGAACTAACAGCCTTTGGTCTGCGGAGACGAATCTAGAGGACAGTACAGCTGGTTTGCTTGCAGGACCTGAGGGGGCGTTCCTGCCCTGACGGCAGAGCCGCGGGGTCTGTGCGAGGGTGGGCAGGGCTGTCTGCCGCACCGGACGCCTACTCTACTTCTAGAAGCGTCTCTGCCGTACGTTGAGGAGCTCCCTGAGTTGCCAGTGTCCCCAAGGCTGACTCCTCTGGGAGGGACTTGGTGTGTGGAGACCCCACCCCAATAAATCAGTGTGGACACGGGCCGCTACAGCCCCTGCGCAGGGTTGTGGCCGAGTACAGGGGTGTGTGTGACCCAGAATGTTCTTCCCGCCCGATTTCACGCCCCGATGCTTCTGTGAGGAGTTTATTCCATTTTCCAACCTGGGGCTCAGAGTTTCTGACTCGGGAGCGACAGAGTAGCCCGTGGCAGAACGGGCACAGTGGAGGCCCAGGGCCCCCAGGCCAGCCACATACCCCCTGCCCAGCCCCATGTGTCCCAAGCCACGCTAGGCTCAGCTTACAGATGCCCGAGGTCAAATCCTCCGAGAGGACTTGGAGGGTCTTTTCACAGGGGTCTTTCACTTTCAGAACAAAAATGTTGGGTCTTTGAAACAGAAAAGCCTTAGAGCGACTGATTGGGAAGAAAGAACAGGCACCCAGAGGTCTCGGCGGCGGGCAACGCGGTTGCAGACAGAGCCGGGCTAAAAACAGATATAAGGGAAACACTCAGGAGGCGTCGGCACCAGAATATTTGAGAACTTAGACGAGAGGCGCCAATTCCCACAAGGTGTCCACTCCTGGAACTGATCCGAGAAGCAAGAAGGGTTTGGAAAGCCCGTGACCGCTAACTTGTTGACTTGGTGCTAACAGTCACCTCCGGGTCGGGGGTTCCCCCGTGAGCCACGTGGGCTTCCGGGGAAGACGCCCTCCTCGCCCCCGTTGTCCTGGGGACGCGTGCGGAGGGTAACCCTCCAGAGTCGCCAACACGCACACATGGGGAGTGGCCCCTGCTCTCAGGGCCGTGTTTGTGGGTGCGGCCGCCCTGAGGCCCTTGGCCTCCTTCCTGGCGCCGAGCGGGGAGCGTGATCTCTCTGGACCCCTCGGCACACTGAGATGCCGTGTATGGAGCTCTGCGAGGGCTGGAATGACCAGGTTGTCATCCCCACGATTGCCCGGACTCCACGGAAGCAGAGCTGAGGCCACGGCGCTCAGCCCCACGCCCCTGCAGCGCCCCCGGCTCAGGCCGGCACCTTCTGACTTGTGCTGTGGGGCGCGGCCAGCACGGGACACCCTCCGTCCCTCCTCCCGCTCGGAGCCGGCTCTGGAGAGCAGGGCCTGCCCAGCATCCCTTCGGCCGTGCCTGCGGGGTGCTTGCGGTGGGTGGGCCCACGGGAACAGGTGGTCGTCCCTCCTTCCCCCGGACACTTCATTTCTGCCTGCACACGAGGCAGGTGCCTCCTGCTGGGTTCTTAAAGCCCCTTGCGTGGCCTTTTCTTGGGGCTCGGGTGCAGAGACAGATGTCGCTTTCTCTTCCTCTCAGGACGCTAGTCCTGTCAGACTAGGATCCCACCCTTTGGCCTCTTTAAACCTTAGTTACCTGCTGAAAGCGCCTTCTGCAAATACAGTCACGTTGGGGATTAGGACTTAACCCAGGAATTCTGAGGGGACCCTTTGGTCCGTGGCACCTGCCAGGTTCACGCAGAAGCCAGGTACATGGTGTGAAGGTGAGGAGAAGCCGGCCTTACGTCCTGGCTGGGTCATGGTCAAGAGGCCCCCTGGTGCCCAGGGCTGGGTGGGCCCCCGGCCTCTGGGCTCCCTACGTGGCCTCTTTCCTGGGTGCCACGGGAAATAGAACCGAGCAGTTGGAGGCAGAGAAGCAGGCCTGGGCCGATGGAGGAGGCCTCCGCATCCGGGCCTGTGGGGTCGTAAGTTCGAGAGCTGAAGCAGTTACGGGATTCCCCTGTGGGCTGTCATCCACAGCTCCATACATCTGAATACATGGCCCATGCCAGGCTCTGGAGACACTGGGCTGCTGGGAGGCTGGTGCCAGCCTTCGCTCGGCAAGACTTGATGTAACTGTGCGTGGGACACAGGTCCTGCCAGTCTCCACAGGGTGAGCCACGGGGAGGATGTGGGGGCATCCATGGGATGTATAGTGTGGAGAACGAGCAGGGCATCATTTGCCTGGGGCTCTGTAGGATGTGTAGGAGTTTTCCAGGTAGAGGCTGGGAAGTGGGTGTTCAGGCAGCCAGATGGGGGGGGTCACCAGTGTTGTATATGACATAGGGCAGGCAGGTGGTGACTGCAGCTCCGTGTTCCTTTGGCTTGGAGGGGGTCAGGATGGGGCTGGAACGGCTGCCCTGTTGAGACCCCTTGGGGGGTCTCAGCATGTTCCCAGCTCCGCACTGGGGTCTAACCTTGAGCTCCAAGGCTGTCACAGCTGGAGAGCATCGGGATGGGGTGAGAGGCCTCTGAAGGTTGCCCCGGAGCTCCCCGGTGACCTCCTCCCCTGACGCTGCCCACCCCCCAGCCAGGACACCTGTCTAACAAGACCCCGCCGCGAGCTCAGCCTCTCGCCCTGAGCACAGGGGCCTCCACTCCCCGGGCTCTCCTGTTCTTCAGACACCGAGATCAGTCGTGATTCCAGAACACGGGCCGCTACAAAGCCCATTCCCGGTTTGTCATCGTAACAAGGCCAACGGGCGTGTTTGATCGCCCCCCGTGTGAGGACACGTGTCAGCGATCTGGGGTGGGTTTTCTACAGGGTCTGTCAATTCCTGGAGCCCTCAAGAATTACAGTTGTTCTTTATTTTTTAAATTAAGAAGAAATAAGCCTCACTGATCTGTAGTTCACACACCATCAAATTCAGTTTAAAGGTCGACACTACTGCACGGGTTTCCCATATTTACAGTCATTCTCATGATGATCTCACCGTGGAGTGTTTTCGTCGTGCCGCTTGGCAGTGACTCCCCGCTGCCCCCCCAGACCGGGCCACTCCCTGGTCTGTGCTGTGTCTCCGTGGACTCTCTCGTTCCGGGCTCTCTGTAGGAGTGGGGTCATGTGGTGTGTGTGTGGCCTCTGGCCTGTGGCTTTCCTCCCCAAGCACGGGGTCTGGGGACGTGTCCACATTGCAGCCCGTGAGCCAGAGCTGCATGGATGTCCGGTCGTCCCCACTCGGTTCCTGTCCCCGACAGGACTCCCGAGAACGCTCCCGTGTGAGTGTCGGGTGACAGCGGTTCTCGTTCCCCTCGGGTGGATGGCCCGGAGTGGAGTCGCGGGCCACGTGCGAGCATTTTGCCCGCGGCTTTACCATCTCCGTCCCCACCAGCGTGGTGTGAGGGTTTTCTCCACACCCGGATTCGTTGTTTTCCCTCGATGGAGCCTTTTAATTGGCGCTTATCACAGGTGCACGTGGGCTGTGAGCCACGGCGCGGAGGCGTCCCGTGTCCCCTCCATCTCGCTTCCCCATCAGCAGGGGACTGAGCAGGGGCGGCCAAGACGCAGAGCACGCCCGCGCCGCGTGGACCCCCACGCCTCCTCCCTGCAGCCAGCTTGGAGCCGTTGTCCGTGTCCGTAAACGTGTCATCTCGGAAACGGACCCGCGTGGCGTCCTGCGGCATGCAGACTCTCGGGGTTGGCGTCTTCCACGGTCTGCCGAGGGTCGATCAGGTCCTTGCTGTCGGCGGCTCGCCCCCTTTGCTTGCCAGCTGTGTTCCGTGGTGTGGATGGGCCTCCGTTGGCCTGACTGCTCACCTGCTGGAGGACATCTCGGTGGTTTCCAGTTTGCGGCGATCGTGAACGAAGTTGCTGTGAACCTTCCCGCCGTTTTTTGTGTGAATGCGCGTCCTCAGCGCTCCGGTGTGAACGTCCGGGAGTGCCGGTGCCGGGCCGTGTCGTGGTCGCGTGTTCCGTTCACTGAGAAATCGTGAAGCTGCTTTCCACAGCGTTTGGATGAGGCTTCACTCCCAACACCGAAGCATGAGGGATCCCGTTTCTCTGCACCCTTGCCCGTGGGTGCTGGTGTCACCGGTGGCTGTTGTAACACTTCTGATAGGTGTGCACCGAAGCATCCGGGCGACCTGAATTTGCATTTCCCTGGTGGCTGTGACACTGAACATCTTTTCATGTGGTTATTTGCTGTCTCTGTGTCTTCTTTGGAGAAATGTCTGTTGATGTCTTTTGGCCATTTTCTAACTGAATCGATCTATGTATCATCTGTCTGTCTGTCTATGATCTACCTACTTGTCTATCTATTATCTATATGTCTGTCTGTCTATCATATGTATCATCTGTCTTTCTACAATCATCATCCTGTAGCTTTCATTATGGAGCGGTGAGGGTTCTTTATGTATTATAGATATTAGTTCTTTGGCACGTATGTGGTTTGCAAATGTTTCCTTCCCGGTCAGTAGCTTGTGGTTTCATCCTCTTAATGAGGTCTTTCGCAGAACAAATGGTTTTGATTTTGATGAAGTCGGATTTGTCAATTTGCCCTCTTATGAATCCTGCTTTTGGTGTCAAGTCTAAAACTCTGTGGCCCTAGATCTCAAAGATTTCTCTTACGTGTTTTCTAAAAGTTTTATAGTTTTAAAGTTTATGTTGAAATATATGCTCTGAGTTGATGTTTGCATCATGTGTGAAGTTTCGATCCAGGCTCTTTTTTTTTTTTTTTTTTTTTGGTCTGTGCGTGTCCAGTTGTTCCAGTGCCATCTATTGAAAATGGTCTACGTCCTCCATTGCCAGTTTTATTGAGATATAACGTACATATAACATCATCTAGGTTTAAAGCATGCCGCTTGATGATTTGGTATATGTATGTGTTGGGAGGTGATCACTACAATAAACTTAGCTAGCCTCCTTCAGCTCATATAGTTATAACCCCCCTCCTCCCGCTTGATGGGAACACTTAAGATCTACTCTTCCAAGTTTTCAGTACGGTTAGCTACAATCACATGCTGTACATCACATCTCCAGAACTGACTTATTTTATAATTGGAAGTTCAGACCTTTTGACCTTCATTTTGCCTCCCACCCCCTGAACCTCCGGCAACCACCAATCTCTTCTTTGTATCTGTGAGTTCAGTTTTTAAAGATTCTGCATATAAGGGAGACTCTACTGTATTTGTCTTTCTCTGTCTTACTTCGCTTTGTGTAATACCCCATAGGCCCATCCATGTTGTCACAAATGACAGAATTGCCTTCTTTTTTTATGACTGAATACTAGTCCATTGTATGTATGTCCCATACTAGTTTTCATCCATCCAGGGACACTTAGGTTGTTTCCACGTCTGGGCTGTTGCAGGTAGTGCTGGGTTGTATCATAGTTCTGTCTGCCTCCACTGAATTGCTCTTGTACCTTTGTCAAAAATCCGTCAGGTGCCTTTGTGTGAGTCTTTCCAAGGCCTGTGCTCTGTCCCCTTGCTCTGTGTGTTTCTCCTTCCACACAGTCTTGGTGATTTTGGCGATATAATCTCAAAATCAAGTAGAGCGATTCCTCCCACTTTGTTGTTGTGTTTCAAAATGATTTCAGTTATTATTGATTCTTTGCTTTTTTGTATAAGTTTTAGAATAATCTGGCCTTTGTCTACTAAAATCTTTGCAGGGATTTTGAAAGGATTTGTGATAAGCCTGTCTATCAATTTGGGGAATGTTGACATCTTTACCATTTTGAGTCTCCCAGTCCATGGACATAGTATGTCTCCCCATTTATTTGGATCTTCTTCAGGTTCTTTAACCATTGTTTTGTAGTTCTCAGCATGCAAGTTCTATACATGTTTTGATATATTTACCCCTATCAATTCCATTTTTTGAGTAATTGCCAATGATAAATTGTATTTTTGGTATCAGTGTCCATGTGGTCATTCTTAGTGTATAGAAATACAACTGATGGCTCCTGGGTGGCTCAGTGGTTTAAAGCCTCTGCCTTCGGCTCCGGTCATGATCCCAGGGTCCTGGGATCGAGCCCTGCATTGGGCTCTCTGCTCAGCGGGGAGCCTGCTTCCTCCTCTCTCTCTGCCTCTCTGCCTACTTGTGATCTCTGTCTGTCAAATAAATAAATAAAATCTTTAAAAAAAAAAAAGAAACAACAACTGATTTTTGTATGTTGATCTTGTATCCTGCAACCTTCTGAGCTTTTGTTTCTGTTTTTGTTTTTCGATATTGTTTTGTTTTGGCACGGTTGTGCAAAGTCCTTCATATTTCTTATGTGGATCATCATATTATCTGCAAATATTTAGAGTATTATTTCTTTCTTTCTAACACGTGTGCTTTTCATTTCCTTTTTTTACCTTATTTCACTGACTGTACTTTCCAGTGCTGTATGTTGAATAAAGGTGGGAAAAGCAGACATCCTTGGCTTGCTCCTGGTAAAAAAAAAAAAAAAAAAGTTTAGTGTTTCAACATTAAGTGTGATATAATTCGTAGGCTTTTTCTGGATGTTCTTTATTAAGATGAGGAAGTTACTCCCTCTTTCTATTTTTCTGAGGATTTCATTAGGAATTGATGTTGAATTTTGTCAAGTTCTTTTTCTGAATCAATTGTTGTGTGATTCAAAAAACCTTTTTATTTAAATATATGTTATAGTTGTAGTGTAATTAATACAGCGTGCAACAATGTTACATTAGTTTCAGGTATAGAACATAGTGACTTGACAAGTTTCTAGTTATGCTAGCTATGCTCACCACAAGTGTAGATAAGTGTTTTTTATTCTTTATCCTGTTGATACGGTGTAACATTGATTGATATTTCCATATTGAACTCGCATTGTATCCCCTGATTAAATTTGGGTCAGGTATGTATTGCTGATACGCTAATATTGTGTTAAGGGTGTTTACATCTGTATTCTTCAGGGATATTGGTCTGTAGTTTTCTTTTTATTTTGATCCAATTTTAGTGTTAGATAATATTAACCTTATGTAATGAATTGGGTTCTGTTCTCTTGGTGTAATGTGGTATCATATTCAGTAAAACCATCTGGATCTAGAGTTTTTTTATATGATTTTTTAAATTAAGAATTCAGTTTACTTAATAGGTTACAGAGCTATTCAAATATTTTATTTATAGTATTTGTTTCTTATTGGATGAGTTGTAGTGAGTTATACTTTTTGAGAAGTTTGTCCATTTCTTTGAAATTGTCAGATTTATGTGTGAAGAGTTGCTACTATTCCCTTTATCCTTTTGGTGTCTGTAGGGTCTGTAGTGATAGAATTTTTTCCTGATTTTGTGTATTTGTGTCACGTCTGTCTCTCTCTCTTTCTCTCTCACTGGTTTTGTTTGAGGTTTGTATATTTTATTGATATATTTAAAATATCACATTTTTGTTTCATTGATTTTGTTTTTTTCTCCTGTTTTCAGTTTCACTGATTTCTTCTTGTGTTTACTATGCTATTCCTTCCTCTAATTTTCATTTATTTTGTTCTTCTTTTCCTATTTTCTTTAGATGGAAACTTAGATTATTTGATAATTTTCTCTTTTTTAATGCAAGCTTATAGTCTCCTAAATTTCCCATTCAGAGCTGCAGGCCACAGATACTGGTGTGTTGTATTTTCACTTTCATTCAGTTCTGTTTATTTTTAAAAATTTCCTTTGGGATTTCCTTTTGGTTCCTGGATTGCTTAGAATTATTTTGTTTAATTTCTCAATATTTGGGTTTTTTTCTGTTGTTTTCTGCTATTGGTTTCTAGTTGGAGTCCATGATTTTCCAAGGCCATACTCTATTATTTGATTTCTTCTAAATATGCTAAAGTTTGTGTCATGATCCAGGCAGGATATGGCTTGTCTTGGTGTGTGTTCTGGGGGTGCTTGAAAAGAATGTGTATTCTGCACTTCTTGGGTGAGGTCCTTTATAACTGTTGATTATATACTGTTGTATGATGGTCCTCCTGAGTGCTTTTGTATCATTGGTGGTCTTTGCCCAGCTTTTATATCGCTTTATTTCCCTCAGAAGTCCTCAGCTAACATTGCAGATTTGTCTCTTTCTTCTTTTGGTCCTCTCAGGTTTTGGTTTATGTATTTCACAACTATGTTGTTTGGTGCATGCATATTTAGGATTGCTGTGTTTGGGTGGAATGACTTTTATCATGTATAATGTCCCTATCTGACTTACAGTATTTTTCCTTGAAGTCTAGTTTATCTGATAATAATACAGACACTCCTATTATCTTCTGATTAATGTTTGTGTGATTTTTTTCCCCATCCTTTTCCGTTGAGCCTGACTATTTTATATGTGAGTTTCCTGGCAACTCTATAGAGTTGGGTCATGCTTTCTTTTCTTTTTCTTTCTTTTTTTTTTTTTTTAAGATTTATTTATTTATTTGACAGACAGAGATCACAAGTAGGCAGAGAGGCAGACAGAGAGAGAGAGGAGGAAGCAGGCCCCCCGCTGAGCAGAGAGCCAGATGCGGGGCTCCATCCCAGGACCCTGGGATCAGGACCTGAGCTGAAGGCAGAGGATTTAACCCACTGAGCCACCCAGGTGCCCCTGGGTCATGCTTTCTTAATCTGGTCTGCCAGTGTCTATCTTCTTTGTGTTTAGAACATTTATTTTTCACATGATTATTATATTAGAGCAGAAGTGTTTCATTTTATGTTTTGTTTTCTGTTTTCTTCTCTGTTTCTTTTCCCTGCCTTCCTGTGAGTTACTTGAATATTTTTTTTTAAAGATTTTATTTATTTGATAGAGAGAGATCAGTGGTCAGAGAGGCAGGCAGAGAGAGATGGAGAAGCAGGCTTCTTGCTTGCAGAGCAGAGAGCCCGATGCGGGGCTCGATCCCAGGACCCTGAGATCATGACCTGAGCTGAAGGCAGAGGCTTAACCCACTGAGCCACCCAGGTGCCCCTTGAATATTTTTTTTAGAATTCAGTTTTGATTTATCATCGTGTCCTTGAGCATGTGTCTTCCTCACTGTGGCTCGAGGTTTTACACTATGCGCATAACATCACATTCTACTGTTGTTGACATCTTACCGGATAGAGTAAAGTGCAGAAACTCCACCTTCCCGTCCCTCAAGTCCCTCAACCTCATCTGTGACAAAACCGTCTTAAGTCTTTCTTCTGCGTACCTTTAGAGCCACATCAGGCTGTGGTGTAATTCTTCCTTCAACGAGCACATAAAGGAAAAGGGAACTATATTGTACTCATGCATATTTTTGCTCGTACCGTGTTCTTTCTTCCTCCCTGATTCCCAGAGATGCTTCCTGTTCTCCTTTTCTTTCTGTTTGAAGGACTTCCTTCAGCCATTCTTTTGGGGCTGGTCTGCTGGTCACAGATCCTCCGAGCTTCCCTTGTCTGAGTTCGTCTTGATGTCTTTCACTCCTGAAGGGCTCTGGGTGGACGGTTCTTCTCTCTCAGCACTGGAAAAACATGCCACTTTCTCATGGCCTCCATGATTTCTGATGAGAAATCTGCTTTAATTCAAGCTACCTTTCCTCTGAGGGAGAGGCATTGTTACTCTCTCATTGCTGCGAAGGTTACTCTGTTGTCTTCTTTTTTTTTTCTTTTAAGATTTATTTATTTATTTGACAGACAGATTCCCAAGTAGGCAGAGAGGCAGGCAGAGAGAGGAGGAGGCAGGCTCCCTGCTGAGCAGAGAGCCCGATGCAGGACTCGATCCCAGGACCCTGGGACCATGACCTGAGCCGAAGGCAGAGGCTTTAACCCACTGAGCCACCCAGGTGCCCCTGTTGTCTTATTTTTCTGATGTTTGGTTATGTTGTGTCCTGGTATGGACTTCTTTGGTTTGTCTCTGTTGGGGTCTTCCCAATTTCCCAAGTGTGGAGGTTTATGTCTTTTGTCCAATTTGTGGACTTTTCATCCATTATTTCTCTGAATATTTTTACAGCCATTTTCTTTCTCATCTTCGGTGATTCTGTTGACGTGAATGTTGGATCTTCTGTTACAGTCCCATGCGTCGCTGTGTTTTGGGGATTTTTTTCTCCCAGGCTTTCTCCTAGGCTTTCCTCTATTCTCTGCCACCTGTTGAGCTTTTTACTTCATTGTTTTTTTCAGTTCTAAAATTTCCATTTGATTCGCTTTTGTATCTTCTATCTCTTTGCTGGAGTTTCTCTCTCTCTTTTTTTTTTTTTTCTCTTTTTCAAGCGTGTCTGTGGCTGCTCATCGAGTTACTCTTGCAATAGCCGCTTTAAAGTCTTGTTAGTTACTCTGATTATTGTGTTCGTCCCGGTGTCACTGCGTGTTGATTATCTTTATTCATTTGCTGAAATCATTCTGGTTCTGAGATGCCGAGCGGTTTTCGATAGGAACCAGGACTTTTGGAGTATAATGAGTGAGACTCTGGGTCCTGTGTGGATCTTCTGTTTTGGGCTGGTTTTCTGTGACTCCTTCACTTGGCAGGGGAAAGGGGCACCACTTGCAGGTGCGGTGGAGAGTCCGGGCTGCACACCGGGCTCTGCTGGGGCTCGTGGTGGTTCCTCCTTACTGCCACACTGGAGGGGGGTCTGGCTTCTGCCTGGGAGGGAGGAGCAGGAGAGCCCTTGTTCTCCGCTGACTTGAGCAGCAGGCTGTGTGTGCTACTATCCAGAAAGGCCGGGCTGCTGGTGCCCCGGTGTGCGTGCTGGCTCCTCGCAGTGGGGGAGGGTGGTGGTGTGCGGGAGTTTCAGTGGTTTGTCTGGAGTGGGACAGTTGTCTAGAGTTTTCCTCTCAGGAGGCTGCCCCTCTCCTGGCCTTTGGCCAGAGAGAGCTGGGTTTGAGGGGAGGCACCAGCTTGGTGCCTGCTGGTGTTTCTGGGTATTTCTGGGCTGCCCTGTCTCCAGCCCCCAATCTGGGGGACAAGGCGAGCAGATTGCCTAGGGCCTCACCTCTGGGCTGCTCCTCCGTCCCCACGTCTGTGCCTCCTTCCCTGCCTTCCAGAGTCTTCTTGTGACTTTCACATGTAACACCTTGGACTTGAGTACACGTAGCGGGAGGAGGAAGGCAACTCTCCCAGAAGCAGAGTCCTCCCAGCTGTGACTCAAATATCAGATTTTTTAAGGAAACATACATTTACTTTAAGCTCCATTTTGATAGTCAAGGTCAGTGTCGTCATGTTCACAGGACGCTGGGGTGCTTTGTATGATCGACGGATACTTTGTAGGTCCATCTTCATAAACCTGACCTTTGGATTTCTGGCTTTGCATTTTATTGTGCCGGTTAGAAGGCATCCGTGTTGTGCCTCCTGATGCCGAGTTCGCAGTGCTCATTGCTGCCTGGGGCTTTAGGGCGAGGTTCGAGGTTGGGTGTGGATTGCAGGTAATGTCTTTATGATGTCAGAGAATGACTCTGTCCCAGGTTTTGCTGTTTTTAATCGGGGATGGGCGCTTGATCTTGCCAGATGGTGCTTTGCTCCCTATGGGAACGGGGCGTGCCTTTCTCCCGGTTGTGTGTGTTGGCTTTAGGTACCGTCCCTAATCTTGTGCACGGAGTTGATGCTGAGCCTCTGGCCAAAAGGACAGCCTGGCCTTAGTAATTTCATATGACAAAGGCTTATGCAGGCCAGAGCGCTCTTTCCCCCTCGTATACGGGTTCCTGGGAGTCCCTTTATGGTTGACGTGGCAGAGCTGATCCCTGTGACCCTGGCAACCCAGTCTCCATCTGTCAACCGGTCTGCCATTGTGAGCGCATGGCCCTCATCCTCGTTTATCAAGGTGGTAGGTAGAGAGCCGGACATCGTGACTATATTCCCAGCAACAGAGGGAGAAAAGGAAGAACAAGCTCTCTTTAAGGAACATTCCAGTAGCTCTCACGTGACCTTTCAAACTCCATCTCATGGGCCACCTCTAGCTGTGAGGGGAGCCTGGACCATGAAGTGTTTATTTTAGGTCACCAAGCCCCAGATGAGAGGAAGGGGATAGACAGTCATGCTAGAGGTGGAGAAGGGATCTGGGGACAGTGGCCAGCTCTGCCTTCGTCTCTCTCCGAGCCCCTGGTGCCACTGCCCAGCACGTTGCCCTCCCTTCTGCCCACTCTGCCTTTTCAGGCTCTCCTTCCCTCCTGGCGCAGCCCTTGGTCTCTAGCTGTCTCTGTTTCCCTGTCCTAACTCCAGATCGTGCAGGGCAGCTGAGGCGGTGGACAGACCAGGTCCCAGAGCTGGGTCCTCAGCCGGGATCCTCAGAGAGAGAGCAGTTCCAGAACGTTAGGAGAATGGTGTGTGTGTGTGATAGACGCGGGGGAAGCCGCCTCCCTTGTTAGATCTGATACAGCATTTTTATAGGAGCTGATGAGGGATTTCAGAGCCAAACCCTGGACAGTGGGACTCGGAGGTTTGGCAGGCACGATGCGGAGTGGGGCCCCGCAGTGCCGTGACCCCTTCTCAGACAACACCTGCCTGTCTCCCCGTCTCATGGGATGGAATTCTAATAGCGCAGGACTGACCCAAAAAAGCAGAGCTGGGACGCGAGGCCAGGCCGCCGTCCTTTTCCCCAGGGGACCCTCCATGCAGGGCACTCCCTCAGGGGGTAGGTGCCACCCCCTGAGCCCCTAAATGTGGCTCGGTGGCCTAGGCTGCCCGGGCTGTGGGGCCCCATGACACTGGGTCCTTCCCAGGAAAGAGCGTGAAGCTGTGTGTTCTTTGGGCCCTTTGTGGGCGGCCTTCTGTAAGGTCCAGCTCTATCTGTGTCCCTACCTTGTGCCTCACAGCACTTCCAGAAGCTTCCAAGTGTGTTTGCGTCGCTGCTGCTGCTCTGGGCCTCTCCGTGTGGCAGCGTGTGTGAGCCCTGCCCGGGCTCCCTCCACCTCTGGGCACGGCCAGCCACCCGCAGACTGTCTGTCTCGCCCCCTGGCCTCCCGGCTAAGGAGGGGCTGGGCGTCCACCTGCCAGACCCCAGTCACCCACCAGCTCTCACACCCGCTGTAGTGGCTTTTTAGCCCCTGGGGCTGTACTCACACGCTCAGCCTGGGCACGTCCATGTCTGGAGTCCATGTGCTCGGCCAGGACTCTGAAGCCCTGATGTCCAGAGTGGCCACAGGCCATTGCACCATTGTGAGGTCCCTCCTCTGCATCGGAGTCTGTCCCTTTGGCAGCCGTGTGGGTGGACCTCAGGGTGCAGCCAGGCCTCGCTCCGGGCACAGGCTCCGGGCCCGAGACCAGGGCCGGCCTCCCCTGACCCACGCTCGGCTCCAGCCACGTCTCGCGGTGCTGGGCCCGGCCTTCCCCCTCGGCAACTTACGTGGAAACACGGTCCCTGCGGAAGCTTCCCAAGTGTGTGGGGTATGTTGTCGCAGGCCCATCAAGGGCTCTGTGGAATCCGGAGCCCGCACGCCCCGCCCCAGGCCTCCGTGGGCATTTCCCAGAGGACCGCTGGGCTCAGGGTGACTGTTGTCACTGCTGCCTCTCCCACCGTCCTCCTGAGGTCGTCGCAGGGGATCGTGGCTGTTCCGGGCAGAGACGTGGCCTCACGGAATGGATCTGTGTCCCGCAGGGTCCCTGGCTGCCTGCTCTGGGCTGGGGGATGCCAGGGGCCCGAGGGCTTTGCTGGAGCTCCTCTGGGAACGGAACAGGCTGCCGCTGAGGGCCTGGGGCCGGAGCAGAGCTGGGCTGGAGGGCTGGAGCGAGGGAGGGGCTCCTCTTGCCCTGTCTCTGCCCGTGTTTGCTGTTCTAAGCCCGCTGTCCTACCTAATTCTACAGGGGATCGCAACGCCAATTTTTCTCCCTTTGCTTTCTGAAGCAGGGCGGGAAGGGGCGTGAGAGGGACCGAGGGAGGGGCCTCTGACGCAGGTGCGGCCGGCTGGTGAAGGGCCCGAGGAGGGGGGTTGGAGGTCAGGCGAGGGTCCCTGGGAGGAAGAGAGGCAGAGTCTGCATGAGGAAACCCAAGTTCTCAGAAGAGCGATGGCGTCTCCGGGGCAGCCGCGCGCCTCTGGAAAAGCCTCGATGTGTATCCCAGACTCTGCGGGGGAAGAAAATCTGACCCCCATAGAGAACGAAGAAACGAGAGGACAAGACCAGGGGGAAATGCAGTGTTGTCTGTCTCCGTGAGATCAAGGGACCCTGCCGGGCCTGGGCAACGGGTTTCTGCAGCCCATCTTGAGGTCCGTCTCGGCCCCGCGTTGGGCAGTGGGGCGGCGAGTGAGGCTGGGCCATCCTGTGTTTCCTGCCTGTCAGCCCTGCACGGGGCAGCTGGGGCACACGGGTCGGGGGGCAACGGGGGAGGGTTGCCATGGTGGCCTGGGTGCTCCGGTGGAGGTGCGGGCCCCTTCCCAGTGCTCTGGGTAATGACAGGCCAGGTCTGGGCACAACCCGCCGGGGCTTGGGGGCCAGGCAGGACCTGTAGGACCAGACTACGCGCTGGCGCACCGGGGGAGGTGTCCGGCCCTCGTGCAGGCGGCTCCCCGGCGCCGACCTCGGGGTGATTGAGGACTGGCGGGGAGGCCCCCGCTGTGTCCCACGGGCCTCTCTCTCCTGTCCAGGAGCGGCTGCTTATGAGTCTTCTGCCCCGGAATGTTGCCATGGAGATGAAGGAGGACTTCCTGAAGCCCCCGGAGAGGATTTTCCACAAGATCTACATCCAGCGGCACGACAATGTGAGGTAGGGCCGGCGCCGGCCTGGCGGCGGTGGGCCTTGGGGAGCTCCAGTGAGGGTGATGTGGGAGGAGGAGGAGGAGGAGGAGAGTGCAGGGATGGGCGTTGATGGAGAAGGTGAGGGCGAGGGGACGGTGGGAAGTGAGGGAAGCGGAGGTGATGGATATGGGGTGCTGAGGGAGGTAGAGAAGGTGATGGAGACGGAGACGGGAGGTGATGGTGGGGGTGGAGTGGGGGAAGGAGGTGAGGGGTAAGTGTGGGGGTTCAGGTGATGGCAGAGGTGGGAGGCCGTGGGCCAATAGGGGTGGAGGGTCCCCCGTTTGAGGGGAGGAGGGGCCAGGTGTGGGTCGGGAGGCCCAGGTGAGCACCTGCCGGCGGGGAAGCAGGTCCCACGGAGGGCGGGCCAGGAGGACACTTGGCTGACAGTGTCACAGCCGCTCTGTCCCCCTACTCCTCACCTCCTGGTTCCCGCGTGGGCTCGAGAGTGGAGAGGGTGGGCACTCTGGCCCTGAGCTGGTTTGGGTGGCGGGATTTGGGCTGGGACTTGGCCCACGTCGGGGTGACAGCTGAGCGTTCTTCTGCTTGGCCCCCGGGGCCTGGGGTAGGCCTCCTCTTGCCCACGCTCTGCCTCTCCCGGCGGCCCCGGGAGGTAGGGATTGTTCCTATTTTACAGGTAAGGAAACGGCCTTGGGCCCCAGACCCACTCTGGTGTTTGTGTGCTTGTCTTTAGAGACCCAACTAAAAATAACTGTGTTGCATTCCATCGTGGCTTCCCTGGGAGAGCGTTTACACTGGCCGAGTGTGGCACTTTGCATAGTTGTCACTCAGGCAGGTGCTGGGGGCTGCCCCGCGGCCCTGCAGACACCACAGTAAAACCCTCCTGTTTGTGTTGAGTGCTGTGGACTGAGTCCCCAAAGGCACTGACATCCACCTAGACTTCCCCTACATCCCCTTTCTCTCCTTGGTGGGTAAGGACAGGGCACAGTGACCCAGCCCCCTGCTGAGATCAGACCACCAGAACAATCCAGGGAGGGCCTGAGGGAGGGGCATAGAGCATCTGCACACAGCAGGGGAGGCATAACACGTCAAGGACCTCCTGGGGCGGCAGGTAGGGGGTGAGTCTGGTGCTCAGAGCCCATGTGCCTTTCTCTTCCTCTTTTCTGGCCTAGGACAACAACCCCCTTTGTGCAAAATCACCATTTCCCTCCACCCACATCCCCTGGGGGGGTGCCACATTCCCAGCAGGTGCACGTGTGACAGCTCTGAGATAAGAGAGGAAGCCGAGACTGGGTCCCTGTCCTTGACGGCACGAGCTCCAGCCTGGCTCCCCTGGCCACCCTCGCACAGGGTGAGAGGTGCCTTCCTCCAGCCCAGATGTGAACATCTCACTGTCCTCCTCACCATCCTTGTTAGCGTCCCTCACTGGTTCCCCACTGCACCAGGATTAAAGTCCCAAGTCAGTACTCCACTCACAACTAATAGGCTGATGCCTTCAGGAACAGTGGAGTAAGGACGTCTGCAAATCCTCTCCTCCATAGAAGCCTTGACAGTACTGACAAAAACTGTCAGAGTCCACGTTGTCAGAGCACCGGAAATGAGCCAAAGCCTGAGGAATCCAGGAATGGGTATTTAAGAGAAACAGCTAAATCTTGGTAAAAACAGCTTTGTAGAGTTCTCACTTACCCTGTTCGCTGTTTTTAGCTCTGCGATGGCTTTGAAAACCACCCGCAGCAATCACAGTGAAAACCCGTCCACTGACAGCCACCTGAGGGGACAGAATGGGGTTAGGGCTTTGACAAATTCTCAGAGAACTGTCCTTATTTGACTGTCTGGGAATTCCCTGGAAAACCTTGCTCAAGGCTTGTCTTTATTTGACCTGACTCCACACTCAGTGTGAACAGCTTTTGCCTTGGGACATTTGTTAAAAACAATCAGTGACAATTGTTTTAACATCATAGCTGTCACAGGCAGTGAGAGCAGCCGAGGCCAGCAGCAGGGCACTAAAAACTTAAAACTGGGGAACGAGATGTCTGTCAGGGGCTTTGAAAGGCTCTGCGAATGTTTCTGGGAATCAGAAGGTCACGCCCAAGGGTAGGGCTGTGTGCATGCTCAGGAAGGACCACGAGGACTCTGGGCTGTCCTTGAGGTCTTGAGGCTGACCTTGAGGCTGTGTGCAACCAGGAAGAGCAGACTCAGACAGAGCTGGAATCTGCCTGGCTACGTGCCCATCATCAAAGACTGAGAGACTTACTGGCTGCAGGCATGTGAGAAAATTTCTGTCTAGTCATTAACTGACCGTTAGGCTAACCAACCAGAGATTTTAATGGCCTCACATGAGAATTTGTTAGAAAAGTCATGAACAACAGCACCAAAAAGTCACTGAACAGGTAACAACGTAAACAGCAACAAGAACAACCCCAGTCCTGAGGGTGGGGGGTGTTCTCATTTTCAGACTTGCCACATTATACTATTCAGTTTTCCATAAAAACATGTGCAATATGCAAAAAACACACATGTATGGCTCACACAGGAATGAAAAAAGCAATCCGTAGAAGCTGTCCTAGAGGAAGCCCGCACATTGGACTTCTAGACAGAACTGATCCCCCATTTTTTAAAAAGTTTTTATTTGAGAGAGAGCGAGAGCGCGCATGAGTGGGGGAGGGGCAAAAGGAGAGGGAGACGCTGACTCCCCGCTGAGCAGGGAGCCAGACATGGGGCTGCATCCCAGGACCCTGAGACTATGACCAGAGCTGAAGGCAGATGTTTAATTGACTGAGCCACCCAGGGGCCCCTAAATCACCTGTTTTACATACATTCAAAGAACAAAATGTGTCCAAATAAAGGAGAACGTGAGAAAGACTTCCAGAAATTCTGACTTTGAAAAATACAATATTTAAAATGAGAAGGTCACTGCGGGGTAGGGAAGGGGGTTCCACATTGAGCAGATGTGAACACGTTGAAGAAAGAATTGGCGAATTTGAAGGCAGACAGTTGCGATCGTGGAACCTGATGAACGGAGTGAACAAAGGGTGATAGAGAACAGAGGCTCAGAGACTCCAGGGACACTGGCCAGTCCCAACAGCACACCCGTGATGAGTCCCGGGGGAGGGGGAAGGGGCAGAAAGAATATTTGAAAAAGAACATGGCTCAAAATGTCTCAGGTTTGATGGAAGGCACTCACCTACCCATTGAAGAAGCTCGGTTAGGGCACACACAACGAGGACACCACTAGACACGTCATAATCGAGCCCTAAGGGCCAGACACCAGGAGCAAAACGGGAGAGAAGGCGTGTCACAGGCAGGTGACCGCCCACAAGACCAATGTGTGATTTTTCACAGGGAGGGGGGGAAGCAGGGGCTGGGGTGGCACGTTCGAGGGTGGAATTCTGTACCGGGCAGAATCACAGCGAGGGCACCGCTGTGCTGTGTGAGGCGGAGGGAGGCTGTGCGGTGGGGGGCAGGGGGCGGGCCCTGTTGTTTCGACCCACCCCACTCTGTAGGAAACGGACGCCCCACACCAGGCTTCTATCCCGCAGGGTGAGGCCCTGTCCCGATGCACACCCCAGCCGGGGCTCCACAGCGGGGCTGACAGTACCGGGGCTCTGTCGCCTTGTCAGCCGGCAGGAGGGAGAATGGCGAGGAGGCCCACTCGCAGCCTATAGGCACATGCCCTGTGCTCACTGGCTGCTGGTCACTGGCCTTCTTGGGCTGGGGGCAGGTCTGGTGGCCGTGGAGTGTGCCCCGCCCGTGTCCCGGGGGATCAGCAGGAGCCCTGTGGCTGCGCAGGCGTTCCCCGCGTCCCCAGCCGTGTCTATAACGGGGGCACAGACGCTTCCCTTCCAGCCTGCCCTGAGGAGTAAGCAGGTTCATGTTGGGGGCTCGTGAGGGCAGCCCTCCGCGCGGCTCTGGGCCCCCATGTGCCTGTCGGGGAGGCAGCCTGGCTCCTTTTCCTTGCAGCATCCTCTTTGCGGACATTGTGGGCTTCACGGGCCTGGCGTCGCAGTGCACGGCCCAGGAGCTGGTGAAACTCCTCAACGAGCTCTTCGGCAAGTTCGACGAACTGGCCACGGTAAGCGGGGCCCCCGTAAGCGTGGCCCCCATAAGCACCGCCCCCGTAAGCGTGGGTCCTGGAGCGGCCGGGGGCCCCTAGCCAGCTGTGCCTGGTGGGCTCCAGGGCACCACAGCCCCCGCCCGGCCACCTGAAATTCCTTTGCACAAAAGATAGTGCTCGCCCTCACGTACCCCGAGTGCCTCTAGCTGGATCCGAGCTGGAAGACGCTGGCTGGGTCGTGAGGCCCTGCGCAGGCTGCCCTGCCTTGAAGGTCACGTCTGTGGTCAGCTGGTGACGTGTGATGATGACAGGACCCCCCCCCCCCCCCCGCCGCCTGTGGCAGGAGAGTGCTGGCGTGCTGAGACCTTCCTGGGACAGGTCACGTTCAGCCCTGCAGAAGTCAAGCCCAGGCCTCGCTAACCAGCCCAGCCTGGGCTTTTGGTGTGGAGGCAGCTGACCGCCTGGTGTTCCTTGGACCTTGACCCCATCCCTGTCCTGTAAGGACTGGGGGGACCCAGGGCCATAGAGCCACGCCCACCTGCCCAGCCAGCCTCCCTGGAGGTGGATGCAGAGGGGTCCCGAGCAGGTAGTTGTAGGGGAGGGGAAACTCGGCTCAGAGTCAGGACTCTTCTCAGGGAAGGTCACTGTTAAAGGGCTTGCTAGAAAGCATGGAGCGACATCGTCACGCTGGCCGCAGTCTTGGCACTGAGCGCAGGGGGGAGAACGCTCGGTGTCGGGGGCGAACGGCACGCAGGACCTGGACGCTGGCCCCCGCCTCCTCCCCGCCGTTTCCTTGAGGGGCGGCACGGGTCAGAGACGTCCAGCTGTGATGTCCAGATGGGTCGCGCTAGAACCCTTCCTCCTGGGGCACGCCGGCGAGGTCCCGGGCCCGTGCTCCGTGGGACCCCGTTGGTGGGAGGCTGCTTCCTCTTAACCGAGGATGACGGTAGGAGGCAGCTCGGCACCGCGGGCGGGCGCTGCTTCTGGCCGTGAGGTCGTCCGCTGGGCGTGGAGCCGCCTGTCCCCGGAGTCCTAGCGGCCTGTGCTCAGGGGTTGGGATGCTGGGCTTGTGCCCTGGGAGCTGCTGGGGCTCCGCCCACACAAAAGGTCGCCGATGCCTTTTCCCTACCTGACACCTGTGGTTTTGGGGAAGTACATGCAGGAGTGAGGAGTGTGAGCGTGTCCCGTGTGGCGTGTGCGGCTCGCTGGCACGCGGGAGCTCAGCACCTCCTGTGTGTGGGTTGGAGTGTGTGTTTCGTCTGATGCCCGGGTGCCCGGTGGCCCGGGGCTCTCTTGCTGCTGCTCTGAGCTTTCCTGGGCCGCACCTGCCTCCTGCCCTCCCGAGGAAGCTTCTGGATGAGGCTTCTGTGGCCACCGGGCTGTCGGAGCACCTGCCGCTGGTGGAAGGCTGTGCCCTACCCCCACTGTCCCTGTCTGTCTTTCCAGCGACCAGAGGTCTGCATCCTGGCCGCAGTGGGGACGTGTTTGCTTGGTGACTCGGTGATGAGCAGTGCCACCCTCCCGGCTGCCCCCCTCGCCCCCTGCTGACCCCAGGGGACGGTCACCACCCCACTCTGGTCTTTACAATGGCCCCTGCCCCTGCCCCCAGGACAGTGGGGCCTGTAGACGCTCCCTCAGCTCGTGTTCTCACTCTGCGTCTCTACTCACGTCCTGGCTACTCGTTTTCTCAGGTACCGAGCGAGGGCTCTGCTCTGTCTGCATCCCCTTCCGTCCTGCCCGCTTTGCTGCCTGTGTTCTCAAGCTCTGCTGTTTGATTCCTAAACATTTAGGGTTCTTAGGTCCTCTCGATGGATTAACTCTGTCTTTTTTGGGGGGGAGGGGCAGAGGGAGAGAGAGACAGAATCGTAACAGACTCCCGCTGCGCTTGGAGCTGGACGAGGGGCTGGATCCCAGGATCCTGAGATCACCACCCGAGCCGAAATCTAACGTCGGGCACTCAACCGACTGTGCCACCCAGGTGCCCCTCATTAATTCTTTTTTAAGAAATGACCCTCTTGGGACACCTGGGGAGCTCAGTTGGTGAAGCGTCTGCCCTTGGCTCAGGTCACAATCTCAGGGTCCTGGGATCGAGCCCCCCATCGGCTCCGGGCTCAGGGAAGAGTCTGTTCTTCCCGGTGCCCCTCCCTCCTGCTTGTGCGCTCACACTCACGCTCGCTCTCAAATAAATGAGATCCTGAAAAGAAATGTTCCTCTTTACCTGGAACCTAATTTTGTCCGGTCCTGCTTCCCTTTGATTATTGTCAGGAGGCGTGTCTTTTTCATCCTTTCCCACAGCCCCCCATCAACGGTTTGTGTCTTTTTGAAGAGCTGGGTTGGCCTTTTCTACCTGGAATCCGCCAGTCCGCGTTTGCCGGGCTGCGCAGCCCGCCGTGGTTCATCTCCTCCGTTCCTTGTTGTTGTTTTACTTTTCTTGCGGGTCTCTGTGTTCTGTGACGTGGCCCTTGTGCCCGTGGCGGCCGACGCGTTGGCGCCGTAACCGCGGGGACCGCCCGGGGGTCTGCGGCAGAGCCCTCGACCCCGTCTGCGAGACTCACGGGGCACGCCCGCCTGCTTGGCCCTTGTGACGTTGTGCATGTTGTGTTTTGTCATAAACCTCGTTCTGTGTTGTTACCGTTTTGCTTGTTCCCCTTGGACGCGAGAAGGCACAAGGGCAAGGTCATGGGGGTTCGCTCCGCCCCCTCGGCCGCGTGGGATCGGCGGGCGCGTCTCCACGCGGTTCTGCTGCCGAAAACAGGGCGTGGGCTGGCCACGAGTCCTCTCGGTGTCCGTGTTTCTGAGAAAACTCTTCGTTTTGTCCTCATGTGTGGAATTTCTTGTCACTGGTGCAGGACGTGGCCGACAGGCGTTGGCTCTGCTGTGCTCTCGCCAAGCACGGTGCTCTGGTACCCCAGACGACACACGCGGAGGATGTCTTTTCTCTGACCGTTTGCAAGATTTTCTCTTCCCCGGTGGCTTTAAGCGATTTGATTTGGACGTGCCTCCGCGTGGTTTCCTTCCCGCGGTTTGGGGTCCCGCCTCGGTCGGTTTGTGGTCCCGCCTCGGTCGGTTTGTGGTTCTGCCATTTTGGGAGGAAGCTCTCGGGTTTTCCTGCTGGGCCTCGCCCTTGACTGCTGTGACCCGTGTCCGTGAGGGCGTTGGCTCTCTGGTCTCTCGGAGTGTTCCCGTGGAAGCCAGTCCGAGGGCGGAGCTCGCGGGGTGTGTGTTCACGTCCGTCCTTCCCGTGCCGTTCCTCCTCCTCCTCGGGCTTCCCTTGGGCTTGAGCCAGAGGCCGGGACCCGCAGGACAGCTGCAGGGACTCAGTGGGACCCTCGCGTCTCGCGCCTTGGCTTCCCGGCCCAAGAAACGGGAGAGGCCCGATGGCCCGATGGCCCGCCATCCCTCCCTGCCCCGCCGTCCTCGTCCCGGGAGCCGCTCCGAGCTGTCGGTGCCGCGTGCCTGGAGCGTGCCCGCCCGCGGGCTGGGGGTCATGCTGGGTGGCGCTCTTTCCGCAGACGTGCAGTGCACTCGCCATCGGGCTTGCACGTGGCAGACCGACGGGGGAGCGAGGGGCTCTGGCTGGAACGTCCAGTGCAGGAGGGAGGCTGGAGCTGAGCTGAGTGTGGTCAGGACTGGGACCAGCTGGGAGGAGGACGCAGTGCGCGTGTCATCCATGCTTCGCTCGGGCTGACCCCGAGGCGGACGTGAAGTGGTCGGCGTGGGTGCGGGATGGCCCGAGGGGCGCAACCCCCCCTTCAGAACGCGGGTGCACGCATCGGTGCGTGCCATCGGGGGAGGGCTGGAGGCACAGTCCCAGAAGGACTGTGATTCCCGCAGAGTCGTGCGCCCCGAGTTTTACTTTTCGGAGCTTCCTGCATTGCTTGGGATGAGGCCGCCTTTCTTTATTTCTTAATGAGCAGGAAATCAACATCGTTTTCTGAAAAACCAGTAGGTGTCTGGATTTCCGAGGAGCCTGTCGTTTCTGGGAGGCCGCCCGTAGAGACTCGCCCTCGCCCTGCCTGCCGGCGGCCGCCCCGTGCCTCCTGCGAGGTCCCTGGGAGGCGGAAGCAGCAGCGGGAATCGGGGCGTCCTCCCCTCAGCAACCTTGTTCCGGGCGGCGTACGTGTCTGGGTGTAATTTGTGGAGGGCACTGACCCCTGGCACAGAGCCGGTGCCATGTGTCACAGCCCCTTAGTCCCAGAGGACGGGCACGGCAGAGTGTGCGGGAGGCTGAGGGGCTGGGGAGCATGGCCGGGGCTCGCTCGGGGTTTCCATGGAGGAAGAGGTGAGGCAGATGAGGGGATGTGGACCCTGGGCTCCAAGTGTCCCCTGTCCTGGCAGTCCAGCCTGGGTGATGGAGTGGGGTCGCGGCTGGGGGTGGGGGTGCAGAGAGGACATGGGGCTGTGGGCTCCAGACCCCCAGGGTTGGTGGAGTTGGAACAAGTGGGACCTAAGTCAGCAAGGTCCCCTGATGCCCGTCAGGACACAGACAGCGGAAAATGGGAACACGCACATCGGACCCTTGGGGGCGGCCCCCTCCTGTCACCTCCCCTGAGCCCGCAGGCCACCAGTGCTGGGGCTCAGCTCCCCGGGTTTTTCCTGTGTGTTGGGGAACCGCCCAGAAGCTCCAGTGGTCTCCCCACTCCCCCTGTGTGCCCATCGCCAGCTCCCGGCCAGGTGCAGCATGGCTCGTGGTTCCCGTGGCTCCCACGTGTGTGACCCCCCTGCCACCTGCTTCCCGTCACGTCACACCGGGTGCTGGGGCAGGTGCCCCGAAGGCGGGCCGTTTGGCAATTCACTGGGGTGTGTGTTTCCTGTCATTTTTCCCGCTCTTGTTAGCTCGTGATTCTCTAAATAGAATGTTCCCACGTCCACTGATGGGTGATCCTCCAAAACCGTACACGCTTGGCTTGCGGCACGGGTCCATTTTCCAGATGAGGGACCTGCGCCCTAGAACCCACCAGGGGCGAGCGGGGAGGCTTTTCCCCCTGGTCCTCCGTTCCGGGTGTTACTGGGGTCTGTGCGCTGGGTGTGCGTGCACCATTCCGTCCATTTCCTGCTGCTCATGCTCACGCCTCCCACCTGTGGGGGCCCGTCCTGGCGCCTCTGGTCTCCCTCGGGCAGGACTGTCCCCAACCCGTGTCCAGGGACAGCGCCACACAGACGCGGCTTCTCCGGGAACCCGGCTTCCTCCCAGCGTGGAGAGTTTGCCTGCCGGTACTCGGCATCTCAGGGCACGGGGTTGGGCATCTTTTTTTGAAAAATAACACCAAATTCTGAGTTTGTGTGGGTGTTTCCAACTCACTGAATAACTTCACTCCTTCGATTTTTGATCCCGTGTCTCCATTCCCTCGAGGCTGGAAGCCTGCTAACGGTGAGGCTGTTGGCTTGTTTTGTGGGTTTGTATACCATTGGGTCAGAAGAAGGTCGTCAGCGCCAACACCCGCAACGAGGCCGCCACGTGTGGTTTAGGCCTCCGCCAGCTGTTTCTTTGTTTTGTCCTTGGCCGACATCCCACTGGACACGCTGTTGCGTCCCCTGGAACGATCTGCGCGGCCACATTCGGACGCGGTCACCTTAGGCTTGTTTCATTTTGGTTTCTGGGCATCGCTGTTTGCAACTTAATTTTTTTTATAAGGAGATTTATTTGGGTATTTGAGAGAGACGCAGAGGGAGAGAGAGCTCCCAGCAGACCCCCCAGGAAGCACAGAGCCCAATGTGGGGCTTGAACTCACGGCCCCGAGATCACGACCGGAGCTGAAATCAGGAGTCAGACGCTCAAATGATTGAGCCACCCAGGTGCTCCTCAACGTCATTTTAAAAAGTGTGTAAACTGTTTGCATGGCTCGGTTCCTCAGTGCAGACCCGAGACCAGGGGCGCGAGGGAGGACTGCCCTGCCCGTGTGGTCAGACATCGTGCTGCACGCGGGGCTGTCCTTCGGGCGCTCTCTCCGCCCCAGGCACCAGGAGCAGGTGCACACGAGTGACCGTCTGCTGCCAGGAGGTGCCGTGAGGGGCCCGTCTGGGGCTGTGAGATGGCCCCACAGCAGGACAGACGTCTGCTCCTAGACAGTCCCTCCTGGCGGGCGGAGGATCTGGGACAGCAGGCCCTCATCTCACCCAGGGGCCCGCGCAGACAAACAGAGCAGATGCCGTAAGTGGAACGGAAGTGGAAGCGAACGGCGTTGTGTGCCCCCTCCCAGCGATCGCCGCTGCTTACGTCGTAGGGTCCCTGCCCTCCGAGGCCCCCCACCTGCCCGCGTGACAGGGCCGGCCGGTCAGAGCTTGTCCACGAGCCTGCAGTCCCCACCCGGCAGGCTCAGCGTGAGGCCTTCCCACCTGGGTCCCCCTACAGCCATCTGGGTTCCGCCGGCCACTCCGTCCCCTGGCCTGGGGGGAGGGACAGTCCGGATGTGGAGGACAGAGGTCTCGGGAACAGCTGTCCTATCGTTGTAAAGGTTTGGGCTCAGCTCCAGGAACCCTGGGGAAGATTTTAAATCAAAACACACCAAGGTCAATGAAAACACCTCTTTGGTCTCTCAAGCTGGCCAACGACAGCCAGGACATCGGACAAGAGAAGGACAAGACGAAACGTCAGCCACTTACTGCCCCCGTCTGCTGGGGGCTGCGTCCTGGCCCGGCCCTGCAGCGGCTGGCAAGGAGGGGCCGAGGTTTTGTGTTGGGGGACGGTCACCAAGGTCACGTCTGCCGCTGACAGGCTGCAATCAGGGGACCGCGGCCCCTGGACGCTCCCTGCTAAGTGGCTTTGCCCCCGTGCCCTCACGTGGGGATCGGCCACGCAGAGCAGTAATGGTCACACTCGGGGCTCCCCGCGGGCACCTCCCCACCTTCACGCAGCTCACACGCACATGCCCGTCCAGACACAGGACACGCAGAGAAGGGCAGGAGGCCTCGGGGTGGGGGGCACAGGGACGCCCCATGCAGGGGCTGATGGGCACATGTCACTCTTGAGGTACCAGCTCCGGGGATGGGTGCCCCTCCCGAAATTGTCAGCAAGAATAGTGCCGTCCCCTCCATGGGCTCTTCGGTGGCCGGCGGGGCGGGGGGGGGGGCGCCTGTAACCTCAGACTGATCACTAGGAGGACGTTCCGACAGCCAGGAACGGGCTGAGGCTTGGCAGCGGCTCCTGGTGTCACGCCTGGGCCCTGGGCCGGTGGCCAGGGAGGGTGGGAGAGGAGCTCCTTGTTGCTGGCCTGCTCTGACGGTTGGGGACAGGGACGATGGGGACAGTGGGTTCCAGGGTCCAGCTCCAGTGTTGCCCGCTGGCCTGGAGGCTTAGGGAGCATGGCCAGCCCCCAGCCAGGGGGGCTGACTCCCAGGGCCCAGGCCTCGGCTCTGCAGTGGGGACGTCTGCCACTGGCCATTTGCTTCTGGGCTTCCTGACGTCATCAATGGGACAGGTCGCCCCCAGCTTGGCCTTCCTGTGGGACGCCGGGACGTGCTCTCAGAGCGGGAGCCGTGGGGCTCTGGGCGTGCAGGACATCTTGGGACCTGTGAGGTGCTCCTCACCCGGGACATGCTGGCGCGAGGCCAGCCCCTCGCAGACGCCCATGGGCCCAGGGCCCACGGGACCCCCGCAACGTGGAGAGAAGCCACGCTTCTCAATGTGTGTGTTCGTTCTGGGAAACGTCCTGTGTTTTCATGGAATTTGCTGTGTGGACGGCAGTGGATTTGCTGTCACTTTTCTGTGCGTTAGTGCGTTTCGTAGAGCGTCTCCGCTGTACGTCGTGGTGGACGTCCACGGACAGGACCCACTCATGGGAAGGAGTTTTGTGAGGCCGTCCGTTATTTTGGGGATGTGAACGGGAGCTTTCCAGGGGCATCCGAGATGTGAAACCGCAGTCACAGTCATAATCACGGCCGAGACTGATGGGCTGGCCCATGGGAGGCGCCGGAAAGCCCCTCCCCAGCAGGACCGAAGTGGGCACAACGCTCTCAGTGTTGGATAAATGCCGTGGGGGACGTTCTGGGTGTCCCTGTGGGTGGCGAGGTCAGGGTGCAGGCCCTGGCAGTCCCCTTGGGGCTCGGGGCCCTGGCAGGTGATTCTTTTGTGACAGCTGCCTGCATGTCCCTTGGACCTCCCCCTCAGGGACACTCGGGGGCGTGTACCTGCTCGACGGGGGCTGGTGTGTGTGTGTGAGGGGTCTGGTGTGATGCACAGTGTCCATCACGAGGCCGTCAGAGCCGGAGGCCGGGAGGGGTGCTGTGCTGGGCACCCGGGGAGAGAACATCCCCAGGAAAGCAGCTGGCTCTGACTTGAGGCAGCTTCCCAACCTTGAACGGGGTGCGGGTTTGGCCAGGTGGGTGAGGGACGGGCGGGGTGGACCCCTGTGTGGGAACAGGCCTGTGTGCCGGCGTGCCCAGGCCCCAGGCGCGTCACTAACGTGCGCTCTGTCCTCTCGGCCCCAGGAGAACCACTGCCGCCGCATCAAGATCCTCGGGGACTGCTACTACTGTGTGTCGGGCCTCACCCAGCCCAAGACCGACCACGCCCACTGCTGCGTGGAGATGGGGCTGGACATGATCGACACCATCACGTGAGTGCGCGCGGGGACCCGCCCCCCTCCGCCCCCACGGGCCCCGCGGGCCTGAGCTGTGCCGGCCGGTCTGTCGCGAGGGGCTGGCGATGCCCTGGCCGCAGAGAGCCAGGCTGCACAGTGAGGCGGGGTGGGGGAGCTCCCGCCTGAGCTGGGTGCCCCAAGACCTCCCCTCTGCCGTTTTCTGGGACGTGTCCTCGTCCACGGCCATCCGGGGCGTGGTCCGGGATGCATCGGGGTGCAGGAAGGTACCAGCTTCAGCGCTTAGCCAGACAGGACACCCAGGGAGTCAGCGGGGAGGTCTTGGCTCCAGTCCAGCCAAGTCCCACTGAACGGAGCTGCACGTGCTCGTCTTCATGCACAGGGGTGTGCGGGGGCTCTCTGCCGAGGGGGCTCTGAGGGAGCAGGGGCCTGGGAGCACTGGGAGCCCTGCGGGCCGGCCGGACCTTTCAAGCCAGCCCTGTCCTGTCGGAGCGGGATGAAGAGTTAGGGACCCTCTATCGGTCCAGGGAAGGCATGGGGCTGGGAGTCTGAGCTGGCGGACGGACCACCCATCTGAGCAGTGTGGAGCAGTGGGTGCGCTCCAGGGGGATGAGGTTAATAGGGACCGGTGTAAGTGACCACATCCGGAGCCGGGAAGTGGTGGCCGCACGGTTGTACTGGAAACACGGAAGAACAGAGAGAGAAATGCAAACCAGGAGGCTTGGCGGGGCTGACCTCACAGATGGGCCCTGCAGGGCAGGTGTGGGGGCATCCACGAGCGTCCAGGAGGGGATCCCCGTGCCAGTGGCAGCAGATCTGTGGTAGAGAGACAGATGCCCAGTGCTGGCGTTGGGAAGACGGCCCAGGGACGCAAGCGGTCTGCTGCAGCTGGGGGGTCCTCTGGGTGGACAGGGGCTCCAAAGCAGGGGCGTGGTTGGGGCCAGTTCATGCAGACCCCGTGTGCGGTTCCGGGGAGCTCAGGATCGGGGGACGCTGCTCGTTCCGCCCCAGGGTGACGCTCACCAGCCGCACATCCAGTAGGGTTGCTCACTGTGCAAACATGACAGTCCTCCCACGTGTGCGCTCAGGACGGGTTGCGAGGGGCGGGCGTCTCCTGCCGCTGGATGGGGCAGCGCCCAGGATGGTAACAGGGAGGGGAGGGATCTCCTGGAGGGCAGGTGCGTTCAGGCCCCGCCCCCTGACTGCATGCTGTCCTCTCCCGAGGCTGGAGAGGGGTGGAGCCCATGTTGCCGGTCTGGCGAGTGTTGGGAAGGTTTGAGTTTCTGTGTTGAGGACCACACCAGGCACCGGTGTGGAGGTGAAGGCCTAGGGCTCCCACCCAGGCAGCGGGGGCAGCTTGCGGGGCTACGGCTCTCCCAGCAGGCGCCCAGCCTCCGTCGCTCGGATGCCCGCACTCCCCGGGAAGCCTGTGGGCAGCTCCTCCGCACGGGCCCTCCGGCTGCAAAGTGTCAGACTTGCGCACCAGGCTGGTGTGCAGGGCGAGGCCGGGTGTCTTGGTTTGCGGCGCTGGATCAGGGGAAGAAGACGGCGTGGGCTCTGCCCTCCAGGACCTACCCTTGAGCTGGCGTGGCCGCCATGGCCGCTGGCAGACCCCGACGCAGCCGGCCGGAGCAGGGGTGGCCCAGGGTGGGAGGCCGTCTCCGTGGCTCTGGAGGCCCCTCTCCCGTCTCCTCTGTTCGTGGCACACGTGTCTCGATGAGACCGTCCCTGGTGGACGGTTTACTGCGACGTGAGCGTCCGGGTAACTGTGCACCTTCTGGTACCAGGATCCAGATGTGAGGCAGAACCTTCTGGAAGAGGTGAGGGTGTGCGGGCGGCAGGATTGGGTCCCCGTGCCCTTTGCCCCTTCCTGGTTGCCGTGGTGGAAATGCTGTAAAATGAGCAGAAACACCATTTCCTGTTTTCTTGCTCACGTTTCCTTGTGTTCCTTTCCTTTGCAAATTTCAAAAAAAAAATTCCAAAATTTTAACCCTATTGTGTTTGTTTCTGCATCCCTCACTAGAGGTTGACCGATGACTGAGTAAAGTTAAAATTGAGAGAAAATGCATTTTATATGCACAAAATTCGGTAGGTGTCAAGGACACGTCCACTGTCAGACCCCCGAGTAAACGTTGCTGTAAACCCCTGACTCGCGGACTTCCGGACGCGCACCGGGGACCCTGGACCCGACGGGAAGCGCTCCAGTCCCTGCGGTCCAGGCTCCCCGCGGACCCTCTCCCGGTGTTTCTGAACCTGTGTCTGCTGGAGCGGGTTAGCGGCTCGTGGGCGCTGTGGCCTTGATCCTGGAGGCGCCAGGGTAGCTGGGCTGCTGTCAGGGCCTGCTGGTGCTCGTTCAGCCTGCCCTGGATCGCACACAGGGAAACAGAGACCCGGAGAGGGCAGGGGTTGGCTGGGACGTCCCTAGAAATCAGGGGCCACCCTGCTCACGTGTGCTCCCCACGCGGAGCGGCCACCTTTGCCCATTTGAGGTTCTGAGAGCCAAAGCCTCTGGATGGCCTCCTCGCCAGGCCCCGTGTCCATGTCCTATCTGTGTGTTCCGGACAGAAGACCCCATGGTCTTTATTTCATCATTGAAGCCCCTTGTCTTCTTTTAAAGTTTCTAATTAAGATGTTTTAAGGGACGCGGGCATCCGCTCGTCTCTGGTCATTTGGGCCGCCAGCCTGCCTGGTGGCCAGGGTGTGTCCGGGAGCAGTCTCTGACGGACCCTGTTGAACCCTTACCAGCGATGGGGCCTCAGGGATGGGGCGAGGATCCGGGAGGGCTTCCTGGAGGCGGCATCTCAGCTGGGCCGTATTGTATTAGGAACAAGGCAGGTGAACACACATCAGCGCCAGGTCTTGGAATAGGAGGGAGATTTGTCATTGAGCTCCTGGGCTTGCTGCTATCCTGGGTGGGGTGGGGGGTGGGGCTTCTGCACGTGGCGGGGCTGCAGGGCATCTTATGCTGGGAGGGGACAGAGGGCAGGTTGTCCGGTGGGCCGTCCCTGTGTGTCCAGTGTTTCTTGGTCTCTCTTCCCCCTCATGACAAACCTCCTAACCGCGGGGCCCCCGTGTCCCAGGCCCTGGCTCAGCCTCCTGGCCCTTTCTGGTTGGGCTTTGCCATGGACGGGGGAGGCCCATTGGGCACACCTGCCACGGGGCCCCCTGTGGACAGGCCACTGTCCCACGGCGCAGCGCTCCCTCCCACGAGGCCTCGTTGCACTCCTGTCCCTTGGAGCCCACCATGCTGCTTCCTGGACAGCATGCTTTAGTGTCTTCCGTAATAACATAACTTCTGCCCCCTGGGGGGAGAGTGGAAAACACAGGAAGACGGCATCGGAGGGCCTGGCCCGGCCACCGCATGTCTCCTTTGGTCTGACGTGGTGCGTTGTGTGCCTCTGACCGTGGCGGCGAGTCCTAGAGCTGGGGAAGGCGTGCGTGGTACCCCTTGGACACCCCCACATGACCGCTCGTACAGAGCTGCCTGCAGCGGGCAGTGTCCCCGGGTGCCGCAGGGACTCACGCTGGCCTGTGTGCCCCAGCTGGGGGGTGACCTCCCCGCCTGGGCCTGCCGCCTGATTTCGACATCCACACACTTCTCATCCCATAAAGTCTACTCGAGGGTCAGGTCTGGAGCTTGGGGTCAGACCCTGGCCGTTCCCCGGATGCTGCTGGCGGTCGTCTGGGCCTCTGGGCAGCGAGCAGGCACGAGCTCCTGACCGGGTCAGGGGGATACAGAGCAGATTGGAGGTCTCAGTTCAGGTCCCATGGGGGCCGCTGTGGGTGGGGAGGGACAAGGGATGGCATGGGCACACCGTGAGATGCCCGGGGGCCGGGGAGCTGGGGGTTCTGGCCTGGAGCAGCCCTGCCCACCTGGGGCCATGCTCGGGGATCGTGGTCCCGTGCTCCCGCCTCCCCAGGCTCCCCTGCATGGGCGAGCTCACGGGTGTGGATGAGGGCCCAGCCCCACACCCATGACGTGTCTGTTGCAGGTCGGTGGCCGAGGCCACGGAGGTGGATCTGAACATGCGTGTGGGGCTGCACACTGGCCGGGTACTCTGTGGGGTCCTCGGCCTGCGCAAGTGGCAGTATGACGTGTGGTCCAATGACGTGACCCTGGCCAATGTCATGGAGGCCGCCGGCCTGCCCGGGTGAGTCGGGGCGAGGTGGTGCACTCTGGGCCGGAGGGGCCTGCACGGGGCCCCCGGATCCCTGGGCTCCACGGGAAGCCGGCGGGGATGGAGAGGAGGCCCGGTGGTCGGACCACCCCGTGCTGTCGCTTCCCTCTGCTCTGTGCTTCCCCGGGGAAGGCTGGGTGCATTTCCACGTGGTCCGTGCCATGCTCCTCTGTTCTCGTCTTCCTTCAGACAGTCCCCAGAGCCAAGGCCAGGTGCTCCCGGGTGGCCAGGAGTGGAATGGGGCCGCAGGAGAAGGGCTCCGGGATGCTCAGCGCTGAGCGTCAGCGGCGCTCGCCCCCGTGGTGGCCTGTGTGGTGCGTCTGTTACATGTGCGCCTGCAGGGATGCCCCCGGCTCTGTCCCTTCCATCCCCCACTGCCCGCCCCCTGCCTGCCCCAGAGGCCGGGCGTCCCTGGGATGCTTCCTTCCCTTTCCCTCCTGGACGGCCCGTGGGGGACGTGGCTGAGACAGGCAGCATCTGTCCCGACACTGACGCCTTTCAAGGTGGGCTCAGAGATCGTGCCACTGTCCTCTGTGGGCCTGGCTGTCTCTGGGCACCTGACCTCTGGACACTCACAACCACCGACAGACCTGTCCCTCCCACACGCCGTCTGTCCTCCTCCACCCGTCCATTCTGCAAACACCCACCGTCTGCCACTGGGCATCCAGAGAACGTGGCCAGACTCCGATGGGTGGATGGACAGACGGACGGATGGAAGGATGGAATTCATCACCCTGTGACTCCCCACTCCCGGTTTCGTGCTGGGATCCCTGCAGCTTGGTTCCTGGGCTCTCCTCGAGGCTCGATTCCCTGAGCAGTCTGCCTGGAGGGACCAAGGCCAGGCTGGGGCGCAACGGAAGGTCTCACACACCCCGCCGTGTGGCCTCGTACTGCCATGACTTCCCCAAACTCGTGTGCCGGGTGCACGGGCCAGGCTGCCACAGAGCAGAGGACCTGGGTCCTGAGCAAACTCTGCCTGCTCCAGGGGTCCCGGGGAGCCACGGCGGGCATCACCTGCAGCCCCCACCCCCCCCAGCTCCAGACCTGCGTCCCCTTCCCCTGCCAGCTGGGACTGTCACACGCATAGCTGGGCCTCCAGTCCCACAGGACTGAGAGGCAGTGGACGTGGGGCCTCTCTTCCCCGTCTGTCCAGGGAAGGGGCTCCCGGGGTTGACTGTCCAGGCCGCGCCTCGGCTGGAACCCGCGGTGGCATCCGTTCCCACCGTGTGCTTACACCCGAGACCCCTGCTCCGTCCCCGAGCCTGGAACGCTGTCTGCTGACAGTTCTGTGACTCCGCGGCTGGGCGCGCCTCCCATGCCCGTTGCGGGTGGAGGACGCTGAGCGCAGGAGCAGACGCCTGTGCACCTCCTTGCAGATGTCCTCGGTGCTGGGTGTCCCCTTGCAGTTCAGGGCCAGGCTGGCAGTGACCGTGTCCCAGAGCCCGGAGGCTGGTGGCAGGGGCTCTTGTGCTCCGGTGCCCGGTTTTCCCTGCGGGAAATGGAGGGGACACAGTGGTGTGGGGACTCTGGGCTCGCAGGAGCTGCTTTGCTCGCTGTGGGCCGTGGCTTTGGGCCCCGAGGTCCCCATGCTCAGGTGTCTGGGAGGAGCCAGAGCTGCGGGGTCCCGGGGGCCACTGTGGCTCTCGGGCTTGTGGCTGAGTTCAGGAGATGCCGGCTGAGGGTTTCTCCTTCGGTCACCCGGAAACACACTGGGGTGAGCACGAGGGCCGTCCCACCTCGTGCGGGGGAGGGGCAGCGTGGTATCCTCTCCCCTCCCCCACTGCCTCCCTTCTGCCTCCTGCTCCTGCTGATGCTGGGCCCCTCCGCTGCCCGTACAGGCTCCGAGCCCCCCCCCAACACCCCCCTTGCTGGGCCCTCCCCTCTTCTTCCCAGGTGACCCGTGCTGCCCGGTGACCCGGGGAGCGCCCCTCCCGGTCCTGCCTGTGGGGAGGGACGTGGCCGCCGCCGCCGCAGGCCCCGGGCACGGCTGTGCTGCTGTTTTGCAGGAAGGTCCACATCACGAAGACGACCCTGGCTTGCTTGAACGGGGACTATGAGGTGGAGCCGGGGCACGGGCACGAGAGGAACAGTTTCCTGAAGGCTCACAACATCGAGACCTTCTTCATCGTGCCGTCGCACCGGCGGAAGGTGGGCTCCGGGACCCGCTCGCCTGGGCCTGGGCCGGCGCGAGCTCCCGGACCCCCAGTCGGGGCCCAGGGTCTGCTCAGGCACTCAGCCGTCCTGCATCCTCCCTCTCCCCTCATCTCCCTGGGCCCTTATCCCGCTCTTGCAAAACAGGTCGGGGATGGGGGTGCACCGAGCAGAGGGGTGTGGGCACACAGGGGGCCTGTGACCGTCGTGTGGGGCACTCGAGGTCGCTGTGTGTAAGGAAACCGACCTGGACATGATGGGGGGGGGGCTGGCTAGTCCCTCCAGAGTTCAGGGTAGTGATGGAGGGCACAGGGGAGGGGCTCAGGGCACAGATGGCCTCAGTACTCCTTCAGGACATAAGCAGGTGGGATAGGAGGGAGAGCTTCAAGCTTTGCTCTCCTGTGTCCATGGATCAGGGCTGTGCTATCCCTTGTGCCCTGGGGACCGTGGCTGTGGGGGGCTCCGGGCCAGGACAGGCTGGGCTCAGTGAGCTCACTCCGGAGGAAGGGGAAGGAGCGTATGGCAGGTGTTGGCGGTGTGGAGGAGGGCCGGGTGAGGCGTTGGTGCTGGGCCCTAGGATGGCAGGAGTCACCCATGTGGGTGTGGAGGGTGGGTCTGAGGGGCAGGGAACCCGGAGGTGAGTGGGTGGTGGTCCTCAGCCGGCTGCTGGCCCGGCCTGTGACGTCCGGCTTCCGGGGTCCCCCCGCGGCCTGGCCCCAAACCTTCCCACAGCTCCACTGGAGGACCGAGGCCTTGCTCTGGTTTTCAGAGGCCCTGGGTGTAGCCGAGAGCCGTGTGCCGTGGGCCCGGCTGGCCGGTTCCATCCGCTTCTGTTTGTCCTTGAGCACACGGTCCCCGTGTGACCTCCCTGTCCCCATCAGGTTCCCGCTCCCAGTCGGGGGGCACGGGGCACAGCGTGGGTCTGCTGACCGGTGTCTGCGTGCCGGCTGCCGGCACAGATATTTCCAGGGCTGATCCTGTCCGACATCAAGCCCGCCAAGAGGATGAAGTTCAAGACCGTGTGTTACCTGCTGGTGCAGCTCATGCACTGTCGGAAGATGTTCAAGGCGGAGATCCCCTTCTCCAACGTCATGACCTGCGAGGACGACGACAAGGTAGGGGGGCCTCCCGCCCCTGTGGGGACCTCCCCGCCCAGGGCCGCCTGGCCCCATGTACTTTCCAAAGTGTAAATGCTGTTCAAAGCCAGGCTGCTTGTGTTTTCCTAGAAAAATCTTTCTATCGTCTTGCTTTTTTTTTTTTTTTTTTTTTTTTGCAATTTGGCCTTCCATGTGTCTGTGGGTAAACGCGTACGTGGACCCCAAGCAGCTGTCCCTGAGGTCATCCATGCTGGTCAGATGCTCTGCCGTGAGGTCTGGAGCCTTGGAGAGGGCCTGTGAGCCCGGGCACCATCGGGCAGGCTTGTCTCCGGCCGCCCCCACCGCCGGGTCTTCTGCTGTGCACCTGCTCCCTCTCTTCGTGTTCAGAGTCGCCCAGTCCATGGAAGGTGGCCTCCCCTGGGGGTGCCTGCCTCGTGGCCTGGGTGCCAGGATTTTCCCCCTTTCCTCTCGGGTTGGTCATAGCCGTCTCTGGTCTTCTGCTGGGTTTGGGGGGCCAGTGCTGCTCCGTGTGGGTCCCAGGGTCCACTTCATCTATGTGGGTCTTGTGTCTCAAGGGGCAGAGACCCTCGTCACCTGGGGCAGGGGTTGCATCCCAGGAGTCCGGGAGAAGCCTGGAGTGCCGCCCCTTTCCCTTTTGCGTCCTCGGGTCCTGGGCCCCCCAGCCCAGTGTGGCTCCGGCCGTGACCCATGTCCGTTTCCCGAGACCGCGCCGCTCTCCACCTGCTCCTGTTTTCCCTGCCGTCCCGGATTTTGTGCGGTGACATGAAATTCCATCCCTGGGGGTGGAATTCTGGGGTTTTTCAGGAAGAAGCGAGATTCTGCCTCACACTCCTGGGGGTTCTTGCCGCATCGGTTTTTTGTGGTTTTGACTGTGAGCTCACATTTGCGAGAATTTTGCTGGAAATTCTTGAAGAGCTGCGCTGACGTGGGTTCTATCGAGATTGGCCTTCCCCTCGGCCGGGTACCCAGGGGCCTCGTGCTCGGTGGATTTTGGAAGTCCAGGCGGGCAGACGTGTGCAGATGTGTTCCTGGGGGTCTCCTTGGTGCAGACCCGGGTCTAAGAGTGTCCCCCATGCGAGGGCTCCCCTCATTGGTGTTTGTGATGGGGCCACTGGAGGTGGGCCGTCTTAGAGCTTTGACCTCACTGCCTGCCCTGCTCTCGCCCTGTGTCGCTGTGGCTGGCTCGTGAGGGATGACGGGCTCTCCAAGCTCCCCGGGTCTCAGATGGCAGTGGTACATCAGCCACCTGCCCAACCTGGGTTCCCACATCTGGATGTCCTCTAGTGACTTCCCTTTCTTACCAGCTTCCTGTGCATTTGAAAGTGTGTGTGCATGCATGCACATGTGTGCGTGCACGTGTACGAGTGTACATACTTGGGCGTACGCACATGCACACATCTGTGTGCATACATCATGTGTGCACACGAGTGTGCACGCCTGCACGTGTGTATGAATTCTGCACACGCACGCACGTGTGAGTGTGCATGCGTATGTCCATGCAAGTGTGTGCTGATGTGGACACTGATGTATGCATGAGTGTGCACATGTGAGCACATGTGAGTGTGCTCACGTGCACATGCATGTATCAGTGTGCACACACGAGTGCATGCACACACATGTGTGTGTGCATGCATGAGTGTGCATGGAAGTGTCCACAGGAGTGTGTGCATGTATGAGTGTGCACACACATGAGTGTGCATGCACTCACACGTGTGCCTGCGTGTATGGGTGTGTGCATGCATGAGTGCACACGTGCATGCATGCATGCACGCACATGTGCCTGTGTGATGAGTGCGTGAATGCATGTGTGTACATGTATGAATGCCTGTACACGAGTGTGCACGCACACAAGCATGTGTGAGTGTGCATGCATGAGTGTGTGCAAGTGTCCACATGAATGTGTGTATGTATGTATGTATGAGTGTGCATGCACATGTGTGCCTGTGTGTGGGTGTGTGCATGTGTGCGAGCATGAGGGTGCACGTGTGCCTGCACGCACGTGTGCCTGTGTATGCATGTGGTGTGTGTGTATGTGTGTGCACATGTGATTGTGTGTGTGCACACGTGTGCCCGAGTGGATATGTGCATGCATGTATGCGTGTGCATGTATGAGTGCACACGTCTGTGCACACACGTGTGCCTGAGTGTATGGGTGTGTGTGCATGCATGCACATGTGTGTGTGCAGCTCCTTCCCTCTGTGTTGTCTGCAGTTGCTGCTGGATTCCTCGCCCCCCCCCCCACCATCCTGCTCCTCCTGCCCCTCCTGGGAGCACAGAGCCATGCCGGGTTTCCTCCCGTCTCCTGCATCCTGATCCTAGCCCAGCCCCTGACACCCCGAACCTCTGAGTGCGGGATGCCTCCCAGGTCAGGCTCCGCCCAACTCGAGACTCTGCTCCTTCATCTCCGTGTGCTCCAGCCTCCCTCCTTGGGGGACACCTGCTGCCTCGTGCTCTACTGGGTGCCTCATGCACTGTGCAGGTGCGCACCCTTGCCATCACCCCTGTCACCATGCCCGGTGCCCCAGGGTCCAAGGCCGAGCCCCCCGACCGTCCTGTGGCTTCAGGGCTCCCCATCGGCACGCAGCTCCCTGAGCTGAGAGGGTCTCTGCACCCCTGGCGAGCTGCCTGCCAGTGCGTGGGACTCCTGAACCCCAGGCTTCACCCCACATCTGGTCCCTCCCCACCAGCCAGCACTCCCAGCCTCCGTGGCCCGGGCGGTTCCCCTGCTAGGGAGATAGAGGCACAGCCAGGTAGCGGGCTGGGGGCCTGCAGCTTCCCCTCATCGCCATCTCCTCGTGAGGACTGAAGATAAGCCCCACCGGGCAGGATAGCAGTGTCTACACTGTGGGAGGCCCCCCCATGGTTGGGACAGGGCAGTGACAAGGCTGGTGGTCTGGACAGGGCAGAGAGGCGCAGAGGCAGGGCCGGCCCGCCAGTGAGGGCACCTGGGGAGGTGACCGTCTAGTGATCTGAGGGACAGGCCTTTCTGCCTGCAGACACTGTCCCCACGGCCCCCAGAGCCCACGTCCCCTTCGGGACGAGGTCTCTCACTGGCCCTGCGTCCCGCTCCTCTGCGTCCAGGCCTGACTCCCGTGCGGGCGCCCTCGCGTGTGGTCAGGGTGGGCCCCGCGGACAGCGCTGGGCTGGTCCGTCCCGCTGTGTACCGCGTGTCATGTGTGTGGATTTAATGAAAGTCGGTGGGATGACCTACACGTGGTTTGGTTGCTTGTTTTGTCACCTGCCAGTATGGCGTCACAAGCATTTCTCATGTTAATAAAAATTCTTCTGAAATACGATGTTTATGTCACTGGGGATCTCCAGCCTGAGGACAGACCGTGTGTTGATTCTCCGTCCATTGACGTTTAGGTCATTTATGATTCTTTTGTTTCCCGGGTGGCGTGAATAACTCACAGCGTTTTTCTCACGGAGCTCATGGACGTCTGTGATCACCTTGGGACATGCACGTCTGCGGGTCCCGGGTCGGCGAGAGCGATGTGCGGTCCGTGTCCACGCAGCTCCCTGCGCCCTGCCCAGCGCTGCGGGTCCACACACCTGCTCCCGCTTCTGTCTTTCCATCCTGGCCAGCAACTTTGCAAACATCGTTTCTACCATTTCGGTGGGAATTTCACAGAGATAACGTTTCAGCTCCTTGGATACTCATCCTGCTAACTTCCTCCTCCGCTCTCGGGTGTTCTCGGACGCACGGTCGAAGTCGTGACTGGCTCCTTCTCCACCTCGTACTAACTGTTACCAGCGGGAGAGGCACTCTTTCCTTCTGGCTTTGCAGACTGTCACTGTGACGCTTTTGGTCAGAAGCAACCACCCACGTGAGCAGATGTTTGCACTTCTGAAAATGAGTGGATGTGGAATTTCAGAAACCGTGTTCAGTAGCTACCGGGATGGCCTGTCCGGCGGTTTTCTCCCTGACTCGCACAGTGACGGGGCACAGGACCCTCCGGCGTCTCCGGGATGCTGAGTAGCTGCTCTCGCTGTCTGAGCCGCACAGTCAGGAAACCTGAGCTGTCCAGCCAGCCTGTGCTCATCTGCTCTCTGCCCGGGACAGCGCCGGCTGTCCTCTCTGCCGACATAGTCACGCGTGGGCCCTTCTCTTGTGGCTTCTAGTTGTTGCTGGAGCGGATGCTGTGAGCCCTGTGGCCACCAGCAGCCCCGGGCAGGTCTGCGTCCGTCACTCCCGGACGGGTCAGCCCAGGGCACAGTGGCCGCCAGCCGCTCACCACCTGGCACCCCGGCTCAGGCAGGAGCTCCCTGACTGTGGTCGTGTCTCAGGCCAGGTCTGCCATCTGGTGACAGCGTGCACGGCGCTGGGAAAGCCAGGCCGAGTGTGGCATCCTTCCTTCTCAGGCCTCAGCAAGGACTGTTGAGCATGGGTGTGGGGTCTCTCAGTGCCCTCCGTGCCCCTCCCCTCCTGTGTGTCTGGCCCGTTCCAACAAGAGGTTCTGCTCCTCTCACTGAGGGAACTTTGCAGCTGCTTCACCAAGGCCTTGGGCGCCCAGGCCTGGCTCCGCCCCTCCTGCGCCCCGTCCTGGGTGGGGAAGCCCGCCCGTTCCCAGGGTGACTGTCATTTCTAGAAAGTCACCTGTGAAGTGATATCTTTAGGTCAGGGTCTGGAGTCCTGGGGCATTTCTGCAGCGGGAGGGTCGACCACACCGGGGAGAGCAGGGAGGGAGGGAGACAGGATGGGAGGGAGCAGCCACATGCTGACCGCACCCCAGAGGGGCCAGTGTCGGGCAGGGCCGTGCATCACCGTGTGCCGTCCCCAGCTTGTGCATCGTGGGTGGGAGGTGCTTTCACTCGTCTCTGTTGCTCACCTGCCTCAGGGACCAGCGTGTCTAAGCCAAGCCCCAGGGAGTGCACTCCTGCCCAGCCCCACCCAGATGAGGCCATCACTGGGCACCCAAGGATGCCACTTCACACACAGGTGTGCTCAGAAGTCTTGCTAGCCAGCAGTGGGCTTCGTGGCATCAAAGAAAACCCCAGTCATGGCGGCTTGAATGAAAGAGAGATTAGCTTTCTTAGGTTAAAATATCCCTGGAGAGCCGCAAGATGGGGCTAATGTGGCGGCTTCACAATCATCTTGAGCTAGACCTCTCCTGTGATACTATTCTGGCTTGCCTACTGCCGCCTCATGGCCCAGAACAGATGCTGGGGCTCCAGTCATGGCATCCATGTTCCAGCTGGCGGAAAGGAAGGGGGGCAGGTGAGTACATTTCAGCCCCCAAGCCAGCTTTCCTAGCCTGCCCAGGCCTGCTCCTCCGTGTCCCCACAAGCCCTGCCTGTGACCAGAGCCAGTCACGTCTCCTGCCCGGGGTCAGTGAGCTGAGCAGTGGCCGTCAGCCTCCCAGGGGCCCACCCCGCAGCCTGGCCCTTCTTCCTGGCTTCCCAGGAGGAGCTTACAGTTCTCGGCGTGTCGGCCTTGCCTGGGTCTCCGCGTGGACTGGGCCTTCTGTCGACCCGCCTGCTGTCGCCACTGAGGATAGGGAGAGCCCGCTCGAGGACTTGGTCTGGGCCAGCGTGTTTCCAGCGCCCCCGAAGCATGAATGTCTTAGGTCCTGTGAGAGCGCCCCTCCGGGGCCACCTTTATTCTCCTGTGTCCCACCAGGAAGTTCGAACACAGAGAGGTTAAGAGCTCACTCACGGTTGCACAGCGCCTGGTTTTCAGGTCTGCACTGGAGCCGCCGGCCTTTCCTTTCACAGGTGCAGAAAGACTCGGGCAGCCGAGTCCCGCAGCAAAATGAGCAACGGTTTTCTCTTAACCTTGAGTTTGAATTGTTTTCCGAGGAAATACATGTTTGTTGTGGAATGTTGAGAAAAATATGGAAAAGAGGGAGACCGTGATCCTACCCCCGGGAGGTGGCCGCAGCTCCCATCCGTCCCATCCGAGAGGCCGCAGGTCAGGGTGCGGCAGAGCCTCTTGTCTCCCTGCCTGGGGTCCCCTGCGTGCCCAGGACAGCGCGGCCCCCCCGAAATCAGCCCTGCCCTCGTTGGCCTCTGCAGACCTGGGGCCGGCAGGTGCACACCGGCTCCTCCCGGAACAACTAACACCGACGTGGAGATCCAGGGGCCGTGGTGCCCGCCGGCCTTTCCCTGCACGCTGTCACGGGAGGTGGCGGGGTGTGGGCATTTTTATTGTGCACAAATGCGTTAGGTCCGGGGAGGGGGGCACATTCACGGGAGCCCACCGGGGGTTCGCCGGCTCCACGGGCCCCGCGCACAGGCGGGTCTTCCTGCGTTTGTTCTCGGGCCCCAGGGAGCCCGGGGCCGAGGAACGGGAAGGAGCACGTCCACAGGCTGGGGTTCGCGTGGGAGCAACACGCACGCTGCCCGCAGAACGCCGGCGGCTTCCAAGCAGGGACTGCGGGAGGCGCCTCAAGGTCCATACCTGTTCAACGTTTCCACAGCTTCCCGGGGGTGGGGTGACCCGCCACCCTGACCGCATGCGCGCCAGGCAGTGTGCCCAGAGAGGCCTGGGGCCCCGGCGGCCTCCCCCGGGGTCGCAGCTCACCCAGCGTCCGCACGGACCCAAACGACGGCATGGGCTTTGGTGACTGGTGTGTGTGGCTCTGGTCGCGTCATCTTGGCGACCACGCCCCAGATCCAGAACATTTCCTTCACGGTCCCCCTTGTGCTGGGGTCACACCACCGTCCTCCCCAAAGCTCTCCGCCCCGTGACTCACACTTGAGAGTGTCGTATACACCCTGTGACCTTGGCTCTTTCTTCAGACTCAGCACAAAGCCCGGGGGTCCGTCCAGGCCGTTCCCAACTCAGCAGCTGCCCCCTGGCCGTGGCCGGACGTGTTCCACGGTGGGGAGGGACCGCCGCTGGCGTGGCCTGTTGAAGGACCTTTTGGTTGTTTCCAACTTGGACTGTTGCAAATAAAGTAGCAGTAACCGTTCACGTTCAGAGTTTCATGCGCACATAACCGCGTATTTGCTGGGGAGATGCCCAGCTGTGCCGCCGCTGGGTCTTCGTTATTTGTTTTATTTTATTTTTTTTTAAGAAACCGCCAAACGTTGGAGGCATGATTGCCCCGTTTCACGTTCCCGGCAGCCACGTGTGAGAGATGTGGCTTCTCTCACCAGCCCATGGCGCCGGCACTGTTTCCAGAACGTTTTGGCCGTCCCAACAGGTGTGTAGTGACGCCTCGGGATTTTACTTGGCATGTCCCTGGTGGTTAATCATGCTGACCATCGTTTCCAAGTCCTTATTCTCTGTCCGCATAGTTTTCTCTTCTGTTTTTGGGAAAATGTCTGCCTGGCTTTCTAATTCGAGTGATTTCTTGGTGCTGTGGAATTCCGAGAGTTCTTGATGAATTCTCCGATTCTCCCATTGCTCGCGTGGTTTGTACGTGTCTCCTCCCAGCCTGTGGTTTGTCTTTCGCAGGACAGATGTTTTAAATTGTGAGGATGTCCAGTCTACCGATGTTTTTCCTTATGAACGGTGTTTGTGTTTGGTGTTGTAGGAGCTCTCTACGTAGCCCAAACCCTGAAGATTTTCACGTTTCTTCCAAGAGTTGATACTTACCTGTTTTATAGATAAACCTATGGTGCATTTTGAGTTCATCTTTTATAAGGTGCAAGGTCTGGGTCAAGATTTACTTCTTTGCGTGTGGACGTCCATTTGGTCGTCCAAAAGACTACCCCTTCTGCCATTGAACTGCTGTTGCGTTTTTGTCCAGAATCATTGCCCATACTTGTGTGAGGCTGTTTCTGGGCTGTCTCATGTGTTCCCGTCCTCCACCAGCAGCGAACTCTCCTGATCAGAGGAGCTATGCAGTAAGTCTAACATTGGGTTGAGTGATTTTAAGAAAAATGTCTTCTAATCCATGAGCACACGTATCCCTCCGTGCACTGAGATCTTTGATTTCTTTCATGAGTGTCACTGATACTGATGAAAGTATGTGATTGAAAATGATGAAGATGATGAGAAAACTGATCACGTTTTCAGCATACGAGTTGTGTATGTGTTTTGTTAGAATCGTATCTAGTCCTTCATTTTCCCCGTGATTATAAATGGCGCTGGATTTTAACTTTGGTCGTCACATGCTGATTGTTAGTTTAAGAAATATCTTTGTTTATTTATTTGTTTATTTTTAGAGAGAGAGAGCGTGTGTGGGACCGGGGAAGGGGCAGATGGAGGGAGAGAACCTCACTGCACTGAGCGTGGAGTCTGATGTGGGCCTCGATCCTGCGACCCCGAGATCATGACCTGAGCGAAAACCAAGTCAGACGCCCAACTGACTGAGCCACCCCAGCGCTCCAATAAATAGCCTTTTTATGTTTATCTTGCATCCGATGACCTTGTGGAATTCATTTGTCCTAGGACGTTTCCTCCCCTTGGAATTTTCTATGTAGACCATCATGTCATCTGCAAACAGGGCCAGTTTGGGTTCTTTCTTTCTAGTATTTGCCTTTTATTTCCTTTTCTTGCCCTATTGCAGTGGCTGGGTCTCTAGTGCTGCTGAACGTCAGGGGGAAAGCGTTCCATCTTTCACCAGCGTGTAGGACGTTACTGTCGGTACTGCGTAGGTCTCCATCCGGTTGGGGAATTTCCCTCCCTCCCTAGTTGTCTGATCGTGTTTATCAAGAATGAGTATTGGATTTTGTCAAGTGCTTTTTCTGTATCAATTGACGCGCCATGGGATTTTTTATCTGGTGGTTAATAGGGTGTTACCGTGGTGTAGGCTTTGGTGTATGGATGTGTAAGCAGGCTTGCGTCTCTGGGAATGGTCATGGCATATGCCGCTGTTCATACACTACTGAATTCTGTTTGCTGACGTTTTGCGGACAATACTGAAAGACATGGCCCGTACTCTTCCTTTTTTTGTAATGTCTTGGTCTGATCTTGGTATCAGGATAACACTGAATTTATAAAGTACGTTGGAAGGTGTTACCTTTTCTGTTTTCCAGAAGACATTGTATAGAATTGCTGTTAATTCTTATTTAGATGTCTGGTAGAACTCTCCAGTGAAAACCTCTGGGCCTGGAGATTGAGTGTTCAGGAGTTTTCTGGTTAGGAATTGAATTTCTTTAGTAATTACTGGACTAACCTTATACTCTTCAGTGTCGGGTGAGGTGTGGTCGTGTGTTTCGAGTAGTTCATTGATCCGAGTCGTCAAACCAGCGCGTGTCACTGTTCACAGTAATTCCTCCTTGTCTTTCCGACATCTGCGCGGCCTGTAGTCGAATCACATTTCATTCCCACGTTTGTGAGCACCGTACTCTTTCTTTCTTTGTCACATGGCTAGACATGCATCCATCTTATTGACATTTTTGAGGGACCAACCTCTGTTTCATTGCTCTGCTGTGTCCCGTCTCCATGCACATGGGGTGCCACGTGAGCGTCATGTGTCCCCATTTGCAGACGCAGGGGTCCCGGTGGGGATGACAGGCTCGGTGACCTGGGATCTCAGCGCCAGCAGGTGGGGGAACCCAGATCGCGTCCCAGCCCCGAGCCCGGCCCCCCAGCCTGCAGCGGGTGAGCCCACGGGCAGGAGGGCGCTTTCTCCGCAGCAGATGGGGTGACGTTCTTTCCTTCCTCCGTGGCCGCAGCGGAGGGCGTTGAGAACCGCATCGGAGAAACTCAGAAACCGCTCGTCCTTCTCCGCCAACGTCGTGCACACGGCGCCGGGCACGCGGGTCAACAGGTACATCGGCCGCCTCCTGGAGGCGCGCCAGATGGAGCTGGAGATGGCGGACCTGGACTTCTTCACCCTGAAGTACAAGCAGCCGGAGCGCGAGCGCAAGGTAGGCGGCCGGCCTGGGGTGTGTGCGGGGAGCGGGCCCCGGCTGCGGCCCCTGCGCTTGTCCTGCGGACTCGGGGTGGCCCCCGCGTGACTCGGGCCGCCGCTGACGGCCGGGCGCGGTGTCTCTTAGTACCACCAGCTGCAGGACGACTACTTCACCTGTGCCGTGGTGCTCGCGCTCGTCCTGGCCGCCGTGTTCGGCCTCGTCTACCTGCTCATCATCCCGCAGTAAGTGCGGCGGGCCCCGCGGTGGGGGGAGACGGGCCGGGAGCCCCCTCTGTGTCTGCCACCGGCTCCCCCGTGCTCCCCACTCACGGGGATGGCGCCGGCCAGCTGCCCCGCTGCCCGTGTGTGTGGGGCCCTCGCTCCCGGCTTGTCCCTTGTCAGGCGAACAATTCTAAGACCCCCGCCGTTCTCGGCGTTTCCATCCTCACCACGTGTGCCCTCGACTCCAGGACTGATGTCGAGGGAGAAAAGGCACACGGGTTTCTGGGTGTGCACCCGTTTTGGACACGTGAAAACAAGAAAAAGCGGCTTCTGGAAAAGGAGGAAACTAGGAACTTCATGACATTCGGTTATCCGAAGTCAAAGTGAGCTTGGTTGGCAGTGCTTGTTTTCGGCGGCAAGACCTGCTCTCCTTCCGGACAAAGCACTTTCTTGACAAGACCTCCCTGGGGGAGTCGTTCCCCTTCGTGTTTCCAGAGTTTCCAGACAGCCCAGGAAGCTGCCCTGTCCCCAGACCCGGGAACACAGTGGCCACCTGCCGGCCCTCTGTGGGGACCCAGCTTTTTCTAGAAAAGCTGCTCCCAGATGACGCCCAAAGTGTGCCCAGCGGCCCGCGCTTTGGGAGGGAGACCCTCGTGGTGCACCCAGGCGGAGAGAAGTCAGGGAGGAGACGGGAAGGGACTTGGCGGAGAGCTCAGGGCTTGGAATCACGGGCTCTCTTGGGCACGCCACACTCGGCCCTGCCCACAGTGACCCTGTGGCTTCTGTCCTAGGAGTGTGGTCGTCCTGCTGCTGCTGGTGTTCTGCATCTGCTTCCTGGTGGCCTGTGTCCTGTACCTGCATGTCACCCGGGTCCAGGTGCGTGTGTGCGTTCATGTGTTGTGTGCGCGTGAGTCCTGTCCCCGCGTCACCCGGATTCACTGCGTGAGCCCCGTGGAATGAGGGAGGCTGGCTGGCGGGGCCGCGTCTTCTCACTTGCAGACCGGGGACGGCGGGGTCCTCACTATCCTGCGGGAGGACGGGGATGGGGGGTAGGTAGCCCCACAGTGCCCTGGGCACCCTGGCTGGGTGCGGGTCTCGTGGGCGCCGTGTGCAGACTCCCTGCCATCTTTACTTGAGTTTTTGTTTCGAATTTCACGAGTGTGACTCTGAAAAGAACTTGGCTCTTTTACCCATAAAATCACCCGTTGAATATTATGAAATGTATCTAAATGGGTTAAATAAAATTTCTCGTAACAAAGATGACTGCGAAGCCTCTGTGAAGAAAACGATAGAATGTACTTGAAGCCGATAAAAGAAGACCTAAATAAGTGTAAATTCTGGTTATTTCTGGGATGGAAGGATTTCCTAGGACAAAAATGTCACGCTGGCCAATTGTGTTCCTTTCAGCGCCATAGTCACAGCGTGGGGTACATGGTGGCAGGTGGGGTTGTTTTTAATTAAAGACCTTTGTTTTCGTTTCTTTTAACGTGGGCGGTTTGTTGACCTGGGAGAGGAAGCAGGAGCCCAGCCCAGGACTGGCGAGGAGGGGTGCTGCGCCGGGGTCCCGGCCGCTCTCAGGGTGCTCTGCACCGTCTGCCTCGTGCCTGTTCATAAACGCCTGTTTTTACAGTAACGTGTTGTGTCGTTCAGTGTTTTCCAGGATGCCTGACCATCCAGATCCGTACCGTCTTGTGTATTTTCATTGTGGTCCTCATCTACTCCGTGGCCCAAGGCTGTGTGGTGAGCATTGCGGGAGGCAGCAGGGTGAGAGGAGTGAGATGCGGAGGGCCGTCGAGGGGGTGGCTGTCTCCTGGTGAAGGGACACCGAGCTCCTTTAACACGAGCCGATGACAGAAGCTCGGCAGAGAAGCAGGACAGACTGGGACAGGAGTGCCAGGAGGGAGGTGGGGAGAGAGTTCGGGAGGGGGGGGAGGCGGAGCTACAGTAACAATAGGGGAGGAGCGGGGGCACCCAGAGGAGGCTGGTGGTCTGAGGAGGACGGCAGGGGGTCTCCAGCCCCGGCCCCGCCCACCCCACTGTGAGGAGCTTGGAAGGCAGAGTAGGAGGGAGGGTCCTAGGCCCTCTTGAGGCCCTGGGGTGGGGGAAGGGGGTGTGGGTCACGTGGGGGGGGCGGGTCACTGGGGGCAGGTCACCTGGGGGGCGGGCACCTGGTGGCGGCTGTCCCGAGCCAGGGCCTGTAGCGGGCTGGGGGTCGAGGGCGGGCTGGTCCTGAGCAGGTGTCTCTCCGCCCCTCTGTCCCCTCCAGGTGGGCTGCCTGCCCTGGGCCTGGAGCTCCAGCCCCAACGGGTCCCTGGTGGTCCTGGCGCCCGGCGGCCGGAACGCCCTGCTGCCCGCCGCACCTTGCGAGTCAGCGCCCCACGCCCTACTGTGCGGCCTCGTGGGCACCCTCCCGCTGGCCATCTTCCTGCGGGTGTCCTCGCTGCCCAAGATGATCCTGCTGTCCGTGCTCACGGCATCCTACATCCTGGTCCTGGAGCTTAGCGGGTACACCCGGGCCTCGGGGTAGGTGCGCTCCCCCAGCGGGACACGCCTGGGTGGGGTCGTGTGCGCCCACTCGGGCGCTGCCTGCTCCGGCCCGCAGGGTGGGAAGCACCTGGACTCTGCGGCTTCTCCGTGTGTCCGTCTGGGCCCCGGTCTCCCGGCGAGAGTGGCTCCAGCCTGGGTCCGTGGCAGGTGCTGGCGAGCGTGGCGTCCAGGGCCGCACAGGGCCGGGTCTGGGGTTCTCCGTGCTGACGAGCTTCTCTTCCTCGTGCCGTGCAGGGGCGGCGCGGTCTCCGGGCGCAGCTTCGAGCCGATCGTGGCCGTCCTGCTGTTCTCCTGCACGCTGGCCCTGCACGCGCGGCAGGTGGACGTCAAGCTGCGGCTGGATTACCTGTGGGCGGCACAGGCAAGACGCGCCCTCTCCGCCCCATGGGGGGCTGTGCGACAGAGGGGCCCCTCAGGAGGGGGGTAGGGCTCGTGTGGGTGGAGGAGGCGGGGCTGGGGGAAGGCTGGGCAGCTGGCGACCATCTAAAGGGCCTGCCTGACAGGCGCACGTGTGTGGCAGTGTTTCGAGCCGTGAGCTCCCCATCCCCAGAGGCATTCTGGCCCGTGGGGCTGCGGTGCAGAGTGGCCCCACCTTCGCTGGGCTGCCTGTGACAGCGGGTCTCCTCAGGGTCATGGGAGACTCCAGAAAACACCGACGCCTGCACCGCGCACCCCAGATTTAGTGGGTCTGCGGGTGGGGGAGGGCGGGAACCTCCATCATTTCCAAGCGCGCTGGCAAGTTCTGGCACCGGAGGCCCCCGGGGGCTGAGGAGTGCAGATAGGGGAGCTGTCCCTGGCCCCGGGGAGGGAGGGACGACCCCCTGAGGCTCGCTCTGCCCAGCTGCCAAGGGACCAGCACCCGGGGCACTTCTGGGCCATTCTTAGGATGCGGGGCTGGTGTCTCCGGGACCCACTCGTCACCTGCTGCGTCCTCAGCCTTTGGACAGGGAGGCCATGCGGCTTTCAGGGCCAAGTTCAAACTGTGTGTGCCACATGCAAGCTTCTTGACGCTGGGCAGGTCGCTTCTGCTCGGCTCCCCGTCTCGGCGTGGGAGGAGGCGTGCCGCAGGATGGAGGCCCGGAGAGTTAGCCCTCCAGGGTTTTCTTCTAATGTATGAAGAAACAGCTTTCCAGTGTCACGGGCACAGAATTGTGTTTGTTCTCAGGGGGGTGGGGCCTGCAGGTGGGGAGCGGCGCACGGATGCACGGGGCCCGCACCCAGCCGGCTGGGACACGGCTGAGCTGGGATGACCAGGGGTCTGAGTGGGGTCCGGGGCAGGTGGGAGCCTCCTCACCCCGGGAGCCCCGTGTGCAGCCAGGGACCTCATGGGGGGCCAGGGCACTGGGACACCTGCGGCCCGACACTGAACAGGGGAAGCCCAGAGGATTGGGGGTGAGGCAGCCCACGCCGGGGAAGGCCGTCTGCTTCATTCAGGCAGCAGTTCAAATGCTGATCCCTCCTGAGACCAGCTCAGACCCCCAGAAACGATGTTCGCAGGCCGTCTGGGCACCCCGTGGCCCAGTCCAGGTGACACGTAAACTGTTCATCCCAGGGTAGGGTACGGTCACTGTAGTCTCCCGCGTGGACGGGGTTCGCGGCGGGCCTGGCGCCGGGCAGGTGGGCTCGGGCGGCGGAGCGGGCCTCGGACCCCGCCTTGCTCAGCTCCAGGGTCGCCCCGCCTGCAGTGGCCGGTCCAATACTTCCTGGCAAAGACAGGTCCCGGCCAAGGACCTTAGGGCGGGATTCGTATCCAAGATCCCGAAGGAAGATTCTGTTACTTTGGGCAAACGAAAGAGGGAAGACACACGTGTGTGTATGCACGTGCCTGTTCCGCAGACATACGCGTATCTGCGTGTGTCTACACACACACACGTATGCTGGGGGAGGATGTGGCTTAATTACTCTGTTTTACGTGACGGCCGCCCGGGGTAGGATTCCCGCTCTACACGACTCGTTCCTGGGAAGTATGCGGTTGGGCGGTTTTTGATGTACTTACCGAGTGGGGCGGCTGTCACCGCGGGCAGTGTTAGAACACGGGGCGGCCCCAGAAAGGACCTACCCATCAGCAGTCGCTCCCTACTTCCGCCACCCCAACCCCGATCTCCTTTCTGTCCCGGTGGATGTGCTTGTTTCGGTTCTTCTGCATCCCGTGTGCTCAGTTCGTGTCGGCTCCGGGCAGTCCCCATCCCCGTGTGCCGGAGAGACCCCCGCTTCTGAGGGGCCGCCCAGCACCGACAGGCACGTACATGGGCTCCCAGGAAGGAGACCTGACTGCGGCCGTTTGCCAAAGTCTCGCTGGGTCACAGAGAACGGCCCCTTTTGTGGGCTTTGCCGAGGGACCTGGTCTTGTCTGGCTCCGGCCGGCTGTCCAGGGTGGCCGGGAGGGCTGGTGTGCAGGGATGCCCATCCCGCGGTCAGCTGGCCCCTCCGGCTTCCCGTCTGGGTTGTGACTCGCTGCTCAGAGCTGGGAGAACAGACTCAGGAGGAGCCGGAGACGGGGACGGGCTAGGGGCCTGCGAGTCTGGCCTCCAGCTCGTTCACCAGGCACCTGCTCCGAGGCTGCCCTGGCGGACCCAGGCCGAGGTGGCCTGTGCTCTCACCTGGTCCCGCAAGCGCGTTTTGGGGCATTGGCGTCCCTTGAAACGCCGGTAAGCCTGGCACTTGACCCTGCCCTGGGGTCCTGCAGCGCCTGCACCCCGGGCCACACCTGGCTCCGCCTCCAGGCGAGCTTTCCAGAGACTTCAGTGCCGGAGAGACCATCCCCGTGTCACCTTGAAGGGTCACCTACACGCAACCCACGGACGTGTTTTTCCACGGATGCGTAACGAGAAATGCCACCTCACCTTCCCGTAAACCCAGCAAAACAAGGCCGTTTCTACACTTCGCCTGTCTGCCCTCTGGGTACCTAAGCCTGTCTCGCAGGCATCACGGTGTCTCACACTGTTGTGAAATGGCCAGGCCAGAGCCGAGGGGCTGACGAATGACTGACCCTGGGTTGGCCACAAAAGCCTGCCTGCTCGGGCTTGCCTCTCTCCGTGTGGCCGTCACGGTGCTTTTGTTCCAGAACCGTGTTTTCTTTGGACTCCCCAGGAATTTTGATGGTAATAGGGCAGCGGATGTCTGTACCAGAGAATGCTTGACTCGGGGGGGTGGTTCCCATTGGTCCTGGTGCCATATTGGTGGTGCTAGGTGGAGGGCAGCCCAGCGGGGGCTTGCATGTGACATAGGAACGGTTCTACGTATTGTTGGGTTCACTTGGCCAAAATTCGGTAAGAATATTTGCATCCCTGTTCGTGAGTGGTGGTGTTCTGTAGTCTTGGAGGGCAGACAGGGCTTTGAGGTCCGAGCGAAGCGGGCCTCACAAGTGGGGACTCATGTCTTCCTTTTCGGGTGTCCGGAAGAGTCCGTAGAGTTGGTACCATTTTTTCCTCAGATGTTTGGGGCCGTGAAGCCCGTGGGCTTGGATTTATTTGTATGTATCCAGGGTGGGAAGGTTTTAACCAAAATCAGTGTTTCTAAAGGTAAAGGGCTATCAGGTTTTCCATTTCTTTCCGAGGCATCTTTGGAAATTTTTATTGTTCCTTGAACGTTGTTCATTCTGTTGTCACAAAGTTGTTTTTACTCTTCCCTCCTTACCCGTTTGCCATCTATAGGATTTGTGGTGACGTCCCCTCTTTCCTGCTGATGTAGAATTGTGTAGACTCTTTCTTTTTGATCAGCATGACCAGAAGTTCATACATTTTACTGATCTTCTCAAGAAATAGCATTTGGCTTTACCGATTTTCCTGTTATTTTTGAGTTTCCCATTTCAGTGGATTGCACTCTCATCTTTATGTTCTTTGGATGACTTTGGGTTTACTTGGCTCTTATCTTCTAGTTTCTCAAGGTGATTTGTATCTTCTCTGATTCCGGGGTTTTGTTTTCCATTTTCCTCCAAGAGCTGCTTTAATCCCATGAATTTTGACATTGTATGTCATTTCGTTTTCCTTTGATTCAGAGAACTTTCTGGTTTTGTGTGTGTGTGTGTGTGTGTGTGTGCGCGCGCATGTGTGTGCGTTTAAGGTCTCCTTTGTACCAAAAGTTACGAAGAAATACATTTTTCTTTTGAAGGTTTCCCAGCGATCTTCCTGTTTTTGACTTTCTACTTAGTTACGTTGTGATCAGAGTTTATGCCTTGTAGCCTTGAATCCTTTAAATGTCCTGAGAATTCTTATATGGTCCGTGCTCCGTTCTGTCGCCGTTGGGTGGTGGGTTTTTAAGTATCAGGCCGGCCTAGGGCGTTCCTCAGTCCCCCAGGCCCTCACAGACTTTCTGCCCATCCTGCCGGTTTTTGAGAGAATCGTGTTGAAACCTCCCGCTGTGCCTGTGCACGGAAGGCAAATGCCTTTTGAAACGAGCAGCGCTGCGGAGGGGACGGCTTGAAAACAGCGTGTTGCTTGTGTCTCTCTTGCGGTGACAGGGACAGCGCATGTCACCTACACCAGCTCTTTCTCGCCCGTACTTAGGGTTTCCAGGTTGGTAGGAAAATCTCACAAAAAGAGAATTTCAGTGGGTTTTCTCGTATTTGTTAAAAACACAGTAGCACAACTTTTTCTGCTTAATTTGTAAGAAGATGGGCACTTACCCAACACACGTCACATAAACCTTTGCATGTGGAGATGCGTTAAAAAACAGTAATTTTTTGCTCTTCCGATGGAAATAAATGTCAGTGACTTCTAGGTCATTTGAAAGACTCTGAACTTAGAACCAAAGCTTTTGATCACAAAGCAATAAACCAAGATTCTTTATTTTGCAAAGTTCAAGTGCCTTCACTTGCGTTGTTTTCTTTAAAGGAACCTCAACACTAACGATATTTGGGGGAGAGCCAAATTTTTAGTGCCGTCAGCAGATCAAACCGCTCCCTTAAAAATACGGCCTTCCTCATCATCTCACCCTGCAGAAAGCTTCTCTTGCGTCTGTCGGTGCGCGTGAGTTGAGAGGTGATGACCTGCACGCGTCCTGGGAGAGGTTCCGGCTTCCCTCCGGCACCTGCCTCTCTCCCACAGCCGCAGCCTCCCTCCTGCAGAGGCCTGCTCGTCTCCACCCAGTCTCGTAGCTTCTGGGCTCCGTCTCCCGTGCCCCCTGCCGCCCGATGGCGCGCTGCGAGGGGGACAGAGCCCGTCCTGTTGCCTTCCCCAGCACAGCGCCCAGGGGAGGCCCAGGGCTGCTGGCCGCGCCCCTCATCCTGGCCGCACTGTCCCCTGCGCGCCGGGCTTCCTTGTCCTTGTGCCTGGCTTCGGCAGCTCTGCCGCCGGGAGTCGCCCCTTCCCGCTTTAACTGGTGGGAGTTGCGCTGAGTTAACAGTAGCGGACGGTTCCAGGCTTAGTAGGTAGTTCACGCTCCCTAACCCTTGATAAGTAAGAGTGCGACCCTGAAATGGAGCATTTTCCGTCTATTTTATGATGAGGAAGCTGGAGCCTGTCACGTGGCCATGAAGCGGGACCGGACCTGGGGAGGGTTGCCTCCAAGCCCGACAGGCAACCCAGTGTCACTGTTGTCACCACCAGAGGCCAGTGTCCCCAAGCCTGAGGCAGCCCGAGAAATGTTCTCCAAACTGCTCCTTTCACAGGTCGGGCTGGTGCCGGTTTGGGAGCTCGGGCCAGTGACCGATGGCCGTCTCGTGGTTTTGGTGTCTGAGGGCTGGCGTGGCTGCTGCAGCAGGGCGGGAGTCATTGCTGCCAGCTTCATTAGTCTGTGCAAAGGCCCTGTGGTCCAGAGGTCCGCCACCTGCCCAGCAGCCTACCCTGGGAGAGCCCCCTTGGGCCGCACCACCTGCTCCGGGGAGTTTGCGCTTGGCTGAGTCCCGTTGATGCTGCATCTGTCCCAACCCCAGGTCCCTGCAGGTCCCTATCTCAGGGCTCAGGATGTCAGTGGTGCTGGCAGTGCGGAGCTGCTAGAGGAAACGGGATTGGCTGCCTGGCTTTGGGCGTCCTGAGTGACGGACACAGGTGGCAGATGCCTGTGAATGGTCTGGGGCACATCGGAGGCTGCCTGGGGGAGCCTCAGGTGCTGCAGGGGTCTGGGTCCCAGAAGGTGGTGGGGAGTGTACCCTGGAAATGGGGTGAACCCCCCACTGTCTGTCCTTTGAAAGTCACAACTGATCGGGGTGGGGACTTACCCAGAAATTCGTGGCTCCTCTGGGCCCCCGGGATGTCGATGCAAGGGCTCTGCCTGGGGCGGGGTGTGGCGATGAGCCTTTGTAGACGATGGGCCGGCACCCTTGGGGTCTCGTTCGGATGATTGCAAAGAGCTGGGTGCTGTAGGAAAGCTGCACCCGTGACCGGTGTGGGGCAGATGTCATTTAAAGCCATCGGCACAGGTGCGGCACGGGCGAGTAGGGGCTTGTTTCCAAGGAGCAGGTAGGGGTCGGCAGACAGAAAATCACCAAGGGGAAATGTCAGGGGTGTGGGGTCTGAGGGTCTGACCTAAGAGGCTTCTGGCTGGGGGCAGCGTACGGTGTCGGGTGTCCCCCGGGAGTGAGGGGTTGGGGAGCCCCGTCAGACGTCCCGGGGTGGGGGTTGGGCTGGACTCCTGGTTCTGCTGAGACCGGGTATGCCGAGGAACTCAGACGCCCGTGCGGCACCCGACTTGGGGGTCGCGGTCGGGGTCCGCCTGTTCTGGGGCGGTCTGTCACAGGGGGTGCCAGGCGAGGGGAGGCAGCCGAGTGGGTAACGGAGGCTCTGCCCCCAGGCGGAGGAGGAGAGGGACGACATGGAGAGGGTGAAGCTGGACAACAAGAGGATCCTCTTCAACCTCCTGCCGGCCCACGTCGCTCAGCACTTCCTCATGTCCAACCCCCGGAACATGGTGAGCAGGGCTTGGCCTCCCGCCCTGCCGGGTGGGGCTGCCTGCGGCTGGGCGCCCACGGAGGGACCCTCCCATCACGTCTCTGCGTGGAATCGCCAAGCATGGCTGCTTCTGAGCCCGAGCCGCCCCGAGGCTGAGCGGGGCCCCCTGCGTCCACCCGCCCGGGCACCAGGAGGCTCCGGGGGAGGAAGTCCCCTCTCTGGGTCCCGGGACAGAGCAGAGCACCCAGCACCCTGCATGGAGGGAGAATGGGCTTCAGGAACCCGCGTTCAGGGCAGCGGGGGTCCGAGCCTGCTGCGGAGGGAGACTGGAGGCACCCGCAGAGCAGGGCTCACACGCGCCAACTCAGATACAAAGAGGCTTGGTCAGCGTTTTTGATCCTAAAGGCACAGGGCGTGGGGCTCAGCCTGACCCGCTTTACCCCGAAGCTCCCAGGGCTCCTGGGGCGGCTCAGAGCCCACGCATCCTCACCCGCCGCCCCCTCCCCTGCCCACACCTGCCGCCCGGCGCCACGACTGACCTCACCTTTGCCCCCAGGACCTGTACTACCAGTCCTACTCGCAGGTGGGCGTCATGTTCGCCTCCATCCCCAACTTTGATGACTTCTACATCGAGCTGGATGGCAACAACATGGGTGTGGAGTGCCTGCGCCTCCTGAACGAGATCATCGCCGACTTTGACGAGGTGACCGAGCCGTGGCCCCCAGCGTGGCGCGTCCCCTGCACATGGACCTGAGAGGAGGCGCGTGTGTTCTGTCCCCTGGGGGGTCCAAACCGACCCTGACCGTGGAGGAGGGGCCTCTGCCGCCAGCAGGCTCTGAGTTCTGGGGTGGGGGACTGGCTCCTGTCCCCTAATTAGTAAAGGCTGGGCTTGGCTGGTGGCCTCACCTCCAAGATGGAGGGGAGGGGCGGGCAGGAGCCTGAGGTCTGCTCCTTGCCTTAGGGCATCTCCTCAGGGTGAGTCTCAGGCCGCTGCTGCAGGGCGGGGTGCTCTGCATGGTCCCTCCTGGGCTCCTCTTTCTCACGCCCTTGCCGGAGCCCCTCAGATGGGCCCAGACCTTGTCCAGTGCCCACAACGTAAGAGACACGCTGCGTCCCAAAACAGGCTCTCTGTCTGCCCTGGGGCTGCACCCACAGTGGCTTCTGTTGGAAGTGTTTGTAGTGTTTGACAGTTTTGTGTTTTAAACCAAGCTCATGGACAAAGACTTTTACAAGGACCTGGAGAAGATCAAGACCATCGGGAGCACCTACATGGCTGCGGTGGGGCTAGTGCCCACAACCGGATCCAAGGTGGGTGCTGGCTGGGGCTTTGCTGCTCAGGGACTGGGTCCCAGCTCGGCCCCAGACTTCTCTGGGACTCTGTGCATGTTCCCTGATCTGAGCACCAGTCTGCCCTAGCACTGGGTCAGGACAGTGGCCTGTGGGCTGTCCCTTCAGGGGCTGGCTCTCTCCAGACTGTGTCGCATGGAAAGTCAGCCCCAAGGCCAGTCTCAGGGGGCTTTGTCTGGCCCTGCCCTGCCCCACTGACCCTCCCTCACCAGCCCTGCCTCTTCCTTACTGGCCCTGCCCCCTCCCTACGAGCTGCACCCCAGCCCTTCCAATGCAGCACCATGGAGTGTCCGCGTTCCCAAAGCAGAATTGTGAATAAGGTCCTCAGGCTGCCCCTTAAAAAAAAGGCAAGAAAAGAGAGGTAGATGTAAAAAAAAAATGCAATGAATGGAAAACGGTTCTAAATATGAGAGATACTAATTCAACTCTATCAATGATCGCTTTAAATGTGAATGGAAATCTGCCAACTAAAAGAGACTGACAGAGTGGCCAAAAACACAAGACCCAACTAGGTTTGCCACAAGAAACACACTTTAAATATAAAGACACAGATACCTTAAGAATATAGGATGTAGAGGGAGGTTGCATTCTAGCACTCATAAAACAAAATTTAGGTGGCAGTCTTAAGACAAAACAAACTTCAGATCAAGGAAAATGATCAGATACAGAGGGAGACTGCCAGATGGTAAAGGAGTTGGTGCCCTAGGAGGACGTAACAGTCTTTAACATGTATGCGCCTAACAACAACGCATCAAAATACACAAGGCAAAGCACAGATGGGACCGTGAGGAGCGACAGACGGACCTGCTGTCATAGTTGCAGACGCCAGCACCCGTCCCAGTCACGGGAAGATCCAGTGGGCTGCGCACCCGCGAAGGTGGTTAAAGGGAACAGCATCACAAAGCGCCGGCATAAAATCCGCACCTACCGGCGACTCCATGCAACAACAGCAGAACACACATTCCTCCCGAACTCAGGTGGGACATTTGCCAAGACAGAGCACATCCTGGGCTGCAGGACGCACCTTAACAAGTTTAAAACCACTGAAATCCTACAAAGTGTGTTCTCAGACCAGAATGGAATTGAACTAGAAGTTGATTGGTGGGGAGATACTTGGAAAATTCCTAAATATTTGGAGGTTAAGCAACAGCTGTCCAAACGACACAAGTCAAAGAAGGAATCTCAGGAGAGGTTTAAAAATGTTTTGAACTAAATAAAAATGAAAATGCAATTTATCAAGGTCTCTGGCATGCAGCAAAAGAAGCCCTTAGAGAGACATTTATGTCACTGAAGTACTATATTAGAAGACAGGAGCAATCCAAAACCAGGCATCTGTGCTCGTGCTGTAGGAAACTACAGCAAGAACAATAGAAACCTCCGGGAAGGACGGGGAGGAAAAAAATCAGAGCACAAGTCAATGAAATTGAAAACAGGTAGGCACTAAAGAAAATCAACGATGAGGCGCCTGGGTACCTCCATCGCTGAAGCGTCCAGCTCCTGATTTTGGCTCAGGTCATGACGTCAGGGCTGTGAGGTCCAGCTCTGTGTTGGGCTCCCTGCTCAGCGTGGGGTTGTCTTGAGACTCTCTCTCTCCTGCCCCTCCCCTTGCTCGTGCTAAAAATATACAAACAAACAAATAAAATATTTTTTTAAAAAGAAAATCAATGAAACTAAAACCAGGGCTTTTGAAAAATCAATAACGTTGATAACCTCTGGCCGTGCTAGCTGAGAAAGGAAGAAAACACAGTCACTAATATCAGAAATGAAAGATAGGCCACTGGTACTGAACCGAAACATGAAGAAGTATGTTATGAACAACTCTGTGCCCACCAGTGTCATAATTTCGATCAAATGGACCAATTCCCTGAAAGCCAAAGTCTCAACGAGGGGAAATTAAAAATTCCCTGAAAGCCAAAACTCAAACAAGGGGAAATTAAAAATTTTAACAGGCCCATGTCTATTAAAGAAATTGAATCAATAATTAGTAACCTTCCAGAAGAGGAGTAGACCCGGGTGGGTTCACTGAACATTTAAGGAAGAAACTATACCAGTTCTCTAAAATCTCTTCCAGAAAGTGGAGCTTTCTAACTCATTTCTTTCTAACTCATTCTATGAGTCCAGTATCACAATAATAAGAAAATCAGATAAAGAAACTACAAGGAAGGAAAACCACAGGTCAGTATTTCTCATGAGTAGAGATGTGTGCGTCCTCAACAAACATTAGCAGGTTGAATCCAACATTGTATGAAAAGAACAATAGAGCACAAGGAAGTTGGGGTCGGATGTCATACCGAAGCTGGAGCAACGTTTCAAAGTGAGCTCATGAAATTTACTGTAGCAACCGGAGAAAGAAGAGAAATCATAGGTGACCGTGTCAGTTACTTGACAACAGTCACTTGACAACATCCAGCACCCCTTCCTGATTTTAAAAAACAACTGTGGGCAAACTCTGCGAATAGGAACCTTGTCAACTTGGCAAGGAACATCCACAAAAGCCCGGTAGTTTTCCATCACACCTGATGAGAAACAAAGCTTCCCCCTCAGATCGGGAGCATGCTGAGAATGCCCCTTGTCATCACACCTATGTGACCTTGGTATTGGAAGTCTTGGCCAGTGCAATAAGACAAGAAGAGGAAATAAATGTACGTAGACCGGGGAGGAAGAAATAAAACACTTTTCACAGATGACACGATTATGTAGAAAATGAAAAAGAATCCACAAAATGTCTGTGATAAGTAACCCTAAGGCGGTAGTAGAAAAAAAGATTCACAGATAAGTCAGTTCCCTACACCCAGCAATAAGCAGGTGGAATTTGAAATTAAAAACACATTGATCGTAGCCCCCCCCAATTAAATACTAGGTCATGTTTAACAAAGTAGCTACAACACTGTCTCCGGGAGGAAAACAACCTTTGATGCAATAAATCAAAGAAGATCTAGGTAAGTGAAGACGTACTGTTCCTCTGAGCGTTGGAAGACCCACGGTCTAGGGGTCAGTTGTGGCCGTCGATCTTACGGATTTACGCAGTCCCAGTCCAAAGTCCAAGAGGTTGTTCTGTGATGTTGACCAACTGCTCTGGAGTTTACCTGGAGGCGAAAGCCCCAGAGTAAGTTAACGCAGTACAGTAGAACAGAACGGGGTTGGAAGACTGACGCTCCTGACTTCAAGGTCAACCAGAAAGGGTGCCGTGATCAAAACAGTGTGATGCTGGGGGAGAACAAACAGCTAGATCGATGGAACAGAATAGAGCCAGACAGACCCATCAGGAGAGTCAACAGATCCCCGACGAGAGGGCAGACGGAGCAGAGGTAGCCATCAACACACAGTGCTGGGACACCGGCACATCCGTCTGTGTAGTCGGACGTTAACGCAAGATGTGCTAAATTAACTCATAATGGATCCTGGGTCTCCGTGTAAAAGGCAGACAGACGTGTTAGACCTAGAAGAGGGAGTAAGAGAAGATCTAGGTGACCTTGGGTTTGGTGATGAGTTTTTAGATACAACACCGAAAGCATGATCCACAGAAGAAAGCATCATTCTGCTGGATGTAATTAAGAATTTAAAATTCCGTGTGGGAGATACTATAATGAAAAGACAATCCACAGACTGAGGGAAAATCTTTGCAAACTACTATCTGATAAAGGACTTGGATCTAAAATATAAAAAGAACCCCTGGGGCACCTGGGTGGCTCCGTCGGTCAAGTGTCCCACTCCTGATCTCAGCTCAGGTTTTGATCTGAGGGTTGTGAGTTCAAGCCCCACTTTGGGCCCCAAAATGATACCAAGAACTCTTAAAACTCAGCAATAAGAACACGAACAAGCTGATTAAAGAGTGGGCAAAAGATCTGAACAGATCTCTCCCCGAAGGAGGTACCCGTGATAGGTAAGTGTAGGGAGATGCTTTGTGTCACGTGTCATCAAGGAAATGTAAATCAAGACAGCGAGACCCCACCACACACTGATCAGAAGGGCCAACATCCAGAACCCTGGGACGCCCAGCGCTGGGAGGACCCGGAGTGACAGGAACGCCCCCCGTGGCTGGTGGGCATGAAGAGCGGCACAGTGCGTCTAGGAGACAGTCTGGCCGATTCTTACAAAATGAAACATACTCTTAACCCTGCGATCCAGCAATCACACTCTGTGGCATTTACCCAAAGGAGCGGACAGTGTGTGGCCACACAATATGGGACCTGGGTGCTCACAGCGGCTGTACTCAGGACTGCCGAAGCTTGCAAGCCACCAGTGTCTAATGCACCGCGGTCCATCCAGACAAGGAGATGCCATTCAGCGCTGAAAAGGAACGATGCGTCACGATGGCAACACGTGGAGGAAACTTGGATGTGTTTTCCGGAGGCACGAAGCCGACCTGGAAGTGCTGATGCTACAGGATCCCAGTTATGGAACGTTCTGGAAGAGGCACAACTGTGGAGATGGTCGAAGGATCGGGAGTTGCCAGGGGGCTGGGGGAGGGGGATGAACACACAGGCATGCGGGCCGGGGTGGGGGACAATGACGCTGCTCTGTGTTATGGTACAGTTGTGGGTGCACGAAATTCTGCGTTTGTGGAAACCCACAGGATGTACACACGTACCTCCAAGCCCAGCGTGAACTGCAGTCAGTAACTGTCGTGGGTCACTGTGGGCGCTTCGGTGGTAAGGAGGGTCCTAACACAGGAGGTGACTGGGAGGGGAACCGTGTGAGGGAGGCGGCAGACAGGACTCTTACCAAAGGAAGACAATGGACCGTTGTCATTGTTTGGCAGGAGTGAGGTTGTGTAGCAGCACAAAGCAGTGGGAGCCACGGGCTCTGTGTGAGGGGAGACCGCCCTGCTTCCCCACGCACCTCGGGCCGTGGCGCCCCTTGCCCCTGCCTGCAGGGGGGTCCAGCCCGTCGAGGGGCTGACCCCAAGCCGGCACCCAGCCTGCAGGCGGTGGGCGCAGTTGTGCCTGCGGGGTCCGGTCCCTGATCCCCCCGTGGGGATGGCCGGGCACCTCCCAAGCATCCCCGGCTGTCAGCCTTGCCCTCACACCCCCAAACGTGGTAACCCCCGTCTGCTCACACACAGGCAAAGAAGTGCATCTCCTCGCACCTCAGCACCCTGGCCGACTTCGCCATCGAGATGTTTGACGTCCTGGACGAAATCAACTACCAGTCTTACAACGACTTTGTGCTCCGCGTCGGTACGTGGCTGTGGGCGGCCGTCACTTGGGCCAGCACGCTGCGTCCACCCCACCCGGGGCTGGGGGCCCGCCCGCCCTCCACCTACGCCAGGGCCCCAGGAGAGAGGGGATGGCCTCCCAGGGGCGGGCCTGGGGACACAGGGACCCTGCCTCTGAGCGCCGGCACCCCAAGGGGCACCGTCCAGCTCTCGAAACACCTCTGCGTCCACATGTGGCTGGAGGAAAATGCCCCCAGAGGTGGTCCTAGAATTCAGACGTCTAGGGTCCGGAGAAATAACTGAGAGCCGGGATGGCGTGAGGGCGGCAGCGCGGCCGCCAGAGCTGGAGGCGTTCGGAGGCTCCGAGCACAGCTCTGTCTGAGGCCTGGTGCCCGCTCTGGTGCCCGCCCGGCCTGTGAGCCGCGTTCTGGCTTTGTCCTCGGGCGGGGGCTCCACCATCCATGCAGCGGTGCGCCGGGAACAGACGCTTCCTGCCCCCGGGGACCAGGTGGGGTGCGAGCCCAGGCCCTTCCGTCCAGCAGGCGCGCTCTGTCTGGCCCACAGCCACGGGGTGGGGGGGTGGTGCGGGGGGAGCAGCCGCTCTGGCCCCTGTCGGGTCCCCAGCTCAGCCCCAGGGCCATCCCGCGGCCGGTCCTGAGGCACGGATGAGGCCAGTGGCCCCCGACGTCTTTAGCACCCGTGCCTCACCGGGAGAAGTCTGTGCGGGGGAGCAGATCAAGGGGACACGTGACGTGGCGTCAGCAGAGCCAAGAAGCCCCGTTGTGGGACGGCTGCAGGGGTGACTGGCACCCTTCCGGCAAGTCGGGGGCCTCTGCTCCCTACTTCAGGGATCCCGGAAGCCCGAACAGCCGTGGGCCCCACACCCTGAACGCCCTGCAGGGTGGCAGCCCGGGAAACCGTCAGGAGCGACTGTGCCTCCTGCAAGGGGCCTGTGGGGGACACAACTGCCGTTCCGCAGTGTGAAAGGCTTCCTGGCAGCGGGGTTGCTGGTCCAGGAAACGGGACGCTCTCTGCTCCCGGGGGCTCACGTGCAAGCAGACGCTGGGACTGGGGGCCACCTCTTCCCAATGAGGTGGGTCCCTACTTCGGGAAGGGGCCCTGGGCTAGGTGACCGCAGGAATCCACGGCCCTGAGGGGGGCAGCTCCTTCCCCCGGAAGCCTTGCCGGTGCTGACGGTGCTCCGCGGCTGTCTTCCAGGCATCAACGTTGGCCCCGTGGTGGCCGGGGTGATCGGGGCTCGAAGGCCACAGTATGACATTTGGGGAAACACGGTCAACGTGGCCAGCCGGATGGACAGCACCGGTGTCCAGGGCAGAATCCAGGTCAGTCCGCTAGAGTTGCCCGAGGCGTGGGTGCCATCCTGCAGGTGTGAGGCAGGTGCAAGAGGCCGGGGGAGGGAGGCGGGGTGGCGGGGAGCAGCTCAGTGTCCCTCCCCCATCTGCCTCTTCCGGGCAGGGACACAAAGCCGAAGCCGCCCAGCGCAGTGTGTCTGTGCCCTGCAGGGCAGGACCCGAGGCCTGGGGTGGCCTTGGCTTGGTTTGCCCTGTGGCCTTGGGGGCCGGCTCCCTCGTGGCCACATGCCGAGTCAGGGGTACGGTGAGTGCTGGCGTCCCAGCGAGCCCGTGCAGCACCCAGGACTCTGCCCACCTGCCCAGCTGCCTTACACGGAGGAGCTTCCTTGGGTTTTGAGGGCGGGTGCTGTGGGGCTGCCTGGCTGGGAGGCTGTGGGCAGCTCTGACACTCTGCAGCAGCCCCCCCCCACCGAAAGGTTCTGGGGCGGTGCCTGCCCTTCCCAGGCACGCACAGGTATGAGTGGCTCTCGGGACCCCCCTCTTCCAACCGTGCAAACCCACGTCTGCGGGGGCCCGCACTGCAACCCCTGGGACACTCGGGGGAGGAGGAGCCTGTCCCCTAGTGTGGCAGCGGCTGGCCTCTGGGCTCCCATTGGGCACTCTGAGCGACACTGGGTCCAGCGCTGGCCTCTCTCTCTGGCCTGATCCCTGACGAGGTCCTCCGAGACCTGCGTGTACCCCGGCGCCCGCCCGCTCTCCAAGGGCCGCGTGTTCAGTCCCCCGCCTGGTCACTGGAGGGCGCTGCCTCCCTGTCGGGTGCCTGGTGGGCCCTTGGGGTTTCGGTTAAGGTTTAACCGTCAGGAGGCTCTGCTCACAGTGGGCCCAGCTGTAGTTCTTCCTTCGAATTTCTTGTATTATTTTGAAACAGACACGATGTTTTTACCAAATTCACCATGCGTGAGCACGCCGCTTGGAGGTGCTAAGTCACGCCGCCATCCCACAGCCCGTCCCGGGACACTGGGCCTCCCCGGGGCCAAGTCACCCCCGGGGGGGACTTGGCAAAGCCCCATCCACTCTCCAGCCACTCACGTGCAAGTTCGCAGTTTCCACGATCACATTGTGGCGAGCCCCTCCCCTGCTCAGCACCAGGCCTGTCCCTTGTGGCCCCCCAGGGTCATTCTCCATGACGTGGCGGGCTGCCGGCAATGTGCCTCTCCAGTCTGTGTCCCCCGACTGTATGCAGGGCGCCCCCTTCCACGGCCCTGCCCCTGCCTGTTCGCGGGTCCCCGTGTGGATTAAGAGCAAGGGCAGATCCACGGGGGTACCTTGGATGACCACAGCCCCATGGGGTCCCGGGGTCCGACAAGTCCTGTGACCCCCAGATGGCCACTCTGCGTGCTGGGGTGGTCTTCCCACGCCCCCCACTGCTGCCTCCCTGCGTGTCTGTGTCTGGACTCCCCGAGGCACAGAGCACTCAGCTGCCCCATTAACGCCCCGTGTCCCAGAGGCCCTGTGATAGGGGAGCTCTGTGCAGACGGGGCCCCTCCCCTCCATCAGGCCCGGTGTTAGTGTCCGGGGTGCGTGCGCCAGGGGGGGACCGTTGTCAGCGTGGGGAAGAGGCGGTCTGTCCGTTGGGGCCGCCGGTGCTGCCTACAGCCTCTCTGCCCAAGGCACCGCTCCCGCCAGTGGCCCCGTACACATGCCTCCTCCTGTGTTGACAAGGAGCACGCCCGCACCCCGTTGCTCCTTTGAGGCGTCCTTCCTCTGTGTCTGGTCCTTTCCTTGAAGTGCGTGCGGGACGCCGGTGTTAGCCATCCAGCTTTGCTTATCCCGCTCCTCCGTGTCCGGGCCGCTGGTGTGTGCCGGGGGTGCCCTGGGCCTTGCACCCCGAACAGGTGCTGCGTCTCTGTGTCCTGTCCAGCCTGCCACGTGCCCTGGGCCCTCCCCACTCAGGGAGCGCTGCTTTCCAGAGCCTGCCCAGGGCTAGTGGGCGGCTGGGCCCCTCGCGTCCCCTGGTGCTTTCTGATGTTGGGGACAGGTCACAGGGGTGGAGGAGGGAGCATTCTGGTGGCCCTGCCCCCGGGATCCCCCCCTGCTGACCCCGGGGACGCTCACCTGTTTTCCTCCGCTGCAGGTGACCGAGGAGGTTCACCGGCTGCTGCGAAAGGGCACCTACCGCTTCGTGTGCCGTGGGAAGGTCAGCGTCAAGGGCAAGGGTGAGATGCTAACGTACTTTCTGGAGGGCCGGACCGATAGAAACGGCTCCCAGGCCAGGTCCCTGAACGCAGAGCGGAAAATGTGCGCTTACGGGCGAGCTGGCCTCCAGACCAGACTGGGCACAGGCCCGCCCCCAATGGCCCCCATGGCCGGCCCCCCAGTCAGAGCCGGGCTGGGGGCTCTGCAGGGCTCGGGGCTCCCGCCGGGCCCTCACGGCCAACACCCGCCCCCCGGAGCGGCCGGGAAGGAGGCTTAGTGGAGCCCACGCTGGCTGCTGGGGGCTCCAGCAGGGACCAGCCCGGCACACAGAGCAGGGCCTGCAGCTGGAGGTTGGGCTGCAGAAGGGGTACCATCCAGGTGTGACCCGAAGCAGCTGGGCAGTGACGGGCCGGGCGAGCCCTGCCCACCTGGATGCTGAGGCTTTAGGGGAACAGCCCCCTCGGTCCTCTCCTCGGTGGCCGAGGAGCAGCTGCCTGGGGTTGGCCAGCTCAGCGTCCAGCGTCGGGACCTTGCGAACATCCGCCACGGCCCCGGGCTTCGGTTCAGCGGGAGCCGTGGAGCTGTGGCCGGCGGAGCGGGAGCACGCCCTGAGGAGGCCTGCAGCAGCCCGGGCTCGGAGCCAGGCCTCGCGCGTGTCAGGGCCAGAAAGCCCGGCCCCCGGGCCCAGATGGGCCGGGCCCGCAGCACGCGGTTTGGGGAGAAGCCCCGCGGCATGGAGGCGGGCTGCTGGCTTCCTTTGGGAGCCCTTTCTCGAGGGCCAGAGGCGGGTCTTCTGGAAGTCTTGGGGCCCCGAGCCACGTCTCTGTGTCGCGACCAGCATCATCCCTGCTCTGCCTGCCAGTCCTGAGATGTCCCTCAGCCCCCGGATGGCCTCGGCCCTACAAACCCTGGCCTCACTCGTCGGGGAAGGAGCTGAGATCGGGGCTGCTGGGCCCTTGCTGCCCCCGTGTCTGGGGCTCCCGCTCTCCTCACAACAGCACAAACCTGCATGGATTTTGAAACAAGCGAACCATTGAGAGAAAGCTCCCCGCAGAGGAGGCTGCACCCTGGATGTGGGATTTCGGAGTGAGTTTGGGGGACACCTGCAGGGAGAGGGCTGCAGGGGACTCTGGGGAGGCCTGGGGGTCTCCCACGCGCACAGGTGCAGACCAAGGACGCGTGGGATGTGTTACTAGGGGCGCTGGGTGGCAGCTCCGACCGCAGCTTGGCACCCAGGGGCTGGGCTTACTCCGGCTGAGGCCGTGTGCATGTCCCCGGGGCTGTTCTTGTGGTGGGCCCGTGAGGCATGATGTCCTCCGTGAGGCCTCAGCCCTGCCCAGCCGTGGGGCAGCCTGGTCGGCTGCCGGGCCGTGTGTGGATAGGCCAGCGATGCGGCACTCAGGACGGAGACGGGTGGGTGGACGGCCTCCCTCCTGAGAACCAGCTCTGCGCGGGGCCACCGAAGGCCATTGCTACCATCGCTACCGAGAAGGACTGTGTGGCCCAGCCGTCCCCACTCAGCCTTTAGAGAGACGTGGCATGATTCCTTCAGGGGAAACCGAGTCATCTCGGGAGTCCCGTGAGCACGTGGCCCGTGTGGTGTGCCCGTCTGTGCCAGGCTGCGAGACTGAGGACCCGGCCAGGGTCCTGGAGTCCGCCTGCTGGTGGCCGCCAGGCTTCCACCAGGGCAGTCCGGGGCGCAGGGACCACACTGAGGTTCTGACCCCGTGCTCTATTGTGTGGCAAAGGGACTTCACAGACAGAACTGAAGGTTGGGCCTTAGGCCAGGGGCAGGATCTTGAGCTCTCTGGGTGGGCCGCCTGCCTCCTCGAAGTGGATGGAGAGGCAGGGCAGTCAGGATGGCCCAAGGATGAGGCTGCTGTTTAAAGATGCGGGGACCCAACCATCAGCCATCGGGGAGAGGAGCTGGCTGCCCCTGCAGAGACACGCCGCGGACTCCTTGTCCACCCAAGTGACCCGGGGGCAGGTGGACGCCGGCGAGAGTCTCCGTGGCCCCCAGCCCTGCCGGTCCCGGACCGGGGGTCCACAGGACCAGGAGCTCTGCAGCCCTGCCTTGTGCGTGGCCGCAGCGGGAGGCTGTGGCACCACCCACGGCGCTGAGGCCCAGCTCCCAGGAGCACGCGACACGTCGGTCATCAGCAGTCCAGACCCTACCGCTCCCGAGGGCGCGGGAGCCACCGCAGCGTCCCTCGGAGGCGGGTGCACGATGTCTTCCTCTTTATTTGTGATGAGACTGTATGATCTTGCCTTATTTATTTTTAATCTCGTACAGTATTCACGGGCAAACGTTAGCCTTTTGAGTAGGGTTCTCTCTAAATTATTTAAGACGCTCTGTAAATAGTGCACTGTTTCAGGGGACACCTGTTCACTCCCACCAAAAATGAGAACAGACCCCCCCACTCCCGTGCGCATGGCACTCTTTATCCAGATGTGTGACGTCCCTAAGGCACCACGCCCCTGCTGGGGGGAGCCTCAGCACTATAGGGGGACCCGCGCGTCCCTCGTGCACCACTTATGCCCCACCTCCGTAGTGCAGAAGGCAGCACCAAACTTCCAGGCGCTTCCACGGACCGCCGAGCCTGGGGGGTCCGCTGCACGGTGTGTGTGAGCTACAGCGCGGAGCCCCCCCCACCACCACACCAGGCCCTCCCAGGCTGCACATTAGTCAGACCCCAGAGCCACAGCGCTTGCAGACACTTCCTGTCTCCAGAGGCAATAACTAACCTGCGGAGACAAGGCCAGTCCAAAGCCAACGGTGATTCCAGCATAAGCCATGCCCGCGAGTTTGCCCACGTTCAACCACACCAAGGGGCGGGGGGGGGGGCGACACCCCTGTGGCCGCCCAGCCCCTCCTGCAGACCTAGCTCCGGCCCCGAGTTCTGTGGGGTTTGCCGTCGGTGTCCCAGGCACAGGGAGTGGAGGGCCAGCCTCAGCCCTGTCAGTGAAGTCACCCTGGGGGCGAGAGCAGGTCTGTGCACACCTGCGACCCTCCTAACCTGTCTCAGCGCACGCACGGGGTGCAGTGAGCCTCTGGGCCAGGACACCCATTCTGCCTGGTGAGCCTGCTCTGTGTGTTGGGTCTGGGCCCCGACGGGATCCAGATGATACGAATGCCTGCTCTCGTCCCATCAGCACCCAGAAGTAGTGTGAACCCCCTCCTTTGTCCTGCTTCTGAAGAAGGAAGGGTCCTGTGGGCCTCACGCTTGTGTGTCCTGGACAAGTGGACCTGGCTTCATTCCAGCATGTGTTCCTGGGATTCCCCAAGTCTGGGGTCCTGCGGGCCCCTCCCTGTGTGGCAGGCTCCGCCCATGACACGCATGCGCAGCTCACGAGGCAGGGGCTCCCTAAGTGTGCACCTGCCGCTGCGTGGGACCCGGGCGTGGGGGATGGGGAGCGCCCAGCCATGTGGGAGCCGGGTCTCTGAGATGGTGGGCGCCCTGCAACGTGGGAGTCGGTTCTCGGGGATTGGGGGGCGCCCTGCTGCGCACCAAGCAGCTCTCTGACTCAGCGGGTCACAGAGCACTGCCAACACTTGTAATTCTGAAGCATGCGGGCCTGTCGGGTCCATAGAAAGTCACCCCTGGAAACCGACTTGACCTGATTTTGTAGCAGCTTCAGTTTTAAAAACAACAAAACTTAAAAAGCAACAAATCGACCTCCTTAGAGGAAGTTGGTTTCAAAATGTTTGGTTTGGGGAATGACTAAGGGGCAGGGAGTGGCTGGCTGGAAGCCGGAGGGCACAGCCGAACCCCGGCACCGGCGTCATGTCCCCCGCCCCGGCTGCAGGGTGCTTTGAAAGCCGGGTGGGGAGTTGGAGCCCCAGCACTCTCGGAGGGGATGTGGAGACCACGTGGGGATGCGACCTCTTCTCACAGTATCTGGGTTTGCATTTCCGTCCGTGAGTCTTAGACTGGGCTGGGTTGAAGTTCAGGGATTGGGTTGCTAGGGGTGGCCTGAGGACCCCCCTCCTGGAGGGCGGGGTGGGGATGAGGTAGACGGCCAGGAAGGCTGTTTGGCTCAGCCTGAGGAATAAACTCCAGCTGTGAATTTTGCCAAGATGGACTTGGGAGGTGGGGGGTTGGCGCTGACAGGCAGGCCCCGGGGACGTGAGACGGAGTCCCTGATTCTGGGTGGTGGGTGGCGAGGAGCCAAAGGCAGTCCCTGTGCTCGGAGACGGTGTGGGCCCCACAGCTGTGAATGTAGGGGTGCAGGGGTGGGTGTGCAGGGGCGCCAGAGTGGGAGGGACGGCCTGCTGTGGCCAGGTGCACGAGGCAGGGCCCCTTAGCTCCTCCCTGTGCCCAGGGCCAGACTCCACACCCTCAGGGTGCTCCCGGGGACACCCCAGCTCCGGACGCCAGCTCCTGTGGGCGCACGCTGGAAGCTGGTCCTAGGATGCTGGGGCACGTGGGTCACCTCCATGTCCAGTTCAGCGAAGTAAGCCTGATTTCAGAGGCCACGTTTCGGGACTAGACCTCCCTAAACAACCTCATGGTAATGACTCATACATTTGCATTTCTTAAATTTCCCTGAAAATTGTCATCTATCTACTCCCCGTCAGATCTGCTCGTGGAGAGAAACAGTAACTCTTCCGCCGGAGCCGTGCTGCAGTCACATCTGTGTGCGTGTGTGCACACGTGTGTACATGTGCACGCGTGTTTGTGAGCGTGATTGTACACGCGCATGTGTGTGCGCATGCAGTGTGTGCACGCATGCACGCGTGAGTGTGATTGTACAGTGCGTGTGTGTGCACACGTGTGTACGTGTGCACGCGTGTTTGTGAGCGTGATTGTACACGCGCATGTGTGTGCACATGCAGTGTGTGCACGCATGCACGCGTGAGTGTGATTGTACAGTGCGTGTGTGTGCACACGTGTGTACGTGTGCACGCATGTTTGTGAGCGTGATTGTACACGCGCATGTGTGTGCGCATGCAGTATGTGCACGCATGCACGCGAAAGTGTGATTGTACAGTGCGTGTGTGTGCACACGTGTGTATGTGTGCACGCATGTTTGTGAGCGTGATTGTACACGTGCATGTGTGTGCGCATGCAGTGTGTGCACGCATGCACATGTGTGATTGTACAGTGCGTGTGTGTGTGCTCACATGTGTATGTGTGCACGCGTTTGCGAACATGTGATTGTACAGTGCGTGTAGGTGTGTATGTGTGCACACGTGTGTGCACGTGTGCATGGTTGTGTTGTGTGTGTGCACATGTAGGTGTGTGCATGCGTGAGTGATGCCACACCTGGCAGGGGAGGGTGTTCTAGACACAACCCTTTCTCTCTTTATGAAATCCGTGCATTCCTTCCTACACCAGATTGTGTAGGTTCCGTGCTAAAGCCGCGGGAGAGGCCAGTAGTCATTGGCGCATGTAGTGAAAATCTCTCTCTTCTGGAATTCTCCACGTGGCCACAAACTAAGGGAACCACCACGACCAAGACCCACATCTACTTGGCAGCCCCAGAGCACCTTCTCCATCTGTCACCTGTTGGTCACTTACGGCCCCCATGGTGTCGTGAGCAACCTGGGGCTCAGAGAGGTTATTGACTTGAGCAAAGTCACACAGCATGAGTGGCAGGACCGAGACTCATGCCAGCCTGTCCCAAGTCCTTGGTTTTCCGTCCTACTCAGTGGCTCTTTGCTGACACTGTACTGGGTTTGATGGAATCCCCTGGCTGGTCTGCACCGAAGTGCCCACTGTGCTGGGGACCCTGGCAGGCTGGTTTGGAGTGTTGGCCCCACTGCCTGTCCCCGGGTGCGCCCTGGGAGCTCAGAACGCTGTCCTCAGCAGTGGCCCCCCCAGGGACACTCAGAGCTAGCCTGAGAAGTCCCACCTTGTGTCGCTTTCTATCCTAAATCCTAAATCTGTGTCATGCCCACAGCCTATCCTGTCTGAGAACACGCAGACCCTCCTTCAGCAGGAGGGATGGTTGCCCATGTCTTTCCGCACGGCCTCTCTGGCATCAAGCAGGGGAAGGGGGCCCCAGAAGCTCCCAAACCACACATGCCTCCCCACGTGCATGAAGCCAGGGGGCCCCCAAGTGCTGGTCCCAAAGCACGTGAGCCCTAGCAGGCCGTGGGTGGAGCTGGCCATCTCTGCTCCGTCTCCCCTGGTGGCCGAGCTATCCAGCGCCTCACGCCACAGGCACGAGGTGGGTGGTCAGCGCCCCTTCCTGCAGGTCTGATGGCCACGGGCAGGTTTCCCGGAGAATGTGTGGAAGGCGAGACGGGGGTCGCGCAGGCTGGTAGGAAACGGGGCTCCCCGGCCCCGACTGCTTCGACTCTGGGCAGCTCAGACTCCGTTCAGAAGCTCGGTTCGCAAACAGCTCGCATCACGCCCTGAGAGCTGATGTTTAAACAGAGAGGTTGTCCTAGACTAACGCGCGAGAGAGCTGGGCGACTCCGGGGCTCCCTGACGTGTGTGGGGGTGTGGGGGGGTGTGTGGGGGTGTGTGCAGGAACAACCACGCAGAGCGCCATGTCTGTGGGCTCGCGCTCCCCATGGCGCGGGCTACGGGCCCACCAGCAGCCAGTACTGTTTCTTGCCTCCCACCAGCAGCACCCCCAACCCCCTGGGCCCAGAAGCACACGTCTCAGGGGACTGGCCCCCAGTGGGAATCCCGAGGAAGCCCGCCACCACCTCTTGCACATGGGGGCGCCCGCACTCCCAAGTGCCCGTCCCAGAGGGGCGTGCAGGCTTGCCTTCCCCCTGTACAAACTGGGCTTGCACGCATGTGCACCCCAAATTGCATGCCCTGAGATCCCCACGTGTGTGAGACCCACTTTGAACTCGGAAACACGCAGCATGCGCGGAGGGACAGGCCCGCCTCGGGCCATCTGCCGGCTGGCCGCAGAGCATCCCCGGGACCCGAAGCAGCCTGGGGCCCCAACCTGTGTGGCCGGTGCCTGCACTGGCCACGCAGCGTCTTCCAGCCTGGAGCCCCCCGTCCCCGCCCCCCTGGCCGCACGATTGCATACCACCTTGCACAAGGAAGGTGACGTATCGATCACAAACACCTTAAAGTAGCTTGATTCTCACCGAAGGTCAACCACAGCCCACCCCGATTTTCTTGCCTCGCCAAGAAAGGCCATATTCGCCCCTGCACCCTTCCTGTCCAGCTGGGGGGTGGCCGTGCCGCTCGGTGGAATGCAGGGGTGGGGGGCTGGGCGGGGGGACACGCTCGTCACCCGCGGAGCTCGCTCGAGAACGGTTGTGCAGACCCAGAACCCTGGGACGGGGTCAGAACGACGGCAGCTCGTGGTCACCAGGTAGCTTCTGTCGATAGATTTGTATAATCAATACGGGTCTATTTTTACGCCAGCCCACACTGTACCTTCCAGTCTTTTCCAAGATTGTTGGACCGAGACAAGTCACTGAATAATGGGTCCTATTTTTATTAACAAACCAGTGAATGGACTGAAATGTTAACGTGAATGTACATTTCTTAATTGCGACTTTTCTACTGAGTGTTTGCACTATACTTTCTGGAACCTTATTTAACAGAAATAAAGGAAAAAAATTGCTTGACTAAACCCTGTGGCCGTTTTACTTGCAAACCACAGGGTCGTGTGGCCTGTGTGAAGACGTGCCTTTCTCAGGGGAGACTGTGATGTCCTCCAGAGTCGGCGCTGGCCTCTGGGCCGGGCTCTGCTCTTCCTGTGACCGTGGGTGGGGGGCCTGGGGGCTCGGCTTCTGCTCCCAACCGGAGACTCCGTGGAATGATTGGTACTCCTTGGGGTTCTCAGACTGGTCTCCGACTAACCGGTCAGGGACTGTTGTTGAAGGCAGACCAAGGGTGGATAGCAGGGGTGGGGGCGGGCCATCAGGAGGGTGAGCCAGGACTGTTCCTAAAACCGGGCTCCACAGGCCAAGGTCAGGTGAAGGTCGGGGTCTGGCAGAGAAGCGGCCACGAGGCGCCAGACCAGAATGTCGGGGAGGGTTTGCCACGGGCCAGCCTCCACCAGGACGCACCTAATGCCACCATCCAGAGAAGCCCCCTCCTACCCCCAGGAGGGGGCAAGAGAAGCAGGTTTGGTGCAGGGATCACAGGGACCCGTAGCTGTTGGGGAGCGGAGGGACTGGGCCAGACTCTGGGGAACGTGATAACGTGCCCCAGGCTCAGCACATCCGGTAGAGCCCAAGACCCCGTCAGCAGGGGAGGGATGGCGGGGAGCCGGGTGGAGGGGCTGCCGGGCTCTGCCTCCTCGGAGGACACCCTGAGCCCCAGGGCGAATTTCCAGCCCCTACTCACTGGGCATCTTCCCTTAGAGGTCCGGCAGATGCATCACAGGGAATGCACCGCCCTGAGGGGTGTGTGCCTGAGAGAGACCAACCATAATTTCCAGGAACGGCTCCCCCAGTCACGGGGCTGCCAAGTCCAGTCTGCAGGGTGGGCGGCAGCTGGAGACACCGGGAGGAGCCGATGGTGCATCCCAAGTCTGACGGCCGCCTGGAGGAAGAATCCCCTCGTCCCCTGGGAGGACCTCAGGCATTTGCTCTTAAGGCCTTCAACTGATTAGACGAGGCCCACCCACATTGCCACCCACTTTTAATCAAAGTCCACTGCTGGAGGTGTTGATTTCATCTAAACCGTACCTTCACCCTGACAGCCAGACCGGTGTTTGACCAAACTGGGCACAGCAGCCCAGCCAAGCTGACACATAAAATGAATCATCACAAACCTGTATCTTTAGATTCAAATAAAAGAAATCCAGAGTAAAGGAACTAAAAAAACCCTTATGAAAAAAAAGCATAACATTGCCAGAGAAACCGGGTGTGCATGGACTCCTCCGAGAAAGGGCTACCAGGAAACAGGTGGACGCTTGTCCAACAGAACCATCCGTGAGACAAATGCACGGTGAGAACACGAGGAGCCGCGTCACCTTCCCAGTTGGTACGTGTTTCATTTATTTTTTATGATTTGGTACATGTTGGTGCTGTGCAGTTCCCCAGCAAGGGGCGGAGGCCCGTGACCGCCCCTTGCTGGGGAACTGCACAGCACCAACACCCCTGAACCCACAAAATGACTTGTAGGAGACTAACAAAATCGGTAGACGTTTGTACAAAGCGCTCTGTGCTGAGCGGGCTCTCGTGCGGACTTGCACAAGCGGATCCCAAGATCCCACACCGCCATCCCCAACCCTGTGAGGGGGTTGCGGCATAGCCCTGCTTGTAAACTCGGCGAGGTGACTGGGCGTGCGGGGGCCCAGCCAGCCCTCGAGCAGAGGCACGGACAGACTGGGTCCCACCGAGGCAGCCACGCACACACGGGTGGGCCGAGGGCCCTCGTGCAGCCCGGCAGCGGCCGGCAAAGGAACGGGGCCCCGGGTCCTGCACCCCCTCATGGAGCCTGGTTCCCTCTTTCTTGCCCAGATGCACAGGGTGAACATCTGCTTGGTGTCTGCTCAGAGAGCCCAGGCGGAGGTGAGCATAGGTTATTTTCAGCCTTTGTTTTGCAGCAGAAAATTAAAACACCAGGTGCTAAGACTCGAGTGAAAAACATTGCACAAACCAGATGTCCGCAGCGAGGCCACCTGAGCCCCGGACGCCGGCAGCCCCTCAAACCAGATTTCTGACACGGTGACAAGGGCCATGAACATCAAATATAGACACCCTGGATAAAAATAGCTTATTTTAGGAAGAAAATGTATCATTTAGATAAAGATTAGATTAGAAGGGGATCCCTTCTCATTTCAGGTTAAACAGAAACTGCACAAGGAGAAGCATCTTACGGGGTCGCTGGCTGCGGTGCGGGCGCGGTCCCGAAGATGACCTCTGCTCAGAGACCCCGTGGGGTCCCCGTCTGTGCAGCCCGAGCCGGCAGTGCCCACGTCCTGAGTGCTGGTCTGAGGCTGCCCTCCTGCCCGTGCACAGCCTGGGTCCCAGGGACACGGAGGTCACGGAGGCGGCCAGCGCGGACAGGACGCCCTCCCCATGCACCACGTCTGGCTTCGGTTGGTGGACTCGCTCCTTCCTTGGGCTGCTCCCCCACCACATCTTCGCGTGGCCAGAACAAGTGCACGGTCCACGCCGTTTTACTTGTGAAACGCCCTGCAGGATTGCATTTCAAACACCAGCTAGAGAGCCTATGCCCCCTGCTTGCACATGTTCCTTTGCACAAATATAAGAATCCGTTCTGCTTTCACGCAACATGAACATCTAGGAAAGTATCTTACCAACAAACCCCCTCCTTCTGAGCCCCTGTAATTCCCGAGCTTTCAAGGACAACCTCCCTGAAGTCCCTTCATCACGCCTTCCTCCTCCCTGGCCTCATTCTGCATCCAAATTCCTCAAGGGCTGTCAGCGAGACAGAGACGCCGCGTGATGACACGTCTGAGTCCCTTTGCATCAGACACAGATGGTCAGGAGAACAGTGAACCTGCTTTCAGTACTACAGGTGCAAAGGGTTTGCACTGATGTATCCCCCAGCGTGCAACTCCAGGCACACTTTCTGCTTTGTTGTATTTGAAAAACTAGTAAACTTATCATTTCCATAATCTGATAATAAATGTTATAATGAAGGAAGAGCCGCTTCAGGACACTTAGGACCGTGCAAGCCCACCGGCCAGTAAACCCGCTCTTCCCACACGTCCGCAACAGTGGCACGTGGCGTTTGAAGTGACTTACCACGTGACTGCAGCCCGTTGCCCTCCCCACCCGTACCCCCAACCCTGTGAGGACTGGCCTCCTTCCTTTCTGGAAACCTCCAGACAAATGCAGGGAGAGCCTGGTTCTCGACCTCGCCCATCCTGGGCCTCCACCGTGTCCTCCTGGGTCCATCCCGTCTGTGATTCCTTTTGGGGTGCCCTGTGTCTGGGGTGCCCTGCGTCCAGGGTGCCTTCTGATTCAGTCTCGTGGGAAGCTTGATCTTCATCCGTGAGGGCGAGGCCGCCGCCGCCAGGCCTGGAGGCTCAGCCCCGGAGATGGCCCAGGGTAGGGCTGGGAACAAACACTCTCTTTTCGTTTTCAGAAGGAAAAAAAAAAAAAAGACTAAAGACAAAGCACCAAACATTTTTAAATAAAGTGGGGGATGACTACATGTGGAAGACAAAGATTGATCTCTGTGCCAATAACCTGCGGTGTCCACGCAGTGCCCACGCGGTGCCCGAGCTGCCCACCCGCACCGGGAGGCTGCTGCGGGTTTTCTGCACCAGGTGGAGTCCCCCCCCCCCCCCCGCCCCTTGACCCGCCACAGCCCCAGCGTGGAAGCAAGTCCAGCTTTGCGGTGGGGCCCCAGTGGCACAGGCACCGGGGCGCTGGATTCCTCACCCCACCCCCACCGAAACCAGTGCCGGAAGCTGCCAGAACCGCCTCCCACTTGGAGTCCCAGGTCTGACTCCCCTGGAATGGCATCCTGAGCCTGCTGGGTGTGTGGCCCAGCCCTGTGTGGGCGGCTGGGTCACCACGCTCCCTGGTCTCTACGTGCAAAATGTCATCCTGTTCCCTGGGTCGCTCTGGGGAAGCTGGTGGGGTGGCGGGCAGCCCTAGGGTAGGCATCCACGTCGCCTGCCGGCTCCTGCTCCCTGTGTGCCCCGTGCTCTGGTGGCACCGCCCAAGGCCTCGTTAACTGCCCCGCCCCCGTGTCGAGAGGCGCATTCCCGGGAGGGCAGGGGACCGAGTGGGACCTGAGCAAGCCCGGGGGAGGGCTGGGGTTTGCGGGAGGCCGGTCGGATGCAGGGCCGGAGGAGTCAGTGAGGCCGAGGCGGGCGCTCCAGAGCCCCTCAGCCCCTGGCCCCAGCACCGAGGGGCAGTCCTCCTCCACGGTGAGCTCGTGCTGGGTGGCCTCCTCGGCGTCCTGAAGCAGGCGGATTTCCCACTGCCTCACGCGCTCCGCCTGGGGGAGGAAAGGCATCTCCGAGAAGGCCCGCATTGCAGAAACACCTGCCGCAGCTGCCGTGGACAGCAGAGGCCCCCCTCCCCGGGCTGCACGCCCCTCCCCACCCCTGCCCCTCGGCCGCGCACACAACTGCACCACAGAGCGGCAACGCCCCAGAGGGCCGCGTCTCTGTGGGCACCGCAGGGGTGGCTAAGGACCCAGGGAACTGAGTCTGACAAGGCAGAGAGGAGGCCGGACGGCTGGGGACAGGGACAGCGAGGGCCAGCCGGGGGCGTGCGGGGAACGTCCCCACAGGGCCGAGCAGACAGCCGTCTTCCCAGGCTGCGGCGGGAGAAGGGCCCAGGCCGGGGTGGGGGACACAGAGCAGGATGAGCCCTGCTTCCGACGGAGATGGAGACGAGGCCTTGGCCTCGCAGAAACAGAGGTGGGGGGCAGGGGGACTGAGCCAGACCACAAGGGGCGTGTGCAGGGACAGGATCGCAGAGGACAGGGCTGGCGGTGGAAGGGCTGGAGTCCTCAGCCGCTCCATGGCGGTTCCCCCGCACATCGAGGTCCTCCAATAGCCTCAAAGTGTAAAGAATAGAAGCAAACCCCGGTGGGGGGAGGCGGACGAGGGCCAGGAGAAGCTGGTGTTGCCCGCAGGGGTGTGGGCGGCAGGGGAGCCGGAAGAGCAGGGCTGGGGGAGGGGCCGCCAGCGAGCACGTGAACCCCTCCCAGAGCCCGGAGCCGGCAGAGCGGCGGGAAGCCGGGGGCCTGCGTGAGGGACCCCAAGGCTGCAGGGGCTGCCCCACCACGGGACTGTCTCTGAAACGCGGTGAGAACCCCCGGCCGCCTCCCTCCATCAGCTCCAGAATATTCCAGCCTTGCTCACACCTCTCCTGGCAGCAGGTGGGAGCATAGGCCCGGGGGGGCCCGGCACTAGGGAGGCACCTGGGGCTCGGGGGCGGCCCCGCACTGGGACCCCAGCCAGGAATGCAGGCAGAGCTCCGGTCAGCTCGGCGAGGCCCCGCTCGCAGCTCTGCCCGGGGCGTGGCCGCAGAGGGCAGGCTGGGAGGGGCGTCCGGAGAGCCGCCCGCCGGCAACACCCCCGAAGTGCGAGTGAGGCCAAGTGGAGAGCCCTGGGAAGCCTCGAAAGGAGCCAGCAGCACAGTCGAGGTGTCCTGCGGTGGCCTTGGAAAGTGCAACCCAGCGCCCCTCCGAGGGGCAGACGAGGGGTGAGAGAAGAAAGAAGAGCCGGAAAGAAGCCGTCCAGGCTGCGCCACACCCGACCTCCACGGAGTCCCCACGGGTGGAGCCGAGCCAGGGCCTCTGAGGCCACAGAGGGAGGGAACCCACGGGCTCACGGGCACCGGGCCCACGGGCACCCAGCCCACGGGCCAGGCGGGGCCCCACGTGAGAGGCAACATGGAAATCCCCTAGCAGTACCCGTCTCAGAACTTTCTAGAACTACAGAGTGTCACAGGAGAGGGTGAAGGAGCTGAGGGGCCAGGACGCAGAGCTCAGAGCAGGAAAGGGTCTCTGGGGGCCAGGGGAACATGGAGGGAGGCCCGGGGCTGCCCTGAGATGAAGAGCCAACAGCTTTCTGGGCCCACGTGCACACCCCCTGAGAAGGCCACGAGGGTTCACAGGAGCTTAGAGAGCAGGTGGGAACGGGGAGGGGCACAGGAGCTCCACACGGGGTCACAGGACCCCTCAGAGCAGGTGGGGCAGGACCAGGACATCAGAAAGGCCTGAGCAGAGAGGGAAGGGAAGCTGCCCTTTCTCTCAGGGGTCACCAGCCACCTCCACGGGACCCTGAGTCCCCAGATGGGGATGGGGTCGGGGACTGGTCAGGGACATAGCCGGGGGCAGGGTTGGGGTTAGGGTTGGGTCAGGGACAGGGTCAGGGACAAGGCTGGGGTCGAGATTGGGTCAAGGTCAGGGTTGGGTTGGAGGACTGGTCAGGGACAGGTCTGGGTCAGGGACACAGCCAGGGTCGGGTCGGAGACAGTCGTACCACAGCCTCCAGCTTCTTCAGGTCCCGTCTCCTCCTTCCAGCCACGTTGGGGATCCCGGGCAACCCCCAGGATTGAGGCCAGCTCCCTTCTCCGTGGGACTCCGCTCTCTGGTGCTGCTGCCAGGTGACCGTGGCCGGTGCAGGTGGACCTTCCTCGGGAGACGGGGGGTCTGGGTTGGGCCCTGGCTGCCCGCCGGCCGCCCCGGAGGCCGAGATGTTGGAAAGCCTCGGGGTCTGGAGAGCGGCCATGGGGCTGAGCCCTGCCCAGGGGACCAGGCGCTTCCAGGAGAGGTGTGCGGGCGGCGGGGACCCAGCCTCGGGGGCCTCTCTCGGGTGGGAGGGGACGCGGCCTGCTGGCCTCCTGCGCGGGCTGGGGGAGGCTTCCTGCGGGGTCGTGTGCTTTAGGACTTTTCTCAAGGGCTGCTGATGCCTCGGTGAAGAAGGGGCCTCGTCTTCCTCAGAGGCGCTCACCCGGGAAACCTGCTGAGACAGAACACAGATGTCGGCTCCATAGAAGATCCGGGCAGGAGCCTCGGGATGGGCACCAGAGCCCGTCCTCCTCCTCCTCAGCCTCTGCCCTGGGCACAGGGCCTCCAGTCCTGCCCCCGTGGGAGCTGGGAGCACCCAGCACGTGCTCCCACCGTGCCGGCCTTCCTACCCACGTCACCTGTTCTATATTTTGGTCTTAAACGAAAGCATTGGTCCAAAATGTGGTGTCTTAATGATGGAATTGAAAAAAGAAAGTGGTTTCCAGGTAAAAATGCTTTTTTTTTTTTTTTTTTTTTTTTTAAGGAGAAAACTGTAAAATGTTGTCAGTGAAGTCATCTTGACATTTACCCTCAACATGAAAGAACAGAGCAGTGGGCGGACGTGGCTGTTCCCTGTCCGGAGGGCACGGCGAGTCGGGCAGGGCTGTGGACCCCGAGCGTCCCGATCTCGAGCCCCTGAGCGCAAGCCCCTGGATCCCAAGTCCCAGGCTTGTCATCATAAGGTCGTGGTCTCCACACGCTCCTTGAAAAGTTGTCGTGTCAAAATGACCTGACAGACTTAGCAGCTTGTTGTTTGAAAGAAGTCCTCGTGTGTCTTTTAAAGAGGTATTAATTCACGCTATTAATCAACACTGGCTTTGAGCCAATCCCCTCCCAGTCTAGGTAACTTTCAAAGGATGCTGATTTTAGGTTGAACGCCACCCATGGAATGGGGCAAAGTATTCGCAAAGTACAGATCCAGTAAGGGGGTAATATCCAAAGCATGCAAGGAATTCATACAACACTGCAAAAACCCAAATGATCCAATTAACACATGGGCAGAAGACGTGAACAGACATTTCTCTAAAGAGGACATCCAGATGGCAACAGACACATGAGCAGATGCTCGACATCACTCATCACCAGGGAAATGCAAATCAGACCACCATGAGATACCACCTCACAACTGTCAGAATGGCTGAAACCAACACCACAAGATGCCAAGAAAGGGACCCCTCGTGCACGGTTGCTGGGGATACACACTGGTGCAACCACTCTGGAAAACAGTATGGAGGCTCCTCAAAAAAATGAAAACTTGGAATCTCATGTGACCCAGTAGTTCCACTTCTGGGCATTTAGCCACAGGGAAGGAAACAACATCCTAAAAATGTACCGACTGGCCCTACCACATTCCCTGCAGCCTCGTTCACCACGAACAGCCACGCTTTGCTGAATCCCATTCCCACGGGACCATCTCATGCCCCCGTTTGCTAGCGGGAGTAATAGTTTCTGGTGGTGATGTCCCTTGTGGGCAACGCTTCCCAAAAGTATTAGGAAAGCCATTGCCGTGCATGGTACAGGAGGAACTGGAACTTTCTCTCCAACAGCAGATACAAGTGTGGACGGAGGGACCGGGGCGTTCCCGGAAGCCCGCAGTCGTGGCAGCTGCCTGCCAACTGGCTTCCGCTCGGGGCGAGGACAGTGCCACCAGTCAGCGGAGGGCACTAGCGAGGTGTTTTCCTTGAACACCTGCTGTGCATTTGTGCCTGAGGGGATGTATCTGGTAGCGAGTTTTGGGGGGAGGCAGAGCTGAAAAGCATATTAATGAAAGTGAAGTAATAAGGGGGTAAACTTCTCTTAGAACCAAGAACAGATGCATTTGTTGCCTTAAACGTGACCCTGATTAGGGATGCTACGAAGCTGTGGGAAGCGTCTTAGCCAGCCTTTGCTGCGTAACAAATCACGCCACACCGAGTGGCATAAGCCGGACACTGGTGATCGCGGTTTCCGTGGGGGGGGGGGAGCTTGGGCTCTCCCATGGGGCTGCTTTCAAGTTAGAAAACTGGACAGTCCAATGTCAGCCTTCCTGCAGTCTGGATCCCCTTGGAGGCTAACGCTAGTGATTTGTAAAACAAAACAAAAAACAAAAAAATGTGGAATGCACGTCCTGTGTACAAAAGAAGTTCGTATTTCATTAATGGACTCCTGATACGCGTGCTTGCGTGGCTTGTCACCTCATGGACAATGGGCCACGTCCCCGACTCTGAACAAAGCACGTCAAGTCGCTTATCTGAGCGTGGCATGGGAGACACAAGAGCAGAGCTAGGGGTTTAAATTCCCCAAAGGGGCTTGGAGATGGGCCAGGCAGAGGAGGTCCACCAGCGAGGTCTGGTGGGAAGGAGGCATTGTTCCCGGAACCGTGTTCAGTGGGGCGCGCTGGAGCATTCCCAGTTGGACCCCAGTGAGCTCTCCGAGCGTTCTTCCGAGGTGGGGATAGCATCACCAGGCAGCTGGGAGAAGTGCCAGCCCAGCTGAAACCGAAAACAGGTCTGGCTTCACATCGGGACCGGCGGGACTGTCTGCAGGGGAGTCTCCAGGCCCCCGGGGCTAGGAAGTCAGGCAGGGAGCCCTGCTTGCGGGGAGGGAGGGGGTGGGGGTCAGTTCCAGAGCCGCTACACTGTAGCTCTCTGGGTGCTCTTGGCACAATGTTTCCCTTCGCAAAACCTTTAGAAACTGATGAATGTGAACTCTAACCACCCTGAAAAGCAGGATTCCCTCCAGAGAATGAGTCAGATCAGAAAGGACCAAAGTGTTTCCCAGGGTGGCTGTGCGGTCCCCAGCCTCGCGGGCACACAAGGTGTTCGAACATTGGCTTTCTGACAATGTGAGCAAGGGCGGTGGGCATTCCTTTCACGGCCAGCGACGGCGAGCATCTTATCACGGAATTACTGCCAACTGACCGCACGTACATCTTCTTGGCTGGTTAGAGGTTGAACCCCTGTAGTGCCCCGTCAGCAGAAGCACACAGAATCAGCTCGCTTATTAACAGACTGGCCCTCGGTCAGCAAGCTCACGGGCTCCGCACCATCTATGGGAGGCTGCCCCGGAGACAAAGGGCTTCGGAAAGATCCAGAGCATTAGCGCAGCAGAGACAGCCCAGAAGGATGGGTGAATGCAGGAGTGCCTCTGCGGTTAACACTGGAAGAGGCCAAGTTCATGGGGAAAAAACATCGGAGGAGTCAAAAAACAAAAGCACAGTGTGATAAAAAATAAAAGTCGACAGTTTGCTGCTTTAAGTACCTTTGCTTCAGACACCACAGCGTCGGCAAAGAGCAAAATCCACAGAGAAGGACGGAGAAACAGAAATAAGCTAGGAATTGAGGCTGCTTCTCGGTGTTGGGTTTTTTTTTCCTCTTTTTTTTTTTTTAAGCCCATGGTAGATCAAAGAGAAAAAGAAGAGAAATGGTCCAAATCCCATGGAAGACCATCCGTGCTTATAAAGGGAGATGATTCTATTCTACTTCTAAGAGGGACGAGGCTCAGTGCAGAGGGGGGTGTGCACCAGGCGGGGCAAGGGGACAGGAGTGGATTTCCTGCGTAGCAGAAGCCACCCTGAACTGCCTTATTCGTGGACAGGAACTGAGAACCAGTACACAATTGCATGTTCCACAAGAACAATTTGAGGGGCGCCTGGGCGGCTCGGTGGGTTAAGCATCTGCCTTCAACTCAGGTCATGGTCTCAGGGTCGTGGGATGGAGTCCCTCGTGGGGCTCCCTGCTTAGCGGGGGGTCTGCTTCTCCCTCTCCTTCTGCCGCTCCCCCTGCTTGTGCTCGCTCTCTCTCTCTGTCATATGAATAAAATAACAATCTTTCAAAAAAAGAACAATTTGATGCATTTTTGACATAACAATGCTGTAGCCCTGACAGCTTACAGAGAGAACAGTGTGGTTTTTCAGGTAATACTCAGCACAAACAATGCAGACATACATCTGGGAATAGTACGCGGATGAGATGGGTTTTTTAAATGAGCGGGGAAGGGAGTTTTCTTTCATTGCGTGCTGTGGTTCCGATGGGTCAGCCATTTAGAAAAAAAAAAAAAAGTAGCAAAGCCACGTCCCTACCTTCATGCCTTACATGAAAATAAATTACAAGGGACCAAATATGATACTCTTTAAGAATTCAGATTGCTAAAAAGAAACAGAATAATTAAAAAAAATCTGAAACAAATTGGATTCTTACAACATCCACCAAGATAAATTCCAACGGCATATAAGATATGAATGCTGTGAGACATGACATGAAACGGAGTCACTTTTGTTGAGGGGTTTAGCTGGGGCCGGGGGCCATCAGCAGGGGGGCTCGTCCTTGGTCCTCGGGGTGAAACCAGCAACTTTGAACCCAGCCAAACCCCACGCACCCCAAGCCCCTGCAAACTGCTACTGTAAGAGATCTGGTCCAATTCTGCTCAGCCAACCTGATTTTTCTGCTGCCAACACCAGTTAAAATTCAAAGCAACATATACATTCTCCATTGTCTTAAAAAAACCCTGAGTTTGGTCCCCTAAGGGGACACACTTTGGGTTGCTCCCTGAACTGCCATCAGTTCTGCCACCTTGCCGAGAAGATACAAACACAGAGCTATCAAAGCACTGGGGGGAAACGCGGGTGGCTTGCTCTGTAAACTGGTCAGAAGTGAGGTTTTCAAATCATAACTCATGACACAGAAGCCATAAAGGAAAATAAATTGAAATAAATATAAAATTTTAAATTTCTGTAAAGAAAAACAGATGATATACTCAGTGGAAACAGACCGCCCACAGTTTCTGTAAAAGATTAAAAAGAGGCTAACATTCCTCCAACCCAGGGGAAAAAACATAACCCAACAGATAAACATGCAAGGACCCTTCATTTTTTTTTTTTTTTAAATATCAAATGTTTTTCTAATATACTAATGTCTGTTTTGGGTAGAGGCTCTTCGCCCCTCCCCCAAACTGAGGGAAAGTAAGGATCTAATGTTCTAGAAGAAGCTAAAAATAACAGGTTATGGGGGGCTGGGGGGGCAGGGGCCACACCACACCTGCTTAGCCCTCCTATTCCGACACCTACAAATGAAGACGGGAGAAAGGTCCCTCCCTATCTGACAAGGCACGGGGAGACTCAAGGAGACCTGGGCAGCCCCCCTGGCTGGGCTGGGGGGTGATTGGGGGGCGTCCTGCCCCGTGGGGGGCCTCCAAAGCCCAGGGCTCTGAAACTCCCCCCCCGGAGACCCTACCAGTCTTGCACCCCGCTTTTCCCTGCGCATATGGACCAAGTATTGCGAGGGCTCCGCCCCTGCTCCTGGTGCTGGCCCCCTGCCCCCCACCCCAAGGCCACACTGGACCTAGCCCCACAGGACAGGCTTGGCGGGGAGGGAAAGGGGAGGAAGGGTGGGGGTGTACGGGACGCGGAACCGCAATGATGGGTGGGGTGGGGCGCGTGTGGGTCCCCCCGACCAGGGGAGGCGGGCAGGGGAGGGTACCTGTGCCCTGGGCTCCGTCCTGCTTCCACGCGAGGATGCGGCTGCCGCACCCCAAGCCGGTGCCCAGAAGCCCCCGCGGCGTCTCCCGCAGGTCGGGCCCGTGAAAGCGACCCCACCTGCGCGCAGCCGGCACCCGTGGCTCTGCGGGCGGCGGCGCAGGCACAGGGCGCAGCGCGGGCGGGGCGAGCCCCGAGGGTCTCCACCTGGCGGGTTCCCACGCGCACCTGAGTGTGTTTCCGGCCTTCCCGGGGCCCCGTGGACGCCCAGACCTGAGCCATCCACGTGCGCGCCTGCGTGCCAAGCGGTTCGCCTGCCTCTTCGCGGCACGCTGAAGGAGCGGAGACCGTCACCCCACCCTCGCACCCAAGGCAAGGGTCGTGTTCCGGGGTCTCCGTGTCCCCGTGTCCAGAGGCACGGAGCTGAGAGTGACTCACAGCTGTCGGACTCCCAAAGCCCTCCGTGCTGGGAGACTCCTTCCCAGCCTTCACGGGGTGGGCGTTAGAGGTTCTGGTGGGCAGTCCTGCTGGGACCCGGACTGGCACTGCGGCGGCTCCCTGGCGCGGGGCCGGCTCTGCCTGGGCGAGCTCCCCCCACGGCAAGCGCCTCCGGGAGTGGGACCGCGGGAGGGCAGGCGAGAGGCCGGTGCCCGTCCGACCAGCATCTTAGCATATCATTAGTGAATAACAATTAAAAAAAAAAAGTCTCGCCTGGTACAGTCTGTCCTATTCCCAATGGGGAAAGTGAGGGCCACAGCGGGGAAGAGTCTGTTCCGAGTCCCCGCAGGGAGCCAGGTGGGGCTGCCTTGACGACATCCCAGTGTCTGTTGTTTCCTCACTGTGTCAGGCCCTCTGAGGGTCCCCTGCCCAGGGTGCCCTGCTCTCCTGACCCCAGCATCCCCCTGACTTCCTGGCACTCAGGCACACTGCTCTGAGTGTAGCATACGGTTCTTTTGTTTGTGTTCGCGGCTAAAAACAATTTCGAAATCTGCAGTGTGTGCCTAGGGTCACGTTAGTCGGGCACACCAACGTCATCTGTCGCCATCACCCTTCACTGCCGCCATGAGCAGTGCTCTGCGGGGAGGCTTGGGAGTGTGGGCATGTGCAGGGGCCCCGCTGGGGCTCGAGGCCAGCCTGCAGAGGCGTTGGCCCCATTCCCTGCTCCTGGTCCCCCCTGGGAGCCCAGCATGTTCCTAGAGCGGGGCTCAGAGAGGCTGTGCGCTGGGAACTGGATGCCTCTCTTTGTACAGAGGCTGACTTCGGGCGTGACTCGAATCCGAGTCGTAGATGCACACATGCCTGCTGGCCTGCCGCCTGGAAACCCGCATCGTGGGTACAAATAATGCTCTTGGGGCAGGAAAGTCCGGTTCAGAGCCTGGCTCTTGTCATGTTGCAGGCTCGGGCTTTGGACGAAACATGCAGAGATGGGCCAGGACAGTGACAGCCGCATCACTGGGCTTAAAGATCAGGTGTGGGGAATGCCCAGGAGTGCTTGGCACGTGGGAAGTACCCAGCAGCTGGCGGCATTGGCATTCACTGTACCTGCTTCCATCAGGCTTTCCCTGCCACCTCGTGCTGGGGCTTTCAGACCTCCAGCAAAGCAGACTACCAATGGTTTCTGCATTGGATATGTACTGTCTGTGTTTTCTGTATGTGATGATGTTTTGGCATCTTAAGACCTTTCTGGCTGGGGAGAGGCTGCACCGTGTGGAGTTAGCCAATCCTTGAAGATAGAAAAGGACCCAGTGGGAAGCATGCCTTCCATATGGGAACCAACCAGCCCAGAGCCATACCTCCTCCATCTGGACTGAGCAGCCAGGAGCCAGACAAGTAGGGACACCCTACAGCTTAGACCCTGTTGGAATTATTCAAGGTAGCCAATGCTAAGCCGCTCACACTGCCCTGCTCTGCCTTTCCCATGCAAACTCTGGTAAGGGCTATGGCCAGGGCTTTCCCCTCCTCCCGCTTCTGCCTCCTGACCACCCTGGTGCCTCCCGTTGCCCTGTGTGGCATGCGTTGCCTCCTGTCTGTGGGACCTGGAATATAATTAACTTTCCTCCTAAGCCCCAATCCTCTCTAGTCCTGTGTCCCATTGACTTTACTATCCCATCCCCAACACGTATGTTCCTAAAACAGATTCTAGGCAAGCAGTATGCTCAAGGTTGCATCTGACCTCAGGCTGTAAGTAAGAGGCTAATGACTGGTACTTTTTGTAAACCACTACAGAAAAGAAAAAAAAAAGCAATCTGTAAATTTCATTACTGATCAAATAAGCACAAAACACCATAGCACAAGTACTGCTTTAAGTGTATTAACGTTGGTAAAGATAAACCGTCAAAATACCTTCCAAGACGGAAAGCGCCAGGTTTACTTGTGAATCCTACTGAACATTTAAGAGAGAAATTATCCCGATCCTTTACAATCTCTGCCAGAGGATAGAAGCAGAGGGACTGATTCCTAACCCATCCTTTGAGGGCAGTGTGACCATAATACCAAAAACAGATGGAGACATTACAAGAAAGGAAAACTACAGATCAAGATCTTTCATGAACATAAATGAAAAAATCCTCAACAAAATATTAGCAAGTCAAATCCAACAATGTATAAAATAATGATATGCCATGACCCAGTGAGATTTATTCCAGGTGTGCAAGGCTGGCTCAAGAGTTAGAAATCATCCAATGTAACCGATCACATCAAGCTGAAGGAATACTGCGTGATCATATCAATAGCGGTAGAAAAACCATTTGACAAAATCCAGTATGTATTCATGATAAAAACTCAACAAACTATGAAGACGGGAGAACTTCCCCAACTTGATAAAGAATACCTATAAAAACCTAAGTAAAATCACAGTTAATGGTGAGAATCTTGAAGATTCCCCATGAAGATCAAAACAAGACAAGGTTGTCCCCTCTCACCAGTGCTTTTTAACTTTATGGTGGAAGTCCTAGCTGATGTGATAAGAAAAGGAAATTAAACGTATACTGATTGGTAAGGAGTCCAAAAATTGTCTTCGCCAATGACAAAAATAATCAGTGAAAAAACTCCTGGAACTAATAAGTGCTTAAAGCAAAGTTGTAGGGTACCAGGATACGGAGTCAATCCTTTTTGAACATACCAACAATGAATCAGTGGAATTTGAACTTAAAGACTTACATTAGCACCCCCAAAATGAAATATTTGTGTGTAAGTATAACAAAATATGTGCAAGACCTGTATGCGAAACTATCAGACTGATGGATGATCTCACACAAGTACTGAGTAGATGGAGAGCTGTCCCATGTTCATGGATAGGAAGACTCAATGTTGTTAAGAGGTCAGTTTTTCTCAACTCGATCTAGAGACTCAGGGTGATCCCAGTAGAAGCTGCAGTACATTATTTTTGTAGATATCCATAAACTGATCCTGAAGTTTAAAAAAGAGGCAAAAGACCCAGAATAGCCAACACGATATTGAAGAACAAAGTGAGAGGACTGACGTTACCCGACTTCAAAACTTACTGTAAATCTATGGTATTGTAAGACATGAATCTATAGCGTAGAGGGGATGTTGGTAATTAATAGACAAACAGAGCGATGGAACGGCTTAGAGAGCCCAGAAATAGACCCACATAGATATAGTCAGGTGGTCTGGGACAAGCAAATATAATACAACGGAGAGATTGTCTTTTGACAAATGGCACCGAAACAATTGGACGCCCGCGTGCACAGAAATGAACCTAGACGCAGGCCTTACAGCCTTCACAAAAGTAAGTCGAATGGGTCGTAGGCTTATGTGGAAAATGAAAAGCTACCAACTCTTAGAAGACGACACGGGGAAAACTCAGATCGCCCTGGGTACGGTGATGAGTTTTGCGATGCCAAAAGTATGATCCGTGAAAGCAAAAGTGTAGAAGCCGGATATCAGTATGATTTAAACTTTTGATCTGTGAAAGAAAATGTAAGGAGGATAGAAGAAAAGCCACAGACTGGGAAAAAATATTTACAAAAGATGAATGTGATAAAGGACTGTTATCTAAATGTTACGAGAACTCTTAAAACTCAAAAGCAAGAAGACAAACAACCTGATTAATAAATGGCCAAAGGCCTTAACGGAAACAGTCCCGAAGAAGAAAAACAGATAGCAAATAAGCGCATGAAAAATTGCTCCACATCGCACGTCATCTGGGGAATGCGAGTTAAAACAAGGAGATATAAGTAAACACCAACTAGAATGGCCAAAACCAAGATACGATCAACACTAAATGGGGGAGGAGCATGTGACGCCTCTTGTGGTGTGGCCAGGGCGACAGCACCCCCCCCCATGTCATAGATCACATCCACACTGCGACGTAGGGGAGACGCCCCCGGGACATCCACGCTGTGATGTAGGGGACATGACCCCCCCCCCCACTTTTCTGCGCAGGGTCCTTGCTCTCTGAATGGCTCACAGACTGGCAGAGCTGTGTTGCCCCTGCCTAGTGGGCGCCAGTGCAGTCCTTTGTTGCTGCCTCTGGGGGGTGGCGGAGGCCCCGCTGCCTCAGGGGTGGTCCGTTGCATTGGAAGGGGATCCTGGCCATGGAGGTTGGCCGATGGGGCTGTAGACATGTTACTGAGCAGGTGCGGAGAGCAGCCCCCGGTCAGACATCAGAAGGGGGACCCCCTCCACACAACCCTGCCCTGGAGGTCCCGGGGCCATTCTGGTGTGGAGCACATTCTCCTCTCCCAACCATCTAATGAGACCGCAGATCTCATCTCCAGGGGACGATCATCAACGCTCAACCAAACGAGCCCTGCCTGAGAGCCGAGCAGGGACCCAGGCGATTGCTCCTGGTTGCACCTGTTCCTTTATATGCGGAGCAGAGGAGAGGTATAGCAGCTCGTGGGACTCCGTCTGGGGAGCGCGAAGACCGAGGCGGGCGTCCATCAGCTCCTGCAGAGTTCTGTCCGTCACCCACCTGTCACCTCTCTGTGTCACCCACTGTGCCTCTCCATTGCCCCCTCCCCAGCTGTCCACCTGGTTCTCGCAGGCTGGCCTTCAGTAGGAGTGGAGGAGGGTTTGTGGAGCCCAGAGCTCAAGCTTGAGCAGGCCTCGGGGTCCCCCGGCAGCTTGGACACCCGTTTCAGAGCTCGCCAGTCAGGGTCTGGGTGGGGCTGCGAATGTGCCTCTCTTCCCAGGCCCCAGGTGACATGAAGCTGGCTAAGCCGTGACATTGGGTCTGTAGGTTCAGGTCAAGGTCAAGGGAATGAACACACGTGGGCACCCCCATGTGCTTGGCACTTGGTACACCACCCCCAGCAGCACCCTGGGTTGTGCATGCAGTTCGGTGGCTCCATCACGGAGGGCCATGTCCTTTTTCCGTCCTTTCCCGGGTGCGCCACTGGGGCCCTGGCCCCGCGCACACCAGCAAGCTCCTGCGTCTAGGATCTGGGCTGTGTGGCCGCGATGCACCGCCGGGAGGCTACTACTTCCCCGCTTGGATTAGCAGGGGGAGTGGACGTGCCTTCAGGTTGAGGACGGTGCCCTTCCTCCCTTGGGGAAGGGGCAGCCATGAGACTGGACAGACAGCCACCGCGGGCGGGCAGGCTTGCAGGAATTTACATCACCCCCGATGTTGACGGAGGACACAACATCTTTGTGTTTTCTCCCCCCCGGGGTAAAAACAGCTCCCCTCCCTGGGAGGGGCCTCTGGATTACAGCATTCCCTGCCTTTGAAGGTCTGACTTCGCCCTTGACCCTTACATTGTTTTTTAGAGCTCCGGTTGCCCAATCTCCCGCGGCTGGTGAGTAAGTGGTGTGCTGTGTGCGGGCGGGACTGGACCCGCTGGCTGACGGGAGGGCCTGCGAGGTTTCATCATCTGGAGACGTCCCTTCTCTGCCCGTAGCGGCCGCGGGGACACAGGATGCCACCCAGGGTGGTGGAGGTGACGACCCCTTTGTTCAGGGCTCACGGGCCCTCTCACGGGCCAGGAAACGGAGGCCCAGGGGGGCGGTACGAGGGGCCAGAACACGGAAATCCAAGGTGCCAACGCAGGAGGACTAGCAGGCCCCGCACCTCCCCAACCTGGCCCTCTCCCCGCCACCCCCCAGCCCTCCGCACAGCAGGGGACCCCTGGCCCAGCAGGGGCCCAGGCGTGTGCAGGGTTAGGAAGGAACTGGCAGAGACGCTGGGCACGGTCACGCCCGCCCCTGGGGCCACGCGGAGGGATTGCCGGCTGTGGGCCACCGGCTCTGCCTGTCTGAGCCAGGAGCAGGGCTTTGCCTTCCTCTGCAAGCATAGGGTACACCCCGGGAGGCGGGGTGGGTGTCTCTCTGTGGCCGGGGCTCCCCAGGGTTGATGCTCTTTCTTGCCAAGCAGATGTAACACGGTCCATACCCGGGACAGAAAACTTCCCCTCTGTGCCCCCGCACCACCTTTCCATCCTGTCCCCCCAATACAGCCCTGAATCCCACTGAGCTGGTGGTTGGTGCCCCCCCACCCCGACATCAGATGTCTGCAGGCTTTGATTTGGGCCAAGTAGGTCCGCGAAACCCCGGCTCCCCAGCCCCCCCACCCCTGCTCTCCATCACTAGTCAGTTGAGCGGGGGGCCCCCATCAGTGTCCTGCGCAGGGTGCGGGGGCCCTGTGAGCCCCACGCTGCCCTCCCAGCCTGGCGGGAGACCCACAGGCAAGCTCAGGCTTACCTGGCTCTTCAGCACGGCCGGTCCGGCGTGTCGCACGCTTCCGAGACACAGAGGAGCCCCGAGCAAGGCTCCTCAGAGAAGAGGACATTCAGGGGCTCCCAAGGGGTGGGGAAAGGGCAGCAGGGAGTTCTGGGAATCCAGACCCACACTGGGAAAACGGAACCAAGCCCGGGAAACGGTCTGTGGAGACACAGATGAAACTGTGCCCTGCTTCCCGAGGGACGGGGCGCCGGGCTGTGGCTGTCCTCCCTCCAGCTGTGTCTGCTCAGCTCCAGCCCCGCAGACCCTCCCTCCAGCTGCACCCCTCCCCGATCCTGAACCAGCTGCCCTTTCCTTCCTGGAGACACTGGTGGACGTGTGCACGGACTGGTCTCCATTCAGATCTCTCAGAGCAGGGCTGCGTCTCCAGTGTGGCTGGCTTGCACCCTGTCCAGGGATGTGGCCTGAAAGGACACCAGCGGGATGGTCTCAGCACTGGTCTCTGGTCTGCAGGCCTGCCCCCCTGGATCATTCCCGAGCTCCCTTCTGACCTCTGTACCCCTGGACCTGCCTAAATCCTCCCACGGTGGCCCGAGCCCGCGGCACTGTGTCTAGAGCCTTCCCCGCTTGTTCCCTCTGCTGTCATTCCAGCAACCAGGCAGGAGGACGCTGGGTCCTTCCCTGAACACACTGCCCGCTTCCCCGTTCCCTGCCTCACCCAGTCGCCTGCACCTCGGGCCCATCCTCTGCTGTTTGGGAGGCCCTGCTTCCCCTCCAGCACCTGCCTTGGCTGGCAGCTTCTGTGGGAAGCGCCCCAGCGTGGCTCAGTGCCCTCTGTCCTGCTGTTTGCCACCACACTCGACTCTCCAGGAAAGCACTTATCTTCAGCACCAGCTTGTCATCGGTGCAGGCACCTCTTGCCAGGCGGCAGGGCGCTGTGGCTTAGCCTGTCCCCTGACCCGGGCCGCACCTGCCGCACCTGCCGCACCTGCCGCAAGCTGTGAGAACGGCTCCCACCCTCTGCGTGTCCTCTGTCGGGGGATGGACAGGGTGCTGGAAGGGCCCTTTGTTCCAAGGGGTGGCTTCAGAGGGCGTCAGGGAGAGCCCTGGAAGAACGTGCTTAGGAGGTGGATGTCGGACAGCGGGATGGTGGCGCAGGGGGAGGCGGACAGGGGAGGGGGCTGGAGATCCCGGCCGGAAGCACAGTGAGGAGGGCGTCAGGAGACGTGGCGGTGACTTTCTCCAGGGTAGGGTGGGGACATGAGGGCTGGACAATGAGCGGGAGTCCGCAGGATTGAGGAGACAGGTACGGCTCTGAAGGCGCAACCCTCCAGTGCGGAGGGGCGTCCTGTAGCGCCTAGGAGGGATGACTGGGACTCTGATTGGGGGTCATGGAAGTTGAGGCACGGACTTGGGGGTGTGGAAAGCAAGGCACCAGGGGCAGCAGGACCCAGGACTCCCGGATGCACTCAGGAGCAGCCACCCCCAGGACGGACAGACAGGCACGGCCCACAGAGGTCTCCAGGAGGAACTGTCCCATTGTATTGTGGTCAGAGAAGGGGAGAGTGCTTTCTCCGGGCTTTGGTTTGTTGCTACTGTGAGGCGAACAGTGGAAACATTTGGGAATCGATTTACATGGAGAGGAACTTCCACTACGTGCTGAGCAAGCAAGACCTGGGGTGGGGGTGAGGGCCTCCCTGGGCAAGTGCACAACAGGGTGAACTGTCCAGGGCAGGCACCGGCCTGCACACAGTAGGTGGGCCCTGAATGTTTACCCGATGATGCCCTCTTGCTTGTGTGTCATTAAGGGACCATCTCAGGTGGACACATATATCCTAAATGGAGGAAGTCAGAGGAAATTCAGAGCACAAATTCTTTTGGAAACGAAATCATTTAGGAACCGACACCAAAAGTAAGGCTCAGCCAGTCGAAAACCTCGATCGGCTCTTTAACCAGACACGGACCTTTACTCTGTAAAAATAATGACAAACATGACCTTGAACTTCCAACTGCAGTGATTTCCGCCGACCTTGTTTTGATATTTGCTGGAGCTGGGGTCAGGTTCAGAACAGAGCAGAAACCAAGGCTTACCCCAAGCCAGCAGCCCCGTGAGGCAGCTACAAACAGAGCGAGTAAATTCATTGTAATGGGGTTACTCTTGAGATGGATAATAGACAGGATAATACAAGTTACCAGCATTCGGAATACCGTAGCGTCTACCGGATAATATAAATCCAGCAGGATGGCAGTGAGCACGGGGCAAACCGGCCCCTCCCCACCAAGGAGGCCCTGCCATGAGTGTCTTATGTATTCCTCCCAAGATAGTCCATCACTTTAGAAACATGCTGACATGTATGTTCATATAACTTTGTTTGGACACAAACTGCATCTTCTGTACCTTCTCATTTTTTAAAAAAAGATTTTATTTATTTATTTATTCGAGAGAGAGCAAGGGCAGGGGGAGGGGCAGAGGGAGAGGGAGAAGCAGGCTCCCCGCTGAGCAGGGAGGCCCATGAGGGGCTCGATCCCAGGACCCTGGGACCATGGCCTGAGCCGAAGGCAGAGGCTTCACGGACTGAGCCACCCAGACATCTCTGTACCTCGTCATTTTGGTTCCCTTGGAAATTATACTTAACTTGCAAATCTTCACCAAATTTTGGAGATTTTCTCCATTAGTAAGTGTGGAGCTTCCTCCTTCTTGCAAACGGCTCCCTAGTTTCTAGGGACCGGGTGCGCACAAGGGCACCTGTATGTCCCAGGGACGAGAGGGCCCATTTCCCACTGCCTTTAAAGGTACAGTGACATTTTTCTTGAAATGCCAGAGAATATCCAAGAAATAACCCCAGAGACATCCAAGAATACCCAGGAATTTCACAAAAGCAAAAGGCTCCTGATAGAAATTTAGTCTGATGGGGTGCCTGGGCGGCTCAGTCGTTTGCACGTCTGACTCTTGGTTTTGGCTCAGGTCCGATCTCAGGGTTGTGAGATCGAGCCCCGGTCCCGCTCTGAGCTCAGCGGGGAGCCTGCTTGAGATTCTCTTTTCCTCTGACAGCCCCCGCCCAGTACCTCTTGGTCTCTCTAAAATAAATAAATCTTAAAAAAATTTTTTTTTTTTTTTGGTCTGAACCAGAAAGTCAGAGGAAGAAGCCTGGGGTCTGGGCTCCATGGTGCAGCCCCCGCCCTGTCTCTGCATGGACTGAGTCCTGCTCCTCTCTGGAAGACAGGGACACGGTCAGTCTGGAGGCTTCGGTGACACTGGGGGGCTTGGCTCCAGCCCTGGGGGGGCGGGGAAGCTGTCCCTTTCCTCCCACCCTCCCTCCTGGGAAAGGCCGTGATGTGTGCAGGTCCGTGGCTGGAGGACTTCTGCCTGCAGAGGGAGAAGCAAGTCAGGGCTTTGCCCCACTGAAAACTGGCCAGGGGTGCCTCCCTTCCTCTCCCTGGGCCTTGGTTTCCCCCTTTGAAAACTAGCCGTGGTGGGGGGCTGGCCTTGCCCAGCCGATCTCTCCAGCCGTCCCTGGGGCCGTGCAGGAGGAACCCGCGAACGGCCGGGCAGGGGGACGCCCCTTGAACAAAACAAGCGGGACCTGGCTGTGCACTCCCGGTTAGAATTGCACTTTGGCTCCCGGTGGGAGCCGGAACAGCACAAACACAGTCGGAAACCTGGACCAGCAACCCTCCCTCCGCCCACCATTTGCGCAGGCCCTCGGACGCTGGAGCAAAACAAACTTTTTTTCCCCCCAAACTTATTTTGAACACCAGCGACCAGCACGCAGCTCCGGCAATCATTAACCCCGCGTTCGGGGGGAGGGGAGGGCGGTCGGCGCCCTTTATAAGGCGCGCGCGGCTCCCGGCGAGTATCGGCTGCCTCTCCGGCATCGGCGGCGTCTCCGGCACCGGCTACTTGGCCACCGCTCGCTCGCCAGCGCCCCGCCAGCACCGGCCTCTGTCCGCCGCCCCTGCTCCGCGATGCCTGAGCTCCCCGCTGCCTGCGCCTGGCCGCTTCTGCTCCTGCTGGCCATCCAACCGGGCACGACGGCGGGCGCCCCCCAGCCATGGCACTGCGCGCCCTGCTCCGCGGAGAAGCTCGCGCTTTGCCCTCCCGTGCCCGACTCGTGCGCTGAGGCCGCCCCGCCTGCCAGCTGCGGCTGCTGCCCGGTGTGCGCCCTGCCACAGGGCGCCTCCTGCGGGGTGGTCACTGCGCGCTGCGCCACGGGCCTCAGCTGCCGAGCGCGGCCAGAGGAGCCCCGGCCGCTGCACGCGCTCATCCGCGGCCAAGGCGTCTGCGGACCCAGCGATCCCGAAGCAGGTAGGACCGTAGGCCCCACGGGGTCTCCCCGCCGCCCCCTCCCCCGTCCCCGCCCCAGACGGATTGCCGGGGGGAGGGATAGTCAGTGTGGAGCAAACCGACCCAAGTCCAGAGCTTGGAGGGGGAAAGATCGTCGGTCACCTGGATGAGCCCCATCATTTCATGGTCCTGCAGGGGCAGGTGCCCAGGAGAGGGGAGGTGAGGCCGGAGGGCTCACACAACTTGGTGGGAGAGTTGGGGAGAGGACCCAGATGCCTGAGAGAAGAGGGAGGCCCAGGGGCTTCCTTGGCCGTGCCTGGGCCATGGGAGGCCGGCCCTCCTTTCTGCTGCTGAGTGGGTGGCCCCAGAGGGCTGAGCCTCTGGGAAGGCCTGGCATGGGGGTCCCTCCTGCCCCAGGGCAAGCGTTTGGAATGTCCTTTGTAAGGGACTCTTGTGGAGTTTGCCAACTGTTTACAGAGCGTGTGTGAGCAGAGCCTGTAAACTTCACTCGCATTCATGCTAGAAAAAAAGTGTTTGGTGTGCGTGCTTCCCCTAGGGACTTGACAGTCAGACCTTTGCTGAGATGCGCAGGGATTTACTTGTAGTGGGAAGAAGGGGAAATACCTCTCCCTCCACCCGCTCTCCTTACCTCCCCATGGGGGCCAGTGGCTGCCCTGTCCTGCGTCCTTGTGGGAGGAATCCCGTGGTTCCGTGCTCTAGTAGGGCATCTGCCGGAGAGCGTGACCCTTGCAAGCAGGGGCACAGTGTTCCTACTGGTTCTCTGTCTTCAGAGTCAGTAAAATGCGGTCATCTTCAGTGGTCCTTAAAGGAGTTGGATCCCCAGGACCCCCTCAGGAAAGCCCGCTCTCTGTGACTCTGTCCACACACCAAATCCAAACAAACGTGCGAGTGGCTTCGCTCCCCTGCTACTTTAGAAGCAAACACACAGGGTAACCCCCACCCCCAGCTTGCAAAATTGCTGTTGGGTCACTTGATTCCCCGGACACTGTCGGAAGCTCTGTTGGAGGTCACGTGGGCATAACCCAGGGCCCACGGGACCACCCTTCTCTCCCCGCCTGGATTCTTGGGAGAGGAAGCCCCTCCCAGAGGCCAGGTGCGGAAGCTCGGGGAGGGCTCACGGGGTCTGCCATGCTGTCTTTTTCAGATGCCAAGGAGTCCTCGGAGAGCTCTGAGATCACCCAGGAGCAGCTCCTGGAGAATTTCCATCTGATGGCCCCGTCTGAGGAAGACATGCCCGTCCTCTGGAACGCAGTCAGCAACTACAAGACCATGAGGTCTGGGTATGCCTCGGACACAGACTCCGACAAGTTGAAGGTGAGGCCCCAGGGCAGGTGCCAAGCAGACCCGGTGGGCTTCCCCGGGTCCTGAAGGCGTGGGAGTGAACGCTTTCCTCCCCGAGGCCGGATAGACCTTCTCCACGTCCGCCTTGAGCAGCTTTTCCCGCAGGGACTTCGAAGAGGGGAGCCTGTTGGGTGGAAAGCCAGCTCCGCCACGGTGTGGCTTCAGACACGCGTCTGTCGGCCCGCCCCAAAGCTCCCCCAGGCCCCCTGCTCCCCCCTTCCTCAAAATCGTGGTCACATCTGCATAACGTGACATTTATGGCTTGAACCATTTCACACTGTAGTTCTGTGGCACTAATTCTGCAGGCATCACTGCCGTCCATCTCGAGAACTATTTCGGGTCTTCTCAACCCCGAGACTGTCCCCAGTAACCGCTGACTCCGCGGTCTCGTGTGCTCTGACCACTCTTTTTAATCCTACCACTTGAGGGCGACCGAGAATCAAAGTTGCGGAGATGGGCACGGCGTGTGAGGAAAAAGAGAGAAAATGGTCCCCCCAAGCATGAGCCCCTGGAACAATGGGGGTCTGACCCGTTTTCCCGGACACTTCGGGATTTTGTCTGCGCGTGGTGCCCGATGGGGAAAAGTTCATTCTCATCTCCGAGTAGCCGGACGGATGCCTTAATCCTTGCTTCATCTGACTTCTGTGACCTAACGGCATAGAGGAAAGGGGTTCACAGTCGAAGTCCCCGCTGCTGGAAGGGCTGAGTCCTCCTTGCCGTCAGGCGGCCGGGGCGGAGTCCCCACAGGGCAGAGGCGGAGGGGAGCGCCCAGGGGATGCTCCCGCCTCCTTGTAGGTGTTCAGCCAGTGTTCGGGGAGGGTAGGTGTGCCCCCCACGCATCTCAACAGCTCCCTCCTCACCTCCCAGGCAGGTCTGACCCGCCCCCAGAGCCCCATGGAACCTCTCCCGCCGGTCGGGTTCAGGTGGACAGTTTGCTTATCCTTGTCATGATCACAATGTCAAATGCTCTTCCAGGAGCCTTGCCGCCGAGAGCTCCACAGGATACTGGCACAACTGGCCGAGGAGCACCAGTCGCCCAGACATCTTGACAATTTCTACCTGCCCAACTGCAACAAGAACGGGTTCTATCACAGCAGACAGGTGCGCACCCTGCCCGGGGCATCCTCGTGGGGAGGGTCCCCGCTGGCCCATCCCCGCAAGGCCCCCCTTTCCTCGAACAGGGCGTCCAGTCCCAAATACGCACCGTAAAGCCCCCAGCTGACCATATTAAGTAAGAGCCACCCCTCCGGGGCCACGGACTGGCAGCCCCTGGGAGCCTGAAGACCAGCTGGTCACGGCCAGCAGGGGACCCACCCCGCGCTCGGCCAGGGCTCCGGGTTCGGGTGTGACCTGGCTGCTCCGCAAGTCTGAGCAGGTGGGTGGGTGGTCGGTCCCCCATGCTCCAGCTGTTTCCCGTCTGTCCCACCAGAGGAAGGGGGTAGGTCATCTTAGGAAAGCGAGTGTCTCCTTGGACCTCTGTAGTGCTCTCTCCCCACGGAAGCAAACGGTCCGCTCAGTGGAACACAGCAGCGCTTCCAGCCCGCCAGATAATGAGCGAGATCAAACCCGAACCAAACACTTAATTTTGAGGCGTTCTTTAGGACTCAGTGAAATGCAGGGTCTGGGGATGTGTATAGCCAGGGAAGGGGGACAGGTAGAGGCCATGGTTTCCTGAGGAGGAGTCTGCCTGGGAGTCCGAGGTGATGGGGGCCACACACGGGACGTGCGTGCTCCCTCCCTGCTGTTGGGGCCACAAGCTGGACAGCTGTGCTCACACGAGGCCATTTAACACATGCGCGATGTCCTCATCAACTGGACACGTGGCCTTCGTCTCTATTTTGTGGGGAGAACGGCCGGGCTGGCACGCTGGGCGTGCCCTTCCCGGCCAAGGTCACTGTGGCTCCGAGCTCCGCCGCCTCCCGCTTCCCCGGGGCTGCTCCTGACCGTGCGCTCTGTCTTGCCTCTGCAGTGCCGGACCGCCACGGACGGCCAGCGGGGGCTCTGCTGGTGTGTCTATCCCTGGAGCGGGGAGAGGATCCCGGGGTCTGTGGAGGTCAGAGGCGACCCCAACTGCAATCAGTATTTTGCCGTGCACAGCTGAGAGCACATGTCCTCTCCTCCGTCCCTTCACAGGAAATATTTAAGTACATAGCGTATTTATAGTCTGGAAATCATACACACTTATCTATATATATGTATATGTGTGGGAACCACTTTTATACGCCGCCTGCTGGTGGACACGTAAATCTGTAGTTTATTTATTCACTGTACATGTATTTTTCCGACACAGCCTGTGTGCTGTGTTTCTCTGTAAATCATGAAACCTGTCACGTCGCACCGGGTGTAAATACTTGATTTGTGGCTCCTCCAAGCTCCCTGTTCCCGGTTCTGAAGAGTGGGGGGAAATAAAGCCTGGAAAATGCAAACCTGAAATGTGCAGCAGGTGCATTTTTTTTCAAGTGACTTAACAGGAGGCTGAAGGAGGGTTCCCTCCGCAGCCCCGGATCCGAGTCTGTGTAAACGCGCAGGGGGAGTCAGGTGGGGAGGCCGGGACCGGACGTGGCCACGGGGCTGGGAGTTCCTGTCGAGCTGGCCGTGTCGTCCGACCCGCCTGCATGGTACAGACGTAGTGAGAATAAATGCCGCCCCCCCCCCCGCCCCGCCCCGGGAAGGTGGTGGCTGCCATGGACGGGAACTGAATGTTCCCTCCCTGTTTCTGAAAAACCTCTCACGCACCTCTTCGCACGCAGCTTTGGGGTTCCAGTCCCGATTTACCATAGGACCCCGTAATTCCACTTCTAGAGATATACCCCAGATTCGTGAGATGTATGTCCGTGCAAAAGCTCGTGCACGAGGTTATGTTCTAGATGCATTATTTGTAATGACCAAAAGGTGGACCCATCCAAACGCTCATCAGTGGATGAAGGGATAAACAGCATATCGTGTCCCCACCCACGAAAAGACTCCCCGGCCGTGAAAAGGACTGACGGACGCTCCAACACGGAGGGATCTTGAAAAGTGTCTGCTCGGTGAACCAGCCCCGTCATAAACGATGTCCCACTCCGTGACGCTGTGAACGTCCCCCTTAGGGAAAGCTCCAGAGACGGACGGGAGTGAGGGGTGGCTTAGGCTGGGAACAGGGGCTGGCGGGCGACAGCTAATGGGTATGGGGGTTCTTACTCGGTGGTGGCAATGTTCTGAACCTGAGTGAGAACGATGCCCCATGTCGGTGAAGACATTCAAAGCCACGGACTTGCACACTTTCAATGGGGGCCATTTCGTGGTATGGGGAGTCCATCTGAACAAAGCAGTTAAGAAAAGATTTTCTAGGGGCAGAGGTTATGCTGGATTCCACGAGAAGGCGCAGGAGCCGGAAGACCAGGTGGGAGTTTCCTGGAGAACCAGTGACACTTGGAGTCACCTGTGCCCCACCCCCGGCCCCTTGGGCTCCAGCCTCTCTCCTGCTGACTTTGAACCCGTCTAATCAGCTGCGAGGATTCATCACAACCCCGGCTGATAGCCCACTCCCACTATGGGTCCGCCTTTGGCTCTCTTATTATTTGTTCTATTTTTAGTAATGTGCCGAGGACTCATGCCATTAGTTACGTTTGCTCTGTTTGTAGCATTTCTAACATTAAATTACTGTGTAGGTGTGGAATGAACTCAAGTTGGAAATGGCATAATACCTTTTATATGAACAGTGGGGTTTGATTTAGTAACAATTTCCTTGGGATTTTTATATTGGTGAGCACCATAGGTAGGTATATTGCCTCTGTGTGGTTTTGGCTGTGGGGTTATACTGCTCTTGTAGGACGAATCGAGGTCGTTTATAGCTTCTTAAAAAGTCCTTGTTGATTGGGATGCTCTGTTCCTCAGTCGTTCCGTCAGACTCGTGAGACCCTTTGGACGTGGCGTTTTCTTGGTGGGAATATCCTGAACAGTCCTTCAACTGTTGTCACAATTACAAGAATCTGCAGGCTTTTGATTTGTTCTTCAAAATTACAACTTCTGTGGAATTTTAGGTTTATTTAGGCTTTCAAAGTCGATGGCACACAGTTTTGATAGCGTTTTCTGATAATCCGTAGAGTTTCTGCTTTATCTCCTATGTCCCCTTTCTCTCATAATGTTAGCTGTGACCGCTTATTCTTGACAGTCTTTTTGAAGGTGTTTGCCTCTTTGTTCAGTGTTTCAGAGAAGCATCCGCTGTGTTGAGCTCACGTCTTCTCGGAGACGGCTTTCCACTCCTCTCCTTATGACCTCTTCGCTTGTGTGGTCCCTGGGTTTGCTCCAAGCACCACAGGTAATCACTTAGCTGGTTTTCAGCCCCTCTTTACCTGACCTACGTATTTCCGGTGTATATTTCTTTTGATCTCCTTGCTTGCCTTCGTTATCGTCATCAACATGACCCACAGAGTTTTGATTTCAAGATGATTAATGCCTCCTTCGACCTTGAGTTATTTATGTCTGTGCTTTTTAGTTTTCGAAAATGTGGGGATCTAGGGAGATTACTCCTGTCCTTAATTCTCAGTGTAGTCACGGTATGGTCAGGAACCGTCATGTACGTGGTGTCTCTTCTTTCGATTCTGAGGCTTTCTGGCGAGCTGGTACGTGATAAATTTTTCAATGTTCTGTAGGTTCTTGAGAAGGACGTGTCGCCTGTACTTCCCCCATGTAACTTGGTTCGGCTAAGTGGGCTAGTGTGGAGGTCCCAGATCTCCTGAATCCCCACTGATTTTTTTTTGTCTGTTTAATAATCAGTAATGAAGACAGGACAAAAATTCCTGTAATCGTATTAATTTTCAAATAAGATCGTTGAAAGATATCTTATTAGGTGCACAGGTGTTTGGAACAGCTAGCTACTCTTGGTTAACTTCTCTCTTGTTACCTTGTAGTGACTTTCCCTACCTCCAATTAACCACTGTCTGGCTTAAAATCTATTTGTTCTGATGGTACGAGCTGCTCTCCTTTATTTTGGCTAGTTTTTTCTGATATCACTTTTCTACCCTCTAACATTTAGCCTTGTCTGTTGTAACCAGATACATCTTGATTTTCAGCAAACGAACCTGCCTCTGTCTTTTCAACTGGCAAATCTTAACATCGGTTTTAATGAGTTCCTTAATCTCTACACGAGCGACATTTTGGGAGGGATAATTCCTCGTGGCAGGGTTGTCCTGTTTTGGGAAGCCTAGCCGCACCCCTGGCGTCCACGTGCTCCATGCCAGGGGACCCTCCAGGCGTGAGATCAGAAACCTCAGCAGACACTGCCGGCTGTCCTGGTGGGGGAGGGGACGGGGGGCTGCGCCGGTGCCCCTGGAGAATCACTGACTCCACAGCGCTGACCGTGGGACCCGTTCATGGCATCTTGGTTTGTTACTCCATTCGCCCTCCCTCCCCCCCACCGCGCCTGCAGCTTCTATCTTCAACATCAGGACTCTTAGGCTCCCACACCAGGTCTTCCTCCAAAATGCCCGTCAGTGTGCTTCTCCGGGACGGCATGTCCCAGGGTCCCCAGCACCTGAAACTATTTCTCACGCCCTTGCCTTCAAAGGCAACGTGACTGACTGTAAAACTCCAGTGGCTGTCATTCCTTTGTCCTTGCCGTGTCCAGAGTCATGGTCACACCCTGTGGAGTCCGCTCCGTGCTTGTTTCCGCATCTGGGACCTGCTCTTTCTCTCTCAAAGCTTTGATATTTTACAAATTCACCATCATGTATCTGCCAGTGTTTTTAATTCTTTTATTTTAAAAGATTTTATTTATTTTAGAGAGCGAGGGTTGGGGGGAGAAGCAGAGAGAATCTTAAGCAGACTCTGGGCTGAGCGTGGAGCCTGACGTGGGGCTCGATCCCACGACCCTGAGATCATGACCTGAGCGGAAATCAAGAGCCCGATGCCACCCCTGCGCCTCTGTCAGTGTTTCTGAACTGGATCCCCCTCTACATTTGGTAGAACCCATCAGCCTAAAGTCTTTCATGTTGTGTGTGTGTGTCTTTTTTTCCTTACAATGAGATCTCTCTCTCTTATTTCTGTAAATATTCGCCAGGACGTCAGTGGTCTGGACTCAGCCTCCCTGCTTCCAGCCGCTAGTCCTCTCCACTGTTCCTTTTATTTCCCAATGTCTGGTCCCTGTCTCCTTGTAAGACAGGTGGCCAGCTGTCCGCTTCATCTTCCCTCAGTCAGCCCCTGGCTCTGCCCTTTCTGTCCATCCCATCTCTGTGTTCTTGGTTTCAACTATCAGAAACTTCATGCCAACTTTGCCATTTTGTGACTCTTTCTGCTTCTAGCTCTTACTTCGTAATAGGATACCTTCCCTCCGCTCTCCAAACCTGTACTGCAGGGACAGTTATGATTTTGTTTCCAACCGGAAGGATCTGCTTCTTTGTTTCCCTTTCGATTCAGTTGCGCCGCTCAGAGTTCGGGCAGCCTGGGAACGCTCATTGCCCAGGGCAGCAGCGAGCGCGCCTTCCCCACCCGAGGCTCCTGGCACAGGTGCAGCGAGGATGCCAGCGTCTACAATTGCCCAACCAGGGCGGGCACTATGCTGTGCTTCCTTTTAGTTGTGTGCACGTGTGCATGACTGCTTCTGTGCGCCTGTGTGTGCATGTGAGTGTGCCTTGTGTGAGTACGTGTGTGCATGCCTGTGTATATGTGTGTGTGCATGAGTGTGCCTGTGCACGCATGAGAGCGCGTGTGTGTGCATGCTTGTGCCTGTGTGTGCACCTGTGTGTGCATGCGTGTGTGTGGACACGTGGCGTGTGTACACAGTGCCACCGCATTGGCTCTCATGTTCACCCACTTAGAGCATTTTTCCGCATCGCTGACCTCAACAACAGGGTGGGTGACATCACAGTCCTTTCTAAGGAATGTGTTTCCGTTTAAAACGTCCTGGTGCTGTGTGCAGGCCTGGAGCGCTGTCGTCAGGCACGTGTCTGGAGGAGTGCTGGGTCCCAGGGTCCGGCTGTATGAACCAGGCCTCTCTGGACAGCTTGCCACGGCGGAGAAGCCCCTTCCACGATGCCCTCCTCAGCACCATAACTGTCATGCTGCCGTGTGCGTCTGGCTGGCCGGACCCCAGGGACCCCGGAGAGCTGCGGGAGCAGCTGCGCTCCCTGGGCCCTGTGACACACACGCCCTGGCACGCTCATTTCTGTGCTGCTTTCACCAGCGGGGACCTTAAAGGGCCTGCAGCACTCGGGGCCCGGATGCCAGGACACCCGTCAAACTTGTGCACCCCAAGCATCCCACGGTCCCCGGCACCTGCTGCCCCTGAGGGCCTGGTCTGCTCACCGGCTCCCTCCCTCCTCTGGGTTAGCGCTTGGCAGGCATGGACCCCACCCGACCTTGGACCATGGCCTGTCCCATGTTCCTCCGCGTTTGTTCTGTGAAGACCTGCGGAGCTGGATGCCAGAGGGTATGACTCTGCAGGGCGGACCCATCTCAAATGCTCCTTTAAAGGCTCAGTTACGGCTCTGAACAGGCCATTTTGTGCAAGGAGGCTCGTCACTGATTCTTGAAGGCACCCGCACAATTACGCCAGGGCCAAGGCAGGAGCCCTCCCTGCCTCCGGGTTTCCCTCTCCTGCCTCACCCACTGCCCTCCAAGCAGAGGGGGGAAGAAAGGGCCCCAGGAGAGGCTGTCCGGCGTGTGTTCCATGCCCGCCCTTCTTGGCTGTGAAAGCTGAGAGGTGACAAGAAAGGTCCCTGGGGGACACCCCCTAAATGCAGCAAAGGCCAGACAGTCATGGGGGGCACTTGTCCACCGGCCATGCCCTCCCGAGGTGGGAATGAGCCCACAGCCGACCTCCTAGAACCGCGGGTTCCCAGCAGGTGTGGAGGGTCCTGCATGCTCAGAACACCCTCCTCTCTCCTGCATGATTTCCCTAGTGCCGCAAACCCGGAGTCAGTCACTAACACGGGGATGGGGATTTCCTTATGGTAAAACTGCTATCTACAAATATAGTGCAAGACACACTTTTCAAAAATGCCTTTCCCTCCCAAAATTTATTAGAACAATAAAGGCGAGCTCGCAGGTAGGCAGAATGCCTCGAGACGCCTTCGTGTTCTCCAGGAAGGCTGCGTGCCCTGCGCGCACCTGAGGTGTCTCGGGCTCACCGGTGGGACCGCGGCCCGGCCTCCCCGGCCTCCAGGACAGCAGCCACGCCTGGCCTGAGCGCCTCGGTCAAGGCCGTGTTTCTCTCCTCTAGCGCGGCTCGCTTCGTGTCCAGGATTATCTGACACACGTCCTAGCGCATCCGGCCTAGGACGGATACGAGGGTGACACGTCCGGAGCATGTGTTGTCTCTGCACGTGCGTGTGGCTCAGACACAGAAGCGGGGGTCCGAGTGCGGCGGGCCCGGGCTCCTCCGGCGGCCTCCAGCGTCCCCGGCAGGCCGTCCCTCTTTGCTGGGTCATGAAACTATTTTTACTTTCAAATCGGGCCGAGGAGGTGACGAGCGAGACAAAAAAATAAAACTCGTTCTTGAATCGCGGAATGGAAAATGCTCCCGTCTGCGCTCGTCGGAAAACCCTGCTCTAACTCCAGGGCCCCTGGATGGGCGGAGCCCTGCTGCTCCCCGCCCCGGAGGAAGCGGAGTCCTGCTGCTCCCCGCCCCGGAGGAGGCGGAGTCCTGCTGCTCCCCGCCCCGGAGGAGGCGGAGTCCTGCTGCTCCCCGCCCCGGAGGAAGCGGAGTCCTGCTGCTCCCCGCCCCGGAGGAGGCGGAGTCCTGCTGCTCCCCGCCCCGGAGGAGGCGGAGTCCTGCTGTTCCCCGCCCCGGGGGAGGCGGAGTCCTGCTGCTCCCCGCCCCGGGGGAGGCGGAGTCCTGCTGCTCCCCGCCCCGGAGGAGGCGGAGTCCCGCTGTTCCCCGCCCCCACAGGAGGCGGAGTCCCGCTGCTCCCCGCCCCACAGGAGGCGGAGTCCTGCTGCTCCCCGCCCCGGAGGAGGCGGAGTCCTGCTGCTCCCCGCCCCGGGGGAGGCGGAGTCCTGCTGCTCCCCGCCCCGGGGGAGGCGGAGTCCCGCTGCTCCCCGCCCCGGAGGAGGCGGAGTCCCGCTGTTCCCCGCCCCAGAGGAGGCGGAGTCCCGCTGTTCCCCGCCCCAGAGGAGGCGGAGTCCTGCTGCTCCCCGCCCCGGGGGAGGCGGAGTCCCGCTGTTCCCCGCCCCAGAGGAGGCGGAGTCCCGCTGTTCCCCGCCCCAGAGGAGGCGGAGTCCTGCTGCTCCCCGCCCCCCGCCCCCCCAGGAAGTAAGCCCCGGGGCAGGTGCACGGGGATGTCCAGACACCAGGGTGCGGGGCTCTCCGTTGTCCCCAGGCCTGTGCTCGTTTACCGGGTGGGCCGAGGCGTGCTCTGTACAGAACCAACGCCCGCTGGGGCTGAAGTGGGCTGTGTGGGCGCACACGCGGGCGCGCTCCGGGCCCCGGGACGGCAGGCTGCGGCGCTGGAAAATGTTTGCAGGAAAAGGAAAAACCCAGCCAAGGGTTCGGTGCTCCAGTGCACCGTCTAGAAGAACCGCAGGCGCCGCAGACATCTGTCTCTAAACCCCGGCCGAGAGCAACCAGCTTGCCACAGAGAATACAAACTGAGGCTGTGGCCAGATGGGGAGCCTGACCTTGTAGTCTTTTGTGCAAAGCAAGGCGTTTCTGAGCTCCACGTTAAGGTGAACAAACAGAAAAAGGAGTATATTGAAATAACTCCCCCACCTCGAAAGGCTTAACTGCCTGGGGACCCTGGGGGACCCTCAGCTTGAGACCCTGGCTGCGGGGGGGGGGCGGGGGGGGCTCGCCTTACACTGTCGCCAAGGAGCACCTGCCAGAGGCGAGACGCAGGCAGAGGCCACGTCCCCAAGTGTCACCCAGAACCTTGAATTCTTTCTTTCCAGCTTGTGGGGAAATAAATATTGTAGCCCAAAATGAAAATTTTGGGGCGCCTGGGTGGCTCAGTGGGTTAAGGTCGGCTCAGGTCATGATCCCAGGGTTCTGGGTTTGCACCCTGCTCAGCGGGGAGCCTGCTTCTCTCTGCCACGCCCCCTGCCTGTGGTCCCTCTCTCTGTCAAATAAACAGATAAAATCTTAAAAAAAAAATTTCTTCTGTTTAGATTTGTCTCGAGACGAAACACCTTTATTCTGTTTTCCCCAACGGCTCTCCCGTTTTTGGACAAAGCAGTACCAAACACCACAGCAACTCTTCAACGTCATAAATCTCATTTAAAAATTTCATTTTTGTGTTAAGTGAAAATAAACTTTATTACAATGATATCAATCACAGACTATCAAAATATCTGTTACGTTTTACAGAGGAAACCAGCCACACTTGTGAGTGGGAAGCACGTTCCTTTCACAAGTCCTCGTGGTTTCGAACAGTCTGCCCGTGAGGACAAGTTAGCCGCAGCCGTGCGGGGAAGGCTGGCTGTCGGACTTCCCTGTGTGCCTGGGTGTGAACGTGCACAGGTCCAAGTCCAAGGTCTTCCAAGGGACTCCAAGTGCCTCTGAGACAACCTGACCCCAGGCCTCGTTTCCCCGGGGCTGCTTGCCGCAGGTGGGTCGGGGGCCCCCTGCACCCTCCTGCGGGGTCTGTTCCCGCTTCCCCAGACACGCTGCTGCGGCCCCGGGGCCCAGCCCCCCGGTGCACATGACGAGCAGCGTTTACTTGCTGTCCATGCTGTAGCAGTGAATGTCGCCTTTCCCCCGGGCGTCGAAGCCGGGAAGCGGCTGCCCGTACTTGTCCACGCACCAGCAGAAGCCTCGCTTCCTGCCCTTGGAGGGGCGGCACTGTGGGGGAGCACGGAGTGAACCCGGGCCAAGGGCCGGGCGCCCAGGGCCAAGGGTGCAGCAGGCCCCCATGGAGGCCGTGCATGTGGGGGAGGGGGTGCTCTGGAGATGCAGGGCTGGGCGGTTCTGCGCCCCTCAGGTCTCAGGTGGACACTGGCCCCCATCGCCCTGCAGGCATACCAGCGGACTGAGGGGGTGAGAGGGTCCCCCGTCTGGTGCACCCATCTCAGGGCGCCTGCAGAGCCGCACAGATGGGCTCTTAGCGCGCCTTTGCTGAGCTAGGGACTGATGGGGACACGCCGGCAGCAGACATGCTGCTGTCTAATGGCTGATGGTCGAGGGGTTTGACGGAAACCAGGAGGCCCGTGGCCTCACTCATTCTGCAGCTACTGTGGCAGGAACCGCGGATGCTGCCGTCACCGGGTAGTTCGTGTTCAGAGACATGCTCATCCTGCCCTAAAGTAATGACCCCCAGTCGTGCTATGACTCCCAGGAAGGACGGGCGAGGGGGGACCGACAGGGGATCTTGGGGAGGCTTTCTGGCCCTTCAGTTAGGCCAGGGACCTCTGCGGGTGGTGCCTGGTGGCTCTGCGGGTCAGGGGAGGTGTGGACGGCGGGGGCGGGGCAGGGAACCTCGTGAGGTTGCCACTTACCTGCTTCTTCTTGTAGAAGCCCTTCCGGTCACAGTTGGGGATGTGGATGCCCCTGGGGCTAAGCATGTCCAAGAACTTGAGTCGGTTTAGTGTGTCCTCCACCTCCCGGCGGCACGGCCCCTGCGGTGCGGGGGAGCCACGGTTACTCGGGAGTGCGCAGCCTCAGAGTCCCATGCATCCGTGGAGGGACCTGCTGGGCCATCCCCACCATGACACCAACCATGGCTCCCCGTCTCCCGTGAGGTCCCCCAGAGCAAGGCCCAGGACCTGGGGGAGAGTCGCCACAGGCCAGGGCACCGAGAGACCAGGCGAACAGAACACTGCCGGTCTCCGGGCGCTCCTGCCCACGTCCTTCCACCCGGAGCCCCAGGAGATCCCGCAGTGGGAAGGGTCCCTCCACACTCAGCCCACTGCCCCCGAGAAGAGAAGGCTCACGTATTCCGTCTCCCGCTTGGACTCGGAGGAGAAGTTCTGGGTGTCCGTGCTCTGGGACTCGTAGTCCACCTTGTAGCGCTGGCTGTCCTTGGCGTGCCCTTTCTTGATGACGTCTATCTTGGTGTGCAGGGGCTGGAGCCTGGCGTCGGGCACCCGGTGCGTGCTGGGGACAGCCTGGCCCTGCACGCTCCCCGCACTGTGGTCTTCCTCCGACTCACTGCTGTTTCCTTGGAAAGTGCAAGGGACACACGGGTGTGATGGCCATCCGCCGTCACCAACATTCTTTTCAAAATCTTAAGCCCTGGCGAGGAAGCCCCCGCGGGATGGAAATGTCACCCAGCAATTCCAAATAGCCTAAAAAACACTGGCAGAAAGTACCGTCCCACGGTACCAGCAGAGCATGGCTGCCACTCGGCCCCAGGAAGCCTGCTTTCTAGAATGAAACCTGATGTGTGCTTTCGGAGTCGAGGTGGTGGTGGGGGATGGGCAGGGAAGGGCTCTCACCGCCCATCTGGCAGCACCTGTCTCCCTCCGCCGGCAGGGGGCACACCTGAGGTGCGATGGTGCCCAGGATTTATGCCCCTCAGGCCACCCCGGGGACCAGCACACCTCTGCCCTACCTGCTGGCCCTGCTGAGTCAGAGGCGCCAGGTGGGGACAGGCACCTGGGGGCGGGGAGTCCACAGGTCCCGCAGGGATTCTGATACCCGCACTGTCCTGTGCCACCAGGCAGACTGGCCCAGAAACCCCACTCCTCTCCAAGCCTGGCTGCAGGTCCCCTGGCTCTGGGCGTGTAGGGTGGCATGTGACGGGTCTAGATATCATATCTCTAACTCCTTGTCCACACATGGGCTGGAACGCCCCGGAGCTGCACAGACTCTGTGCGTGCCCAAGCACTCAGTCCTTGAGAGGGCCCCCCCCTCCCCCAGACACCGCTCTGCGACCAACGCGCTAAAATGAAGAGAACCGAGGCCCTGACACCGGTGTTCAAACGTCCCCAGCATCACGGGGGTTTCACGTGCAGGGACTACAGGTGGGGCTGACCGGCTATGGGGAAGGGCCGCGTGGGTCACACGATCACTCCATTCCACAAGCAGCCGCCTCCCTCCCGGGAGGGGCTCGGCTCGTGAAACTGCCACACCTGGGGGTGCTGAGCACGCTCCTCGGGCCCCGCTCCTCACGCACGGTGGCAGCCCCGGGGAAGCCGGCCGAGACCTCCGGCCCCAGGGGATGGGTGCAGTATCTCCTGGAGAACGCTCCCGAGGCTGTCTGGAGGACAGGCTCTCACCAGGACGCGCCCAGGGAAAGTGAGCTCACCCGCGGCTGGGCAAACACCCTCTCCTCCCTGGGACTCCACTTCCTCCCCCCGAGGGGTGGTGGCTGAGCTCCCAAGGGGTCTGGCGTCTGGGCCAGCACGGATTAGCCCAGCGCCGGATACCTTCGGTTCTTAATTGGTAGAATTTGGTTTCAATGTCCTTCAACCTTAGGGTTTTTTCCTCCTTTTTCAGGGAAGTACTGGGGACAAAGGAGATGCTAAAAGTATGCAAATAAACATATTTGCATTTCTTTTCCAAGAACTGAGTAATTTCTTAAACCGCCCAGGTTTTCTTTCTAATGCCTGCTGACTTCAGCAGAAACACAAAACCTCTGCATTTAAGCAACAGATAATCTTAACTTGACTGCCATTTAAATGTACCTCCCCACGCCCACAGATTTTACGTCTCATAAAACCTTAGGTCTTTTAATCACATTACAATAAAACACATCAACGCACACTGTGGAGCTATTCAGCTAGCAAGCACCATTCCCGGCTCACGGACACCAGCAGCGTCTCTAAGAACCTCTAACATCAGTTTTCCAATACCCAGAAAACACGCTAGAAACATAATGTGCACAGGGCAAACGACGTAACTGCCCAGGGACAAACGCACCTAGCAATTTTAAATCCGCTGCGATAAAACGGTGCATCTTCTAGGCAACGGGAATTTTGCCTTCCCACCAATCCTGGGATGGTGTCTGTTTCTCTGGGATCCACAGAGCCAGCCCTGCCTAGCAGAGACCGCCACAGCCGGGAGTGGAAATGTGCAGAACCCGAAATGACAAAGGGACTTCCCTCCTGCCAGGCCACGGTGGGGGCCTGCCCACTAGCTCTGTCCAGCCTGGTGCCTTGGAGGCCAGGGCAGAATTCTTGCGGCCTCCAGCCCTACAGGAGCCGGACTCCCAGAACCCAGGGAGGCTGGCCAAGCCTGCTGGAGATCTGGAACAACAGCCGCGGACCCCATTTACGCTGCTTTCTCAGGGAACGACGTGATGTCCTTCACGGAGCCACGCGACTGACAGTGGCCCAGCCAGTGGTGTAATTCTGCCAAACATGAGCCTCTGGCCTCTGGAGGCTCCCAGGAACGGGACCTCATCCCTTCCACCTCGGGTTAAGCGGCAAACGGTCCTGAGGTTTACGCAACCCCCCTTTCACCATCCCCGAAATCTCTTGAGTCCGCGCTCCCTGAAGCCCTGGCACCTGGCGTTTGTCTGGGGACATCCAGGCACCGGGGCGGATGGGGTGCGCCAGGGGACGATACAGGACTGGGAAAACCAGGTTCAGCTCCCACGTTCCTCCCTGCCTCTGGGGAACCTTGGGGGAGTCACTTCCTTCTGGAAGTCAGGTCGCCCAAACGCAAAAGATGCCAATACCCGATTCCCACCCTACTGTTTCTGGCGCACCCCGAGGCGTGTCACTGTTTCGCAAACTAGGTCTGTGCAAGTGTTGGCATTTTTAAAGCGCAGCCATCTCCTACGACGTGCCTGCCCACCTTCTCCAGTCCGAATCAGCCCAGACCGCCTCCCAGCTTCCCCAGCTCCCTCCGCATCCTCGGCGTAGACGCGCTCGCTCCCAGTCTGCGGGACACGGGAGCCGCGTGCCCGAGGTGGGCCGCACGCTCCGCGCCCACGTTCCCGCGCTGCGCCCGCACCAAGGGCGCGGGGATGCTCCTCGGGATGGGATCGGTCGCGACAACCTCGTGTCCTCCCTCCCTGCCCGGAAAACCCTGGACCCAGTTCTGCCGAAAGCGCTTCGTAATTTGCCAGGACTCCGCAGTGAGCGCGGCGCGCGGAGGGCCGGCTGCACGCCGTGCGGCGGGCGAGCACCCTCGCCCCAGCCCCCGCCCGGGGCCGGCCGGCTCACCTGGCGCGGACGGCGCTGGCAGCAGGTAGGCGCGCAGGCGGCCGGCGGCGCTGGCGTTGGCGCAGAGCCCGCGGCCGTCCAGCAGCGCCTGCAGCGGGCGCGGCTCGCCGGGCGGCGGCTGGCAGCGGAGGCCGGCGCCGCAGCGCTCGGTGTAGACGCCGCACGGCTGGCCCTCGCGCAGCGCGCACGTCAGGCAGCAGCCGCAGCCCGGCTCCCTCACCAGCTCGGAGCACGCGGACGCGGCGGGCGGCGGCGCGCACTGCGCCAGAGCGCGCGCGTCGCACGGCTCGCAACGCACCACGGGGCCCGCGCCCGCCGAGCCCGCGCCGGCCCGTGCGACCGGCGGCCCGCGGAGTAGCGCCAGCGCGGTCAGCGCCGCGGCCCAGAGCGCGGGGCGCGCCCGCTGCATGGCGCCCACCGCGGGGGCCCGCTGTTCGTCCGGCCGGGGCGCGCGGGGGTCGGGAGGAGGCGCGCGGCGCGAGGCTGCGGGACGGCGGGAGACTGCTCGCAGGGCCGTGCGCGGCGCCGCCGTTCTCGCATCTGGGCGGCCCGAGCGCGCTGGCCGCTATATAGAAGCCGGGTGGCCGAGGACACGCCCCGGAACGGCGCGCGGGGTGGGGGGGAGGGGGCGGGCCGGCGCGCACGAGGCTCGGGGCTCCCGCCGCACCCGGGGCCGCCGGGCGGGGGGCGGGGGCGCGCAGCGCGCGCGGGCGCCCAGGCACCTGCTCGACGCGCGCGCTCCGGCCCCTCCGCCACCCCGCGGTCCCGGGGAACTCGGCGGCCCCGCCACCCCGCCGTTCCCGGCGCCCCCCGCCGGTCCGCCGCCGCCGCCCTTCTCCCTGCGGGCCCGTCGAGGTCGCCCCGCGGGGGGCTGATGTCGGGGAGACGGGCGTGCTCCGCTCCTCGCCGCGTGTGCTTTAAGAAGCTTTCCAACAGGGCAGTCCTCGGGTCCGGGAGGTCGTGGGGCGTTTCTCAGCGGGAATACCCGATTCTCCACGAGGTGTCTGGTTTTCTCTGCCCCCGCGGGGCCGTTCGCGCCCACTCCCCCACCTCCTCCCGGGACGTCCACAGGCGCATCTGCAGGTGCGCACGTGGTCTTCGCGCTTTCAGGTTCCTTCTCACAGCCGCGAAGACCCCCTGGGCGTTCCACCCAAAGCCCCCCGCCGGCAGAGGGGGCTGGCCCGAGCGCGTCGTTAGCAGGCCTGTGGGAGCGCTCACAGCACCACGGTTCTTGTCCCAGTCACGCTCCCGGATTGTGCTCTTAGGCGGAGTGGACGGCCCCGACGAAACCTGTAAAGCAGTAAAAGCAGTAAAGCGAGCGCGGCCGAGGTGTCATTACTAACCGGATGGTCCGTGCGACGGATCATTTTTACTGTCATTTCCCCAGGCCACCATGCATCCCTGTCCTGGGTGCTCTCCTGTGCGTCGACGTGGGGATTGTTTGGGATTCTCGCCTGTCTGTGCGCGGCGGCGAGCCCTGAGGTCGCGATCCCGGAGCCCCGTGTTTGCGAAGGTGTCCACGCGCCCCTCCCCGAGGTGACCAACAGAGGGCGCCGGCGGTCCAGGATTGAATCGCGCCCTGCCCTGCGCAAGGCTCTCCTGCCGGGAGCCTGTGGCTCAGCCTTGCGAGCCCGAGAGACCCCCCCAGCGAGGGCACTTTCCCGGACGCTGCTGGAAACAGTCTTGCCCTAGGAAGTGCACAGGTGTCTTGGAGGAGCACTGTGCAATTTGCAGTAGAAACCGCACCTCGGGACCCCCTTGCGCGCCCCCCTGCCCCCGGGCCCTTGCCCTGCCTGCGCAGCTGTGGGTGAAGCTAGCGTGCACCCTCGTCCGCCCTCGCCGCGTGTAGGCGCGTGCAGAGCTAGGTGTGCGTGCGTGCCCTCCCTTAGAATGCGAAGGCCGCTTTGCTCACAGCAGAGACACAGACAGGAGATGAAACGAGTCAGACTTCAGGCTCTCCAAGGAAGGGAGGCGAGGGACACCCAGGGGCCTGCGTCCCCCGCTCCGCCGAGGCACGCTCGCCTGTCCCCTAGGTCCGACGCCCAGGCTCTGGAGACCCGCCCCTTTGACCCGACCCTGGGCACGACCTCCTGGTCGCCCCTCCCTTGCGTCCCTCCTTGCGGCTGCGTGTCAGCTGCTTTGGCCTCCGCTTGCTCTGGAAAATCAGGGGAAGCAGAAAATGCCCCGAGGGGTTGCACGTTCTCCTTTATCATCCGCGGAGACCTCGATTCTGAGACTGGTTGTGCAAGGGCCCCTGAGGTCAGCCTTTGGGTTTAGGACAGCGTTGTAGGGGAGCCGCGCCGTGGCCCGTGCGCCGCGTCGTCATCCCGAGTGGAGGCCGGGGAGCTCCGCGGGGACACCTGGGTCCTCCTCCGGCCGCGGCGGGGGGCAGGCGCGGGCGCGGTGCGGGGGCCCTAGAGGGCGCGGGAGAGCCGGGCGCCGCGCCCGCTGCACCCCCGCCTCCGCCCTGAGCCTCAGCAACAGTCACGACGGCGGGTGGCGGTGGGACGGTCGTCCCTTCTCCGTGAAGTTCTGCACCAGACGGGTGGGTCTGCGGCCGTGGGCAGCGACGTGCGGAGAATTACGTCTCGGTATGCGCTCAATTTTGTTTCACGAAAGAGCAGGGCAGTAGAACGAGCAGCAGATCCCTCTCCCTAACAAAACTCAGTTGGCCTGGTTATGCTTCGTGACCGCTGGGGTCAGTCTGTCATGGTGAGCAGATGACAGGAGGCTCTGCTTTTTTTGAGCCCACTGCCGCTTCTCACAGGCACCTGCCCCCGTATGACATCAGCCTCTTGGCCTCCCTTCTGCCCAGGCCCTGGGGGACCTGCCGCCCACCCCCACCCCAGGGTCTCTCTCCCCAGCAGTGCGGATGGACGTTGGGAGCACGGAGCCCTCCCTGCTGTATCCCAGAGCTGTGGCTGTCAGGCTTACATGCCACAGCGGACTTTGGACAGGAAGACCCTCACTCCCAGAGGCAGGGACCGTGGGGGACCTCATTTCAGGACTCGGGGGTGCACGGTCTGAATCCTCAGTGTCCCCTGCTGGGGGAGGCATGGGTGGGGACAGGGAACCTAATTGTCACTCTGTCGGATTTCCTGCTGGGTGAGCCCCCCAGTTCTGTGCTCAGGATTTGGGGGTGCATTAGGGCGTTACTGCTGATAAGGATGCTGGAAATGGCTTTAACCTACAGATGAGAGCAGCAGGGGTCCAGCTGTCCATTTAGTTCACAGTTACCGAGCACCTTCTCACATTGGCTCTGGGGTCTCACGGGCTGGCCAGACCGGACCGTGGCGGGCAGTGGGCGTCTGTGTCCCAGGGGGTGCCTATGTGGTCAGAAGAAACTTCAGGGGTGGTGGCATTTCAGTGGAGTCTTACCAGATGTGGAAGAGCCTGGCTGAGGGGAGGAGCCGGGAAGAGGGGTGCGGACCAGCGAGGGCCATCGCCCTGTGTGCCTGGAGGGGTCGGGGAGCTCGGAAGGGACGGTGTCTCTTGATGGAGGTGGGATTCTGAGGTTCAGAAGGGAGGACGGAACTTGACAAAGTGGGCTGGGAAGGGGTGCTGGTGGCATCGGAAACCCACATTCTGGACCTGGGGACCTCAGAGTCATTGTGTCCTGGTCAACCCGACAATTTGGAGACGGATGAAGGGCCCCCAGGGAAAGACAGAGGACAAATCTTCCTGGGACCCCACCTGCTAGGGGTGGGGCTCACCCGGGACCCATGATTCTTTTATTTCTTCCAGTCTCACCTTTTGAAATGGGAACGCCCAACTTCTGCCACCGTGGATTTGGGGAGCAGACCCCACCTTGTCTGGTTTAAAAGAGCCACACGTGGAGAGGAATTTTGGCCAGTGTCATCCGTCTGGGCCGTTTGGACAAGTAGGTGATGAGACTTGGAGCTTTTTGAGTTGATGGTATTTAGATGAGATCTTGGATTTAGAGTTAGTTCTGGAGCGGAGGGGGTTGAGATGAACCGGCTGGGTTCTGTAGGTGGGACGGGTGCGGACTTCCGGAGGCAGAGGGTGAACTCGGTGGCGTGGATAATGTCAGCGGAAAGTCACGTGCGTGGGACCTCGGGATGTGGCCACGTTTTTGAATACGTCTTCGAGGATGTGATCAGTTGAGTTAAGAGGAGGTAGTAAATTTCTGTAATTTTAGGTCACCCGGTTTGTGGTAATTGGTTGGGCAGCGTTAAGAAACAAATAGATTTTTGAATTTGAAACAGTGAGATTGGTGGCAATTTCCAAAGCAGTGAGGCCGGCCCTGCTGGACAGAGGACCCGTTAGAAGCCCGAGGCTTGAGAGGTCAGAATGATGAAGACTGAGCCATCAGAGAGGAAGGAGAGGAGCTGAAAGGAGCATGAGGTGGCGGGGTTGGGGGTGGGAGGAGGAGGGAATGGAAGGCTGAAAGTGGGAGGTGGCTGGGAGATGTGGGGCAGGATCCTGGCAGCATGAAGGATGCCCTGGGATGTCGTCAATTTAAGGTCAGACTGATCAGCCTGACTGTCCTAGTCCCTGTACGCAGCAGTGGGAGAGTTGTCTTAACTGGGCATGGTTTCCCCCAGTAGAGGACGTGGACCCGGGACCGGGATCAGGGATAGGGACGGGGGACAAGCCCTCCGAGGGCCCCCAAATCCCTTCTCCTTTCTGTTTGATAGCTTTTGCTACTTGCATTTGGAGGCTGAGTTCTGCCCACACTTGTACAATTTCTGTGTTCTTGGTGCATTGACCCTTCAGTTTCTTCCTTGTTCTGTTGATTTCTTTGCTGCATGATCCACTCATTTGGTGCGAGTTTAGAAGCTGTGTTCCTTCTGGTTGCTGTTCGCGTGCTCTGTGTCTATCCCTGTGTTTTTTTAATGGGTTTACTTAAGGATTAGATAATTATTCCTTTAGAAGTATTTGAAATTAGACAATCTAGTCATTTTTCAAGAAGTTGGAGGACATCTGTTTTCAAAGAGTAATCCCAGGTACTTCATTTATTCAAGCAAATTTCTACCATTGATAATCAAACTTTTAAAAATCATCACTGAGTGTTCCCTGAGAGATGAGTATTCGTGTCTGCATTATAGTAAGACGCTGAAGAGTTTTTATAAAAGATATAGATAATTTGCCTCAAAGAGCTTCTGAGAAACACAGTCTAAACATTTACATTAGAGACAGAGCCTGCTGTCTCCACTGGGACTCGCCACAGAGTCAACAGATTTGCTTGCAAGCCTGTACGACAGACAGACAGCAGCACGAGATTTGATGGCAGGGCTTTGCCTGGGAAGGAAAGAGTGCGCTCGGTTACACATGGCTTTTACGCACACCCTCCAAACTCTGTCCAGATTCCTGGGCATCCTGGCTCTGATGCGAACCTTGGGAGCGCTCAGAAAGGCATGTGCTCACATTCAGGGCATGGCCACGGGTCCCAAAGTACACATGCCCATATCTGGGTCAGCGTCTGGCCACGTGGCAAAACCTGCCTTACTTTACCTGGTGCATTTTTATTTTGTGTGCTGCTTTTCTCTCTTCTCCAGAGGCTGACCAACCCTTGTCCACCGTCTTTCCTCTTGGGATGTATTCACCGTCTCTTGGTGTTTCTGACTCTGTCCTCTGCATGAAGAATGTTACGTTCCCCAGGCTCTCCGTGCAGCGTCCTCTTATCATCTTCTGGAGAAATGTTGATGCCCTTGTTTGTTTCCCTTAGTGGGATATCAGCTTGGTTATCAACCACAAGTTCTGTTTCGCCATCTGTGACCAGTGGTTCTAATCTCGGCTCTGCTTTTCAAGCTTTGCTCTGTTGCCTTGAGCCCCTCCCACGTGTGGGCCGCTCGGCTGAGCCTGGGACTTGGGCACGTCTGTACTCAGAAGCAGGAGTCTCTGCCACACCAGCCTTTCTCTGGGGCTGCCCACCTTGTCTGGCTTGCAGAGGTCCCTTTCCTTGTCTCTCGCCAGAAGCTGGGTGGCTTTTCCTGCAGTTTGGGTTCACTGTGCTGTAGCTGCTCCAAGATGGGGCCACATCTTTGGGCAAAACTTGGAGGGAAAGAAGTGGAAGAAAACCACCATTTTCTGTCTACCCTCTTGGCTTTAAGAGCCCTTTTTCTGAGTTCCTTTGGCCAGAAAGCCATCATTGAACCTTCTGTGCTTGGAGCTGCCCTTGGGTCAATACCACAGAGCAAAGAGGAGCCTTTACACCAGGAAATGCTCCATCGTGGGCAGCCTTTCCATGCGTTGGCTCCCTTCTACCCTGCCCGGCTGTGGTTACTAGACATGTCAGTTGTGGTCAGCGGCTGGTGGAGGAGCTGGGGAAACCTCACACCATCATAGCCAGACACGGTGTCCCGGTTGTTAATTTTCATGATTGTACTTTTACCTCTTCCTACTCATTCAAAGTTATTCTTTAGTCATTTGGCTGTGCTCGCTAAAAATTACAAAGGTCTTCATTTACACAGTTTTAGTATTGGTTGGTGCTTTTATCCTCTTTGATAAATGAAATGAATGAAATGTAATGAAAGCACAGTCAGATGTTTTATTTCCGTTCATGCCTTCCTTGAAGTCTGGGGTATTGTTATGTCTTTTAATTCTGTCTGTGGAGCCTGAGTCCCAGAACATGTTAGTGTTCTTGTTTTAATACTGTTAGTATTCCTTTGGGTATAGTCTCATAATTCTTCTGATTTCTTCCTTCCTTTGGTTTTCTACATGCAGCCTTCTTAGGATCAGTGTTTACTAAGTATGAACGCCCCATAAACCTAATTAATCTAACCTATATTTTTAATCTAAACCTATATTAAATTCATCGTTTACAGAGCAGGTAGTTGGGTCTTACTTTTTATTTTTGAACCCAGTCCGATGATCTCTGTCCTGTAATTGGACTATTTTTGTTAATTAACATTTAGTGGAGTCATCCACAGGTTTGGGCCAGGTCTGCCATTTCCCCGTTTACTTTCCCTTTGTCCCATTGAATCTTTGTCCTGGTTTTCTTTCTCTACATTCTTTGAATTCATTAAATATCTTTTGGCATTCTGCTTCACATCCTCTACGGCTCTTGTGTATTTTTTTGATCATTGATTTTAGTGATTACAAGCACCACACTACCCTTTTCTCAAGGTGCCGTGGGTTACTCCTGGACCACTTCTGTAAGAAGGAAGAGCTTTAGAACAACGGGATTCTGTGACCGGGACCACCACTCACTCTTGTGCTATTGAGGTAAAATATTTTGCTTACACACATGTTATAAAACATGCAGCACAATGTTATGATTTTTGCTTTAAAGAAGTAAAAATAGTCTTGGGGCGCCTGGGTGGCTCAGTCAGTTAAGTGTCCGACTCTTGATTTCAGCTCAGGTCATGATCTCATGATCTCAGATTCTCTCTCTCTGTCTCCCTTTGCTCCTCCTCCTATATGCTCTCTCTCCCCAACCCCTTAAAAAAATAAGACCTCAAAAAGAAAAAAGGATTAATAGTCTTACATATATCTTTTTACATTTCTTCTTTGGCCACAGTCGACTGCTTCTGGTGCCCTGTGTTCCTCCTGGCAGATCTGTGCATTCATCTCGGACGATCCTGATGGCCTCAACGTCTCCCTGCGGTATTTCTTTCCACGTAGACCTACTGCTGTGGATTCTCCCAGCTTTCTTTTTTTCTGAAAATGATTTATTTCGGCTTCATTTCTGAAGGTTGTGTTTGCTAATTGTAGAATTTAGGGTTGGAAATGTTGTTCTTTAGCATTTGAAAAAATATTTCATTTTCTTCACTCTGGTTTCCTTTGTTTTTAGGAAAAGCCACCTGTCTTCCTTCTTCTTGTTGCACAGAATACACTTCTTTCTGCCCCCCTGGGTGTTTTTACCCCATTTCTCTTCGGTTTTCAGAAGTTCCACTAGGACACAGTGTGGTTAGATTTTTTGTGTTTATCCATCATGGGATTCGTCGAGCTTCTGAATTGTTGGTCTGATGACCGACAGAGCCTTGGGAAGTCCGCTCCTACTTTCTGTTCAAGTGCTTCTCTGTCTCTCCTCCTGTGAACACAACTGTGTCACACCGGACTGCTGCGTACTGGTCTGCCTCTGTGACACGACCCATCTCGGTTTTTTCTGTGCTTCAGTGAATCCTTTCTGCTCATTTATTTTTCAGTTCACTGATTGTTTTGTTTTGTTCAGCGTGTGTTAAACCAACTGAATGTTTCCTTAGTTTTGGTTATTATTGTATTTTTTTCATTCTAGAATTTCCATTTGGATCTGTCTTGTGGTTTTCATTTCTTTGCTGAAATTGTCCGTCTTTTAATCTATTCTCATATTTTTCTTTAATTACTTTATTATATTTATAACACTTATTTTAAAATCCTGCTAATTCTGGGGCACCTGGGTGGCTCAGTCATTAAGCCTCTGCCTTCGGCTCATGTCATGATCCCAGGGTCCTGGGATCGAGCCTCGTATTGGGCTCCAGGCTCAGCGAGGAGCCTGCTTCTCCCTCTCCCTCTGACGCTCCCCCTGCTTGTACACACACACTCTCTCTCTCACAAATAAATAAATAAAATCTTTTAAAAAATAAAATAAAAAATTAATCCTGCTAATTTCAAAATCTGTCATATTTCTCAGGGTGCCTCTATAACGGTTTTACTCTTTTTTGGGGGGGGGTCTCGTCTTCTTGTTTCTCTGAGTATCTGATAAGTTTTGATTCTGTGCTTGACTTTGAATAGAAAGGACGGTGGGAAGGATGTGCCTGGTGCCCGTTAGGTGGCCAGAGCGAGCAGCCCTCACTGTGGTCCATCTGGGTCAGGGGGCTGTGGCGTATCCCCACGCTGCAATTCATCTCTGGTCTCAAATGCCTTGAGGACCACACCAGATTCCTCTCTGTAGTCAAAACTTTGGCTCTACATACCTTAGAACTGTGGAGATTTCTCTCCTTCCAGATTCTCAAGTAGGAGGCTTGGCGGGACGAGTGAGCTGGCTCCGTGTTTGGGGTCTTCCGGATTCCAGCCCCCGACGTGCCAACCCATTAAATCTCCTCATTCTGGCAGATTTGCTCATTTTTTTCTCTACGATGATCTCAGGGAGCAAGTGGGCATTGGTCTTTTCCCGGGGGGGGGGGGGAAGGTTTAGAATCTTCTAGAATTTAGTAAATTTCGACCTTTTTTTTTTTTTTTTTTGCATGTGCATATTTCCACATATTTCTGATGGGTTTCAATACAATACTGTTTTATTTAGAGGTGCATTTTCTTTTCTCATCACTTGGGTGGGAGTGATGGTCTTTTGCCATGGTCTGCATCCCACCTTGAGGCAGACACCCCACCCATCAGTACAGGTGCCTGGCTCTCCATCCTGTGCCCTGTGAAAACTCGCCCAGCCCCTCCTGAGGGGTGCACATTTGGGCTGCTTCTACTCCTTTTCTGGACTTTTTCTTTTTGTATTGCTGTAAAATAGGACTACCATGTGTAGCCCTGTCTTCTAACATACTTGCTGGAATATTCCTAGACCTGTCACTGCTGGGTCAAAGGGTAAGTGCATGTGGGATTTATTTACCTCCCTTACCCTCTGCAGGAGCTGAGGCATCGAGCATCTCCCCTAGCCGTCCGGGAGAAAGCATGTCCCTTTGTCTTACCTTGTTGTAGGTGATCAGTCTTTTGGATTTTTGCCAGTTTGATAGGGAAGGAATCGTGACTTAGTGTGCACTTGAGTCTTGAACGACATACGGGATTGAACGTCTATTTGTATACTCCATGTATAACCCTTGTCTCCCCCCAAAGCTTAACTACCGATAGCCTATTCTTGGATAAATGCCTTATGGATAACAAAACACAGTTGATTAACATGTTTTGTATGTTATATGTGTTATATACTGTGTTCTTGCAATAAGTGAGTCAGAGAAAAGAAAACATTATTGAGAAAATCTTATGGAAGAGAAAATACATTTACACTGCTATGTGGTATTTATAGAAAAAAATCCCGTTGTAAGTGGGCCCGGGCAGCTCAAACCCAGTTGTTCAAGGTCATCTATACTTGGAATTTGCTTTCTGCTTATTCTGAGTGAGTCAAGCATCTTTTTCTGTATTTCAGTTCATTTTCAGTTCCCGTTTGTCAGCTGTTCATTTCGTAGCTCATTTTCCTGTGGATTTCTCGTTCATTTCTTTCTCTCTTCTCTATGGGAAGAAACTCATGGTGTGAGGCTACGAGCTGTTGTGGTATAGGTGGCACCTATTTTTCCTTTTCATTTTTTTCTCTGTCCTTTTAATGTGTTGCATAGATTTTCCAAGATGCACCTGAAGATCTAGTTGTTGGAGACGTCAGTGGTCGCTGCAGACACGTTCGTATTCATTCACATTTTTACATAGAGGATACATTTCAGACTTGCTGTCGCATCCCGGCTGGCTTTCCTTTTGTTTGAGTGCGTGAGATTGAGTGTGAGCACGAGCTGGGGCAGGAGGGGCGGAGGGAGAGGGAGAGAGAGAATCCACAAGCAGGCTCCACGCCCAGCACAGAGCCCAACGTGGGCAGGACCCCACGACCCAGAGATCATGACCTGAGCCGAAATCCAGAGTCCCACGCTCATCAGACTGTGCCACCTAGGCGCCCGGTGACTGGTCCTCCCAGCAACCCTGTGTGGTCACTGAGTTACGTCCTGAAGGCCCAGCTCTTCCCTTTGTAGAAGCCCTCAGTGCCTCTCCCGGCCAGATGACGTAGGAATACAAAAATCAGGGGCCATGGGGGAAGGCTGAGCCTTGAGCTGGGGTTGGGATGGGGAGGGCTTGCTGCTGTAACATTTGGCAGCTGAATCGTGGGGGGCAGATACGGGAACCTCGGGCGGGCCCGTCTCTGTGCTGGGCAGCACAGCTGGTTTGTAATATTTGATTCCTGCCGTGTTTTGTGAGTTCTACGGGCGAGGAATCAGACGCGAGGAGCCTCTCTGAAAAGGGCCTCGAGATGAGCGGTCGCAGCACGATATGAGGGATGCACTTCGGGGGTTCCCAGCCCGGCGCGCACGCCGCTCTCTCCACCTCTCCGTGCTGCCGCCCTCGGTCACGCTGTTTCCCGGGGCGACTGCGTCTGAGGACGAATACGGAAGCCAAGTATTTACAGGGTGAGGCCAGGGGAGGTGTTGGCGAGGGTGGGACGGGTTTTCCCCTGGGGCTTTGCCATGGAGGCTCAGGGGCTGCTCTTTGAGGCTGCCCCTCTTTTCCCTTTAAAGCAGATGTTTCTTAATTGCATGGGGGTGGGGGTGGGCAGAATGACTCCGGGATGGGTAGCAGTGACCCTGAGTGGGAGAACTGGCTCTCTGGGGTGCCCGTGTGCAGCAAAGGAAGGGCCCCTCGCCACCTGCAGCCTGGGGGGCCGGGATCTGAGCTGCAGGAGTCCCAGACCCGGGAGGCCTCTGCTGGGACTCCGTGGCTGCCTGGGGCTCGCTAGCAATAGGGCGAGAGCCAAGTTGCAAGGGCCCGACCCAGGTGGCAGGTCACCCATTTGTTCCCCCTTGATTGTTATTTCCAGAATTTGTGTTGATGTGGGGGGTGTTTTTAGCTATGTGCACATGCCCCGTGTCGGGGGGGGCGGCTCCTCCCCGAGTGACATGCCCACCGCAGACGCCCTGTGTGTGGTTGGGAGGGTCCGGCGTCCCGGGGCCTGGGGAGAGTGTGTCCTGTGTGTGGGTCCAGGCCGGCCGGAGAGGCTGGGGTGTTGAGGGATGGCAGGGTGTCTGGGCAGGCGTTCCGAATGAAGCCTTTCCCTGTTGTGTGGGCACATCGGCTACTTTTCAGGGATGGGCAGGTCGTTTGTCATTGGACGAGATTCCGTCTGTCCGCGAGGCAGCAGAAAAGAGTTCTGATCTGAGGTACTTTCCCCGAGGACCGTGTGCGTGGGTGTGAGAGTGTACACACGTGTGTGCATACATCCACCGGAGCCAGTGAGCGTGTGCCGTTGGGAGTGTGTGCACACGTGCACCTTGGACACACAAATCCACGTTTTCTGATGATATCACTTGTTTTTATTTTAACGAGTATTAGCCGAAGCCATAACGGAAGCGTAATTATCAAGATTGGCAGAAGTGCAGGCATCAATTCCGGTCGAAAACAGTTTTAATGGCCAAAATTTGGTTGGATTTTGTGGAGATACAGGAAATAATGGTCATTAATTTTAGTTGGAGGGAATTAAAAAAAATAAAACCCGTGTAAACACTTGGGATTATGTGGCCCCCGCCCCTGCTTGTTGCGGAACTCTCGGGATAGCCGGAGAGCCCTGGAAACGAGGCCATCGTTGCCTTCACGAATGCAGCAGTTTCCTGCATGGGAAGAAACACCGGAGTATGTGAAGTGAACTAGCACCGGGAGCGGCTTCTCTAACCAGCTCGGGAGGCATGAGCAGATCCCCAGCCCAGCTTCCCGCGCGGTTTACGGGGCTGCTTGGCCAGAGTCAGAGGACAGGTCTCTGAAGGACCCCCAAACCTTTCCTGAATTCCAGCCTTGCACACTTTCGGGATTCCGGTCAGCCTGACGTCAGACAGGTGACCAGCAAGTCCAAATCCCACCGCTCTGAAGGCCGGAGTTCTTTATAGCTGATGACTGCGGGAGACACCCCCCCCCAACGCCCTGCAGACTCTGCCTGTGGCCTTTCTGGGGAGGAGGGGCTCCAGACTGGGGGTCCCCGCGTGGAAGTTCCTCATGGCGTCCAAGGCTCCGGCCACGGGGCTGCCGTCCCCCAACCCAGACACGATTGCATGTTTGGGGCCCTAGCCACAATACTGCAGTGCGCCACGGGGGTTCATGGTAAAACTCGCCCCAGACGGGAGAGGTGAAGCGTGGAGAGGGCGTGGCTGCTCACGTGCACAGTCCCTTTGCCAAGACAGCCGGCAGCAGTGTTTGGAGGCCCTTTTTGGGGGAGCAGACGGCATTGGTCACCCTGAGTGAGGCGGGGGACCCAGGTCACAGGTTGGGTCTACCTAGCCCAGGTAGGGGAGGGGAAGGCAGAGTCTCTCGGGACAGGGCACCGTGTGGGGCTAGCGGAGGGGGGTGCTGGCGTCCGGCGTGTCTCCCTTCCCAGGCCATGCAGGGCAGGATGTCCTAGCACCCTGCCTCTCTTTGCCCCGTCCCAGTGGCTCTACAAGCATGTCTCACAGAATGTCGGGCCTGGCCCCTTTGTGTTGACTCTGGGTTCTGGTCCTCGAGTCGGCCATCGGTTGCGAGAGGGACCCCATCTCTGGGGTGGCCAAGCTCTCATAGCCCTTTGGGGGTCTCAGGAATGGCACTTTTCTCCATTTGGACTGGCTTGTGGACGCACAGCTTCCCTCCAGTGGGGTCGCGCTATCCACACGTTTGCTTTCACTCCCCCACAGAGAGCCTTCCCCCTGGCCTCACCAACCCACACCAGCCTTTAGGACGTCAGCCCTGGAGGGTTTTCCTGCCCGCCTGGGCACCCTCCATGATCCAAGCCTGTGTGGTCTGTAGAGTACGCTTGGGCATGGCTGCCAGTCGTCAGGACAGACCCCGGGCCCCCTGGTCCGCCCGACGGCTGGAGGCCACCTTGTGGGCCAGGCGTCCGGAGCCTGGGACTTCGGTCCACGCGCGCTTATGTCACCGGATCACAAAAGACGTTATGGCGACCTGGCAATACTCATCCCACTAACTCCAAGAAAAAGTTATTCTGTAATGAGTAACTTGTATTGTTGACGGTTTTCAAAGTCATCAACATGTTAATTACTATGTTTATGCCAGTGAATGTCAAGCGTCACGTGGCATCTTGACACCAACTCCACTTCCGGTGACCAGTGCCTATGTTGGGGCTTTCTCTCAGACCAGGCAGCCCTCTGAGGCCGGCTGGGCTCCTACAGTCCACCTGGACACCGACACATCTGCCCAGAGGCACAGTCAGACCCACAGATCCGGGGTCGGTCCCCCAGCACCGCCCTCCCCACGCCAGCCCCACGTCCAGGCTGTCACCTGGGTTCTGAGTGACCAGCCACAGACCAGACGTTCCCACAGCCCCTCGCTGGGCTTGGTGAAGTTGCTGGAGCGGCTCACAGACCTCAGGGACGTGCGGTTCACTCCCTGGATGATCGGTTTGTTATCAAAGGGTTAACTCGGGAAGGGACAGAAGAGCCGCCGGGGGAGGGGCCTGGGGAGGGGGCGCGGGGCTCTCATGGCCCCTCTCAGGGCCCACGGTTCCCACATCTTCACCTGCTCACCAACCCGGGAGCTCTCCAGACCCTGTCCTTTTGGGTTTTTACGGGGGTTTCGTTACAGGGACGTGACTGATGAATCATTGCCGTGGGTGATTGACCCAGACTGCAGCCCCTCTCGCTCCTCAGAGGTGGGGGGGTGGGGCTGAGAAAACGCCAACCTCTGATCACCTGATCGGTTTCCCTGGCAACCAGACCCGGTCCTAAGGCGCTTTAAAACATCACCTCCTTAGCATCACAAGAGACCCCTTTCTGCTCCTCCCCTTAGGGAATTCCAAAAGTTTTAGGGGCTCCATGTGAGAAACTGGGACAAAGACCCAATATGGGTTCCGTATTATAAATCACAGTCGCACCATGTTAACATATTAATCAGATCGATCAGATTGCTTGGTTCAAACACCTCGTCTTATCTGGTGGAGGGGAGGCTTCTCTTGGCCCTTGGCCCAGCGGGACCTGGCGTGTTCCCTCTGCCCACAGGGGGCGGTCCGGATGGCGTACTGGGGCCTGGAACGCGGCTTTAGAAAACTGGGGGTTCTGCGGTGGCTGCGGGGCTCGGTCGGTGAAGCGTCTGCCTTCAGCCCAGGTCAGGATCCCAGGGTCCTGGGATAGAGTCCCGCATCGGGCTCCCTGCTCTGCGGGGAGCCTGCTTCTGCCTCTGCCTCTGCCTGCTTCTCTCCTTGCTTGTGCTCTCTCGCTCTCTCTCTCTCTGACAAGTAAAAAGCAGAATCTTAAAAAAAAAAACAAAAACAGAAAACTGGGGTTTCTGCTCACAAACCAGGGCCTGCTAACCCGCAGTAAGTAGTTGCAACTGCTTTCTGCAGCAGCTGCCCTGGAGAAGCGCACAGCAAACCCGCCGTGGAGGTCTTCAGCAAGAGGCCACCTGCCCTGCTCATTGCCTGTGGCTTGTGGGTCAGAAACTGGCTGGAAGGACGCGTTTTGTCCGTCTTCACGGCTGGCTGCTGGTGGAGGACGAGGCTGGCTCCGAAGGGCCCTGGAGATGCCGCTTGGGAGTAACCACGGAGCAGGACAAGGGGACAGAGCTTTTCTCCTCTTGCAGACGATCACCTGCCTGCGGCCCCCCAGCAGACGCGGACGCTTGGGTCTTGGGAGTTTCAAATACTACGGACTCGCCCAAGTTCAACGCAAAGGAGTTAAATGCTGACCTACCCTTCAAAACCATTTGAAAACATTGAGTACAATGGTCTTTCTCATGGTTTTTGTGTTCATGGAGGTGTTTCCAGGAGGTGCTGGGCTCCTGCGATCGGAGAAGGTGCTGTGTGTCCCTGCTTGCCGTCGTGCGAGTGTCCTGCTGCTCGTCGCACTGTGGAACGGAGCCCCTTCCCCTCACGCGTCCGCTGGTTGACGTGTCTCGTTGCTGCTACCGTTGCTGCTGTTGTCACAGAAGCTTTTTGAGGGATGTGCAGGGTTTGGTTAGACTGAGTCCAAGGGAGAGACTCCACGCAGGTGGCTGAGTCTGTGGGGGGCGGCCCAGCAGGAGGGGGCAGCTTCTCAGGTGACCAGGTGTCTGCAGGGTGATGCGGGCCGGCTCCCGGGCCGAGGACCCTCTCCCGCGCGTGGCTCTGCGCATGCCCACCAGCAGCCACACACACTCAGCTGTCGGGGGGGACGAGCCAGGGGAGCAGACTCGGCTGGGTGACCTGTCCACTCCGGGGACCTGCCGAAGCCTGGGGCTCTGTGACCAAAAAGAGGGTGAACGATGCAGTTTTTCAGACCAAGTGGACACACGTTGGCCTGCTTTTGGCCTCTGCCCGCATCCTTTTTTTTTTTTTTTTTAACCTGGGACATAGCTTTTTAGGAAGAAGGCGCCTCATTCATATAGAGAGGAGGGGTTTCAAGTGAGCTGGTGTCTTCTGTGGCACGAGGGCTTCCAGTGAACCAGAGCCCATGTCCCGGGTGGCACCGGGCCAGGACAGGGTACAGAATCCATGGGGAGGGTGTCCTCTTGTCTGGGGGGGGGCGGTGCAGAGGGGGCGCCTGCCGGTCCCGCAGCCCCGCTGGCAGAAGTGTGTGAACAGCAGGCAGGTCCCCTCGACTCAGCACCCCAGGCCCGCCCTCACATCTGGCTGGGCACCTGCTCCAGTTCCAAAACTCCAAAGCACCGAGAAAAAGAAGCACCATGCGTGAGAGTCAGCAGAGCCACAAACACCAGAATTGGGCTCCTGAGAGTTTCAGGAAAGGGGATGAGAACACTTAGGAACCGAGAATTTTCTGCATGGGATACAGTTTAATTTCAAAAGCGGCAGAGTTTCATCACCCACGCCCTTCTGTTCCTGGTCCTTTGGGACGGGGAAGCTCTGCTGTTTGCTGCCGTTATGACCCCCAGCAACCAGGAATCTGGAGAGCTTTCTGGTGGGTGAGCGGTCTGGGAAATGGGCTTTCCTGCCATATTCTGGAGCGGTCATAGCAGAGACGGAGCCGTGACACAGAAACCCCCAATTCTTTGTGTTGGGTTTATTTACGCCCTCATGCATCTCACTCGCCCAGCGTCAGCTTGTGGGCTGGTCCGCAGGGTCGGAACCCATGGCCCGGGAGAGTGCTGGAGAGCGGGCCAGTGGAGGCCGGGGGGCACCGGGGGCCCAGTGTGGTCACCTGTGCTGGCTGAGGGGCTCTCTGTGGGAGCAGGGGCGTCCCAGGAGCAGTCCCGTGTCCCAGCTGAAGTCTACCCCTGCAGAAATAAGTGCATCCCAGATATGGACAGGGTCTTGGAATGGGACCATGTAGAGTCAGTGACACCTGTCCAGCCCTCCCCGGCTGCAGGTCCTCTCACAGTGGGGCTGTTACACGGTCCTGCCGTTCCCTCCACTTGGGACGAAGATCCTCAACGAAAATACGAGCTCACCTTTCAGATCCTCTCCCGCTCGCTCTTACACATCTCTCCAGCAAGTGCTCATTCTCCAGCCCTCCCTGCAGTCGCAGCCAAAGGCAGGGAGGGCCAGCCTGGACATCCCCCCGAGGGGCGTGTCTCCGTTCCTCCACGAGAACAGAACCTCATTCTCAGCCAGGACATTAAAAATTCATATTCTTGGGGCGCCTGGGTGGCTCAGTGGGTTAAGCCTCTGCCTTTGGCTCAGGTCATGATCTCAGGGTCCTGGGATCGAGCCCCGCATCGGGCTCTCTGCTCAGCAGGGAGCCTGCTTCCTCCTCTCTCTCTGCCTGCTTGTGATCTCTGTCTGTCAAATAAATAAATAAAATCTTTAAAAAAATTAACGTTCTTGGGGGAACGTATTTCTTAGCCCGCAGGACTCCTGTCTGTTGTTCCAACAAGGATGCCGAACTCCCCACGTTCATGAAGGCCAAAGGGAGTCTTCACTCAGAGCAGCGGTAGGAGTGGCAGCAGCATTCCCTTCGGGACGAGTGATGGTTTGCTTCAGAAGAACCCAGCCGTCCTGTCCCCACCTGGTCCCACCTGCCCCCACGTGTCCCCACCTGTCCTCATCTGCCCCCACCTGTCCTTTCCTGTCCCTCATCTGCCCTCACTTGTCCCCACCTGTCCCATGTGTCCCTGGCTCTTTCTATGAGCACACGCATACCTATTTCATTCATTCATTCATTCTTTTTTTTTTTTTTTTTTTAGTTAACACGGGGGGCATTATTAGTTTCAGAGGTAGAGGTGATTCATCAGTTGCAAACAACCCCCAGGGCCCATCACATCCCGTGCCCTCCCTCACGTCCATCCCCCAGTGACCCCGCCCCCACCCCCCACCCCTCGAGCAACCCTGTTTGTTCCCTAGAATTAAGAGTCTCTTACGATTTGCCTCTCCCTCTCTGTTTTTATCTTATTTTTCCTTCCCTCCTCCTATGTTCACGTGTTTTGTTTCTTAAATTCCACATAGGAGTGAAATCAGGGGATAATTGTGTTTCTCTGGTGGATGTGTTTCGTTTAGCATAATATCCTCTAGTTCCATCCACGTCACTGCAGATGGCAAGATCTTGTCCTTCCAAGGGCTGCGCGGCATTGTCTGTGGGGGTCGAGCCCCGACACATGAAACCTTCCCCCTCCCCCAAGTAGGGTAAGAGCGGGCCGGGGGTGAAGCGTTTACGTGGCTAGAAATCAACGGGGGGCTGATGCTGGAAGCAACCGATGCGTCTGCTGTGGGCTGAGCTCCCCACGCGCTGTTTTGCTTCCCTTCTGACTCACCTTTTTCTGGCGAAAGTCCAAATGTGAGGAGAACTCAGTTCTCTGTGGACGAAGACTCAGTATCGGAGACGCGTTCAGGTGAACATTTTGAGAGGTTGCAGGGAGGTGAGGACGCACCATAGTCCGTATTTTGCTTTTCTCTCTTTGTCGTGTTCTTTCCCAGGGTTCGCGGAGCTGCCCCGGGTCCCCAGGGCTTTGCGGGGAGGACCCGGCGCTGGCGAGAAGGCCCTGAAGTCCGCAGGGGCCTTGCCTCCTCTCGGGGGCGCGCGTCTTGTTACACGGCAGCTCCGCGGACAGGTGTGTGAGGATGAGAACTAGGGCCGCGCTCTCTCCCCGTGCTCGTCCCGTGAACAGCACACCTGGCTCTGGGGAGAAGGGGAGCTTCCCTGCTGCGGGGGGAGAAGGTTCCTGATCGCGACGGCGGGGACACGGCGGGGAGCGCGCGAGTGAGTGTTGGTCTGCCGCTCAAGGCAGGGCCAGGTGACACGGTCTGCCCGCCTGCGGGGCTGTCTGCCGGGCTTTGCTGGGCTTTGCTGGCTCTCGCTGCCCTCCTGTCACCGGAGGAGAGGCATCCCGTGCCCGCTGCGGGGCCAGGAGGCGGCGTTCCAGGTAAGCCTCACGGGCGCGGGTGTGACCACCCGACGCTCTCCTCGGCCCTCTCCCAGCGAACCCTGACGCCCCGGACTGTGGCTGGGTTCTCCTTCCTGCAGAGCCCCGCTCTTCCGAGGCACCTGCTCCGTCTCCGGAGGGGACGTGGCCCGGTGCCGGCCTGGAGGTTGGCGAGGCTGCCAGCTTCTGTCGGCGGTGAGGCCACCACGCGTGGATTTCCTGGTGCCCGGGACCCCGGCAGGTCAGCCAGCTCAAGACCCGCCCGAGGCTTGGGGCAGAAGTGTGGATTCTCATCCCGCCCTCCAGGAGGAAGGCTGGCCGTGGGTCCAAGGCCTCTGTTAGTTCGAAGCACTCGGGCGCGTTGGGGAGTAAGGACCCGGGGTGGGTCGGGAGCCCATGTGGGACAGACGTGACGCCGGTGCCTGGCAGGGACCCTCAGTGAGGGGCGCCCTCGCCCCGTCCTGGTGACCGTCAGGCTGGACCCTCTGCTGGCCGCCCTCCCTCCAGGGCGGGTACCCCCCGGGGCCTCGGGCAGCGGCCGCCCCTGCCCAGGGCTGGCCCTCTCTGTCCTGCCACAACCTCCATCCACCTTTTTCTGAAATCTACATTCACAGCTACAGTGTTTCCGCTGCAAGGAGCTGCCGTCTTATCAGTACACTTGCTGAAAAGCTGGTCTCTCATAAAATGAAAATACACCCCGCTCTGAAGAATGCAGGCCGTCCCGTGCAGCCTGGGCAAAATCACAACCCCATAAGAAAAATCTTAAAAAATATTTTCTTAGCTTCTTGATTAATAGAGTCTAGCCAGGAGTTACACAGAGCCAAGGGTAAAATCTGTTGTTATTTAATATAATCTGCCCCCCCGCCCCCGAGTGATGATTTGAATATTGGCTCTCTTGAAAGGGCTTTCCGCTTTCAGGAAACATATCAGTGAAACCTAGTGTCAGCTGGATTAGGTGATTATATGGCTTCAGATTCTCAGAGGGCTCCTGATGTCCTTAGAAGGACACCCCACGCCCTGAGCAAGACTCTCCCCGGGGGCCTCCGTCTGTGCCCTCCACCCCGGCCGGGGGCTGGTTCCTCCCGGGGCCCTGCTGACCTCTCCCATGGCCACACGGCCCATAGGGCAGGGCTGGAGCTGTGGCTGAATGTGGGGTTTGCAGAATGTCTTGTGGTCCTCCCAGACCCCAGGATCGATCTTGGAGGCCTGTGGGGAACTGCCAGCTCTAAGTCGCTTCCCTGGGTGGAGGAGGCTCTGACAAGGTTTCTCATGGCCTCCTGGGTTCTGAGGAGGGATGAGACCTTCTGCCCGCCTCCCTCCTGGCTACAGTTGCAGGGGACAGACCTTCATGTCCCCTCCCTGCCATGGCTGTCCTGCGGCCCTGTGTCTCGTGGTGGCCCACACGAGCACCTCTGTCTGCGCTTCCTCCCCCTGCTTGCAGGTAGCAAACCGTCTGAGCCTGGCGCCTCTTGTTCCCCCGATGCTGAACCAGCCGTGTCTGACCCCGCCGTGTTCCTGCATCCCCTCTCCTTCCTGCCCTGAGATTCAAGACCCGACATGCGCTTTCTGGTGGGAAAAAGGTCGCTTTGGGAGCACACAGGAGTGGGGAGATGCTGCTGGCACGTGCCGAGTGTGGTCTGGGCTGCTTCTGTGACCCCTTCTCACGCCGAGAAAGGGACGTCGTGGTCCCGTGTGACGAAGGAGGAACGAAGGCCCAGAGGGGGGTCCGCGTCGGTGTGATTATGGCCTGTGGAAGGCAGGGCCCTGACAGTGGCCACAGTGGCTCAGGCTCGGGGGCCTGTGTCTGCTGTGAGCACAGCAGGAGTGATGCGGAGCTCCCGCTGTTGGGGCCGTGACAGCTCTCCAGAGCTTTCTGGCGTCTCCCGCCGCCTCGCTGCAAGACCGGTTGTGGTCCTGTCCCGAAAACCGGGGGCAAACCCGCGAGAAGGTGTGGGACCCTCCTGTCCGTGTGGCCTGGGCAGCCCCCTGGAGCAGAGAGCAGGTCAGGCCGCCCACAGGAACCCAGGCCGGGCCTGGCCCCCAGGAAGGAAGGGCCCAGTGCTGAAGGGGACAAGAAATCTGTCTGGGGACAGGCCAGAGGGCAAGTGCTGGTGGGAGGGGTGTGGGCACAGGAGGACCTAGAAGGGCAGCGGGGTGCTGCGGCACTGCCGAGAGGGCCCCCGAGAAGGCCCCTGAGGCCAGCGCAGGGACGGGAGTCTGGGCCGCGGGGAGCTTGGGCGGGGGTCATTGCGGAGCTGTGCGCCCCTCGGGAGCTGTCCAGGTGCTGCCCCCGCGGACCCGCTGAGCAAAGCCTGAGGATTCTGGGTTCTGGGAGACAGTAGGGCAGTCGTCCCCCGGAGGGTGGAGAGGCCGCAGGGTGTGGGTGGGACCTGACGTGTGAGCCCTCGCTCTCCGCTGTGCAGGTGCGGGGCGATGGACCCGGGGCCCTGGCGGGGACTGCAGCCTGCTCTGCGGAGACCTCCTCACAGCCCCATGCACATGGGGATGGGGTGGGGTTGCAGAGCGGGGAGCGGGGAGTGGGGGGGGCGTGGAAGGCTTCGGGATGCCCTACGTGAGCCCTCCATGGTCCGGGAGTGTTTAAACTGCAGAGCCTTCCCAATGACCCCCCAGACTCAAAGGATCCAAGTTGAAGGCAAAGTGTCCACACTCGTGTGCTCAGTGTGAACTCAAGCTGCAGTCCGGCCCCTGCAGACCCCACCAGCCCCCCAAGAGCTGAGCGGGGCGGATGGCACCCACGCACGGCTCCAGTGCGTCCCTCTGCGCCCTCCCCGCGGAGGGCGCTCTGGCCCCCCTCCAGGTGGCTTCCGGCCTGCGCCCTGAGAGAGGACAGTGCAGCTGGTGACGACTCGCTCTTGTCTGCAAACTCCCCTAGTCTGGGGGTCCACTAGGCCCGTCAGCCCCCTATGGCTGAGCGCGTGGGAGGAATTGGGTGGGGAGGGAAATGCAGACCCGCAGTGGGCCCAGTGTGCTGGTGCCCAGCAAGCCTCTGCAGACACCAAGGGCTCGGGCTTTGCATCCGAAGTGGGGGTACTTCCAGCCTGGGGAGCAGGGCTGCCTGCCTGGTCATCTGAGTGAGTTTCTTGGGGGCTGTGCTGAGAGCAGACTTGGGGGGCAAGGTTGAACAGAGCAGACCAGAGGGAGCGCTGTCACGGTCTGCCAGCGCCTGTGGCTGAGTGTGGGGCTTGGACATGGCTAGTCACTCACAGGGAGAGGAAGGGTGGGGGACGTGGGAGTCTGAGCTCTGTGTGGGGCTCTTGTGCCCCCCCCCCCCGGGGAACTATGAGCCGCGCTGACCCACCAGCTCATACACCAACACCAGCTAGTGCACCTGTTTCACTCCCACGACTCCACAACTTTCTATATACTCAGAGCTGCGCTGCTGTCCCGGTAGTCTCATTCTAGAACGTGGTCATGACCCCACAGAGAAACCCCGCGTCCACTAGCAGACACTCTCCATCCCCTAGTTAGGGTACCTTTAAATATGGATTATTCCTATTTTTTTAAAGACTGTAAGTCTCTTGATAAAGAACAACATGGTATTTGCTTTTGCACTATTGGCCTGTAATAATGAGTCAAACGCAGCTTTTGCAGGAGCGAACCACACTTTTAAATATAAACGGTTTTGAAAACGTGACCAAGGGGGGGCTGGCCTCCGGGCGTTTCTGTGCGGTCGCCCGGCCGCCCACGCTGCTTTCACTTGGACTTGAGAAGCTGACACGAGGTCACGCAGGTAAGTGAGGGCTGCTTTTCTCCTTCTTGGCTGCGTTCCCCGAGCATCTGTCGTAAACAAAACAGAGAAGAGAGTCTTTCTAAACCTGGTGCAAACATCTCAGATGCAAGGAAGCCAACATAAAATGTAATTTCAAAGTTCAATTATTGTAACTACATGGCATGAATCACATCTGCTCATTAAACTTAATTCCAAAGAACAATCACAATAGCAAAGAGATGTCAGCAAGTCTCCTGGGATAAATAAAACACTTGATGAATTCTTGGTTTTAACTGTTTTATGTCATGATGGTGCTCTGGGTCTTTTTGGCCAAGTGTTAATGGACTCAGACTCCACGCTGTTGGAATGGGAGGGCACCCCACAGAAGGCTCCCCACCCACCCTCCGTGTCAGATCAGGACCTTCAGGGATGACCAAACAGGGGCTGGAGTGTAGGAATTAGGTCCTAAGTCAGCCTGTAAGGTCGACCAGCCATTTTCTTTCCCTTCCCCCCCATTTATTATCCAATCTACCTGGACCAAGAAAACACAAACAACAATTCCCTCATTTCCCTCACCTCTGACTCTGGCAACCACCGGTCTGTTCTCTGTGTCTCTGGGCTTGCTGGCGTTTTGTTTCATTTTGTTTTTGGATTCCATATATAAGAGACATCATATGGAACTTGTCTTTCTTATAGCTGAATAGTGTGTGTGTGTGTGTGTGTGTGTGTGTACCACAATTTCTTTATCCATCCGTCCATCACTGGACGCGTCAGTCGCCGCGGGGTCTTGACTATGGTAAATAAAACTGCTGTGAATATGGGGGAGTAGATGTTTCCTCAAGCCAGTGTTTCTGCTTTCCCTGGGTAAGTGACCCAGAAGTGGAATTATTGGATCCTCAGGTAGTTCTATTTCTGATTTTTTGAGGACCCTCCACACTGTTCTCCAGAGTGGCTACACCGGCTTGCATTCCCACCACCAGTGCACAAGGGCTCCTTTTTCTCCCCATCCTCACCAACACCTGTTTTTTCTCATGTTTTTGAGAAAAGCCATCCCAACAGGTGTGAGGTGATATTTTATCTCACTGTGGTTTTGATTTGCCTGTCCCTAATGATGAGTGATGTTGAGCACATTTTCATGTGGCTGTTGGCCATCTGGATGTTTTCTTTGGAGAAATGTCTACTCAGATCCTCTGCCTGTTTTTTAATTGGGTTTTTTTTTCTGCTATTGAGTTGTATGAATTTATTATATATTTTCAATATTAACTCTTTTTTGGATATATGATCTGAAAACATTTTCTTCTATTCAGTAGACAGATGTCATTTTGTTGATGGTTTTCTTTTTTCCTGATGAAGCTTTTTTAGTTTGAAGTTGTCCCACTTAGTTATTTTGGTTTGGTTCACGTTAAAAAAATCACCTCCCAGACCAATGTCCAGGAGCGTGTGTTCTAGGAGTTTTCTAGTTTCAGGTCTTATGTTCAATTCTGTAATCCATTTTAAGTTAAATTTTGTGTTAGACTAGTTATTTTCCAAACAGAATTTTAAGGTTCAGGAATTTTTCTCCCCCAAATGAAGCCTTATGTGGCACAAGAAAAGACGAGGGCAGAATCGTTCTAATGGGCTGGGAACTGCCTGGCCGTCCTCATGACTAGTGTCTTCTGGGTTTAGTAAATCCTGAGAATGTCCTGTTGACATTCTGCCCCAGGCTTGTCTGCAGCATGGGACTCACCCTTTGAATACCATCCCTGGCATGCTGGTTTCTCTTCCCTTCTCAACCGTGGAAACTCTGAGCAGAATGACTGTCTCTCATGAGACTGTGTGTCTCAGTTTGTGACCTCAGGAAAGATGAACTTAGCTGTCCCATCTGCAGGTACTGTTCAAAGTGCTGGAGATACAGATGTGAGAAAAACAACTGTCTCGTGCTCACAGAGCCAACATCCTGTGGGGCAAGGGAATGCAGAAGGATAATGATAAGAGAAACAACCATATGATGCATCTTGTGAAGATAGGAGCCGTGGAGAACGTGCAGAGCAAGGGGAGCAGCAGGAGTGGCTGAATCCACTGTTTACACAAGGCAGCTGGGGAAGGCACCTCCGATAGGGTGGCATTTGGCTAGAGACATAAAGAAATGGAGAAGGAGCCAAGCATATCAGGGAACACAAGTGCAAAGGTCCTGAAGCAGAAGCTTGATCATGAGTGGGAGGGACAGCAATGAGGCCAGCATGGACCAGAAAGACTGGGTTAGGAGGGGTGAACAGGGAGGTCTCAAGCAGCCAGATTGAGCAGGGCTCTGCAGGCCATGGTAAGGACTTGGGATAGGGCACTGAAGCAAAGGAATAACATAATCTGGTCTGATGTTTAAAAGGCTCACACTGGCTTCTCTGTTGAGAATAGGTGACACAAGTTTGAGCTGGGAGCAGGGAGACGTCAGGAGGCCCCTGCAGGAATCAGGTGAGTCATGGCAAATCCATCCCTCCAGCTCCAGAGTTCTCATGACCCATGTTCCACCCCATCTGCAGATCCTCCTGTCCGTCCCTTCTCAGTGTGTGGAGTCTGCGTGCCTCATCTCACTGTTACTGTCCTGGCTCTGCTTATCATGCTGTTTTCCGGTGTTTAATGACCTCCCTGCTAAATCACCAGAGCTAGCAGAACAGGGACTTCGGTGACCACACATGACAAGGAATAGTCTTACATTACAATACATTAAATCAGTCATCTGAAATGTGCTCAAAGGGCTAAAGGAAAATCGTAGACAAAGAGCTAAAGGAAACTAGGAAAATGTTGCCTAAATAAATAGAGAATATCAACATACAGAAAGGAAATATGAAAATAAGCCAAACAGAAATTCCAGAGCTGAAAAGACAATATTGAAAATGAGAAACTCACTAGAGGGGGTCAACACAGATTTAAGGAGGAAGAAGGAAAAAAGACCAATAAATCTGAAGACAGTGCAATTTAGATTATCCAGTCTATAGAACAGAAAATAAAAAGAACGAAGGAGACTGAGCAGATCCTACGAGACACGTGGGACACCATTAAGTGTAGCAACATAGGCATAATGGGAGTCCCAGGAGAAGAGGAGGGGGAAAGGGGAGGGAGAAAAAATATTTAAAGCCGTAATTGCCCAAACTCCCCCAAAGGATGAAATGCCTAAATCTGGGCATCCAAGAACCTCAGTGAACTCCAAGCTGGTAAACACAAGGAGATCCACACCATGACACACTCATCAGATTTTTCCAAAGATAAAGGCAAAGAAAGAATCCTGAAAGCTGCACGTGAGGTCAGTCTGTCATGTTCATGTATAAGGGATTCTTCGTAGCCAAATTCCCCTCAGCGGGCACAGGGGCTGGAAGGAAGGGTGGTGACAGATTGAAAGGACGGAAAGAAATACAGCTGACCCTTGAACAATGTTCACCCCCCTCCCTGCAGCCAAAGGTCCAAATACATCTTTTGACTCCTCCAAAGCCTAACTACTAACAGCCTGCTGTTGACAGGAAGCATCACCAATAACATAAACTGTCAGCACGTATTTCTGGTGTCACATGTGTTATATGCTGTATTTTTGTAGTAAAGTAGGCTAGAGAAAAGAAAATGTCATCGAGAAAATCACAAGGAAGAGGAATCACATTTATAGTACCGTCCTGTATTTATTGGAAAAAAACCCACATACAAGTAGACCCTTGCTGCTCAAATCTGTGTTGTGTGAGGGTCAACTGTAACTGTTAATGATACTATTTTTTTTTTAAGTAGGCTGCACACCTGGTGTGGAGCCCAGCGTGGGGCTCGAGCTCACGACCCTGACATCGACAGCTGAGCTGAGATCAACAGTCGGGTGCTTAACCAACTCACCACTCAGGAGCTCTGTGAACCATGACTGTTTATCAAGAATTCTGCATCTGGCAAAACTCTCCAGATTTAGGTCAGCTGGCTCAGTGTGGGGTGGGGAGGACAAGTCAGGGTCCTGTTAGCATCGCTTCTGCCTGCACTGGGGAGCACTGTCACCAGCCGAGAGTGAGAGTGGGGGGTTGGTGTGGGTGTGCAGGGAGAGGGGCGGGTGTGACAACCCCCAGCGCAGTGGAGATCTCTGGATGGGGTCTCTGGCCATCAGTAGGACAAAAAGTGGCATCACCGGCGTGGCTGTGGAATTTTCTCCCATTGGGGCAGTGGGGAGGCGTGGATGTGATAACACCTCACTTTTAACCAGATCTGGGGTGTTTCCAGGCCCATGTGAGCGAGGCAGGTGTGCAAGGGAGTTGACCGATCATAGTGACAAACTGGAGATCTAAGCTGGGGTGAGAGGGAGGGGACCAGGACTTGGGTCCACGGGTAAGAATCCCCCCCAGGGGCTGACATCTGCTTGGAGCCGCAGCACCAGAGGGCATGAGCGTGAGTGGTAGCAGGGGACGGCAGTTCCGGTGTTTGAAACTGAGTGGAGGAGGAGCTGCTGTCGCTGGTGACGCTGGGTCTGGGGTATGCTGGGGTATGCTGGGGTGGCAAGGACGAGCTCTTTGAGAAGAGGAAAAGGCACGGAAGGCGGGTGTGGAAGGGGTCTCTTCTGGGGGTAATACAGAGAGACGGGAGAGGAGGGTGATCCTGGAGCGCTTGGGAGGTGGGAGCAGTCTGGATATGGCTGTGGAAGGAGAGGAGGTGGATGCCAGCCACGCATCTCACAAAAACCCACCAAAGCTGCAAACATCAGAGCCGCTGAGCGGTCTGGGGTCAGCTGGAGCACGCCCGCAGGGAAGGACACTGAGACTGGAGGGGGAACGTTTCCTCGTGAAAGACTGCAGGGCTGGGGAGGGGCGTCCGCCAGGTCACAGGGGGGCAGACGGGAGAGTCTGGGGGCAGGTGATGACGGGGTCCCAGCCTTCCTGCGGTCACTCGGGGACTCCTGTGCCTGCCCTAGGTGTCCTTGCTCCGGGAGCGCCCGCCTCCAGGACGCTGAGAAGTAGCTCCGGAGTGAGGTGAATGGCGGGACGCCGGGTCAGAAGACCCCGCTGACGGGTCTGATGGTGACGTCTGCTGCTTCGGCAGCCCTCGGGCGCCCTAGCTCCCCAGCAGGCCTGGCTGGCCGAGCTTGTCCCTGCTGGACCGTGGAGCCCTGTCTCGGTCCTGGGTGGTCAGCGATGTGGGACACGTGCGTGCAGACCGAGGGAGCAGATGCGGGGGGGTGGCGGCGCACGGAGGCGGAGGTGAAGGGTGACTTGTCGCCGACGGCAGGCGGTTCTGTTCCGCCTGGCCTTTTGGTTGGAATCAGCCACGAGTCTCTGTGATGGTCCAGTTCATTTGCCTTCCGGTGTGGCCAGGACTTCGGTCAAAGATAAACAGATCCTGCTTCGGGGGGACGTGCTTGAACGGGGCCGCGGAGCGCGGTTCTCTTGTGTTTGGTGCCCGCCGAAATGTTAGGTCGACTTTTTTCAGAAAGCGGAGATGACATCACCGCCTCCGGAAACACTGTTATTTATGATTTCCAAGGGATCCATGGCATTTTTTTTTCTTTGTTAAGTGAGAGAAGAGCTTTTTCATTATGATACAAATCTGGACTGAGGGGAGATGCATCCCTCATCCCCTTGAAAGCGGAAAAGGCAAACGGGCTACGGAAGCCGCAGAGGTAGAAGGGGGCTCCCGCCGCCCACCTGCTGGGTGTGGACCCCCATCGCACCAGTGCCCCGGACTTCTCGGTGAGGACCTGGGTTGCACAGCGCCCGGGAGAACAGGGCAGCTGCCCGCCCACCCCTCCCCTCCCGGTCAGCAGGGCTTGGGGTCCCTGCAGGGCTGTAGCCCCGTCACGAGCCCAGAGCCCCTCGACCTGCAGACAGCTCTGCTCTTAGGTCCTGAGCTCCCTTGCAGTTTGTATACAGGACGAATTCGGCAGAAGGAAATCACGTAAAACTACATTTATCCAGCCCTGCACGACCCTGGTCATTCTTCACTCTTGGAACCTGTATGGAGCTTTTCACAGTAGTTAACGGTTTAAATTTTACTGCCTTGTCTGTGGTCATGGTGGTGACTGTCTCGCAGGAGATCGGCCGGCACACGGGCAGAGAAGGGTCCCCGACACTGTCTCTCTATGGTCTCTGCAGCTGTGATGGGCAGGGGGGTCTCTGGTCAAGCAGGAAAACGGAGGCCGGGTGGGTGGTTTGGTCTCTCGCTGCTGTCATGTGACCCTCCCTCCATCCCTCCCTGTGCTCTGCTCCATCCAGGGTGTGTGTGCTATGGGGCTGGAGACACAGGCAGTCGTGCTCCCGACGTGCTGTGGTGAATGGCTTCCCCAGGGACGCCCCATTCCACGGCCATAGAGCACCATAGCGTGGGGCCGTCCACGTCCATGAGAGTAACACGGATTGCCCAAACTGGAGACAGCGAGACCAGGAAAGACCTGTGTAGACGAGGACCATCCGAGAGCTTCCTTACCTTCCGCAGGTCTCGGTTTGTCCCCTTGTAGCCGTGGCGGGACCTTGTGTGTGCGCGGGTCCTGCCCACAGGGGCCAGCTCCGATGCCTGAGAGAGCGGGGGCGCACGAGGACGTCGTCCGGTCTTCCTGGCTCGAATGTTCCATACTGTGGTGGGGAGACGCACAGCCCTGGGCTTGAAGGTGGACCCTTTCTTCTCCTGCTGTGTGGCGGGGTCCCACCCCCCTGCCTAGTCAGTGTCCTTGTGAAACATGGACATGTTTCTTTTTGCTTTCTGGAACTGTCTTATGCCGAATGCTCTAGGGATGTGGGATTCTATTTTTCTGGAAATGAGTTTGGGTTGCCGAATGGTTGGCGGAGGAAGAAATGTTGTTGTTGTTTTTTATTCTTTTACTCTCTTCTCAAAGTAAGGAACTGATCACTGGTAGCCCTAATTTAAAACAGCATTAAACACAAAGTGTGTGTTACCTTGCCTTTCAGTTTGGGGCTTGGAAACCGTGCACAGTGAGAAACGCCCCCGCCCAGGGCTCAGCAAATGCTCCTGGAAAGCACCAGACGGTATGTCCTACACCCCACAGGTGTCAACGATTTGACCGTGACACGTCACTCGTCCTTCAGGTTCTGCGTCTTCCTGAGGTCACCCACGGAGTGCATGTAGATGGGATGCGGGAGAACCACACGTGGGACCTTGGGCGCTCCGACATTAAGGAATCAGGAGGAACGCAGCAACCGACAGGAGAGGAGGGGAAGGAGGATCCCGGGAGCTGGCAGCAAGCCAAGGATGAGCAGAGCCAGGAGACGCAGTGAGAGCGTCCAGGAGGAGGTGTTGGTCAAGGGAGTCAGGCGGTGCCAGTGGATGAAGCCAGATGACGACAGGGATTTGGCACTGGGTTGGCAACCTGTCTGATGACCTTGGCCAGCACAGCCCTTGTGAACGCAGGTGCACCAGTCCCCAAATAAGCAAAATCAAATGGAAGACAAGAGTATCCAGCAAATGTCATGGCGATGTTGGGTTTTTCCCAGGGAGGCAAGGGGCAAGAACAGAGGGGGAACTCGTTCAGCCATCCACTTCTGCCTCCGTCATGGAACGCCTGAATGTCCTTGAGCCACCGCGACGGCAGGTCTGATCTGTTTTATCTGTCCGTGTCGTTAACTCCCATCACCGGCTGGATGAAGTGTCCAATGCATGCTGCCCGTCCTCTCCTGTGTGCCCGGTGGGGGTGTTTCTCACGCCCCTGCCCCATGTGCACCCCGTGAAGCAGCCACATGGCCTTCCTTGGCGTTCTCTGACCAGCTGCACGAGGTCAGGCCCCTACCTCCAGACATATGCTTGTGGGTGAGATGGTTGTTCTCAAGGGTTACCGAATTCCCTGCGGTAACAGGATGATCCTGTCCCTTTTTTTTTTTTTTTAAGACATCACAAATAAGATTTTTGGTTTGTCACCATTAAATGTCTGAATTTTAGGTAGATTCTTGGACGGGTGGCTCATACCCATCGGCTCGTTCAGCTGCACTGGTCTCATCCGCAGGAGCTTCTCCAGACCTGCTGCCTTCACCACGAGCTCCAAAGCTCTCCCGGTCTAAACCTGCGCTTCTTCAGCATTTTCGCTTTCCTAACAAAGACATCATGGGGTGGATGAGAAGCGTTTTCTATGTGTTTTCCAGTGCTGTCTGGAATCAGTTTACTGACTGCTTCTTTCAAGCCATCGGTCCACAGCTCTCGGGTCATGGTCGCCATCATCTTTTTCCGAATCCGGTGGACCTGCTGGTGCTGAGCGTAAGGGGTCTTCTGAATCTGATCGTTGCACTATTTTAGTAGAACCAACACAAGATAGAGGAGCCAAGTAAGCACTGGTAGTGCTGACATCGACATGAGCTTCAGTCTTGGTCGTCATAATACCCTCCAGTGCCATCCATGTTGTTGCCGATGGCACGAGCTCATCTTTTTACATAGCTGCATAATAGTCCTCTGTGTGTGTGTGTGTGTGTGTGTATGCGTGCGCGTGCGCGTGTGTGTGCACGTGTACCACATCTTATTGTGCCACATCTTGGCTATTGTAAATAACAGTGCGACGAACAGGGGGGCACGTATCTTTTCAAATATTTACTCAAAGAAAACACGAACATTAATATGTGCATATTCTTAATTCCCTGCATTGGCTCTGGCTCTGCACACCTGCAGCTGTTGGCTGTGTCGGCCGCTGTTGTGTTTGCGGGAGCGTGCTGGGGTCCCCTCCCGGCGCTGGCTTCGGCCGCCTCACTGTCTTCAGCCCCTTCGCGTCTTCCCCATCCTAGGGCGTTGGTCATTTCCCCCAAGTTGATCAGACGCTGAATTTCTTCTTCTCAAAGATTTTCAGTGTCTTATAAAGTCAGTATATTTCATCCTGACGAGACTATGAGTTCCTTGGCGGCCGTGCCATGGTTTGCACAACGCTCGTCTCTCCCACCGGTATAGTTTGCTTCGGCATCTGACACGTACTCAGTACATTAACTTCATGAGAGTCCAGCCTCTCCACGGTCAGGTCCACCCTGAGCATGAGCTTCTGTATCTTGGTCCTTGACCCCGGAAAGGACCAGAGCGGCTCCTCGCCACCCCCGGCGCCAGGTGTCCTCGCCCCGTGCACTGACTTGGGAAGCCACAGGGATTCCCAAGTACACTCAGAGAGGAGTCTGATTTTCCAAGTGGATCGAGGCAGAGGGAGCGGAGAGGAGCCCCGGGAGGGAGGTCGGAAGCCGCCGTGGTGAGCCGGCGCCGCTGAAAGAGGCAGGAGGGCTGGGGGGAACCTTGGCGGGTCTGGAAGCGGCAGGGGGTGCAGAGGGTGGGTGTTGCGGTAGCCGTGGAGAGATGGGGCAGCTCTGGGAGCCACAGTCTGGCGGGCGAGGCTCAGCAGGAGGCTGGGACCGACCAGGCGCCTGCGGCCACCGGGCAGCACAGACGCGAGGCCGTGAGCAGCTCCCGACACCGGCCACCTGGGTCTTCTCTCTTCTTCCCTTGGTCTGACCACATGGCGACAGGAGCACTTCATGGTCTCGGTGAACCGTGTCCACGATCTGCCTACATCACTCCGACCGACTTTCCAGAGGCTCCGAGACAACTCAGGGAAAATTAGGCCATGAAACCGATGGACAAGATTTTGAATGCCTGGCTTTCCTTTCGTAAGACATAATGAGCCACAATTAGATAAAAATGTCATTTTACATCTTGGTCCCTGCTGGGGCCACTAATTACATTTTTTCCTGTGGATTTGTCTTCATTTGTACAAAAGAAAGGCAGCCGGGGGCTCGGCTTGGGAGGAAAGGTAATGCACGCAGCGGAAAGCAAGCCCTCGAGGCCAGCTGTTACGAATTTGGAGCGCTGGAGTGTGGGAACAAGCCTGGGCCATGCCAGCAGCCTTGGATCTCTACCCTCCGCGGCCGCAGCCGGTGTAGACGCGCTCCCCGGATCCCACTGAAGCTCCAGCAGCCCCTTCCCAGATGCGCCTTTAACGGAGAACGTTTATCCAAAAAGAGTCGATGCTTTTTAAGTGAAGAGAGAACAGCGGTAGCTGAAAATGGGAAGGATTAGCGGGAACGTTAAAAACGGAAAAATAAATCAAAGTTAAGTTCACGATGTGATCAAAGTGTAAAAATGTTCCAAACCTGTCGTGCGGGGCTTCCGGGTTAGCGGGAGGCCTGGCCAAGGGCCACAACCCGCAGATGCCACCGCGTGGGACGACCCAGCCTCCACGCGGGATGCTCCCGTGTTTGTGAACACTGCAGGGTGGCCTCAAACCCAAACCCAAACTGAGGTCCCCAAGGGACAGGGACGCCCCTGACCCTCTGGGGCAGGTCCCACAAGCACAGGAGGGCGCCGGGCCCCGGCCGTTCAGGGGGGAGGAAGTGTGGTGTTTCCCGCGTGGACCTGGAGAGCTGAAGTAGCTGCCAGCGGGGCTCCCAGGAGGCCCCAAGAGACGCGGGAGCTCCAGCTTCAGCAGTTTCTTGGCCCTGAGACCCCAGGCCAGCCGAACCTCAGTTTGCTCATCTGCGAAGCGGGTGAGCAGGACCCAGCAGGTGCCCACGGTGGTCTTGCCTCTGTCAGCCCCTGTGCCGACCGCGTCCTTGGTGCCAGGCGTGCTCCTTGGATGATGGTGCCTGACAGGCCCCTCGCTAGTCTCGTGGGGTTCAGACCCCCACGAGCTCTGCGGGGGGGTGGTGGTCCGCGGTCCCTAGTGTGGGGGGCAGACGGGTGGGGTGGCCGCAGAGCCCCGCAGGTGCCACGGGCAGCTTGGACTCTCGGGCTCTGTGGAGACAGACGTGTCAAGTCACAATCGGAGGCAGAGACGTGGGACGGGACCGGGGAGGTGAGGGCGAGAAAGGCCAGGCCCGAGGGCTCGAGTCCCCTCCTGTCCGTCCAGGCTGTGGCTCAGACGGGCCGACCAGTGGGGAGAGACACTGGCCAAGCGCAGCGGGTGGCAGTTAGGGGCCTGGCACCACGCTTGCTTCCCCGACGCCCTCCCCAGCCTGCAGGGTGACGAGTTAGTCCCGAACCCTTCAGACCCCGCCCTTTTCTGTGGTCGCCCAACACCCCAGAACCTTCTGTCCGGAAATCGGTACTCTGTGGGTGCCTGTCACACCCGCCTTTGGAGGTCCCCACGGGCTCTCTGAAGAAGGTCCGGACCTGGAGCAAAGTGACCGTGTCTACGACCCCAACCCTGCTCTTCCCTCCGAACCTCCTCCTTGGAGCCCGCGGACGCCATCCTCTCTACGCCCGTGTCTCCCGTTCTTGTCGGACGAGGGGGATGGTCCCGTTCACAGATTTGCAGCTGCTCGAGGACGACACAGCTCAGCGTGTGGAGGGTTTGTCGATCTAAAGGTCCACGTGGAAACAGGTTGTTGTAATGGTGCTTCTGTTCTGAGGTGGCAAAAGAGCTCGAGGCAGGAAATCCACGCCGGTGGGAGACGCTGCCGTGGGCCCGCAGGTGCTCGGGCCAGCTCAGGCGCCCTGGGCTCTGGGCCAGCCCGCGTCCCTGCGGACCCTCCGCGCTCCTGTCCTGGCAGCGAGTGGCCTCCCTCGGGGAGGGTGGAACAAGGCTGTCCTGGATTTCCCATTCCTACGGCCTCCCCAGGATACTTCCCTAGACCTGTGGGAGGTCACCGAGGTCACTGTCAAGGTGAGGGAGACTGTGGTAGTGACAGGGTGTTGGCACGGCAGGAAGGACCTGAGTGAGGACGGCAGGCGTGGGAAAGGGTGTGCACCGTTTTCATGGGTCCCGCTGCTGGAATTCCCGATACAGACCAGCCGACTCTGCAAGCGGTTTGAGGGTCGGATTTTGTAAGGAAAATGCAGTTGCGTGTGGGACCTGGAGTTGAGAAAGGAAGGAACGGTCAACGCCGTAATTCTGTTTCTGGTGGAGGAAGACGTCTGGATGGACATTCAGGTGGACACAGGCAGCAATGTGCCCCGGGATGCTGCCCTGCCTGCGGCTGCCTGAAACTCCTGCCCCTGGGCTGACCCTTCTCGGGGTCTGTTTTGGTCACGCCCCACGCTGGGAGTTCCTGCCTGCCCGTGGGGCGGCCGTGCGGAGCCCCATCTTACTGTCTGTGATCCGAGCACCGACCCCGTGAGCCAGGAGCTGGAGCTGGAGCCCTCCTCCTTCCGTAGCCCAGCACGTGGGGGCTCAGAGGGGAGGAGTCCCTAGTTCTCCCCGACTCAGACCCCTGGGCTCCCCGGCGGGATGGGCTGGAGAATCCACCCGGAGACAAGTCTCTACAGACGAGCACGTGTCCACATGAGCCCTTCAGACGTGGAGTCAGCATCTCAGAGGGGGTGTGCCCGCGTCCCTGCCTCTCCCTGCATCCAGCCTGGTGGTCCTTGGGACACGCCAGGGCCCAGGAGAGCCCTGCAGCCTGCGGGTGGCAGGAGAGGCTCCAAGCAATGTCTCTTGTCGCTCTCCGCGCGCGGCCAGCTCTGTCCTCCGCTTTCGTGCCTGTGGAGATGCTGTCCGGGGGCCTCCAGCCGAGCTGGTAACTGCGCTCCGCCACGTTCCCATACAAACGGGGGCCGCATTTGGGTTGTGCTGTGAGCCCTGCGTGGCGAGACGTTGCAGAATTAGGTCGACGTGTTTTCTGTTCCGTCTGAGATCCGTGCCTGTTCCCAGGGGGTGGGTTTCCGCAGGGGTCCTGAGTCGCGCTCCCGGGGGCTGAGCTCCGAGGCTGGGCCGACGGCCCTTCTACCTCCGTCCCCTCCTTGCCTGGTGGCTCCGTGGCTCCTGGCGTCCATCCGGCTCGTCTGCTCTGTGTTGGCCTCGTCGGCCCAAAGCCCTCCATCTGGCCTCTGACCGGGTCCGGACAGTGTGCGCAGGGGAGCCGAGGACGTAACGTGGGGTTTTCGTCAGGGTCCGCTGCCGTGATAACCCATCCGTCCGGAACAGCCGAGACAGCACGTGTGGTTTCGAAATACTGTCTTTCATTTACCCCCAAATCTGGGGACTCACTGGCCCCTCTCCACTTCTGTGAGTTAAAATTGCATTAAAGCATTGAGAAATTAAATTACAAATGAAAACCCTTAGTGAACACTAGGAAAAATGAAGGAAGACGGAAAACGCAGAGACACGAGGGTCCCTGGCAGTTGTCTCCCCAGGAGCAGGGGGCTGGGGGAGGGCTGGCCCCGTGCCCACCAGCCCCTCATGGAGCGGTGCCCTCTACGTCCTTTAGGGGTTAGGCACTTTCTTGTTTAATGTGATTTTATTTCTTTAATGAAAATACTGCACACGTGCACAGAGGGGAGGAAACCCAAATGTCTGTGGCCCTCCCCGCGGCTGACCGCTGTTAACGGGTCCTCTGTACCTGTCGCCCGTCCCCGCACAGCCCGTCCCACGTGCCCCGTCCCCACCATCTGCGGGGGAGAACCGGCCCAGCTCGTTCAGATTTCCACACAAGGGCCACTCAAATATCCCCTTCAGAACTATGAATTCAGGGCACTGCCCAAACGAATCCAGACTACTCTGGAGAAATTTTGTTGTAGAATCAAAAGGCAGTGGACTTTGATCCCCCTGGGAAGTGTGACCCTAATAAAACACGGTGTCCTAATGTCTCCTCTCCAGCACTGATCCTGGATTCCCAGCCCCGGCCCCCAGACCTCGGACTCGCCCCGGTGAGGGAGGGAGTCAGGCTGAGCCAGTGCTCTGGGTGGGCAGGGAGCTCTGGGTCCCTGGCTCTGGGTCACCTCGGGCAGGCTCCTGGGGCTTATCCTTACCTAAACGGGAGGTGGCCCCGTGAGTGTGGGCAGCGGGACAGAGATACCCACGTCTGTAAGACGAGGAGGAGGTTTGCACGGTGGGTGTTGAGGGACCCAAGTCGGCACCCCCAGTGACCTCCAGCAGGTGGGTTTGTCATCCCAGATCCCGGGGACAGACCAGCTGTCCCACGGGCCACCTCTGCGTTTTGGAGCAAACCCGCCGGGGACACCTCAGCTCCCCCAGCGGCAACGCAAAGACACCAGACCTGTCACCTTAACCGTTAAATACTCTCACCTTGAGACAGATGCCCTGGGTGGCCGTTGTGACCACAGAGCGTGAGGTGGGACGAGCAGGTTCTCGAGGTGGTTCAGTCCCTCACCCTCACTCGCAGGGCAGGAAGGACAGAGGCAGGTGTCACCGCCGTCTCCCCGCCGGGCAGCCTGTCGGCCGAGTCTGGACGGCAGGCTCCCCCTGCTGTTCCCGGACCCCGCAGAGGAGAACCCGGAGGGCGCGTCCTTACCTGCTGTCCTCACTCGTCCTCACGGCACGTCCTGACCCGTTTCAGAAAGTTCAGAGCAGCTGAGTTGTGGGTCCTAGCTCCGCGGGGACCTCGGGCTCCTAGGACGACAGAGCCCGTGCCTTTAACCCTTTATTATTGTTGTGAACACGACATGTTCTCCTTAAATTATAATTTTAAACCATGTTTCCTCCTGCTTTAGAGTCGTATTTGCAGCTGTGACAGATTCCCTTCTCTGCCAGAACTGTTCGAAGGAGGACACGGAACGCCCTCATGGAGCCCCATCGCCAAAATAGGGTTTCCGTGGATTTGGAGAATGAACGTGCCCCTTAATTTGGCTCCTATGGGGAGCATAAGCGCTGACCTCCTTGGCACGGCAGCTGGTTTCTTGGAATTGTGTTTCGAGTCACGCTCAGCGGCCGGCTCGTGCGGTTATGATCCCCCCAAGGAGTCTTCTTAAAGTTGCGCTTGTGCAGCAACCCCACAAGGACAAACTCAGGGCTTCAAAGACTGGAAGACGTGTCGTGGGCCCACTTGGCAGCACGTAATGAGCGTGATGAGGCAACAGGCCATCTGGCCGCAGAGACGCTCGGGGACGCGCGCCCCGGGAAGAGGCAGGCTCGCGGTTTTCATTCGTGCGGCTCTAACGAGTTCGCGGAGAATTAAGCTCAAGTGCACGAGATTCATCCGGGAGAGCTTTCCCTGTGTCACGCACACGGGCCCCGGGGGGTGCATCCAGACGGGACTCCGCAGGTCGTCCACACGAAAACCCGGAGAAGGCAGGTGGCTCGGGGTGCGCCCCGTGGAATCGGTGAGCTGGCCGGGCCCCCACACCCTGCACCCCTCTCTTCCCCGACACCCTACAATCCCCTTCTCTCTACCAAAGTGCCTGCTCAGATTTGGAAAGTAATGGGCAAGTGCCTCCCATCTTTGAACGCTGCTTCTCCAGGACGGTGGTGACCGGACCTCTGCCTTGAGAAGAAACACAGGAGGGTGAGGTGATTCCGAGACAGGGTGGCCTGAACGCAAGGAAATCACAGGCGGCCGAGCGAGGGCGTCACACTGGGATCGGTGCAGAGTGGATCCAAGAGCACGGGACGCGTAACAGTTGACGGCAAGAAACACAGCCCAGCACTACAGTTGAAACCAACTTTCAAAATACTTCTTGAGCACAGAAAGGATGTAACAGTGGCCCCAAAGTCTGGATTATGCTCATGAATCTTGAAATTCTGGACTTGGAGAAAGAATCTCAATTTTTGGCACGAGACGGAGAGGCTGTGATGGGTGCGGCTTACGTTTTCTTTTCTTTTTAAGATTTTATTTATTTATTGGACAGACGGAGATCACAAGTAGGCGAGAGGCAGGCAGAGAGAGAGGAAGGGAAGCAGGCTCCCCGCTGAGCAGAGAGCCCGATGCGGGGCTCGATCCCAGGACCCTGAGACCATGACCTGAGCCGAAGGCAGAGGCTTTAACCCGCTGAGTCCCCCAGCGCCCTGGTTTGCCGTTTCTTGTGGAAGAGGGAGGGTATTTTCCTTTGCATCTCGTCCCGAAGGCAGAGCGTTGAATCAGACAAACACAGCTCCACACTGTTTAACACGTTAAAGCTGTTCGCTGGTAGAAAACACAAAGCTTATTTGGTCTTGGAGTCTACTGAGACGTAAATGAGCAAAAAGAGAACGGATGCGGGGGTGGGGTGGGGATGTGGTCGGTCCTGGTGGGGGAGGGGCAGAGGGTCCCCCGGAGGCTGAGGCCCCGGTGGACCTTGTCGTTCACACCGGCGGCTCGACCCGCTACTGAAAGCAGGGCTCTGAACCCCAGCCCTAGGTGGGAATGCCCGCTTGTGCCTCTGTCTGTCGGTCTCTGCTACATGCGCTTTGAGGTTCCCTTTCCAGGTGCATGGGTGTGAGGGAGTGTGACATTTTCTGATGGACTTAGGTTTCATTACTAAAAATGCCCTTCGGTGTTTCCAGCCAACTTGAGAGCTGCTGAAACATGGGTTTTTCATTGTTCCCACTGCCAGAAAGAAGTGACAAATATGTGATATGACAGAGGTGTGAGCTAATGCCCAGGGCCGTCCCGTGGTGGTCCCTCCGTGTATCACACTGATGCATGGTGCACGGCGCACGTGCACGGTGTCCTGGGCCACCCAGCACCCCTCATCCGTGGTTTTAAACTGATACTGTAGGCACTGTATTGTAGCAATGATGGCATCAGATTTTACCCCCCTTCTTATTTGTTCTTGTTGCTGTTTACTTGTGTTGTGACATCCCTGGACGAATTCTGTGAATTTTATATTCCCTGCAGTGCGGGTTCACTGAGTTCTTTTGTGGTTTTTTAGAAAGTTTCTTATATTTTTTTAATGTTAAAGTGAACTTTCTACATGGGCTATCCCTTCATTGAGCATTTTCCCTTTAATGAGATAAACCAGAGCATTCTAATTAAACTGGGCAGATTGACCATACCTGCTTACTGCTTTCACCTCTTGGAACTAAAATGGTACTAAAAAAGGTATTCCTTAGGGCACCTGGGTGGCTCAGTTGGTTAAGCCTCTGCCTTCAGCTCAGGTCCTGATCCCAGGGTCCTGGGATCAAGCCCCATCAGGCTCCCTGCTCTGCGGGGCGTTTGCTTCTCCCTCTGCCTCCGCTGCTCCCCCTGTTTGTGCTCTGTCTCAAATAAATAAGTAAAATCTTTTAAAAAAACGAAATGAACTTCCCGGGGGTGAGACCAGGGTCGATGTAATTTAGCTGTGAGCCTGCGATGGTCAGACACTTGCCAGTGTGTCTTCCCCTCTTTGCCACGGGGTCTGGATGGGAAGCACGGCCTTCAGCCTTCACGCATTTCACACGCAGGCTTGGTTTCATCTGCTGCTGCTGGAGGCTCTCGCTTCAGCCGGAGGGGGAGGGGCCGGAGTCTTCCGATTCTCCCGGTCGTGCACGGAGCCTGGACGCCCGGGAATGCATTGGAGCTTCTCGAAGCTCCCCGTGGTCTCCCACTTTTAAACTCCCAGCCACACTCTTGTTTGCCCTGACTTGTATCATGCATGGCCTTGGCAGCTGGGTGCAGCCGGCAGAACGGCGTGGGCGGTGGGGGGTTCCTTCGGGCAGACCCCTACCCTGCTGAACGGAGCATCACATCATCTGTGTCCGGTCATCATGCTCCAAGAATATCGACTTTTCCGGGGAGCCACAAGTGCAGACACACCATTGTCTGTGTCTGGGGATGGGGCTTTCACGAAGCCTGCCGTGCCTGTGCTCCCTCGCCCCGGCTCCCCGGCCCCGACCCCGGGTCCGTCACGCTGAGGCTACGTAGCCTCCCCGGTGGGCGATTTCCGCCTTGTCCTGGGTACTGTTTCACCGGTGCTCTGAGATGGTCAACGGTGTTCGTTCCCCCGTACGTGTGTAGCTTCCGGGGAAGAGCAGGGGTACCGACGTCCTCCCCTCGCCATTCTGGAAGTCCGGCGTGAGATGCGTCGCTCTATTATGGGAAACATTCGGTAATGTTTAAAGGGTCTGTTCACAAATCACAGAAAGGTCTTCCTCGCTCCGCGTCGCTGAGCTGATGGTGGCTGGTCGTCATGAACCGACATGGTTTGTGTGTCCGGGCGCTCAGGGCGGGGGCAGGGACACGCTTTCCTGGGTATTTCCGTCTTTAAACTTTTTATGTTCCTAGTCATTAATTTTACTAGCATTCGTTGAGCAGTGTGGAGCTGACAAATGTGCTTAAAAAAAAAAAAAATCCAGTCCTTGCCCTTAAAAGGCAAAGTTCTGAGGTTAAAGAAAAAAAAAATTTAACCGTTGACAAGGGAATTAGAATATGCTTGACGAATGCAACTTTTAAGCTTTCTGTATAGCAAATCGGAACCCTGGAGTTATTTTCTAAGACTGGGAACATGGGACTTCATTATAAATAAAAAATTATTCTTATAGAAATTATGAACACATGCGTCCAGAATTTCAGTGCCCAGACGACCGCGTCTGACACGGCTCCCGTGCGTTCAGAAAATGTGAACTGAGCCAGCATTTTAAGTTTGTCCCCCACACGGAAGACTTCTGACTTAAACCGCACTCTCTCTCCCCCGAAGTAAGTGCCGTTCAGTCCTTCAGTCCCTTCAAACGCACCTGTCCGCGTCCAACTCAGCAGCCCTCCCGTGCGCTCGCACGCGCCTTCCTGACAAGGGAAGGACGCGTGAGAGAACACGCTCGGGTCTGCTCAGCTGCCCATCCTAAAAGTGCATTTTCTAAAGAAGGAACGACAGACACGTCTTGTGTTCTCTGCCGATCTCTTTAATGTCCGGCTCCAAAGAAGACAGACCCTCACACCTGCGCCTGCGTTCAGGCTTCTGAGATGTTCCGCGTCAGGGAGGCTGCAGGAACCCCCACTGTACCCGCCCCCCCAAGAGGACAGGACTGGGAAAGGCAAAGCCTGGCTCACTGTTACCGTGACGACGGCCCGACCCCCTGCACTCCTAGCAGCCTCCCTGAGCATCCCTGGGGAGCACAGCCCCGTGGGACCAGGGGACCTAGTGTCTGCTTCTTCACCCCTCCGTGCCCATGACTCTGGGAAAAGAGTCATCATACTCTTACAGCGGACTCCTGGATCCTCACAAGGACGGGCTGCTTCTCTCTCAAGTGACGTGCCGAGTGCTGCGTGTTTCCCTCCTGTCGCCTGGAAATGGCTCCCCCCTTCAGGGAAGGCGAGAATTTGTGTCACTGGTAGAGCTGGGTCGGCCCGTATGGATCCGCCAGAAGAGAGCGAAACGACAATTCTTTGGGACAAAAGTGATTTTACACCTTGGGCAGCAGTAAAACCTGTGTTGATCGTATGTCCAGAAGGTTCTCCGAGGCGGGACCGTACTGTCTGCACACCCCGTACGGCTCTTCCCACTGGCTTTTGTGGACAAGTCAGACTCGAGTTCATGAAAATTAGTGCAACGATTTCATGTCACAGACATTTTCTAAACCTTTCTTGGAGAATCAGTATCAACGATAGATCACGTAATGGGTCAGATTAATAAAATTCTGCATTTTAGAAAGCAGTTTGGGTACAATTAGCAATTATTTCCTGGTCACGACTTTGTTAACACTGCTTTGGACACAGCTTGGCTCTGCTTGGGCAGCAAGACCTCTGAGTGCCCCAGTGTCCCCGTCACCCTGGTCCCCCACAGAGCAGCCCACGGGCATCCCCGTCACCCTGCCCTGAGTCCACCTGTGTCATTGAAAACCAGGCAGCGACTGTGGGCCCCGTCCCCCAACAGGAGCCCCGGCGGGTGGGACGTGTGAGTTGATAACCACCCTTCTGTTGTGAGACTGTCATTTTGCCTAACTGTGGACCCCTGGGGTCTGTGGACATTTATGTCACCTGTGGACATGCCTGGGGAAGCTCAGGGGAGAGAAACATCTGAAAACTTAGCCCCAAGTCTCACATGACCAAACCGATGGAATGATCAGCCACGAGGATAGCTCATTTATTTGCAATTTTAGGAAACAATACTCAACTTTCAAAGAATCTGTATTTGAGCACTGGTGAAGCCCAGTCTGTGGCTTCTTAATTCCCAACATTCCTGAAAAGAGGGACGACGTTCCTTCCCTCTCCTCCTCCGCCTCCGGCTCCGGCTCCGGCTCCCCTTCTGCCTCCTTCTTCCTCTTTCTTCTTCTTCTTCCTTTTATTTATTTATTTTTTTCATTTTTTTGCAAATTATGTGATAAAGAAACTAGATCCTTTCTTTGTTCTGTAGATTTTCCCATGCTGGGTCTGCTGACTGTGTCTGGTGTCACTGGACGTGCTCCTTTTGTCCGCTGTATCTCTGGCATGGCCGTGGTTAACCACAGAAGCTTTGTCTGATTCAAGTTCGCTTTTGTGGGACAGTCTTGTGACGTGGTCTTGGGGCACCGTGAGGTGGTTATGGAGTGAGTGGTGTGGGCAGTCGGCACGTACGTCTTTCATTTCAGAAGAGAGCAAGATGGTGACATTTTCCATCTTTGTTCCTATTTCTTTTCTTTTTTTCTCTCCTTTTTTTCTTTTCTTTCCTTCCTTCCTTCTTTCCTTCCTTCCTCTTCTTTCTTTCTTTCTTTCTTTCTAAAGATTGTATTTATTTATTTGACAGAGACAGACACAGTGAGGAGGGAACACAAGCAGGGGGAGTGGGAGAGGGGGAAGCAGGCTCCCCGCTGAGCAGGGAGCCCGATGCGGGGCTCGATCCCAGGACCCTGAGATCATGACCTGAGCTGAAGGCAGAGACTTAACCCACTGAGCCACCCAGGAGCCCCTCCTTTTTCTTTCTTAGCTGAAATTTTCTGAACATTATCTTACTGACATTACCCTGAGATAAGTTTATCCAGGTAAAGCAAGATACATTGCTGGTTTTCCCTGAATGTTTTAATTTTTAAATAATGAGTCGGCTGTTTCATGTCATCCAAAGCTGACCAGTGAAGGTTTTGCTTTCAAAACAACATTAAGATTGCCCGGGTTTAAACATAGTCAATACATTTCCATCCATTTCAGTTTTTTTTTCCTTGTTGGTGGTCAAGTTGTGTCACCGTTGGCAATAGGAGTTTCCTGAGTCTTCCCTACAGGATGTCGCTGTAACTCTACAAACGTAGCTCAGCGACAAGGAGACTCCCTTTGAACCAGGAAAGTACCTGCTTGGCCTGAAACACTGACCTGAGAATTCACACTCGGAGAACACCTTCTCCTCGAGCGCACGTAGAACTCCCCAGGGTGGACCGCAGTCCCGGTGCTGGAAGAAGCAGCAGACTAAAGGGTAGAAACCTGCGATGTGGCTCTCCGAACACAACAGAAGCTAAACCGGAAACTAGTAACAGAAAGCTAGCTGGGAAATTCCTTTTCGGAAAGTAAGCAACACACCTTAAAATAACTCATGTATCAAGGAAGTCCAAAGATAAATTAAAAATGTTTATAACTAACTAAGAATAAAGATATGACATCAAAATGTGAAGGGGGGATACATTAATGTAGATATTATGGACTGTGCATCCATGGTTTGTACGGATGTGCCGTAGATGTAATGTCGATATGAGGTGGTCTTAAATGTATACATTAGAAAAGCGGAAACGTGTGGGTTAATTCGTCTTTGTAAACTAGAGAATTGAACTCATGGGAAACAGAAGAAAACAGAAGAAAGGAGAGTATGGAAATTTGAGCAGAGGTTAATGAAATTGAAAATAGGAACACAGAAAAACACAATAAAAATAAGTTCTTTGAAAAGATTGTTAGAAGCGATTAATCTCTCACCAGGCCAACCAACCAGAGAGGGTACACGCATTCCCGACACCAGGGACCCGGCTGGGGTCGTCCCTCTTGACCCACACGCCGTAAGTCGGGTGCCCTCCGCATTACGCACTGACCCCTTGCAAGAGTGACACGACCAAAATTAGCTCAGAAAGAACTAGATGCTCCGACCATCCTCGTGTCTGTGAAAGGGACCGGGTCATGGGGAAAAACATTCCACAAAAGTTGACGTCTGTCTAGATGGTTTCAGTGGCGAGTCTCACCAAGTGCGAGGCGCGGTGGTGATTCCCTCTAACGGGAGAGAAGCAGACACTCGCTGACTGGTTCTCCTAGGACAGCGTCAAGGAGAAACACGGCAGCTTGGAGCCAAGACCTTCTGGAAGGAACGGTCCAAGGGTAGATTTAGGCATTCGTGGGATGGAAGAGAGACGCTGGATGCTCACTCACACACACGAGGTCGCCTGCTTTCAACAGAGGTGCCCAAGGGACCTAGTTGGAGAAGGAAGTTCTTTTCAGCAAGTCAGCAACAGACCTACATGTAAAAGCCAAAGCTATCACTGTTCCAAAGAAATGCCAGAAAATTTGTGATGTTGCAGTGGGGAGACACCTCGTCCAGAGAACAGCACCTCACAAACTCTGCGAGGAGAAGGAAGAAAAAAAAGAGCCCGATTCACGGACTTCATCAAATTTAAAACTATCCCCTCTTGCAACGACACAATTAATAAAACGAGCGTCCGGAGCTCACTCGGCGCGCGTATCTGATCGAAGGCTTGTATCCAGAACGTGGATTCTTCCTACAACTCGGCAAGAGGCAAACCACGGTGGAACGGAACACGGCCGGCCGTTTGAAGGGTTGCCTCACGAGAGGAGATGGGTGAGTGACCGTGAGGACCTGGAGATGTGCCTGATGTCATTCGTAACCCGGGAAAGCACAGGAGAACTGCGGCGAGGTGCCTCTTCGCACCACCCTCCCGATGGCTGACTTCGAACAGACACATCTTTTTGTGTCTCCCACATGTGGCTGATAAGAATGTGCAACGCAGATCTCTTTGGGGACAAGCTCTGGTGGTTTCTGGTGAAGTTATGTACACGGCTACTCGGCGGCCCAACACTTGAAATCTTAGCTACTTTTCCCACGGGGAATGAAAACACGTGTTGCACAAGAACACGCCAAGCAGCTTTGTTCATCAAGGCCCCCAAATGGGAAGGTCCCAAGTGTCCACCAGTAAGAAAACGGATAAACTGTAGCCTGTCTCTACCCTAGGATGTCATCTGTCCTGATCCAAACCAACCCCAGCGGAAGATGCCGACTTCTCGATTCCAGGCAGGCACATGTCAACCAGAACAAGTCCGTGGCCCTCGATGCCACAACATAGGTTGCCCGTGGGAGGTGGGAAGGGATTAGAAGGGCCCACGGGGGAGCCTTCTGGGACGACAGAGACATTTCATGTCTCGACGGGAGTGTGGGTTACACAAGTGTCTACGTGGACCAAAATTCATTTCATTGAATGACTATGATCTGTGCATTGAATAAATTTTATGTCGACAAACAAAAAATTAGAGACATTCTTCGCATCAACCACCTTCCCTTCTCTTTTCCCTCCTTCCTTGCTATGTGAGTCACCGCACAGCACATCCTTAGTTTTTGATGTCGTGTTTCAAGATTCATTGTTTATGCACCACACCCAGGGCTCCATGCAATATGTGCCCTCCTTAATACCCACCACCAGGATCACCCATACCCCTGCCCTCTTTTCCTCCAAAACCCTCAGGTTGTTTTTCAGAGTCCACAGTCCCTCATGGTTCTCCTCCCCTTCCAATTTCCCTCAACTCCCTTCTCCTCTCCATCTCCCCATGTCCTCCATGTTATTCCTTATGCTCCACAAATAAGTGAAACCATATGATACTTGACTCTCTCTGCTTGACTTATTTCACTCAGCATAATTTCCTCCAGTCCCGTCCATGTTGCTACAGAAGTTGGGGATTCGTCCTTTCTGATGGAGGCATCATACTCCACAGTGTATATGGACCACATCTTCCTTATCCATTCGTCCGTTGAAGGGCATCTTGGCTGTTTCTTGAGATTCATCCACACTGACTTCATCCCAGAAGTGCCTTCCTATCCCCTATGTGTGGTGTCCGTGTCATGGGGCCCAGGCCACCTCCCTGGCACTGAGCACCTGGGGGCTCAGTGCCGTCCATGGCTTGTGCTGTGATCAGCCTTCCGCTCAGTGTCAGGGCTCCGTATCCCTGAGTGATGGGTGGGGTCCCCAACCATGCTGCGGGGAGTTGCTCTCATTTTGAGCTGGGAAACGAACTGTGTGGCGTGAGGGACGGACGGGCGCAGGACCTGTAGTCAGGAGCCAGGGAGGGAGGCTGTTGCAGGGTCTGAGCGCCATGGCCTGGGTCCCAGCGAAAGCAGCTGCGAAGGGATTGCATTCGGGACCAGACCTGTGGATGGACTGTTGGTTTGAGGAGTTCAGGGGGTCCAGAAGGATTGTGAGATTCGCTGTGGATACCAGTGGGAGGGCAGAGCTGGCCGCGGGGACGGGGACCCCGGCGGGGGCAGACCACAAACTCTCCTGACCAATCAGAAGACACGTTCCGTGTTTTGCACAGAGCCGCGCCCCCTCCGCGGCCGCTCAGCACATCCCCGGGGCGAACAGGGCGCAGGGCGAGCGCGGTTACGTTCGTAGCTCCGGACGCCCGAGGAGCACACGCTGGAAGTGACTCCCAGTTCCTGGGGCGCCCACGGGAGCATGCGGAGGACACGCCGCCCGCCAGCCACGCAAGTGTCCTCCTTTGGGGACCAGCGCTGGCCACGAACTGTTCTCTATGCCACCCGCTGTATCCCTTGCATAGGCAGGTCAGCTCCGGCCGTGCCCCCGACGGGCTGGGCCGGCGCCTCCGCTTGCGCGGTCCCTCGGACCCGGGTCAACACTGCAGAGCCCTCGCACCTGCCATGGGGTCCGGTCCTCTCTCTCCTTCCCGGGCGCCCACCTCCCCTCGACCACCACGGCTGCCGGCTCCACCTGGAAGGAGGCCTGTCCTCCCAGTCTGCTCCTGTCAGACGTGCCGCTCTTGGGCCCAGGACTGTCACCAGACCGTCCGGCTGTCCTGCCTCCAGAGACAGCCTGCCCACTGCCCCTTGTCCCTGCGGCTGGAGTCATTGTTCCCAAATCCAGGACGCACGGATCCCACCCCTGCCGTGCTCAGAAGCCCCAGTCTCTCCGCTTCGGCACCCGGCGAGGCTCAGAGCCCAGAGGCGTCTCCTGTGGTCCTGCTGACGTCAAGGTCCCGTGGGATCCCAGCTCGCTGAAGGCCGTCCGGGCCCGAAATCGTGGCACCAACACCGTGTCGCTGTGGGACTTGGGTAGATGACACGATTCATCCCGCTCACTTATCTGTAAGGAGGAGGAGACCGACGACCCCCTCCCCCGGCACTAAGCAAGCTCGACGCGATAATACAGGAGGACTCAGTGCGTGTCCGTCTGCTCAACAAGGATTTGCTGAGCACCTGCTTTGTGGTAGGCGCAGAGTTCCCCGTGGAGCGTGGTTATATATAGTGAGACAATTCCACCAACGACCATTCCGTCACATTTTTACAGTGTGCCATGGACAAAAGCATGGGGTCCACAGACATACATAGGATGGACCCTCTCTTGTCTGGGCAGCCACAAGGGAATATAATCTACACGGGGAACCTACAAAGCCCACATCTTCATTGGTGAGACCCCAGAAGTATGTTTTCCGTTTGGAAACCCAGGAGGGCTGGGGTCCACTGGGCATCCTTCTCTCCCCAGTGTGGTCCCGCGGGCCAGGCTGGCCGCAGCTCAGTCCCCACGTGTGGCCGGCCTGTCCCTGTGCATGTGGCCGGCCCTCCAGAGGAGAGCCCGGGACAATCTCCTGGGTGAGCCGTGTGCACCGGAGCAAGAGGATAGGGCCTTGGTGTCCATCCAGCCGTCCTGATGCAGAGATGCTTCTCCTCCTCCAGCCCTGCGGGACGCCCGGAAGTGGGACCAGGAGCTGGCAGAGTCTGCCATGCCCACGGGTCTGAGTAGGGTAGAGTCTGACTTGCACTGGGGCGTAGACAGCAGTGGGGAGGGGGGGCTCCTGGTGGCCCCGGGGGACAGGGGGCACCATGTCCAGGGCCTGGAGGCCAGCTGCAGGACGCTGAACCTTGTTGGGTTTTGGATTTCAAACCAGAGATTTCTGCTGGCAGAATTCTGTTCTCCCGCTGTCTGTCTTGCTGTTACGGAGAGGCATGAGGGCAGCTGGAGCCGCAGGCCGCCCCTTCCCCTCTCTGCCTCCCTGCCAATTCTGTGTCCCGATGGGAGGGCGGCCTGACGCGAGCTCTGTCCGGTTTCCCTTGCCGGAGAGCGGCTGCTGAGGGTCCTGGGGACGAGGAGCTCCGAGACCGCGGGAAGGAACAGTCTGGTCCTCATTTCAGCCCCAAACATGCCTTCTCCCGGGGCAACTGGGTCTGCACCCTAGACGGTCCTGGAGAAGAGTCTGGGCTGTGAAGAAAACGGATTTTCCCATCAGGCTCTGGAGACTCCTCCCACGTTCACACGGGCTCACGCGGCAGGCAGTCCCGCTGGCTTTTAAAACGGCACAGACTCTCGTTCATCCTTTCCCCGGGCAGACTTACAACCGTCTGCTTCAGACGCCCGGGCTGCTGGGAGCACGGCCACCCTCAGAACCACACCGCGGAGCACGATGGGGGGTTCTGCACTGGAGTCCCTCCCCCGCTCGTCCCTCGCTCCCCCCGCTCCCCCCCCCGCCATCCCTCCGCCTCCTTCCCAGGACTCAACCACGGAGCCACCAGGCGCCCCACACGTTCATCCTCAGTCGTCGTCAGTACCGACTCACATGTACTCCGCTCGCATTTTGGGTTCTAATCCAACACCGCTTCACTTAGTTGCTCAAATGTTTTCGGCACTGGTACCTGGGGCATCCTTGGGGGGCGTCTGAGCCCCTTGCACGATGCGCCCATAATGTTTGCCACCCCCGTTCTCGAGTTCAAACACATCCCCAGTTTGGGGGACATTGCCACGGTCCTGGCTCATCGCCTGCATTTCCTGCCCCGGGACCGACCGTTTCCCCAGCGAGCCTTGGATCCTTTCCTCGGGGAACGTGTTGAATCCCAGCCCGGGTGCCAGGGTGCTCGCCGCCACCGCAGTGCCCTCCGCCGCCTGCAGTCTCTCTCAGCTCACAGCCGGACAACGGGCGGGCATTTTTTTTTTTTTCCTGATTTTTTTTTCCAATTTTTTATTTATTTTCAGCGTAACAGTATTCATTGTTTTTTCACCACACCCAGTGCTCCATGCAATCCGTGCCCTCCCTAATACCCACCACCTGGTTCCCCCACCCTCCCACCCCGCCCCTTCAAACCCTCAGGTTGTTTTTCAGAGTCCGTAGTCTCTCATGGTTCACCTCCCCTTCCAATTTCCCTCAACTCCCTTCTCCTCTCCATCTACCCTTGTCCTCTATATTATTTGTTATGCTCCACCAATAAGTGAAACCATATGATACTTGACTTTCTCTGTTTGACTTATTTCACTAAGCATAATCTCTTCCAGTCCTGTCCATGTTGCTACAAAAGTTGGGTATTCGTCCTTTCTGATGGAGGCATAATACTCCATAGTGTATATGGACCACATCTTCCTTATCCATTCATCCGTTGAAGGGCATCTTGGTTCTTTCCACAGTTTGGCGACCGTGGCCATTGCTGCTATAAACATTGGGGTACAGATGGCATTTTTGTGGAAATCCGTGCCCGTCCAGCGGCATCAACGTCTGCTTCCCAGGGGTTCACCCCTGGGGGCCAGGCCTCCTCCGCACCCGCCTGGGCCGTCCTGGCCCCAACTCCGCGCTCCTCTGATGTCCCCACGGCAACAGCGAGAAGCCCGGCTCCCTCCCTCTGCCACCCACTCGCTGGAGTCCCAAACCCCCGGGAACGTGGAGAGCTTCAGCATTGGTCGTCCCCCCACTCTCACGCCCCCCTTTCTTCTCTGCCTTGTGTCTGTGTGTCTTGCACACGGAGAGCACTTGGACCCGATCCTTCCCTATTTCCACGGGACCATCTTAGAAGGAGCTCCGCAGCCGTCTGCGGAGAAGTAGACGCGAACTCTCGAGTCCCCTGACAAGAAGAGCCTGTGCTGCTGGGCACGAGCCTGAGCCGGAGGCAGCTGGGGCGAGTGCATCACGGGAGGAAGCGAGCGAGGCGGGTTGCGTCGGGATCCTGGGTCCCTTCCGCGTGAAATGCGAGATCATGAGGCTCTAACTCAATGCCCCCTTCCAGCCAGTGAGTGCCGCAGCCGACGACGGCCGACACAGGGCACGGGACCCCGCCTGGACTGGGGGGCTCGGGAGCCTACAGGGGGGAGAAAGAAAGCACAAGTCGGGGATGAGGGGAAACCAGGGGAACATCTCGGGTCCTTCCGCAGAAACCGGTTTCTGAAAGTGTGAGTATAGACTATGGCTGATGTTTTTGCCCGTCTTTCTCCGTCTCTCTATTTCTTTCTTTCCTTCCTACGTCTTCTAAATGTTCCTAAAAGACAGTATATTATCTTTGCAATGTGAAGAAAATATTTACTTAAAAGACATGTTACTCCGATGCAGCGCTCTGCCCTCGGCGATACGATTTCTACGCTCTGGTGCCCTTGAGAAGACGGATGGGGCAGAGGCTTGGACACTCCTCCACAGCCCCACACTGCCCGTGTAGACAAGCCACACTTCCGTTTACAGTTTTAAGGTCATGTGGTAAAGCCTAAGTTTTCACCGAGGAAACAGAGGTGTTTGTACCATTCAGTATTCTGTGTCCAACCGGAAAGGAGGAACTCTGTAAACCCTTAGATGTGGAGAGACCACACTGTGTGCCCTCAGTTTCCCTTACACGCTTCCGTGCCTGTGGACGGGGCAGCAGGGACTCTGCAACCATCCCCGCTGTCGGGGTATGATGTGACCATCCCTGCTGTTGCAGAGAGCATGTGACATCAGAGGGACAAGGCTAGATACTGTGGTCGATGGAATGCTGGAGGCTCCGGGCTTTGGTGGCCGTGTGGTAGCAGCCCTGATGTGTACCCTGCAAAGCTGGGCGCATGAATCCCATACGGTATTAGTGGCAGGAGGGTGAGAGCAGGTGGTGTTGGACAGTGTGGCTGGGAGACGGGTCTGAGGTCCAGCAGGAATATAAGCGCCCCACTTTCAAGCGTTCAGGGTGATGAGGTTGACCAACACTACGGTGCTGAGACCACTACCCAAATCAAGACGGAACGTCTCCACCACCCCGAAGCTTGCCTGTGCCTCCGGCAGCCAGTGATTCACCTGGTCCCAGCACCAGACAGCCACTGACAGGATTCTGTCACCGCATATTACTGGGGATGTTTTCAATTTCATAAAAATGGAATTATACCACGGGGAGCCTCTCCTGTCTGGCTTCTGACCGGAAACCATGCTCTACAAGCGTTTTCACGTTCGCACGAGGAAACATCCTGGCAGTGGGGTTGTAGACCGGCTGGTGGCAAGCACACCACGGGAGTCAGAAACTCTCCTTCCTCCAGAGATGGTGACCGTTCCTCCCCAGAGGTTACATTCTTAGAGGGTGAGGGGCTGAGGGACCGAGGGGCTGCCCCTCCTTCCTAACACAGGACCTGGCATCACCAGGAAGGTGAGGTTTCTCTCCTTCTCCAGAAGGGAGGACGGCAGCTGTGTCCCCAGACCCATGTGAGCTCCCAAATCTGGCACAACCTTGCTGCCTGCCCTGGTGTCACCTGCTCTCATGACATCAGCCTGTGGGCAGTTGGGGCCTGGGGACCTGGAAGTAGTTGCAGGTGTATCCCTAACCTGGAAACCACGTGCGTCCTGTTGGACAAACCAACGAACCAATAAATAAGTGCACTAAACTCAACCACTTCTCTTGCTCAGGTTAATGTCGTAGGGACTCATGTCAGTGCACGCACATGGCTTCTCGTCACCACCGAGCAGTGTTGACTTGTGTAGACACGGGGCAGACTGGTGATCCACTTGCCTTTTTACGGACACTTAGCTCTGCATCCAGTGTTTCCACCCAAATGTTTGACCCAAATAACAAGGTTTCAGTGTGTTTACATATTCGTGTGTGTGTGTGTGTGCAAGTGTGCGTACTCTAACAGCTTCACGATCGTCAACCTTTGTGATTTTCTACTTCCTCTTGACCTTTTGGGCAAAGTGTCCATCGGAATGCTAATAGACAGGTTGTGCTGGCGTGTACCAGTGGTAGCTTGCCTGCACGTGACCCTAGAAACCAGATGTCAGCTGGCAAGGAAGGCGGGCGCTCATGTGTGTCCCACTACGGTGCCAGGAACGGAGACTGGAGATGTTACAAGCAAACCCTTCTACAGTTTCCTGCCTGTGGTGTCTTTGGTTACCATCCTCTGCTGTCTCTAAGACGTCCGTTGTGCATTGGAAGAATGATGTGCAAGACTTTCCAAGGACGTGTGTGTCTTGTTGGTTTCACTTGGATAAATCCCGAGTAGAGCTGCTTGGTCACATGGGAATTATGTGCTTAACTTCAGTGAGTAGTAGTCATTTAGTACAAATGACCAGACTGGTACGAAAGTGTCGGACCAGGTTATACTCCCAGCAGACCTCTCCGATGCTCGATATGCTGAATGCTGTGACTGTCAGCCACTCTGGAAGGCATGTGGTACATTGGTGTGTTTCTGACAACTAACGTCACTATCCACTTGGATTGTATCACTGGATATGTTGTGTTAGTGACATTTTATTCACAGGCTGCCCCAGCACTGGTCTGTGGGGAGTCTGTCTCTTTCCACTACGCCTTGTGCAAGCAAGCATTAGCCTCAACAACATCCAACAGGCTGGTGCCATGCCAGAGGGTGGGCCACTGTGTCCCCAGACCCATGTGAGCTCCCAAATCTGGCACAACCTTTCTGCCTGCCCTGGTGTCACCTGCTGTCATGGAAAACACCTGCTACCAAAATTTTTCTTGTTATTGGCCAATACACACTTTATATGTCTTGCTCAATCTTAATCACACTCCACTCAGACTTACTCATCAACAGAGGTTACTTGTTTTTAACACGTTTTAGATTTTCAGTGGCTCTTCTCCTGCAACACTGCATCCCCCCCTAACGACTTGGCCATTATCAGCTACTCAGGGCGTCCAGTCTTGCTTTCCCTTCTCACGTCTGCTTTGAGCCCAGGACTTGGAGGTCCTCTCTTCCAGGGAATGGAAGTGGGTGCTCTGAAATGTCAGCTCCACAGGGTGACATGGCCGTCCTGTCTCTGCTCTCCCGACCTGACCCGTCCCGGCACGAAAGGCAGGGGCTCCCTCCAGGTCCCGTGATCCAGACCACAGCTCCCTGTCTGCTACTGTCGGGGAACCGGCAGCTTTGCTGACTTGGTTTAGTCACTGAGCTGAAAGTTCTCCCGTGGGGTGAATGACCACCCCGGTCACCCCGGGGTGGCGGGTGACATGCCATCTCCCCCCCAGAAGCACTGCCTGCCACCGTTCACCCCAAGGAGCAGAGCTGGTGAACACGGGGCCTTTTAGGGTGCGACCTCCCGGGATCACGTGCTGTAGACCCGGCTTTCGCAGCTCACACGCTCACCCGCCATTGGAGATGCAGGGTTTCGGGCAACAGGTTAGTGGGTTCACCAGCGAGGCGGGGCCAGCCTCAGTGGTGCAGTGGGGAGATTCCCCGCTACCTCCCTTCCTTTCTGCATGACGTCACCCTTGCGTAAAAGAAAGTAAGATCCTCCAGGCAAGTGGCCCAGGATTCCAGGGGAGACATTCCACAAAGCAGAGCAGCGTGGCACCCGTGGCATGGAGTCGTGGGCCGGGGCTCACCCCTGGAAGTTCCCCACACTCACACAGCACGTCCTGAACTTACGGCGGGGACGTGGAAGATGGGGTGGTCATCCTAGGGCTGGTGTCACTGGTGGCTGCGCTCACTCTTCCTGGCTTGTTCTACCTGGGATGTTTCCTTCTACTTACCGGTCGTGCTGTGTTTCTGGGTCACTGTCTGTCACACACGTCCGTGGCACAGAATCCCAAAAATGGGGCACGTGTTCGCTTCCGCCCTTGTCACCAACGCTGCCCCCTTTCTGGGGACAGTCTCCACCATCGGCTCCCTGCACATCACGCCAGAACCTTTTCATGGGCTCATGTGCCGTGCGTGTGTGCATGTGCGCGTGCTAACACGTGTGCTCCCGTGTGCTAGGAATGTGTGCAGATAACATACAAGCGGCAAACACAGTCCCGCTTTTTCTACTAACCACAGTCATGGATCTGTAACATTCTGTTTCGTGGCTTATCAGAATTTCTTTCTGTAAACCGATCATCATTGACTTAATTCTTATTTTTAGGTTGTTTCCCATCTTTTGGTTGCGAACAAAAAATAGGGGCTATCACGGACCAGGGTAGACACGTGACTGATCACAGGCGGCACCGCAGGCGCTGGGTTAATTTTCAGCGACAGAATTCCTAGAGGAAAATGAGCTGCGTGTTTCCTCTTTATAAACCAGTAGTATTTCCGTTTAGCTCTACCTTCGTATTTCAATTTCCGTCTATCCCCGTGATGATGGCGGAGCGTTCTGCACCGCCCTCCTCTGTGGGCTTACGCGCCCCAAATATTCACTTTATGTTTGACGTCTGGTGAGCCCAGTGCTGTACTTATAGGGACGTTTCGCCCTTTGTAAACTCTTCCCGAGACCTGGGATGTCGTTTTAATGAAGCTATTCAGCTCATTTTGTTTCCGGAAAGTTTTCTTGGATTGTATCTTCCCTCTCCCCCGTCCCACAGCTCACTTCTACAAGCAGACCGTCACACATTCGTGGGATGCCTTTGCTGGTCTCCCTGCTGGGTTTTATCTTTAATTGTTTGAAGCTGCATTTCTCAGGACAGGAAAAATGGCCTTTGAAAACATTCCACTGTCCCTGCGGCAGCATTTCTAAGGGTTATCTGCTGTTTCCTCATCGTGTGTCTGCTGGGCTCTTGGGTTTTCACTTGGGGCCCTTCGACGCTTTCCAACGGACGGGTTTGTCAACAACAAAGCATTCTGTTTTCCACTCCGACAGGCGCTTAGCAATAACTACCGAGGGGCAGAAATCGCTGAGCCTCTGTCTGTGAAACACAGCTCACACATTTTACACAATATTTTAAAATTTGACTTTTGTATTCAGTTTTCATAAAAATGTGTTCTGCACATCTATCATTCTTTTCATTGTATTTTTTCAATTTCCAAGTGAAGAAAGATTAAAGACATTTTAGCTTTGGCTCTTTAAAAAGAGTTCAGTTTTGTTTTAAAGCACCGAGTGTCTTTTTTTTGGCCCCTCAGCTGAAGACGGAGCTGGGTGGGAGTCCAGGGCTGTTTAGCTCAACTGGGGACTTGAAGAGACTCTGGAGGCCCAGACAGGGTCGGCTCCGTGCGGCCCGTCACGGTCCTCCGTCACGGCAGACCATCACCCCTGTCCTGAGAGAAAGCCAGAGAGGTCCACCTACGGCACAAAGGGGTTCTCCAAGAGGAGCCTTCGCTGCCTCTCTGGGTGGTCCTGGGGAAGTGGCGTCCCTCCCCTCGGCCTCAGCCCCTTTAATTGAGCATGAGTTCTGAAGGAGAATTCCAGGAACTGTCTAATCCTTCACATCCCATGACTTTGGGGACATCTGGTTTGTGCTGGAAGCTCTCCACCGGCCCCTCCGGCCCTGCTCCCCGCCGGGCTGACCTCCAGAGGCGGCAGGACTGGGCCCCTGCCCTCCGCCTCGGCTTGGGTGTGGCCGGTGGCCTCACGGGGCATTAAGTCCCAGGGACAGCTGTTTCTCTGAGGTCAGCGCCACCAGATGGGCACTGGAGTTGTCTCTTCGTGGGCGTTGAGTAGGGGAATCTTGTCTCTGTGTTTTGACCAAATAAATGAAATACAAACACCTTTCAGATGGAAAGTTCTATGGATCATGCATGCAACCCAATAAGCATTTTTAACCTATAATATTTCAGGGATCATCTTCTGAGAATTATCATTCTTTCCTGTCTTGAATTCTGCAAAACAACATTATTCCTTCCAATAAACACACACACACGCGCACACACACACACACACACACGGTATTTTCAGTCTGAGCAGCAAAATAACGGCGACTGTTTCAAAATATTCAAGGGAGACTTTCTGGATTTTCTTCCCCAAATCACAATGTTTCTCCCCCAGGGAAGAGGACAAAAACCCCCCTTAGTTCAGACACATCACTTGAAAACACACCATGCAGGTACTGCTTTGAAACAGTTACTGTACTTAGAATCCTTCTCTGATTTACCTAAAAATGCTTGTCTTTTCCTCCTTGGTTCAGGGTACAGAAATGTAGTCTGTGTCCGTTATCATGGCTCATCTGCAGTGTTTATATTCGAAGTTTAAGAGATTGCTTGTCTATAGGTGTAACTAAATGCTGGTTATGGGAACCTCGTGTGGTCATAGAAACTGCACTCACGGGACCCGCAAGGTCCGCACGGATCGGCTGCAGCTGTGGGAACGAAGCTTTTGTCGGATGCAAAATTGTATGACTTCATTGCCCCCGCCCCCCACAGGAAGTCTGGGAGCCACCCCAGCATTCCTGAAATGTACGGGCAGAAGCACGTGCAGTGTTTAAGAAAACCCCGAACAGGTGGCCCCAAATCAGAACCTCATGGTTCAGTGAACTCGCTCACCCCCGGCAGCTGTCGTGGACGGTCACGGTCTGGACAGGCAGCGGGCAGGTGGCTCGGTTCTCACGACTGGGTTGGAAAGACAGGTCCTGATGGGAGCCTCTGCTCTATTCACTGACTTTTCAAATGTGGTGACGTAGGATTGCCTGCGACGTACGGGTGAAGGGAAGTTTTAGAAGAAATAATAGTCCTCAGGGAAGATCTTGAAGAACGGGCTCATTAAAATACTGCGTAGACCTGGGTTATGTTGATCAGGGTCAGTGAAATGGAGCCACGTCACGGTTTCAAAGGCCTTTGTAAGACGCCCTCCACGTTCGCTCATCAGTGCCCCAGAGGCCCTTTGCTGTCACGGAATGTCTCAGTAGGTTCAGGTGAGCTGCAAAGGTATTTGGGAATGCTTTTTCCTTAGGTCTATATGTGAACACCACACAGGAGGGTGAGCGGTCCCTCACGTAGCCTGGGAGCTCCTACAATCTTACTGCAAAGAGGTGCACAGCAGTCAGGAAAAAATTGGATGGAAGCACCATTAAGAACAAATCAGTGACACAAAGGAGAACTTTTTTTTTTTTTTAAAGACTTTGTTTATCTACTTGACAGACCGAGATCACAAGTGGGCAGAGAGGCAAACAGAGAGAGGGGGGAAGCAGGCTCCCCGCTGAGCAGAGAGCCCGATGCGGGGCTCGATCCCAGGACCCCGGGACCATGACCCAAGCCGAAGGCAGAGGCTTTAACCCACTGAGCCACCCAGGCGCCCCACAACTGAGAACTTTCTAATGGTTGCACTGGAGCCTTTGAGTAAAAGTGATGGCAGCTTTCCAGTGTACGTCTGAGTCGGTGGTTGGCTGTGATTCTGCATTTCTGATCCAGGAATCACTTGCTGTGTTAGCGGTACAGAAGCTCGGTCTCCTCATCTATTGAATAAGGAAACTAATTCCTACCTCACACGGCTGCCATGCATATTGAAAAAAAAACCAAACAGGAAGTTCTTGTAAAACTTTCTTTGCCCTGTCTGGCATAGCAGATTCCTCCAAAATGGAGAACAAGGTAGAAAGGCCATTTCTGCTGACGATTCAGAAATGGTCACTAGAAGGCTACTCCTTGACACCTGCTTCCATAATTAAACATTAAAAAATTTTAAGGGCTTTTTTAAAGAAGGAAAAAAATATAAGAAAAAGAATCAAGGGAATAATATGTCAAATAGATGGGCTTGTCATTATTTATACGATAAAACTCTGCTCAACACTAAGGACTTAAAAATGACATGGAAGACGCTTGCCAAGGAACCAGGAGTCTGGCAGGGTCTTCCATGGCCAGTTATCGCCTACGGTGGTCTCTGCATGGTGCCCACTGAAAGGTATGTGGTCTTGTCTGTCTTTTTTCCCAGAGAACCCCCAGTGCCTGATGTGTAGTTGGTAAAGAAAAGGTGTGATCAAAGAAATGAATGAATGGATGGGTAGATGGGTGGCTGCTGTGTGGATGGGTGGATGGACGATGGATAGATGGATGATGGAGAGGTGGATGGACAGATGGATGGATGGATGGATGGATGATGGATAGATGGATGATGGAGAGGTGGATGGACAGATGGATGGATGGATGGATGGATGATGGATAGATGGATGATGGAGAGGTGGATGGACAGATGGATGGCTCAGTGGATGGATGGATGGATGATGGATAGGTAGATTGGTGGGTGGATGGATGGATGGATGGATGGACGGATAGGTGAATTGATAGGTGGATGGAGGGATAGATGGATGGATGGGTGGATGGTTCAGTGGGTGGATGGATGGGTGGATAGATAAGTAGATGGATGATGGGTAGCTAATGGATGGGTGGATGATGGATAGGTGGGTGGGTGGACAGATAGGTAGATGGAGGGATAGATGGATGATGGATAGGTGGTGGGATCTACGGGTGGCTGGCTGGCTGGCTGGATAATGCATAGGTGGATTGAAGAATTCCACTTTCTAAAACCCCTGCTAAGACCCTTAGGTCAGAAGCATGCTTCCTCTACCATGGGGTCTCCAGCAGATGGACAGCTATGCTCTGCAGGTGACATGTGTGTTTGCATCTAGTTACTAGACTCTGAATTCCTTCAGGGGAAAAACAACCTTATTCATTTCTGGGTCCCAACTGCTTAGCGGTAAGCCCAGCATGTGGACAGCATAAATGTTCCCTTAGTACCTGAATATCCTTCCTAAAATGTAATCATCTGGAAACCATTTTCTGCTGCTACATTTGGGGATGAACTCCACACCCTGCCCTGTGCCAGGAGACCCCGTTATGCCATCTCAGGCTGACACCTGCTTTCTTAAGGACCCTCATGGCTTATCCCCTCTGCCCCAAGGTGACCCTGGGCCTTTGTACTTGCCATTCCTTCTGTGCGCTGGGCATGGCCCCTTCTTTCATTGGCTCTTCATCCTACTGAAGCTCTGGGGTCACCTCCTAGGCAGCCTTCTCTGACTCACAGATCCGAATCCCCCAAATGCTTGGGGGTATGTTTGTGTGACATGTCTGACGGGTAGAGTAGGAAATGAGCCACATTTTCTGAATGACTACAAAGGAAAGTCAATGTCAACCCCGAAGACTTCTCCTACCTCCCCGTGCCCCTCCCTGACCAGCTCTCCACACAGCAGCCAGCGCTCGCAGAGCATCAGGCCCGTGGGGCTGGGCCTCAGCATCCGGCTCACTCTCCTGCAGAGACCTCAGACCCGCTGAGGTGATCTCGACATCTTCGCTGCACCGGCCTCCTTCTGCAACCCCGTGTGTGTGGCCCTGCCTCAGGGTCTTTGCACCGCTGTTCCCTCTGCCGTGCTCTTCCCAGTGAGCTCGCAGGGCCGTCTGCGGGCTGGTTCTTGCGTTCCCATATCTGCTCAGACCCTGCCTCCCTCACGGCCCCTCATCCTCTGACCTGAAGGAGCCCTTGCTGACCACCTGAGAGGGCATCGTAACGGCCCGAGGGCTTCTTGTTTGTTTATTTGTTGCTGATCTCCTCCCAACAAAGAGACCAGACCCCTGTCCTGTTCCTGGGAAGGTCCAGTCCCAGCGCCGGGAGCAGGGCCAGGCAAGCAGCTGACACTCTGAGGGGTGAGATGAGGGGTGCCTTCCCATTTAGGGAATTTTTCTGGGGATATTTCAGGTGAACAACTGAAACTTGTGGGTCTTTGTTAGGTGCAAATCCGCCTGCTTGCCCTTGCGGAAGTTGTGATGTGAGCCCGTGCAGAACACAAACGTTGGAAAGTGCTGGATGAAGGGAGAGCAGACTTCTTGACCTTAGGTGTGGTTTCCTACCTGGGAAGAGGAGGAATTACTTAACTTGCTCTTTTCCGTTTCTCCCGACTGAGATTTTTTTTTTTTTTTAATGGATTATAAGGACAAGGTAAGTTTTTATAGAAGTAAAGTTGCTGACAGAATTTGTTGTTGTTGTTTTTTTTCCCCCCAAATCAGTCATATAAAAAACACTCTAAACTCAGGCCAGCAAAGAGGCTGGAGGCATTTCGGGCTCAGCCATGATGAGTCGGGGTTCACGTGTGTGCAGAGAGTCCGCCGCCCCGGTTTGTTGTGAGAGGGTTAACTCAGGAAGAGAGGGATGAACTGCCTGGGCTGGGGTCTGGGGAGGGGGAGGAGGCTTCCCAACTCCAGGGCCCACGGTCCCCACACCTCCACCTGCTCAGCAACCTGGGAGCTCTCTGACCCCATCCTTTTGGGATTTTATGGCGGTTTCATGACAAAGACATGACTGATGAATCATTGGCCATGGGTGATTGATCCAAATGATCCCCCTCCCCTCCCAGGGTCAGGGGGTGGGGCTGAGAGGTCCCACCCTGTAACCACGGGGTCGGTTCCCCTGGCGACCAGCCCCCACCCTCAGATGCATCCCCCTCCCTCCCCCACATCACCTCCTTAGCATCACAAGGCACCGCTGTCTGCCGCCGCCTTAGGGAATTCCAAGGGTTTTGGGAGCTCTGTGCCAGGAAAGGGCACAGAGACCAGATCTGTCTTTCTTACTAGAAATCCCAGTGTCACAGCTGCACAGGTGCCCCTCGGATCCTGCGGAAATAAGCACCCCGGGCTGCGAGCTGAGGTCTGGGGCCCCAGATCCTCACTAACAGGTGGGAAGTCAGAAGGGAGCGACCCCAGCGCTGGCTGGAAGCCAGGTCTCCCGCTCCTGGCTCACTGAAAACTGGTCTGCGTTCCTTCAGCGGATCACATAGTGTGACAAGTGCGAGGAAGTCTGTGTGGAGGGGACTGAACCCTCCCCCCAGTGGGTGCTCCATTATCCCCCCCTCTCTTGGTACTCGCTGTCTGTGTTTGGGGTCTGAGGGACTACGACAGGGATGTGAAGGTAGATGTTGAATGTAAGTCTAGTTACAAGGCAGATGACTAAGATAATGACCTTGGCCCTGGCCTGACATTGGAACGTTAGGGTTTGAAGCCCGACGGCCAGGAACAGATTCTTGAGGGTCTTCGGTACAGAAAGGTGGTTTTATTAAAGCGTGGCCGGACCGTGGGCAGGAAGAGCTGGTGCCCTGCGGTCCACTGGCCCCTTATTTACTTTCAACGGGGGAGGGTTTAGGACAGCGTGAGTCTCTAAGGAATTTGGAAACAAGGTTTCTAGGACCTTGAGGGTCTAGTTACTGTTGGGAAAAGGTTCTTTATTACCATGTAACAAAACCTGAGCCATGAGACCTTTCAGATACACACCCGTGGGCCGTATGCTTGGGGGATGAGTGCCAACCCGTATCTTGGAGGGTGGAAATAAAGGATGTTTCCAAAGGACTTTTCACATGTTACAGTAGACTTTAGGATTCTGGGGGTTGGACCTAAAGTTGTCTTTTGCCCTTAGAAAAGTGTCAGCACTGAGGCAGTTGAGTCCCTAGAGGAAGGTCACTCTGCGTGTTTCAGGGACTTGTCAGTGGGCTGTAGGTAGTCAGGACATTTAAGTCTTCTTTTGCCATTTTTCCCACATCATGGCCCAGAGGGTGCATGGACAAGCTGGAGAGACAGGCCAGTCCTCCCTGCCCACTGCTCCGGCACCCGGGTCTCCGAGAGATGGCCCCCGGTGCAGAGTAATTACTCCGCTTCTCCGGCTCCTTCCTTGTCTGAAAATGGGCCGATTTGATCAAATTGTAGCTAATCTGTGGTGTCCTGAAACAGCTCTCTCAGGGTGTTCCCTCCGAGACCGTGGTTAACGAGACAGAGGACATCACGTCCTCCAGGCTGGCGTCCTGTGTGCAGGGGACTGACTGCACCCAGCGCCACGCACGCGGCGGCTCCCCTCCGAGGCTCGGCTCCACTGTCGGCCCCAGACTCCAAGGGAAGGACCGAGAGAGGAGCCTTGCTGAGTTTCAGGAGCCGTCAGGGTGGCCAGGCGGAGCGAGAAGCTCCTGGGAACAAGGTTCTGTCCCCAGAGGCGGTCTAAGTCAGAGGGAAGGTGACCTATGACCCCAAAGCGAAGTCATCACGCGCAGCCTCATCTTCATGACAAGGACCCCAAACCTCTGGGCCTCCTGGAGGCCCAGGCACCTGCCGGTGTGAGAATGTCCCACGCCGCCAAATCGATAGGCAAATCCCTGTGAAGTGCCAGGGAAGTGTCCTGGTCCTGGTTCGGGCCTTAAATCATCGGTGGCTGGCTTTGACTGAAGTCTTCATGCGGGTGAGCCCCCCTCCCTCCCTCCCTCCTCTCCTTCCCTCCCTGCCCCCCCCCCCCCCCGCCTCCGACACCTGCGCAGACAAGGTGAGGCACGAGAGAGGCTGAAATGTGCAAGGGCACAGACACATCTAAGGGGAGAAGTCGTGAGTTCTGGGTCTCCGGGAGCAGGTGCTGGGCCGGACAGGTGGGGACGGGGGGACCTGACGTCAGGCCGCTGGCCTCGAGCCCAGGAGCTGAGCCTCCATTTGCTGGAAGCCCCGAGGTTACCACGGGGGGGGGGGGCTGGGCGTTCCAAGGAGGCGCTGGTGCTGGCCTAGAGAATCGTCCTTGGCATCCCACCTGCGGAGTCCCTGGCGGTTGGAGTGGGTTCTCGGGTCTGGTAGGAGCTGGCCCAGCTCAGACATAACTGAGAACCCGTGCCACCTGCTCTCAAGGACTTTTATCCCTGCTTTTGTCTGTTTCTTCCCACTGGGGTCAGGGCAAGTGCCCTTATCCACAGGGGGCCCTACTTTCTGTGTGTTTGGGGTGATGAGACAGCAGGCAGAGGACCCGTCAGCCTCATAAGTGGCTGTGGCCCCACATCCCAGCTGCGGAGGCCGAGTCTGGTTGGCCCCTTAGTCCCGCCAGCACCCAGCGGCCTGGGTGTAGGCTAATCCCGAGGACCTGTCCTGGCCGCCCGGTGAGGGGAGGGCTAGAATCTGGGATGAGCAGAGAGGGGCGTCTGAGTTCCCCAGGGCTCGCTCACAGGCTGGTAGCTGTGCACAAGAGGACAGGAGGACCCCAACCAGGGTAAGAGAGACGTGGTGGCTCACAGTGTGTGCATGGGGTTGGGGGGTGTGGAGGGCTCACCCTCGGTGGTGGAGGAGAGCAGGTGGGGGTGTCTGTCTGCCCGGCACCCATAGGTTCTCCCCACCCCGCCCCCCGCTGTGAGCTCCAGATTGTCAACCTGGGAGCCTCCTTGGGGTCATGGCCCCTCCTCTGGGATCTGCTCAGCCAATCCACTGGGAATCGGATTCCCACCATTCTGCCCCACAGCTGGAGTCTGCCTGCGCCCCTGCAGGAGGACCTGTGTGCTTTGATAGCTGTCCCCAAACCCTGCCCGTCCCTGTGCCGACTTCTGTGTGGTCCCTCTCAGCCCAGTGTGGCTGTGACCGCTCAGAGCTCCCAGGACACCAGGGTTGGAAAGAAAGGCCATTTTCTGGGGCGGTCAGGTCACGGTGACCCACCTAGTTTTCCATTGTCTGTTTCCGCAGTGAGCTCAAGGGCATGGCGGGTTCATGTTCTCTACTGGGGATTCACCCATGAATTATGACGGATCTGGGAGACGGTAGCTTCCTAGGTGGTGGACACCCTGTCTCTCCCGTTATCTCCCCGTGGACCCAGGGAAAGAGAGGGCAGCAGGGAGCCAAGTGTCTGAGGCTGGGGGCCGGGGGAGCTGGGGTGTGGCTTGCCCAGATTTAAATTCATGACCTTGACCAAGCAGGGAGGGCAATGGGAGGAGGATTTTTTGTAGGGTTTCCGGCTCTGCTGTACCAGCTTACAGCCGAATGTGCTTTTCTGGGGGAGGTTTGGCATTTCTGTTTCCTCTCTTGGCCACAAACCAGATTTTATTAAATTTTTTAAAAGGAATTAAAGTTTCTGCAAAATTTGAGAAAAATGGCATAATTCAACCTTGCTCTTGACATAGACAAATGTTCAAGAATTCATTGTGATTTAATTCATCCGTCATTTCTTCTGTAATAACGAAAAACGGAAGAAAACCAGTATTAGGGAAATGTGCCCACTGCCTCTGCAAGTAGGTTTGTGAGCAGCTAACAGAAAGATTTTCTCTGAAAACGAAGGGGGTTTGGACATGAGAAAATTGAACACTACAGGCCCAACAGATTAAATTAAATAACACTGGGCCTTTACGCGGATATCCACCAGGTAGGCACGAGTGCCTTTCCCCCAAAAGCAGGGCACGTAAACCCCTAACTGAATGAGAGAATTCTGCAAACGTTTCTATTCTTTCTGAAGTCCCATCTGGAAGAGCTTTTACTCAGAATAACCTTATAGGCTTGGCCTCGTCACAAGAAGAAACACTGCACCTGCCAAGAGATGTGTTTCTCTGCACCAGCAAGGTGAGGCGTTGAGGTGTTCTGCACCCGGTGTTAACGGTCAACGGAGAGATCACATTTTTAAAGATCGCGGTGAATTCAGCCCTGAGTTCTGCACCACCGAGCCCGGGGCAGAGGGTCGGCTCTGGAGACACCTGGGCATCTCCTGCTGGACCAGGAGCTGAAACGCAGGCCGAGCCGTGTCATGTAGGGAGTCTGACTCTGGCCGGCCTGGTCTGGGCAGTCTCGCGGCTGTGATTCGGTGATCACAGGTGCCTTTGCTTTCCGCCTTCCGTGAAACGCAGAGAGTAGAGGAAAACCCACCGGGGAGCCAGAGGTAATTTCCAACGTGCATAGTTTCCTTGTTGGAACTTGCACGCTCCATCCTGACCTCGGTGAGCCGTGACACGCAGCACTCGCTTACAGCTCTGAGCCGCCCCTGGGTGAGTGGCAGCCCAGCTGGTGAGCCCAGCCCCGCTCAGGCCCCGGCAGGTGCTTGGGATCTCGCTGCTGATCTCCATGCCCCCCTTTTGGGGGCAAATGCCAGGAAAGATATGCCATCAGGGAACATGCGAGAGGCTGTCACTGCTCACAGCTCAGCATCGCCGGGAGGTTCAAGAGCACGGGCGGCAGGGTCCTGCCTGCCGAACCAGAACCCTCCTCTGGACGTGAACCTGTGAGTCACATTGCTGTGTTAGGAGCTCACGGGAGCCACGTTTCCTGGCTCTTCAGATGCGGGAGGTCTGTCCGACGTCTCTGGCCTTCTCCTATAAAAGTTGGGAAGCCTGTCGGAGGAGTATGTTTGTGTCTGAGTTGAAGACCTCCTACCCCCCACGACTGAAGTCACCCAGAGGAGGGCCCAGGGTCAAGTTAGAAATTCTTTGAAATAACTCTTTTATGTCGATGCAGTCTTAGTGGACCTTCCTGGTGTCCAGGGATAAAGCCCCATTTCCTCGATCAGTGTGTCCTTGAGACGGGTGGGTCCCGTCCAGCAGACCCTCTCTGCTTGCTTAGAGCTTGTCCACACTGGCCCCGGTCCTCCCTTTGGGGCCCGTCTGGGTCCGGTTCTCCCGTCGCAGGTGCGCTGAGCAAGGGCTTCCCGTGGGAGAGGCTTACTAAGGCTCTGCTCCAAGGAGACCATGGGAAGGGGTCTGGAGACAGGATGGGTCTCAGATTTAGGCAAGTCTGGGGCCTGGGTGACCCCTGCGGGGCCACCTGCGGTTTGCAAGATTTGCCTGGAGGAAGGAGCGGGGCTTTCACTCCCACTCCCAGGCAGGTCCCCAGCACTCGAGGCTGAACGGGGGATGTGAACACGCCGCAGGCACCCGCCACGGGGTCAGAGTCTACACTGAATGCCACCTTGATCCAGTGACCTGATATCGGAGCGTCTCTCTTGTCTTGAAGTGGAGCATTTAGGAGTCGGGACGTAACATGCTGGGGGTTGCAAACTTCTAGCCCTCGCAACTCTGCTTGTGTGAGTCCAAACTCACCTGTACCCTCCGAAAATATTGCCTGCACCTTGCAAGAGGGAGGGGGGGTCGTTGGCTGCCTTCATAACATAGTCATGCATTTGGTCTGTGAGCTCTGGCGTCAACGCTGAGCATTACAGCCGAGAAAGGACCAATGGGAACCATAGCGAGAGATCAGGAGGGGTGTCTTCGTCCAGTGTTCTGAAGGGACACTGGTTGCTCTCTCTCTCTTTTTTTTTAATATTTAATTTATTTATTTATGTAGAACACAGTGGGGAGGGACAGAGGGAGAGAGAGAACCTCAAGCAGACTCCCCACAGGGTGCGGAGCCTGACGCGGGGCTCAACCCCAGGACCCTGAGATTGTGACCTGAGCCGAAATCGAGAGTCGGACACTTAACCGACGGAGGGGCCCCTCAGACACTAGTTGTTCTAACTGCTCACTTAAAGATGCCCACAGGACCCTGCAAGGATGGAGAAGACGTTTTTCTGGAAGATCCTACTGTCAAATGACAGGGTTCTGTTGTGTTCTGTTTCCTGCCTGCCAAGAGAACTACTGGAATAAAAGCTTTCTGGCCCTTGAAGGGGGGCGTGAGGTTCTCTGGAAAGAGAACTGGATGGTCTTGGCCATAGAGAGGCTGGCCTGGGGAGTCTGCTCCCGGGGGCCGAGGCGGGAGGGGCCGGTGTCTGCGGGAAGAGGAACCGCACCGGAGCAGGGCTCCCGTCCCCTGGACTTCCTCCGGTTCTGATACCGCGCCCGAGACCCGGTTCCTCCAGGTCCGAGCACGGGGACTCCCTCCGTGCCTCAGCCTTCGGGTGGAAGCCCACGGCCGGGTCCCCAGTGGCCCAGGGATCACGTTACTAACATTGTCTGCACTTCCCACGACCAAGGGAGACGTCCTCAGTGTGTGCGCGACGGTGAATGGGTCGATATTCAATCCGTATCTGTCCAGTGAAACAAGGCATAAGCGATCTTAAGGACAGAGTTATTGCCCTATTTTCTCGATGAGCAGGAAACGGAATGTGTGTATGTGTGTGGAAAACAGAGCCAAGTGGCACACACAGAAGAAGAATCCACCATCAGCCCAACAGCCCGGTAAGAAGCGCTTCTCCGGCAGTGTCTTCTAAGTCCCCTTACTTTCGTACGTGCGTTTCCCGGCGCTCGGGACACGGCACCCCGGCCGTAGGCTCTGCTCCAGGCGCTCCAGCACCGTCGGTGAACGAGAGGGTAGAGGCCACCGGCTGCTTGCACTTAGATTATTTTGAGGGAGGGAAAGAATGAGGCTTTGTGCAATGAGTAAGTGAATGCAGAGGCAGGTCGGCGGGAGAATGGGCAGAGCAGGCGTGTGCTGGGGGGGCTCATCTGGGAGGTGTCCCAGCAGAAGGGCGGGTGCGGGAACTGGGCGGAGAGCAAGAGGTCGAGGGTGGGGGGCCAGGCGGTCGTGAGGACTCAGGTCTTTATCTCGGCAACACGAGGGGCCCAGGCTGGGTCTGGACAGAGTGCCTGGGCTTCCCTCCATTCTGCAGGTGTCCCTCTGGATTAGGGCGAGCACCTGCACCCATGGCCACAGCTGTGTCTGCGTCTCTTTTTATCCTACCTTCAATTTTTAAATCATGTCAAAAGCATTTTCCCTTGTCTTTACCAACTTTATAAATTTAACATGATGACCATAGAAAGCACTTAACAGTTTGGACTTTGGGAAGTGCATGAAGTTATTTGTGTGACTGTTTAGGGCCCCTATCTATCATCTATCATCCATCATCTACCTATCCTACCTATCTAATTATCTACCCTATCTATTATCTAATTATCTATCATATCTATCATCAACTTATCTACCCTATTATCTAATTATCTGTCATATCTATTATTTATCTATTTAATACATGTCTACGAAATTATCTATCTACCTAATTATCTCTCAATGATGTCTATCTAATTATCCATATCTATCTATGATATTTGTCTAATGATCTATCGATCCATGTGTCTGTGTATCTGTGTATGTATGTATCCACCTACTTACCAAGGAGCTCCTGACACTCACAGCTACTTTGTGCCTGGCGTTAGGCTGTGAGACAAAAACTATCCACAGAAACAAACCTCAGACGATTTACTCTGAGATCATGACAAAAGGAGACGGAATAAGGCAACTTCTTAATTGTGTCTGTGCACAGACACGAGTCACTGGGCAGTTTACAAAATACATCATCCCCCTTTTACCAAAAGAGTCCCTTCTTCGTCCAGTCACACAACCACCCACCTCTCTGGAAGCATCCAGTGTAGAGTGAAACCCCGTCTGCTTGGGCCTTCCCCCAAATTACAGGTACCTGCGCCCCTCAGCTGCGACACCTCAGGGTTCCCCGAGGTGTGTCCTCCCCACCCCCTGTCCGTGTTAATCCACCTCTATCAACTGCAGGCGTGTTCCTGTGGTCTTCACCTGCAGGGCACTACGCAGACACACATATATGCATATTCAGTAGAAATAGAATGCACGTATATACATATTCAATGTTCCTATAGCGCATCACACTGAATCTGTTTGCAGTAAAAACGTGGCTCTTGGAAGCAAACACTCCATCTCCCCATATCTCCTAGCAGCCAACTGCTCCCGTTCCCATAGAAACGCACGCCCCAGGTGGGACCAGTGTTTTAAAGTAAACACACCACGATGGCTTAAGTCCCTAACTCTGTTCAGAAATCTCCATCAGTTTCTATGGTAACTTCGGTGGCATTTTCCAGCACCCGCTAGGTGGTGGTTACTCACAGGACATCCTTGCAAATTGTGTCATTGTCCTGTCACCCACATATTCCTCCTGTTGATAATAAAACACAATTGAAAACGTATATTTACCGTTATTTTAAAATACCATGCATTTAATGTACACAGGAACTATTTCATGCATATAACTTTGTTACATTTAACCGCATGGCTGCATTGTTACAACATGTTTTCCAAAGGCAAACACATGGGCGTCTGGGCTGGTCCGCAACCCGTAATCCGCAGGGTTGGGAATTCGAATGCGGTGCACCCGTGGGGGTTCGCAAGGAGCTCTGACTCTCAGTGAGAAGCGGGGGGCTTAGTGACAGCCTCCACCTTAGGACAGGCAAGTTTCTCTAGCACAACATTCCTTTAAGTTCTACGTCAGTTTTGCTCTATTCAGCTTGGGTGGATGGAACGGCCGCGGAGCGAGGTCCCAGCCTGTGTTCCCAGGCTCTCTGGACCCAAGCTCTTCCTCTACAGATTTCTGCCCGCACTTTGCCCCCCAGTTATGCCCCCCAATAAACAGAGACAATTCGCAACCGGGTTATAGGTGCGTTGTCTTCTTGGCCAGGTAAATGGATTTTGTGTGTGTTCTTTATTTTGGTAATGTTACATTAAGGTACAGAATACAAACAAGATAATTATGTTAAAAGCACACCCTGGATTGGAGGGCGGGAGACACTGAAATCTCCATTTCCAAAGCTGACACCCATGGTGACTTGGTAAACTTTGGAACATCTTCCCAATACGGCCATTTAGTGGTACATTTAAGGAAACGTATTTGGAAGAAAATTATGCCTTACATCTGATTTCTGCTATAGAGTAACTGTTGTACACATACAGTGAAAAGTTATGTCTAATCATTTGCCTACATTGTTACATTGCTGGTGTTTTCAACAGGGAAAGGCATGGCCTTTGCCCATCTTGAACATCTCCTTGGATTCTCTCCTCCCTGGGCAGGTTTTCTGTCCCTCCTTCTCAGATGACCTGGCTCTGAGAGTTCTTTCCAATAAACTGTACGTGCTCCTTTAACACATGCCAATCCCAAGAGCTGTGCCACACATCTGTATCCTGGACACTCTGAGGTCCGTACAGGGACAGTGACGGCATCCTTGCTGTCCCTTGAGGACTCTGCAGAAATTGTGGGATGCATTTGGGAAACTGCCAGTTGGGGGGGAACCCTAGCTCACTTGCCGTGTCTATATGTCTTTCTTCAAATCCAAAGGTCTTTCCGTCACCTGGGTTGTATGAAGCATATTTAAAAATAAATGTATGCAGGAAAGCTGATGTTCTGGGGGATGGGGGCTGGGGCCGTCCAGCATGGGAAGGTGGAGTGTGTGACCGTGATCATGTAAAGAATAATTGTCGTATAATCTGTTTCGAACAATGTGATGATTGGTCCAAGTAATGCATGCTCTTTCTCACACATTAGAAAACCATGAAAAATTATGCAAGTTACATAAAAGTAGGTCATACTACTACAGAGGCAAAACCCACGACCAACACACCAGCTTATCTTCTGACTCACAGATGCTCACACACGCATGAAAACAAAAATAGTGTTTATAGTGAATATGGGTAGCCCTGTATGTTGCTTTTAAAAATATTGTATCACTCAGGAGTGTTTGTGCACAATACCATTATCTTGTGTCTTTCATTGCTTCAGCCTATCACCCTTTCAAAGGTTGGAACATCCATGGAGGACACCAAGGCTAAATCAGAAAATATATTATGCAGTTGAGCTCGATTTGACATGATGCGTTTCTTCATCTGGAAGCGGTTATTCTCAGAATCTTGTGAGATTTCTGAAAATTAATATTTTCTTTTGTCTCTTCATTCTGATAATACACGACATAGGCAGAATGAAAATGCAAGCGTGTTCTGGATCACGTGGGTAAAACGTCATTCCTTAGCACTGCCTCCCAACTTCAAAGTTCAAGTTTACGCTTCTGTTTAAGATTGCTGTGTTGCCAGGAAGCATTAATTTAATCCGAATCAGTTGCTTAAAAAGGGAAGGGGCAGAGCAACAGGTAGTAACCCAGAAGCAGTTCAAATACGGCCCGCAAGATACTCAGCATGGAAGGCAACTCGGCTGGTCGTTGGTTTGTACTTACCATGAGGTTTTATGGAAGGATATGAGCCATAAACATACAGTGTGTGTTTGTTACTTTTTATTTATAAATAATTATAGATTGCCTTCGGGGGGAAGTTGTAGAGATAGCAAAGAGGGCCCCGGGTTCTGCTGTCATTGGGGTGTTCTGTAATGTCACTTGAAGTCTGTTTGTTGACAGCATTAAGTAAAAATGATCCCACTCCAAGTCCCAATGGCACCCAAGTTCAAAAAGCCTGATCTAATGTATCAGTTGGCTTTCTCTGGGTGATAACTTGCAGTCCGCGACATGCAACAGTAACAATTTGTTTCCTGCATCTGGGGCTTCCGCTCTTCCAAGCAGACCTTGTGGGGGTCACTCATGGTTCCAGGGGTCGGCCGAGGGCTGTCTGAGGAGGGCTAGGGTCAGCCTGGGGTGGTTCTGCTGCACATTGTCCTCATCTTATTTCTGGAACTAATGGGCCGGCAGAGGCAAGCGCTCCTCCTGCTGATGGCAGAGCACAGGAACAATGAGCAATTGCCAGGACTCTGTCATGTCATGTCATCTAGTGTCTCCTAGGCCACGTCAGGTCACATGATGGAGCCGAGGGTTGGGGAATCACACTTGGGGGGCTTGCCCCTTGGCACAGGTAGAACCCATGCGGAAGAGCTGGGACTGCTCGTGCAGTCAACCACATCTTCCTTTTGTTATGTGCATATTTTACAAATGGAAATTGATTTCATTTTTGCCTCGATGTATAATCACTTTTATTAGGAGAATATAACACGTTTATACCTATTGTAATCCATGAATTGTACTGTTATTTTTTCAATTTTATCATGTCTCCTCTCTCCCCACTGTCTTCTTTTTTGCTAAGTGGGCGTCTCATTTTTAATATGTTTCTCTAATATTCCGGAAGTTATGTATTCTTTTCAATTCTAACATTGAAGACTCTTTTCCTCTGATGCCCAGTATTGACAGTCACTCAGCTTATTAAATTCCTTTCTCTGCCTCATATATAAATAAATATATTTTTAACAAGCTTTATTTCTCTTAATTGCTCCTCCCATCATTACTATCATTATATATTTTTTTAATATTTTATTTTTTTATTTGACAGAGATCACAAGTAGGCAGAGAGGCAGGCAGAGAGAGAGGAGGAAGCAGGCTCCCCACTGAGCAGAGAGCCCAATGCCGGGCTCAATCCCACGACCCTGGGATCATGACCTGACCTGAAGGCAGAGGCTTTAACCCACTGAGCCACCCAGGGGCCCCGATATATTTCTTGATATTATTGTTCCACTAGGCCTAGCTCAAAATGAGTTCTTTTTAAACTTGACATTATTTAACTTCCCTTTCAAGAATTATTTTGTTCCTTACATTAGATTTTCAACAAAAGTTAAAGCAAATGTCGGTATTAAAAGTAACTGTTTTTCGTTTTTTACACAATTTCCTTTCAAAACTCACCATGGTGAGTTCTGTGTCCTGGTTAATCTTGCTTGGCTGCTGCTAATTTTTAGGCGGTGTTTTCCAGGAAGCACGCATGTCTATGTTTTATGCCCCCTGGATATCTGAAAATGCCATTCTTTTGTCTTTATTCATGAGAAATCCAGCATAAAGAATTTAGAGTTAAGATTGTTTCTCCTCAAAACTGTCTTAAACATGTGCCATTTTGTTATAAATGTTCATGTTGTAGAATAAGAAATAAACATGTGCTTGTTTTTTAGATGACTGTTTTCTTCACCTAAAGGCTGCCAGCATTGTCTCTTTCCCCCCATTAAATCTTGCCTGGACCTGGTATTTGAATCTTTCTTTGGCGCACGGACTTTTTTCAACTGTTTCTCTGGTTATTGATTTGGTTCTGTTCTTCAGTTTTCTCATCATGAGAACTGTCATGGCTTTCCTGGATCTGTTCTCCTGGCTTTGTGGCTTTTCCGGAATTACACTCATACATTTGTCCATTTTCCTCCAGATTTTACATCCATCCTTCACGTTTACTCAGTATCTCCCAAGTCCCTCAGTTTCGTCATGCCTTTGTCATCACAGTAACTTAGCATTCCTGCTTCTCTCGACTTCACTCTCGCTTCCGGATTTTACTGTCTCTTCCTCCTGAGGTTTGCTGTGATTTAGGTGGTTGTAATGCTGTGTCCACCCCTATAGGAACTTTCTGTTTACCTAGGGGTGTCCCTGGGCACCGTGCCCTTAAATTCATAGCCTGTCACTCTTCTTTGAAAGCAGTTTCCTTTTTGCAGTCCCTTTTTCATCATTATGGGAATGACTTTGGCTGTAAGATTTGGCTGTAACCAAGGGAGATACACTGGGCATCTGTACTCTGGGATGGTGTTGGCATCTGTCCACTCGGGGCACCCGCTTGATGGGGTGGACAGTTCAGCCATGATCCTGAGATTTCCCAGTACCCCGTGGAGTCCAGGGGGATTCTGGATTCAGAGCCTGGAGGGCAAATACCCAGCTTTCCTTGGGTATGTCAAGGTTCCTCTAGTCCCTTCACCAAGAGCCTCATGGCCTCATTGTGTTCATCTCCTTGGACGCCCTCCAAACTGAGCCCATCCGTGATGTCTCTGGCAGCGGTTCCTCACTGCTTCTGGCTCATGGATCGGTTGTCCCCTGCACCGTTTTGAGTTTTCCGATGTTGTGTATTCCGTCGTTCATCCCAATGGCAACCTTGGAGGAGAGCAAGTAGACAGACACATGTTACGGTCTCCCTCTTGCCAAGAATTCCCGACCTTTTCCTTTGTTAAGAACCTCACTGGAAAATTTCATGGAAAACATGTGGAGTGGAACAGAGCTTCCTGGCCCTGAAAGGTGATTAAGAATCCTGGGATTCTGTCGGGGCCCTGGATCGGGTCCTCCTGTCATGCACACAGGTCTGTCCCGCAACACAACATGCACGTCTCTCTTGGCCCTTTCCCCGCATTCCCTGTTAGCAGGGTTGTGGAAACATCTAAGCACAGCCCACCAAACTGCACTCCCGGGGTTTGCCACCTGCCTCATGACCCTGATGACCCACTCCGTTCATCCCTTTCAGGATGCAATTCCAGGGCAAGTTTTTCCATGAAGCTGTTGGCTTCCCTCTGACAAGAATAAAACCCAGGGAGGGGGCTGGGGACGGCCGTTGAGAGTGCCTGGCAACCCGGGTCTTCCTTCACCCCCATTCACAGGCAGTAACGACATCTCCCCTGCGGGATAGAGCCATGATGACACATGTTTGCGGGACTAGCTGACCTTTTGGGAGCAGGTACACATGTTTTTGTCATGTGAGCCTGGGCTCCTAACCAGGACATCACAGTGCTCTGCCTGAGAGTGTGAACAAGGGACGGTTCTGGTTCAAAGTATCCCCTATTGTCAGCCTTTAAAATACTCGAACATAGTGAGGCATTTCCTTTGTTCTTTGTATATTTTTCAGAAAGGGCTTTTTTTAGAACAAAGATTTGTGTTCCTTTCTACTCATTTTCACATTTTTTTTTTTTTTTTTTGAGAGCCAGAGAGAGAGAGAGAAGTGTGGGGAGGGGCAGAGAGAGAAGGGAGAGACTCCCAAGCGGACTCCTCTCTGAGCGCAGAGCCTGGCACAGGTCTCGATCCCACGACCCTGAGATCATGACCTGAGCTGAAACTAAGAGTCAAACACTCAATCAACTGAGCCACCCAGGGGCCCCCATCATTTTAGCAGTTTTATCATCTCTCTATCATCATTACTTCAGAGTGATTAAAATAATCAGAAAGCAGTGCATTTTGAAGCAAAATCCTGGTATACGCCATCAGCAAAGGAGCACTTTTGTAGCCTCGACGTCGGTGATTTTCAGCGTGCTTTCCTCATAGCACGTATACACGCTCCCTGAGCAGATAGGAGAGAGTATCTTCTGGAGTCCGAGACAGAGGAAGGCGTGAAGGCACGCCAGCCCTTGTCTGAGCAAAGAGCGGAGGTCCCAAGCAGGGACACGTGCAAGGGTCCCAGCGACGTCCCAGCACAGGTAGCAGCAGCACCCAGGCCTCCAGCATGGGTCCCAGGGCTGTGCCTCATGCTGGCTGCCGTCGGCCGGCGCCTCTTCACTCTGGGAAGTCGGTTCCATCTTGGAGCTGTTCTGGTTATTGAAAACTCATCGTTTATCAACCTGGCGTGCTCCCGCCTCTCACTGACTCACAGAAATGTTGTCTCTGAGTTCTGATGTCCAGCAAAGCACAAGCCGCTGTCCGGGGCCTGGCTAGTGCTGGTCGGGGGTCCGGGGGCCCTCACCCGGCTCCCCAGGCTGCAGCGGCTCGCTCGTCCACCACAACCACGCACGTCAGTGCTGCAGACGGCACCGGGGTGACAGACTGACACGCGCTGGAGAGAAAACCGCGTGAGGCCAGAGGCTGTGTCTGCTTCATCGCGGGACGTGGGGACACCCCAAAGTGGGCGAGGGCCGGAACCAAGGAGCGGGGCTGTGACGGTGTCGACCAGAGTTGACTCAATGTCACTCCAACCTCACTCCAGGGGCTCAGAGATTTCCAGTTCTTAGCGCAGATACAAACACTGACTTTCTTTTTTTAAGGAACCAAAGATATGTCTCAGCAGTAGGTTTGTCACCCTAGGGGAGGGTCTCCCGTGTCTGAGCGGCTCACAGAGGAGCTTTGACCTGACCTCCGTCGTGATGCCTGGGGGTTACTGGTGGAGAGTCCCTTCGGGCAGCATCTCCCCAGGGAGCAGAGTGCCCAGGACGAGAGGCCGAGTTTCTCCTGAGACCCTGTGATGCTGTCTCACCCGTCACCATTTCTGAGCTGCACGTGAAGCCGCGTCCACGTGCTCCTAAATGCAAGACCATCGACCCTCAAATCTCCACCTACTAGAAAGTTCAGGGACCGTGGATGTGGGCTGCTCCTGCCACAGAGCGCCCCACCCCTGCAGAAGTGACACCATCAGGGGCCGGCACCCACAGCGCCTGGAGAATGAAATGTCCTCCCTCAGAGAGCGCCCACAGCACCTGACAAGTCATCTCCACTTTAAAAAGACCGTGTGGTTTAAATGTGTGCGAAAGTCTGAGAAGCCGGGAGGTTTCCTTTAGGCTTTGCCCCCTACGCCCTTCACGACCCCTCTGTTCAAATCAGCCAACTTCCGGGCCACAGCTTGTCCTTGGGACCCGAGCAAGTGTGCTGCCAACACGGAAGGACACGGACACGCGGACTCAGACGGACGGGCAGCCGTGCAGACACGGAGTACGGCCTCCCAGGGGCATCAGCCCCTGGGAGCACGTTCGCGAGGGCGGGGAGCTGGGCCTTGTGTGCCTGGCGGACTGACAGGTGAGTCGTCACTGTCTCGGGTGGGCTGGGGCGGGGGGCGTGCTTGCTGCCTGGTCCGCCCGTCCAGCTCGGTGAAGGGGATGTGGACGTGGGTTCCAGCAGCTGCTTGAGTAACTTGCTGGAGGGGATGGGGCTGAGGAATCAAAGCAGAGCGCTCGGGACGGAAAAGAACACCCACTTAACTAATTTATGTATTGATTAAATTTTAAAAATTTTAAAGATTTTATTTATTTATTTAAGAGAGAGAGCGAGAGAGAGCGAGCGAGCACAAGCAGGGGGGCAGCAGAGGGCTCACCAGTCTGTTTGCTCAAAGGCGGCTTCTCAGCCTGTCTGTGGGTTTTTGGAGCATCTTTTTAATTTGCCAAAAACTCTGCTTCCTTTGGAACAGGGAGCAGGCTCCTCACGCCTGTTTGAAGCTGCGGCTCTGGTCAGGGGGTCCTTGTCTAGTGGGGGGCCCCGCTCGCTTGGTGGCTCCTGTCGAGGGAGTGGTGACTTCGGAGGAGGAGAACCCCAACGGCCCAGGGGCCGGTCCGAGAGGCTGGGACGGCGTGCAGGGGGCCGGGCCTCCCTCCTCCAGCAGGCCGTGGCTCAGAGACGCCGCCTGGTTTCCCCAGCACCGGCACCGTGTCCAGACGAAATCTGGCTGTTCTGGTGAAGGAGAAGGGGCCGGGCCGTGCGACCCCCCGGCCCCCAGCTGGACGGTTAGTGCAGTGCTTTGTGTTTGGAAGATAGTTCTTACCGCCCTGGTGGCTTTGTTCCATGCACAGTTAGCTGAGAACCCTTCGCTCGGGTTTCTGCATCAGTTAGACGCCATCTGTATACCGGCTGCACGAGGGCCTCCCGCTGGCTGCTCTTCCGAGAGGCCTCTCTGGTTTTCCTTCTGATACAAACGTGCGTTTTGAAGTCCGCTCCTGTCGTGTCAAAGAGTCTAGGTCCGGGAGGCGAGAGGCACGCACTCCCCGGGCTCGCCCCATCCTTCTCTCTCCAAGTATCTCTGCGTTCTGCTGCTCTTGGCTGACCACCGAGAAGCGGTTCTAGTCCCGGACACGGACTCCTGCAGCAGTCGGCGTGGTCCCGGAGCCCCGTGGCCCTCCTGGGGGCTCCGTGGCCCTGCAGCCACGCTCACGGGCAGGAGCCTTCCTTCCTCCGTGCGTCCTCCACTGCCCTCTGAAGTGCCCCGCGGGGCGTAGCCGGGGCCCCACAGCCGGGATCCGTGCCGCGCCGGGGCCGCGCCGGGGCCGCGCTTCCTCACTCTCTGCTTGATCCTGCGTTCCCAGCCCCGTCTTTCCATTGAAAACAACAGCAACAACAAAAAGCCCAACCGGTGAACTGGAGAACGGTTTTCCTGAACTCTGGAACGGGGGAAGTTACAGGCTATCTCCCGAGCGCTCACACGACGCTCCCTTCGTGGTCCCCCCTGGCGCTCGCCCCGACACACACGCCCGCAGGCTTGGAGGGCTCGCTGGGTCATCCCCGTGCCCCGTGGAGCTAGAAAGGTGCTGCATGAGGTCTCTGTTCGCTACATACAGCCTGGGTGACGTGAGCGCTGTTTGCTGAGCGGCTGCCTGACCGCGTGGGGCTCAGCCCTCGAGCCACCACCTGCTGATCCGGGAGACGCCTGCAGACACCGGCGGGAGTTCACACAGCGGGACCCTGCCTCAGGCACGGATGCCAGCCTCAGTCACTTCCGCTTACCTGTTCTAGACAGAGAGAGAGAAAGGTGATGGGGCGGCTGTGAGTCCTCCCTACCAGACAGGACGGCGTGTGCATGGAGGACAGACAGCCGCATGTAGAGACAGAGGTGGGGGGGGCTCCTCTCGTGGTCCCCGAGGACAGGGCCCCCACCCACCCTGCCTAGTGCACCCCTGGGCTGACCTCGGAATATGAGGACACTTTCACGTCTGTGGATGTGACACTCCGGCATCAAACGGGACTTCTTTGAAAGACGCCGATGAACCAAACCAGATTTTGTTCCAGCGAGGGCTGACAAACAGCTCCGAAAACCTTATTCTGAGAATGCTTTGTCTGCAGAAAACCCACTGTATAGGGGGCAGAGGGAAGGGGCAGGGTGGGCTCCCGGCATCACCAACCAGCACTGCGCTCCTGCGGGGGGGAGGGGAGGCTCCAAGGGGCGCGTCACATACCGGGCGGGGGCTTGGGGATATAGTTTGATTTGGGGGATGCAGCGGCTGAAATTGTTGTTATCCCAACACGGAGCCCAGAGCAGGCCCAGAGTCCTCCCCCTGCGAAGGGCAGGGCGGTCGGATGTGGGCACTGGGCTGGCGGAGACCTACCACCTCCCGTGGGTTGTCGTCAAGTCAGGTATGTCCACGGCCCCGACAAGACCACTTCCACTGGAAGGAGGAAGGTGGAAACTCCGGGAGGAGAGAAGCCGCGGTTTCCGGGTGCCATCCAGGAGGGAGAGCGCTTGGAGAACTGAGACCGGGACCCTCAGAGGGGGGTCAGGGCGGTGGTCTCGGGGGAGCGAGAACGTGGCCTCCTAGTGCTGATTCCCTGCAGACTCGCAAACGCAGTGAACTCTGCAGGGCACGAGGTCTCTTCGGGGGGACGCTGCCCAGTGCTCTCCTTGGGGCCACTTCCCCGCGCCTGGCGTGGCCACGTGGCCGACGCCGTGGTGGGGTGGCCGGGCTGGTGCCGCGCGGTGGCTGCCTCTGCTCCGTCCCACGCGATTCCTGCGTGGGGAGCTGGAGGAAAGGCCAGACGGCCCTGAAGTCACTCTTAGCATCAAGGAATGTGTCTGGACGGACACAGGCATTTTCCAGAGGCTTGTTGTCGTGATTAAGACGTTTCTTCAGCAGAGATGGAGAATTTAGGAATCTTCCGGCATTTCTTGGCAGAGCAGAGATTTTCCATTCAGAAGTGGTTCCACTGCCTCATGATTTTTTAAAATAAATGTTTATGGAAAGACAGGGTTATCGGAAAGGAGAGTTTAGCAATTACGTCCACTCTGGTTCTGTCCCTCGATTCCGTGAGATGGTGCTTGGCACCTCCGCAAATATTTTCAGTATTGATCGGCGTTGGTTACCGCGTTCTTGCCGGAAGCGGGCTTTGTGGATTCTGTGTCTTGATTAAGCCCGTGATGAACAGTGGTTTGATGGCGTGGGGGAGAGTTAGCTTCTGCTTGTCCCCGCTCCTTTGTTGGCCGCCTACCGGAAACCATGCGGCTCCGCTGCGCTATTTGAAGGGGCTGCAGGGACAACTCTGGCCCCGGTGCTGCCCGTGAGGGTTTCGCCGCCCGGGGAGGGAGGGGCGGCCACACCAGCGGCCACACCCATGGCTGTGGGGTCTGTGCCGGGCTCTCCGAAAGCCCCTTGTGCAGATTATCCCTTTACCATCCAAAGCACTTGCTACGATTATCCTGATGTGTCTGAAGGAAGTCACAGGGGCTCAGAGGGTTGGTGACATCACCAGGCTGTCACGCAGCTGATGAGCCGCAGATGTGTGGGCCACAGGAGGCCACACTCAGCGGAAGGACCCAGACAGCCCAGCGGGGGACCGAGTGCGGGAAGGTAGGCGCCTGGAGGAGGTGGCCCAAGGGAAACTGTCCCCAGCGAGCAGCAGTAGGTAGAGACGAGGGCCGGTTGGCATTCCCATCAGCAGGACGGAGCCATGGAGGCAGGAGGTGTGGAGCAGGTGGCCAGGGCACAGGGGAGGCACGGGTGTCCGGGGGCTGGAGAAGGTGAAGTCCTCCGCAGGGGGCCTTGGGGACGACATCGGGGTGTGATGGTCAGAGGCTGTTTCATGGGAAGAGTCTGTTGCTGGGAGAAGACCCAGAAGCCAGGACCCCTGCGACAGACTGGAGATCGGGAGGAGCGGAGGAGGAGGAGGGGAGGGCTGAGCAGTGGCGCGGCCGCTGCTTACGGAGGGCGGACGGGAGCAGCCAGGGTGACCCCCACCGTCCCTGTTTGGGTTCTCATCCTTTTCTTATGATGGACGTTGAACCCATGCGCACAGACCCTTCAGGGATTGGGGACGTCGGGGTCGGAGTGCGCGCTCCCCCCTGGGCCACAGCTGGCGATCCCGCCTCCTCCATCCGGACTCCGTGCGTGCCCCAAGCAGCCAGACACAGAGCACTTCTCTGTTTCTTGTTTCTCTGCCTTCGAAAGCTGCTCTCCTCTCCCACAGCCTGCGGGCCGTCTGCCCAGGATGCAGCGCTGGGAGCTGTTGCGGGACAGCACACGGACGCCTCGGGGGTCTGCGGCAGCAGCCGCTCCAGTGGGGAGTGATGGTCTGGCGGGGGTCCCGTCCCAGAGCCGGGCCACTTGTCTCCCTGTGGGCTGGGGGCGCTTCAAGCAGCAGGAGCTTCCTCTCAAACCCAAGCGCTCGGAGCGGCCTTGCCCACTGGACAAGCCGGCGCGGGGACAGCCCTGAGCCCGGGGCCTGTGACACGCTGGCGTGGAGCGGTTTCGACATCACAGGCCCCGAAGGGCCTCCAGCCCTGGCGTCTGCTGTGAACCCGCATGCTGGTCTGGCCCTGAGAGGACACCGGGGACGGCGCCTGCAGATCCGGAGAGACGAGGAGATGGAGGCTCCCGGCGGAGGGTCGGGCGCTGAGCTCGCCTGCGCCGGTTTCCGGGAGCCCGGCCACCTGGTCCTGGGACACGGGCTCACCCCCCTCTGGTGGCGGCTCTGAGCCCCTCCATCGACCTCTAGGAGACCCCAGCCGCCGCCCCCCAACCCCTTGCCTGGCTGTCCTCACCCTTACCATCTCCTGAATAAATCCTCTTAACTGGAGTGTTTCCTCCCCCCAGACTGACGGGTTATAAGGACACGTAAGGGGATATCCTCGTTGGTGTCCTCAGCCGATGATGAGCTTCTGTGGGACGTCCGAGGAGCCCGAGGAAAGCAGGTGCTCCGTGTCCCGCGGGGGTGACCTAAGACCCCCGCGTTCAGGGCAGCCGGCTCAAGGTGTATGAACTCCCTGCGCTATTTTCTAAGTATTTGCGCATCCAGAGTTGGAAAACTGATTTTTTAAGTTTTTAATAAATGGCTAAATATGTCCACTCGCATTTCTGTCTTGTGGGGCACTGGAACCCGAATGTGTTTGGGTGGCTACGGGGGGACAACCACGCTGCCCCACGCAGGCTGCCCGTGGGCGGTGGGATGCGGAGCCGCACCCCAAGCCCGCCCCTCAGCCCGGAGCTCCTGCCTCTGCCTCGGGCTGTCACAGCCCGCGATGGGAGCGGACAGTCAGGGGTACACAGGCCTGGCCCCCGGATGCCACTGAGCCCGCGGCCCCATTCCAACTCTCCCTCTGTGGTGTGCAAGCCCTGTCGCTGGGGGTCCCAGGGCACCTGCCCTCATGCACGGCGGAGGGCACAGATATGTGTGTTTTCAGAGCGTGTTTACACACACGAAGCCAGCCACGCGGGTCCGGACTCTCCAGCGCGTCGGAGCCCGCAGAACGTCTGTGTGTCTAGAACTCCCGTGCAAGGATGCACATTCGTAACACCCCCTCACACACAGTCTCCCCACGGAAAGAGAGAAACTGTGCTGAAGAGAGAAACGGGGCAGAGGGAGACGCATGTGTATATGTACGTATTTAAGGCTCTGTGCCCTGCGCGGAGCCCAACGCGGGGCTTGGACCCAGGACCCTGAGATCAACACCTGAGCTGAGATCGAGAGTCAGATGCTCAACTGACTGAGCCACCCAGGCACCCCCAGTGATACTTATTTTAAGGAACTGGCCCACACGGTTGTGGGGACGGCAAGTCTGAAGTCTTTGGAGCCGGCTGGCAGGCGGGAGATGTGGGGAGTGGGGGAGTCCCAGCCGGAAATCCGCAGGACTGAAGGCCCAGGGCTCAGGCAGGTTTCCGTGCTGCAGTCCCGAGGCAGGATTCCTCCTTCTACGGGAAACCGCAGTCTTGCTCTCAAGTCCTTCAACGGATTGGACGAGGCCCACCCACGGTACTGAGGGTCATCTCGCTCTGTTTTCCTCAAAGTCTGCTGATTTAAGTGTGAATCATGTCTAAGTATGTCTTCTTAGCAGTATCCTGACCTGTGTTTCAGTGAACCTAGTCATGGCGGTCTGGTCAAGGTGACAGATAAGTTCATCAGCATGGCCCACCCCAGGCTGAAAGCAATTGCTGGGATCAGTGTGCAGCACAAGTTAGGCTGGGCAGAGGGACAGGAGCCTCATTCCCTGCCGTGGAGCCAGGAGGTGTTGTCCGGGAGGATAGGGAGGAATCAGAGCGAGGAACCGAGTCGAGTCTCTGGTCCCATCACAGGCAGGAATTAATATGTGATGTCCTGGGACCATCCTTACTTTACTGTGAGGATACAGGTCGGGGACGAGCAGTGACGGAGCAGTGTGACTCAGGGAGCCTCGTCCAACTTCAATCTTACCTTCCTCTGTTACTGTCATGAGATTTTCATCAGTGCGAGAAGCTTTCGCCGAGAAGTTGGTGAAAACTCCAGCAGGATCTAAGAATTATTCCTCAAAGCAACAGGGAGTTTCAGGGCCATTTTATTTTATCTTATTTTATTTTTTTAAAGATTTTATTTATTTATTTGACAGAGATCACAAGTAGGCAGAGAGATAGGCAGAGAGAGGGGGGAAGCAGGCTCCCCGCTGAGCAGAGCGCCCGATGTGGGGCTCGATCCCAGGACCCTGAGATCATGACCGGAGCCGAAGGCAGAGGCTTTAACACACCGAGCCACCGAGGTGCTGCCAGGGCCATTTTAAATTGCAAAATGATTCTCAGTTCAGAAGCTGATGTGCCCCAAGTGGAAAATAGTTATGAACACGTTGGTCTTTCACCAAAATTAAGGCTTTTCTTCCTTGCAAAGCAGACGAGGACTAGCCAGCAGTATTCATTGCAAGGGTATAGGCTGACAGCAGGAAATGTGTTTTATGTTGTAAAAACACCATTCGAAGTGTTTAACGCGGTGCTGTGCGCGAAGTAGGTGCTTACACCTGTGGTCGGTGAGAGTAGCATCCCTCCTAGCAGCCAGTTCAGAAGCTTTTCAGGAACAGGGACAGGTTCCCCGTGTCACACGCGGCATCTGGGAGGAAGACGGAGCTGGTCTCCAGCGCCAGCAACACAATGAATGTGGTCGTTCTGGCCGGCCGCTGGGGACAACTGGACTGTCACTAGAGAACGGGACGAGGGGGGTTGCAAACGGGGAGGAGGACATTTGGAAAGGTTTCTCAAAGGGAAGGAGGGAAATGGGGAGAAAACTGGCGCGGAGCACCGGGTCCCGCGTGCGCACACGTGTCCGGCGTCTGCAGATGGGCGAGCACGTCTGCGTGCTGCCGAGAAATGCTCAGGAGAGGGAATCCTTCGCAAATGTCGGACCCCCAAGTGAGTGTGGCGCCAGGTGGAGGGGAGCACGGTGACTACGGGCAGGGGAGAGCCCCTGGACTTGGGTGTGAGGCAGGAGATCCCAAAGAACGCCTCTTCTGATGGCTGGAAGTCTTCAGTGACCAGAAGCTGTCACCGGCTGGGGAGAAGGGACCCAATGACATGGTTTGGAGAACAATGTCGGGGATACGGCAAGACGGTGGACCGCATCAAGGCAGCACAGCGAGCCTGATGGACACCCCCAGGGTCAAGTTAGAAAGGGATCGGCTCCTTCATTTGTCGGGACTCAGTCCCGTGCCTCCAGAGACCCTCATCCCTGGCAACACGGTGGGCAGTCACCATATGGGAGGCCTGCTTGTCTCGCCTCCGGGAGCCGCCCTCCCCGGTGGGTGGCGAGGGGGCGAGGCGCGGGGCTCTCTCTCCGAGGAGACGGCCTCTCCCCTGCCCGGCCTTCAGCGAGTCAGCATCAGTGTCCGAGTCGGACCCCTGCTCTTGGAACACCGCGTATTTTAAACAATGCTTTATTTTAAAAAGAAAAATAAATTATGATTTTAAAATATATTATTTTAAAAGCACTTCAATATTGAATAATTTTTAAATAGTTTTAAAATAATATTTTGAATACTGTTTTAAAGACATTTCAGACTGGACATCTGCCGAAAGGCGCTGCCCGGGCTGGATGTTGGATGGAGTGTGCGGCTGACAGGCAGGCGCTCCCGTTGCTCTGCACGTCGGTGCCTCTCCTGCTTGTTGTGGATTATGTTGTTGGCTTCGAAACACCTCCCCACACTTGCTCGCCTCTACGCTAACCCCTCAAAGTAAGTGAAGCCACCACTTAGAGTCCTGGAGAATGGAGATTGTCCTAATAGCTCAGCGGCACCCCGGGCAGGGCCGTCCTCCCATGGTCTGTGTCGCCCCCTCAAATCCCACCCCCACAGAGATCTTGCAGACGGTGAAAATGTCGTGTTGGGTGAGTTCATGGGCTTGGGCTTCTGGAAGACCACGCGGCGAAGCCTGCCCTTTCCAGCCCAGGACAGCATCCCGGTGCATCCACCGACGCTCGCAATCAACAAGGAACTATGATTGTTTTTCCTTTTGCCGAAATCCTGTTTTTGCTCTACTTTTTATTAGAGTAGAAGGGTGGAGAACACACATACACGTTCTCTGGGATGGAGAAAATTCGTGTTAGGAAATCTGGGTTTATCGACTCAGCTGCCTTGTCCGGAGCAGGGCGTGCCGGGCTGTGCCGATGATCACAATCGTTCTTTCCAAGCTGTTCTAGGGAAACACCTCATCTTTGTTGATGTTAACCCTCGTTTTCCCGCATGGGGAACTGAGATCATACGTACTTCCCCCCACCCGGAATCCGTTTTCTTGGAACGGCGCTGAAACATTGGCCATCTGGGTCGGTTGACAAAACACAGTAGTAGGTGGGGTTTGGGGACACCGGCCTCCCAGGGAGGCAGTTCACCTGATCTGAGTGACACTGTTGTCTTCCAGAAAAGGAGAAAAATTCCAGTGTCCCCCTTCCGGTGCCTGTGTGGGTTGTGTACTGCTGTCTGGCTGTGGCAGGGGTGCAGCGGGAGAGCCGCGGCCCTGGGGCTCGGGGGCTGGATTGGCCTGGTCCTCAGTGTCTGAGTTTCAGAAGTCAGACTAGTCATTACTCTGTCAAATTGTCGTGGAGACTCTGGGCCAGGAGGTCACTCGCTGTCACCCCCGTCCTCCCAGCCCTCTTGCCCGCCGCTAGTGTACCCACCCCTCGCTCTGTGCCCCCGTGGCCCAGGACAGCGTCCCCCCACCACTGTAGATGACACACACCTTTCTCACCCATTTCTCGCCAATTTCAAAAACGCTTTCCAACCACGGTGAAAGGAAGGTAGTAATCTGAATATTTAAATACCTAAAATATGTAACAGGGAGACCCACGAACACTTGGAAGCTGAGAAAAACTAAAAAATACACTTTTGAATAGCCCCGAAGTGGTCCAAAGAGGACGTTTCCAAGGAAACCAGCGAGAACTGTATTGAGGAAAACCAGAAACACGGTGCGCAGACATTCGGGAGCTGAGGTAGGGCGCCTGACACCACGGAATGAACAGTGAGGAGAGATGCTCACGGCGATCACACACACCCGCCTCGAGACACTTCAAGAGGAGAATAAACCCAAAGCAAGCAAAAAGAGGGGGCAGTGAAGAGAACACCTGAAGCCAGCGTGACTGACAACAAGCGATAGAGAAAAGTAAGGGGAAAAGAGGCGGTTCTTTAAGAGCCTCAGTACACTCGAGGAACGTGTGATAAGACAGACAGAGAGCAAAGGGGACAGGACAGAAATCACACACGTCTGAGGGTGTCCCCTCGCACCTCGAAGCCCTCGGAGAGTGGCGGGAAGACAGCAAACGGTTCTGCACGTATGAACTTGACCTGACCGCAAGCGATCAAAACTCACTCAATATTAAATGGGTCATTTGAAGAGCCCTGGAAGCTGTTTGAAAATCAGATTTTTATTACTCCTCAGCCCCGGATAATCTTGAGGGTCAGATGGTTTCGCTGGGGGGTTCTACCAAATGTTTAAGAATCAATACTTATTCTTCATAAGCTATTCCAGAAAGAAGAGGATGGAAAAGCTTTTAAATCTTCCTGGGAACCTTAATATGACCTTGTTCTTAAAGCCGGACAAAGACACACACACACATGTACATGCACACGCACACACAACAGATGAACTTCCCGTGTGAACACATGAGGGATATTATTTAACTGGACGGTGGCAGTTACGGCACCGGCAATACGTGAAAGGAATTGTACACTGTGACCAAGTGGGGTTATTCTGGGTGTGAAAGGGGCTGGTTCAGTATTCACGTATCAATGATGGCAACACACCACATTATTTCTAAAAAGAAAAACCCCATGATCGTATCACCTCGTGCAGAAAAGACATTTGGCAAATCCAACACCCACGTGACAAGGACAACAGGCTAGGAATGAACGTAAACTGTCTCAGCTTGGTAAAGACTCAATATGGAAACCACCGCTAACATTGTATTTACGGGGAAAGACTGAAAGGATCCCAACTGTTGTGTCCTGCACGTGTGTGTCCTCCGAGTTTACGTGTTGAGATGATGGTAGTAGGAGCTGGGACCTTAGGGAGGTGATATGAGGCCCTGGAGACCCTGCGTAGCCTCCCCACCTTTCGAAAATACGACAAGATGGTTATCTGCAAGCTGCAAGCAGGCCACCAGCAGAACCTCGCCGTGCTGGCCCCGGTCTCGGACTTGCAGCCTCCAGCACGGTGAGAAGTGAGTTTCTACGGTTTGCAAGCCGCCGCGTCTGCGGTGTTCCCTGAGCCGACTCAGACACCGCTCCGATCACGAGCACAGCAAGGACGTCTGCTCTCAACATCCTTCAACAAAGTGCTGGAAGTAGACAGCTACGCCGTGTTGACTTACCGGAAAACCCGCTACTGCGCATTTGCCCATTGTCCACAAATCCACCCACGGCTTCAATGCGGCGTCTGTCAGAACCTCCGTGGTTTTCTGTGGAAGCTGGGACACTGATTCTCGACTTCACGGGAATGCGCAAGGAACCTAGAAAAAGCAACCTGGCGATGGTCGCTGCTGGAAGCTTTTACCTGCAGCCGCGCTCCTTGTTTGAAGCCTCGAGTGATGAAGACCGTGTGGTGTTGGGGTCAAGAGAGGCACATCAGCGAGCCCAAAACAGACCACCCCGTAGAAATACAGTAGATTTATTTTCCATGAACGCGAACGGGCAGGGAGTGACAGGACGATTTATTACCTTTCCAACAAGTGTGCTAGAACAAACGGGTATCCGTACCCCCCAAAATAAACTTCCTGCCTACGATATGCAAGAATTAACTCAAAACTGATGATAAACGTACCCACAAGGCACACAACTTCGAGAAAACATAGATGAACACAGTGTGAGCCTGGGTTGGACAAGGATTTCTTAGAAACAGGGGTGCCTGGGGGGCTCAGTGGATTAGCCTCTGCCTTTGGCTCAGGTCATGGTCTCAGGGTCCTGGGGTCGAGCCTCGCATCGGGCTCTCTGCTCAGCAGGGAGCCTACTTCCCCCCACCCCGCCTACTTGTGATCTCTGTCAAATAAATAAATAAATCTTAAAAAAAAAAAAAAGAATTCACCCATGCACCTACCTGTATGAATGAATTTCAAGGTGGTGATGCTCCATGAAAGAAGCCGGCCGAAGTAGACCATATGCTGTTAGATTCGTGTACACGAAACTCTACAAAAGGCAGCTACTCTCTGGTTGAACAAGAATCTTGTGGCACCCAACTGTCCTCCGCTAAGCACATTTACTGTGTGGGTCCCCGGGGGTGTCCTGGGTTAAGAGCAGAAGCCCGCTGGCCTCAAGACCTCCCGTTCTTTTGCCGGGTTGGGGAAGGGAATTGATCCTGGTTTTTAATTCGGATGGTTAATTGCGGGTCAAATTTTATTGTAAGTTGTTGGAGCAAATACTTTTCTGTGACGAGCCTTTGGAGAGAGAGGTGGTCAGTTTCCCCTTCAAACCGTGAGGACTGCCCCTGGGGGACCTGCCAGTGCGCCCTGCGGTCCCCACCACCAGCCAGGTCCTCCCAGGGACCCGTGCACGCAGGCAGGGCTGCTGAGAGCCTCAGCGCTAAAACGTTAGCATTCCTTGCGTTTCCGGGAGCCAGAGCACCAGCCACATAAAAACAGAGCAAATAGAAATGTAGCCACTTATAATCCCAGTTTCCTGGTTCTCCGACCAGGCTTTTCAAAAAATGCGTCTGGAAACCCGAACCTGCCTGGTCTGCCCGGCAGACGGTCGTGTGCTGTTTCCTCGGGAGGGATCCGCTGACTTCTCAGCCCACTGCCGGAAGGACCTGCTGGGGGGGTCCATCCCCGTGCAGCCCGTGCACCTGCGCAGGGACCCCCCGGGTCCCGCAGCCTGTCCTGCTGCCTCTGGGGCCCCACTCTTCTGCTCTCTCGTTCCCCATCCCACACGGGTTCAGCAGACACCAACGTGCTCCAGCGAGGAAGGTGCACCCAGTGAGCCCATAATTAATCCCCGGGGATCGTCCTCGGGCAGGGGGTGCGGATGGCCTGAGCAAGGAGAAGGCGGTTGAGGTGGGACGGGAAGTGGGGGAGTCGCACTCCCAGAAATACCAGGAGGGGTCTCCTGCACGTCGGGGGCCCTGTGGACCTCGGTTGGCTGCCCAGGTGCAGGGCCTCCCTGTCCTGCCCCTTCTGATCTTGCCCTGCCTCCTCCCCCTGCACCCAAAGACCCTGAGCCGCAGGCCCTCGCTGGCACCCCCCCCACACACCCAGAGCCCTTCATCTTCCAGCCGGTCAGGGTCCCCCGCGAGCTCCCCCTCCACCCGTAGACACTCCACCTCCCCAGGCCCCCCCTTCTATCTACCAAGGTCGCCCTCTGTGCTCAGAGTACAAAACCCCAGGCTCTCACTGGCATTTTCAAATCATATTTGTGGGTTTCAGTAACTTGCGGGAATGAGGATAAATCAATCGAATTCCTTCTCTTACTCCAGGTGTGAATTGACTCATTTTGCATATTCGAGAGCCGGCGTTTTACAGTCACGTTTGCAAACCTCACTCCTTCTGCTCTCTGCTCTCCACCGCTCTCCTGTCCACGCTGTTGAAATGCGTCTATGGAGAATGTAAACCTGCCGAATTTATTCTTCTTTTTTTTTTTTTTTTTTGGTTTGGCTATTTTTGCTATAAACGCTAGTGCTGTCTTTCTGTTTTGTTGATTTGTTGTCTTTTAAAAAGGCTTCATTTTTCAGGGCACCTGGGTGGCTCAGTGGGTTAAGCCTCTGCCTTCGGCTCCAGTCATGGTCCCAGGGTCCTGGGATCGAGCCCCGCATCGGGCTCTCTGCTCAGCGGGGAGCCTGCTTCCTCCTCTCTCTGCCTGCCTCTCTGCCTACCTGTGATCTCTGTCTGTCAAATAAATAAATAAATAAAATCTTCAAAAAAAAAAAAAGGCTTCATTTTTCAAAGGAGGGATTCTTTGCAACTTGTGCTCCCCCACCCCCCCAGAAGTGGTTTGAGGTCAGGTGTTTTTTGCATAGTTACCTGTGGTGATCTCCACTGGGCAGGGCGGGGGCGGGGCACGACTACCCCTGGAGTAATACGCGGGAAGCTGCAGTTTTCACACTTCGTGTAACTGGGTGTTGACGCAGCAGTAGGAACAATGCGCATAATTAGCGTCTACACAGCTCACTCCCTGTGCACGCTGCTCTAGGAACTCACGCTACCTCAGTTAACCCCACAGCTCCCTCCACGGCTGCGGGCTCCTGTCCCCGGAGGAGGACAAGGAGGCAGATCTGGGATTTGCCCGAGGACTAACTGCGATGGGGTTTGAATCCACACTGCCCTGTTTCACGGGCACCGAGTATTTAACCTAATTTCTCTGTGCGTTTTTACCGAGGTACGATTCGTATGTAGGAAAATGCAGAAATGTTAAGTGTACGGCTTACCAAACGTTGACGTATTACACACAGACCTAACCCTGCAGTCACCCCCTAAACTGCCCTCAACTCAGCAAGTTCCGTCCTGCCCCTTTGAAGTCAGCCACCCCCGCCACCCGAGGCAGCCACCGTCCTGAGAGTGTTCGGTTGATTTTGTCTGTTCTAGAGACGGTTTCAGAGAGAATGCCTTTGTCTGAGTCTGGCTACTTTTGTTCAAATGTGGGGTTCGTCTTGCCCTGTGTGTCCATTGCTTTTGGGTTTTATGGCTAACTGTTATGCCATCATATGCACATGAAGTGTCTCATTTAATGGCCTCCTTTTTTCCTTAGTCTTGACTACTATGAACATTTGTTGTTGTTGTTGTTTTAAAGATTTATTTATTTGAGAGGGAGCGAACGAGTTCACGTGCACGTGCACAAGCGGGGGAGGGGCAGAGGGGGCGAGAGAAGTCCAAGCAGACCCCCTGCTGAGGGCAGAGCCTGATGCAGGACTCAAGCCCGTGACCCTGATCACACGTTCGTGGCTCAGCCGGCGAAGCCGTCCAGGTGCCCCCACCGGGAGCTTTTGTATACAAGGCGGTGGTGGACGTATGTTTTTCTTTTCGAGGCAAGTGCCAGGTCTGGGATTTGGAGCCCAATAGTCGTGCATGTGAGAAGCAGAGGGGGTGGGAGAACTTGGTCCTTCCACTGGCAACGCTGGAGCCCTGGGCCGCCTGGGGGACTCCTTCGGCTGAGCCTCTGACTCCTGGTTTCGGCTCAGGTCATGATCTCGGGGTCGTGGGATGGAGTCCCGCGTGGACTCCCTGCTCCGCAGGGAATCTGCTTGGGATTCTCCTCCTGCCCCACCCCCGCTCTCTCTCTCAAATAAAGAAATAAATAAAACCTTAAAAAAGACATGTTAAAGTTTACTTCTTGGTTTAGTAATCTCCACGCCCACATGGGGCTTGAACTCATGACCCTGGGATGAAGAGTCCCAGGCGTCACTGACCGAGCCAGCCAGGCGCCCCCAGCTTGTGGCTCTAATCTGCATTTCCCTGATGACTAATGACGCTGAACATTGTTAGCGTTCATCGATAATTTGTCTTTCTGTCTCCGTCAAGCGTCTGTTCAAGTGTCTGCAAATTTTAATGTGTTTCTTGTCCTTTTCTTTGTAATGTATGAATTATTTATACATTCTGTTTACAAATCTTTTCCAGACCTACATTTGCCAATAGTCTCCCCCAGTCAACAGCTTGTCTTTTTTATTATCTTAATGGTGTCCTTTTATGAGCAGAATTTTTTGAAATTTTGATAAAGTCTAAATTTTAATTAAAAAAATTTTTTTTAAATTGGTTTTGGTTTTGTTAGTGCTTTAGGGATCTGCGTAGGAAAGTCTGTGAAACACTGACATTGTGAAGACACTCTTCTCGATTTCTTTTAGAGGTTTTACATTTTATTTTATGTTTTAGAAGTTTTATCTTTTTGCTTTTACACAGAAGTCCGTGACGCACTCCAATTATCTATGTGTGTGTTGGGGGCTACGATGGGGCTCGGTCTGTTTTCCACTGTGGAATTATCCACTAGTTTTGACATTTTTGTTGAAATGTCTATCATTTCCCCCAATGAAATCCCTTGGCAACATCGTTACAATCTTTAGATGTAGATGTTTTGGTCTATTTCGGGGTCCTTTGTTTCATTCCATTGATCAGTGTGTCCATCCTTCATTGTGAGAATTAGATGATGCAAATTCTCCTAATTTGTTCTTTCCCATCCATGTTGTTCTGACATCCTGAAATGTTTGCATTTCCATAACGTGTGAGGTTACCTTACCAAGTTAGCCATTGTGGTGCTGGGATTTTTCCTGGAAATGGGTTGAATAAACAGACCTATTTGGGGACAAAGACTACCTTAATTAATTGAGCCTTTGAACCCATGAGCTTGATATACATTTCCACGTATTTAAATCCTCTTTCATTTTTCTCTGGAACGTTTTATAATTCCTAGCACAAAAGTCTTGCCCATATTGTCAATTTATTCTTATGTATTTCGTGTTTTCATGGTATGCTATACAGTACTTTTAAAAAAACTCGGCAAAGCTTTATTTTTATGTGTGTTTCTATCTTTGCCGATGAGGCTAGTCAGGACCTCTGTCTGGGATACTGTTGCAAGGAGTGGCAGCTGTTCCTTGTCTGAAAAGTGTCTTTATTTTAACTTCAAACGCCGCAGAGGAGACAGGCAGGCAAAAGGATGCAAAGGCGTCCTTGGATGCAGCCCCCCTGAGGCCGTTTGTGACCTCGGTGGTAAGACTGACTGCCAGCTGAAAACTGCTGGACAGAATCTTCCGGAACATCGCTGCCCCCCAGGTCCGGCTCAGTGCCCGTTGTCTTCGTGGAACACTTTAAAGATCCTGCTCCGCTTTCTCCTGGTTTGCAGCGCTTCCGCCAAGAAGCAAGCACCCACCTTCCGCTCGGGCCGCCGGGAGAGTTAATGCGTTTCTCGGGTCCTTTAGAACATTCTTCCTTCTCTCTGGGTTACAGCGAATCCGTGATGGGGTGCCCTGACCTGTGTGTGTGCCTATCGTTTTGTGACTGACTTCGACTCGTGTATACGTGCAAATATAACTTTTATTAAATTCAGAGGGAAAAATGGGCCATTATTTCAAAGATCTTTTTCCTCCTTCCTTCTGGGACTCCAGGTACAACTGTGCAAGGCTGCTGGGTCCTGTCCACAGCTCAGCGAGGGCTTTGAAATGGTCCAGCCTTTCCTCCCCTCTGTTCTTCTGCACCTACCGACCTGCTCTTAGCGCCATCCCGTGAGACGTTTTTACGGTAGACGTGATGTTTTCTGTCTCTAGAAGTTGCATTGACTTTTTTTTTGCTTCTTCAATTTCTCCTTTTCTCATGTTCATGCTTCACTTTAGATAATTGAACACACTTGTGATGATTTCCTCACAGTCCCGCTCACAGCCCCCTTGTCTCCGGCATCCACGGTTTTAGACGATATCCATTAACTAATTTTTATTTTCGGGTTATGGCTCACCATGCCCGGCTTCTCACATGACTGACAAGTTGCAGCCGAATGCTGGAAACGGTGAATGTTGCATTCTTGAGTGACTGGCTTTTGCCTTCTTTCTTCACGGGGTTGAGCTTTGTTTTGACAGGCACCGACCGGCTTGGAGATTATGAGCTTTGGGAGGGCGGGTCTGATTCCGTCTGCAGAGCGCAGCGTGTCTGTCGCGCATCTCCGAGGAATGCCTGGGCTGGGCCTGTGCCGTGAGCAAGGGCGCGTGGGCAGCCGCGTCAGAGAAGGTCCAGAGAAGGTCCGCTCTGTGTCTTCAGGCGGCGCGTTTCTCACCGAGGTCAAGGACGGCCGCCTGGTGTGCTGTTCGGGCTCCTCTGCTCCTTCCTGCCTCGCCTCCCTCATCGTATCCCCCTTCTCTTGCTTCTTATCTTCTCTACGTGGCTGAATTCCTCTGCCACAACATACATTTTCCTTAAGAATAATTTCAAGGTCTATTACGAGCATCTGTCCCTGGTCCACAGTATTCCTCAAATCAATGTTTCCACCTTGTGTCTGTCTCTTCGGTTCCACCCCCACACTCAGCTGCCCGCAGAACATCTCCGCCTGGACCGCTCACCCAAGCTTAGACCCAGCAAGTCCCAGACCCGAGTCCAGATTCCTCTTAATCTGCTTATTTTCAGCGGCTGCCTTCAGCTGTACAACCCAGACCTTTCCCACTATCTCCCATCTACTGTGTCCCTCGGAGATGGGGACACGGTCCCCTCTCTACAGCCAACGGCTTCAGCAGAGGCTCATTATTTCCTTCCTGTACCATGAGAATAGCTTCCTGACTCTGCTTCACGGTGTCCAATCCCTGTCCCTTCCAATGTAATCTTTGCAGGGTTATTTGTGTAATCATGCCATAAAATCCGAATTTTATTATGCTACTCTCTTGACTGCTAGTGTTCAAAAGCTACCTACTATCTCTGAGAGGAAGTCTGAGCTTGAAGCATGATCACACAATCTTCGATAGGATGGTTGCAGATTGCCCTCCCAGCCCATGTGTTTCTATCCTTACACGGGACTCCTCTATCCCCCACCCTGATCAACTCGTAGGTCTCCGGACATACCAAGTTTTCCCTGTTGCATTGCCTCTAAGGTCCTCACCCCCTCTTCTGCCTGATCCCCCCCCCATTCATTCATCACAAGCTAGATCAGGTCGTACCCCCACACGTCGTCATGTCAGAATCTCGCAGTGGCTGCCCTCACATCGGGTCCTGTACTGTCACCTCACAATGAGTGGTGACTACCTGCTTGTCCAATCTCCTACTGGCCTGGGGGGGTCTCTTCAAGGCGTGGTCTGAGTCAAAGTAAACATCAGTAAAGGTCTTTGAAATGCCGGTGGGAAGGATGGGTAAGATGTGTAGTGCTGGGGTCGAGTCAAGTTTATACACAGCAGTGAACAATGGGCCCATTTGTACTTGGTTTAGAGAATGTGACATGAACAATGGTCCATAAAATGTCTGGAGAGGAAATAGTGGTCACCCTGGAGAGCCTTGGTGTCAGATGAGGGATTCTGGATTTAAAGGCGAACATACAGGATTTTAGGAAAAGGAACCCAGTCAGAGCTGAGTTTGAGGAAAGATCGTGTGGAGAAGAGGGCAGGGCACAGCTGCCCTGTGGAGGGAACAAGGAGGAGGGGAATGAAGTGGAGAACGAGGGCAAAAGAAAAAAAAACAAAACTTCCTTGTAACCTTGCACCTGGGGGGCTCTGTTGGTGAAGCATCTGCCTTCGGCTCAGGTCACGATCCCGGGGTCCTTAGAGCCCATTGACAAGTTCTCGGGACCCGTGGAGTGACCGTCCTCCAGGAGCTCAGCTGCCTCGATGTGAAGACTCTGCTAGAGGCAAAAGGCAGCCTTAGCTTGACATGAGCCAGACCCCAGACCTCCAGGATCCTATAAAAAATCCCTTTGGAAACTTCCTTTGCCTCTACACCCCCAAGCTATATGTTATCATTCCGCACCCCCTCGCATATGGCTCCTGATATACACCTGAAGGGTCTTATGACTCAGGTTTTATTAGAGGGCAATAAATGACCTTTCCCCTACAATAGCTGGCCCCCTCAAGGTCCTGGAAACTTTGCTTCCAAATTCCTTAGAGACTCACGCTGTCCCTAACCCCTCCCAACTTGAAAGCACATAATGGGCTATTCCTCATGACCCCATGCAGCTCTTTCTGCCCATGGGTCCCGTCCCTGCACTTTAAATAAAACTATCTTTTTGCGCCAAAGACGTCTCAAGAATTCTTTCTTGACTATTGTCTCTGAAATCCAATATCATTCCCCATATCGTTTGGTACCCACAAAGGGACCCAATTTCTCATCTGCACACTGAGCTTCGGTGCAAACTTGGTGAGAACTTTTTCTCTTTTTCCTTTAGTCTCATTTCAGGGGCTTTTCAAGGAGTGCGGTCTTACTGGAACACTTGCATGTCAGCTGCTCAGGCTGTAATCCTCTAGCCCGTGGCAACTCTATGGGAGGAGAACATCTGCTGGACGTCAGTACCCTGGCGGGAATGGTAATAAGACCCAGAAACGTGATGCCCTCTCTCTGTTCCTGTTCTTATATAAAGTTGTCCCTCTTGGGCACGGGACAGCCACCTAAGTCACCAGGACAGCTGCCAATCTTAAGACTCCCGGGTGAGGTTTCCTCCTGACTGATCTAATATGATCCCCTCCACATCCCTGGTCTAGCCACTTCTGGCCGCAGGACCTCCACTGGGAGCTGACTGAAACCAGTACCCGACTGAATTAAAACACAACCGGCGACCATTTCTTAGGGAAGTTGGCTGTCAGGACCACATGTGTTGGAATGTTGCTTAGAAGCACGAAGGTTTTCTGTCTTTACCATTTTCCATCAATGTCCTCTACTAAATACTTAAATTACAAAATCGGTAATTTCCCCTTGTAAAACTTTTCTAGTGTTCTCCATGGGTTAAAAATGGCAGGTTCTTCCCAGCACGGCATCATCTTTGTGGCACAGCCTTCACGGCAAGGCAAGACAAGCCATGTAACCTCGGTCAGCACCCATCTGTAGTTCAGAAGCAGTGGGGAAGCAGAGAGATGCTAACATCTGTCCTCCAGGGCCTTCATGGTGGCGGTGGTTATAGTGATTTTGTTTGGGGGACGCCTTGGGTTGCCTTGAGCCAGGAACCTTTGACATATCCTCCGTGCAACACCACCTGGGAATCAACGGTGATTTTCTATGTAATGGACCTTCTCTTTTCTTCAGTTCCCAAGGACTCTCTTGGTGCCTTTTAACCCACTGGAAACAATTCACACTGCAAAATTCAGGAAAGGTCTGAGCTCCTGTAACACTGCATGGCCTCAGTGGGATCTAGCAGCTAGATCTCCTGTAAGAAACTGGGCAGATGGACGGAGCTATTGAAGATCCAGCCCTGCGTGGCCCTGAACCAGGACCCCCACTGGAGGGCTCTTGCTGAACCTGTCTGTCCCCTAAACCAGGCCAGTGTCCTCCCTCCTGATCTATTGGACAGTGGCCTAAACAGTCCTCCTAAACCCAGGTTGCTGGGGAAACACAGACCCTCCCTGATGAAGGGGCACCGACCTTCTCTCACCAATCCTGCTCCTAATCGATGGGGGCTTCTCCCTCCCTCATTTCCCGGGTTCATGGCTGTAATGGGAACCAGCTGTGGCTAGTCTACCTCAGGATGGGGACTTGAGGAATACTCCCAAACAGCTGCTGAAATTCCTTCTGTTTTGGGGAAGTTCCCGTCTTCTCCAGCCCGACAGGGACGGCCTATTTCCAGTTTGGTGGAACAAACATGGCGTCCGCTCCTCTGTCTGGGCTGACAAGGTCTAGAACCAGGAATCCTCTTCCTCTGCCTTCTGGTGGGCCTCCCCTCTCTGTCTCCTCTGGTCCTGCACCCCTCCCCCACGGTTCCTAAACCATCCTTGGTGCCTTCTTCTCCCGTGGCAGGCAAAGAGCACCCCCTTCCCAGACTCACACTGCTCCCTTCAGATTCCGCGTGGGTCCCAGGTAAAGCCCGACAGTGCAGGACAAGTTGGTTGGCTCTTAAGTGGGCCTGGGGGGACGTCATTCTGTTATTTAAACTAATTCACATTTGTTGGTTTAATTAAGATAGACATGTCTTTAGAGTCACCAACATTAAATAGGAAACTCTCACTCCCTCCCTGTTTGCAGAACGTCAAATCATCTCACGTCATCTCTGTTGCAATATGTCTGCAAAATGATGACTTAATGATCGTTCATTTTGTGTGTCTAAAGGTTTTCACAGGTAAATGTTAAGATAGCTTTCAAAGTCTTTGGTAACCTGAAACTTTAAAGTTTTGCTTGGATGATAAATTGGGGCTAAATTCATTGGACAGTTCGGTCTTTTCCATACCGGATGGAAGGCCAAAGCACTGATTTCTGAACTTTGGTTCGTGCGTCTGGCTCTTACTGCAGAGAAACTGAGGATATTTGGGTCTGTTGGAAAACACGCTTTGTGCTTAACTGATTTACAAATTTGCCATTTAAAGAACCCTGGAGTGACAGTTTACAATTGGTCACTACTTAGTTTTCACTGGAGACTAAGGTTTCTAAGGGTTAAAATTCTGCTAAATGTAATTAAGGCCGATGGTAATAGGGGAAGCAACTCTATATCTAGAAAAGTGGGAGCTATGTAAGAAAGAGATAAGAAATGGGAATGCATTTTTGTTGAAGGTAAAAGGAGGTCATTTTGTCTTAAATGAGATGGTTGTTTGGAGAATCGTGGCTCGGGACAAAATCTGAACGCAGAGGAAAGTTGCAGAAGATTCGTGAAAGGAAATCTTTGGAAAGGAATTTTATGTGTGGTCAGGACAGATCGAGATTGAAATGAGTGGATTTTAAAGCTCACTGGTATAAGGCTGAAAGTCTGCTTCCTCTCGGTTCAAAAAGACAAGTTTTCTTGGGTTGTTGGTCTGCTCTTGATAAGAAAATGTAAACAAAGTTGTTTTCTCTTGTCTTTATCTGCCCAGAAAAACCAGGTTCTATGTTTTGTCTTTATCAAGTCTTTGATGATCCCTAATCCTTCTTGGACATGTGTTTTAAAAATTTCTAAGGGTTTTAACAAACTTCCCTGAGATTTGAAATGTACACTAAGTCTCTGACTAATTAAGCTTGTTGATTTGGTGGTATGTTATGTCCCGGTGCAAGGTCATCACTCGATATTCTGATTATTGAAGTGTTCTGTGTCACAGAAATAACCAAATTTCCTTCTCAGCTACATTACAGTGGACTCTCATATCAGATCTTTAACAATGTCCGTTTCTGAGTTTTTGTCATTTATAGTTACTGTTCTGACGCTTTTGTGAAATGAGTTCAGTCTTCAAGGAGATTTTTTTAAAAAGGACCTTTGTAGGGGCGCCTGGGTGGCTCCGTGGGTTAAGCCTCTGCCTTCGGCTCAGGTCATGATCCCCGAGGTCCTGGGATCGAGCCCCGCATCGGGCTCTCTGCTCGGGGGGGAGCCTGCTTCCCCCCCCTCCTCTGCCTGCCTCTCTGCCTACTTGTGATCTCTGTCTGTCAAATAAATAAATAAAATCTTTTTTTTTGAAGGACCTTTTTAAAGAAAAATACATGTATTTGACATCTTTAAGATCCTAACACTGAAATGGGTAAGAATTTCCAGAGCTGACTAAAAAGCCGCTCAAATGGAATAAGAATTAGTAAAAGACGGGACTGAATGAGCTGAGGACGATGATCACGGTTTTCATGAATCTTGTTTGGAACCTGCTGATCCTCTAACGTTTACTCTTCCCTTTAAGATACCTATGATTTACAGAATCCTAGTAAAGTATTCACCGGTGCGCAAATGGAAGAATTTAACTTTTCTCTCTACCTGAACCCTCTGAAATCCAGAAGTTCTGAGTGAGTGTTCCTTCTTCCACGGCAATCATGGTTGTTTGCATAAGCTCAGTGAGAATCTGTTCTCCTCGTAACAGGACACTATTGGAAACACGGGTTATTTTACCAAGGCTTTGACTGGAATGTCCTATTTGAGAAAGACTCAGATATGACCAGACAGCTTAAAGGAACTAAGGTTGACTTCCTGAAACCTGGAGCCACAAAGCCCCTTGGAACTGTTGGCCTGATACCTGCTTACAGAGTTCCCAGCAGCCTCACCAGGGGAGTGAAGAATGTCACTTCTTGGCAGGTGCGGGGACCTCAGGATACTCTGGGGACCTCAGGAAGAAGCATCTGCCCAGATCGACGGGTATCGCAGGCATGTCTGATGGCAAGTACGTGGCTTGGCTTCTGGCCTGGAGAGGCTACTAAAGTTCAACCCAGAGATTCCTTATAAGAAGTTCCAGCAAAGCAGATTCTAAAAGATCTGTATGGTCACTCACCGTTCTTGCTGAGCTTACGTAAATAATTAGACCAAGTTTGTTAAAAATGGAAGTAGTCCTGATTTGGTTATCTCTGAAAACAAGAGTGATTTCAGAGAGAAACATTGTATGTCAATAACATGTCTTCGGGGATGTTAAATTCTTGTTCTGATTCTTGTTGAATTTTTGTCGTTGGCCTCAGCTGGACAACTTGAGGTAAACCTCAGAGAAATGGCCACTGTGGCTCACGTGCAGACAATCTTCTTGCTTGTTAGTCTGTGGGGATAATAACAGGACACTGTGGGAATAGTATTATTGAAACAAGCAGAAAGTAGGATAGATTCCCCAACAATTTCATAACTCAAGTAACACGTTGACCAATTCTGCATGGCTGGGACGAAAAAGTGCCTTAACAGGCAGATCCTGCCTCCCCCCATGGCATTTACTGTGGGCTCGTGCAGATAATGAACGGCCCCACTTTCCTTATGATTGGATTGGGTGAGGAACTTGGCAGTGACCTTATCTCTTGAGACAACTCTTGTCCCGCTTGCCAGTGAGTCTTCGTAATTAGGAAATTGCTAAGGTAGACTCCGGACAAGAGGACTTCTGGATGGTTTTATTCCTGAGTCGTATTTGCCCCAGGAGCTGCCTCTATTGATGTAAAATTATAAATATAGGCTTTAGCCCAACCTACCGTGACCTCTTGTAACCCGGTGCAGCCTGTGGCCGCTCACAAATTCAGAAGGCGGCCCTCCAGCACCGGATGGAGCTTGACATCCTGACTGCAGTCCAAGGAGGCCTGGAATCAGACGCCTGGCTCCCAAAGGACCCAATGGCCATGGGGCTCTAACTTGTGTCCGTGGCTTTCCCCAGCCTGGAGAGGCTACTGTACTCTGCGTCTTGCCTGGACGCACAGACGCATTATTAAAACCATTACCGACTCAGCCAACCTCCCCCATTTAACATTCCGTGTTTCATTGTTATGACCACCAGATGTCCATCATTATTCCCTCTTTGGTACTGGAGGATGTCCTTCGGCACACAGAAGCTTTTCTTTTTCTTTTTTTTAGATTTTATTTTATTTTATGTATGGAAGACAGAGAATAAGCCCGTGTGCACACAAGACGGGGGAGGGGCAGAGACAGCTCCCGCTGAGCAGAGAGCCCGATGCGGGACTCCACCCCAGGACCCCAGGATCATGACCTGAGCTGAAGGATGATGCTTAACGACTGAGCCACCCAGGTGCCTCCACATGGAAGTTCTTAATAAGTACAAGGTCAAAGCCCAAGTGACACCCTAAATAGCACTTCTCTACTAGCTACTAAAGTAGTTCGATGATGGAATGGTGTTTGAAGTGCCGCGCAAGGTAGGATGTGCACTGTCATAAAAACAGAATGCTGTGTATGCATTCCAGGTACGTCACGTCCCACAAAAATATTTCAGGGTTTCCAGCTGACATGAATACTCGCATTGGCCCTTTAAACAATCGCCCTCTCTCCTTTAGTGATTGGTTAAATTCCTGGACTGGAGGAGGATTCTCATCAACGGTCAAAGGACCCTTCCTTGGGCCTCTTTCCTTTTGTGATTCTCACCATGTTCTGCTGTTTTGTCCTACGCCTCTCCCCCTGGTGTCAAGACTCATTGGTGCCCTACCTTCCAGCTGACAGGGGGTCCTTTCCACTGGGGAACATCCACACTTGCGGTCTCCCTTGGGTTCAGCTGCCTCTGCCTTTTGAACGTCCCGAATAAAACTCCCCGGCTGGCCAGTGTTGACCCATGGGTCGGGACGTCTCTGCGCCCCTATTCAGTAGGAAGAAGTTACTATGTTATGATCTGGTTCAAGGTCATCACTGATGACCTTCCACCCTCGGCAGCCTTTAAGATGTAAGGGTTAAAACTGTCCCGAGGGGAGTGGTGTGGAGAGCAAAAGCAAAGAAAAAAAATTAAACTTCCTTACAACTAAGAGCCCACTGACAAGTTCTCGGGACACGCAGAGTGACCTTCCTCCAGGAGCTCAGCTGCCTCGATATTAATACTCTGCTAGAGGCAAAAGGCAGCCTTTGCTTGACCTCAGCCCGATCTCTAGGATCCTGTAAAAATCCCTGTGGAAACTTCCTTTATGTCTACCTCCCCGAGATGTGTGTTAGCTCTCATTCTCCGAGCACACGGTCCCCTGATAAGCGTCAGAAGGGTCTCACAACTAAGGATTTACCAGACAGTAATAATGACCTTTTCCTAACACTAGCTAGCCCCTCAAGGTCCTGGAAACCTTGCTCCCAAATTCCTTATAGAGACTCATGTTCTCCCTAACCTCCTCTCAACTTGAAAGAATATAATCAGCCACCCCTTAAAACCACACTTTTTGCACCAAAGACATGTCAAGAATTCTTCCTTGACTGTTCACTCTGGAACCCCACGTGGTCCTGGTCAGCCAGAGCCCTTCCTCACTATTTTAACATCAGATTACAAATAAAAGCATGTGCTTTAGAGTTGTAGAAAGAGGGAAGGAAAGGAAGTATTTTCATTTCAAATGCAAACAATGAACAAAAGCATGGGAAACACCGTTAAGTGCGGAATGGGGTGGCGGGGAAACACCGTTAAGTGCGGAATGGGGTGGCGGGGAAACACCGTTAAGTGCGGGATGGGGTGGCGGGGACGGTGTTAGTGTTTCGTGGCCTGGGGGGGAGTCAGCAAGAGAAGCTGTGGGAAGAGGTGTAGGTCTGCGTCCCTGAGGACAGGTGGCCAGTGCTCCTTGCGCTGCGAGCTCTGTTGAAAATGGAGCCTTAACTCCTCTCCTTTCTGCGTGTTGTCCCGCAGAGCCCAGGGGGCCCCCATTTCCCACAATTGCTTTTTCTTTGTGAATGCAAGACATTCACATGCAATTTGGAAAATGGAAGAGAAGGAAAATCGTTTTTTTTTTTTTTTTTTCCCCCAGCACCAGCTCAGACAGTGGCTGAAGTCACTGATGGTGACTTTCAAAGCCTCCAAAATTCCTTGCTAATCATCCTCCCTCGTACTGTGAGCAGCTGGGATCTGCAGCAGTGGTGTCCTGAAAACCCTTGCACACCACATTCTTTAAAAAAAAAAAAGGCTTTTTGACCCTTTTTGCCACAGACTTTCCAATGGTGATATAAATCTTCGATTGCCCATGTTAAATATATCTTTAAATATCTAGGGAAGCTTCTCTTTTTCTAAATGTGTTCTCACTAATACATATTGGGTTTCAGGAAGGATTTTTTGGGGTAACAAGAACCTTAAAAATGGGAATTTGGGATTGACTATTAAACAGGTTGGAATTTAAGAATTACTTTCGCACCGGTGGAAAACTGGACACTGATCATTGCAAGCATGTTGTCACATTAATGGTCACCTTGAGCCCCTTGGAGTGAAGCAACAAAGTGTGGCGAGGATGTTGTAGGCAGAGCGACAAGTGTAGCAAAAAGTCTGCTGTGATAGTGGTGAGAACATCCCGCCGCTCAAAAGAGTGTAAAAACAAAGAAGCGAGCTCAAGGATTTGGATTTCCAAAACAAACAAGGTTGAAAAACCAGAGAATTTCTCTATCTGTCCCTGGAACATCAAATATCTGTTGTAGTTTCAGGTTCAGGGTTTCCAAAAGTTTGTACCACGTGAGTTTGTTTGATCTTTGGGTTTGCGGAAGTACCACGTAGGTTGACCTGGAGTCCTGTCGGACCGTCTACGTCATACTGACAGCAGCGGCAGGATGAAGCGAGACCCTGACAATGAGAAGGGAACGTGGGGCAGTCCCTGGGTCTCCTTTACCAAGAGAGGGGCTAAGCCTAAGCAGGGTGACTGCATGCCGAACTAGAAAATAGTAATAAAAAGGGACCCAGAGTCTTCTGAAGTAATGGCAGATTGTCTGGGATAACAGAAATCACTCAATGTAACAAGAAATAGGACCATGACAATCGAATGGAGGAAAGACAATGGATGTCGAGATTGAGAGGAACCAGATGTTAAGAATTATCTGACAAGAGTTTTAAAGCAATCGGCGTACAAAATTATTCAACAAGAAATTACAAATTAAAAAAATGAATAGAAAGTTTTAACCAAGAAACAGAAATTACTTTAAAAAAAAAGGCAAATAGAAATCATGAACTGAAAAATGCAGTAGCAAAATACATTGTCTGAATGTGTCAGTAGTAGATAGAGAAAGAATCAGTAAAGCCGAGGACAGAACATTTGAATTCACATAATCTGAACCACGGAAAGAAAATAGATCAGAACAGAGAACAGGGTGGGAAGGACTTTGAGACAATAACACAGAGTTGATGTTGCTTCCCGGGAATCCTAGAAGGAAGGAGAGACTGGGGCAGGAAGATTAGTCTAAGAAATAACGGTTGCAACTCTCCAAATTTGGAAAAAGACACAAACCTATAGATCCAAGATGCTGAGCAAATCCAAGACAGGGTGTACCCAAAGAAGTCCAAACCAAGAACACATCCTAAACTTTAGAAAGCTGAAAAAAAATGATAACGCTGTAAATGTACTTAGAATACCAAAAGGATACAATAATCCAAAGGACAGTAATTAAAGAGAAACAGGGGACCCCTGGGCATCTCAGTCATTGAGCGTCTGCCTTCGGCTCGGGTCGTAATCCTGGGGTCCTGAGATCGAGTCCCATGTCGGACTCTGCTCAGCGGGGAGCCTGCCTCACCCTCTCCCTCTCCCCCTGCTTCTGTTCCCTCTCGCACTGTGTCTCTCTCTGTCAAATAAATAAATAAAATATTTTAAAAAAAAGGAGAGAGAAAAAGGAAAATGCAGATCAGAGGAAACAAATGGGCGACAGACAACGAAGTGACAGACGCAAACCCTAACTTACTAATAATTACAGTGAACATAAGCATCATCAATCTTCCATTTAAAAAGCAGAGTTGGGCAAGCAGATTGAGAACACAGCCGATTCGCTATTGTTTATTAGAGATCTATTTCACAATCAACCACATGGATGGACTGAAAGTAAGGGATGGAAAAAGTATACCATGAAAACATTAATTTTTAAAAATATGACATAATGGTATTGATACCAGATAAAATAGACTTCAAAGGAAAAAAATTATAAGAAAAAAAGAGGGTCATTACCTAATGATAAAGGATTGAAACACCAGGAAGACGTAGGCTAACGGATAGATGTGCCCCGATTACGTGAACGAAATGTGGGAGAGCCAGAGGGGGAAAAGGACAAACCCAGGGGGTACCGTCAGCTTCAGCTCTCCATCTTGGCAACTGCTACCTCTACTTCAGTGTAGGCTAGCAAGGCTGTAAAAGGTCTGAGAAAAACCATCAACCCATGAGATCCGATACGTATCTCACACAACACCAGAGCATGCAGGTCTTCAAACACTTCGGGAACATTCACCAATGTGCACCATATGCTAACTCTGGACTATAAAACAAACCTCAGCAAATTTAAAGTAATTGAAATCATGCACAATGCGTTTCCCTAACCACACTGGAATCGAACTAGAAATCGTATGGAAAGTCACATCTCTCAATGCACGTGTGTGACGTAACACGGTTCCAAATAGTCCAGAGGTCAAAGGCAAGGACTCAAGGGAGTCCTGTGTGTGTGTGTGTGTGTGTGTGTGTGTGTGCGCGCGCGCACGCGTGTGTGTGCGCGCACGTGCAGCTGACCCTTGAACAACGTGGGCAACGGGGGTGCCAGCCCCTTACAGGCAGAAATCCATGTATAACTTTGACTTCCCCAAGGCTTAACTCAATAATAGCCTACCGTTGACCAAAATCCTCACTGATAACACAAACTGTTGATGAACTCGTATTTGTGTAAGTTATATGTAGCCTGTACTGTGTTCTTACAATAAAGGAAGCCGGAGAACAGAAAGTGTCGTTAAGAAAATCATAAGGAAGAGGGAATACGTTTGCCGTGCTGACCCGTATTTATCAGGAAAACATCCACTTACGGATGGACCTGTGCCGCTCAAAACTGCGTTGTTCAAGGTTCAACTATGTGAATAGAATTGAATGAAAATGAAAGCACAGCATAGCTCAAGAGGTACCGAGAGAGAAATTCACAGCACCAAATGCTCCTACGGAAAAGGAAGAAAAGTCTTAGTGAGTAATCTGAATTTTTGCCTCAAGAAACTAGAAAAAGGAACAAAATAAAGCTAGAAGAAACAGAAGGAACAAAATAGCAAATACAAGACTAAGAATTAAGGAAATTAAAAAAGCAGGAAAGCAAGAGAGAAAGTCAATGAAGCAAAGATCTGGTTCTTCATCAAAAATCAATATAATTGATAAGCTTCTAATAAAAATGACAAAAAACAGAGACAAGTAAATGACCCCCAATATCAGGAATGAACCAGAGACTGTCTCTACAGACTTTGCAACCATTAAAATGATAATAAGGTGGCACTGAAAAAACTGTCCCCTCATAAATTCAACAACTTAGCAGAGATGGGAATTCCTCAAAACCATAAGTGGCCAACACTCCGCAGAGGCAAAGTAGATAATGTGAATCATTCTATAACCAGGAGAGAGATTGAATTTATGATCTGAGATGCCCCCAAAAAAGAAGGTCTAGGCACAGTCATTTCATTGGAGAATTATACCAAATACTTAAATACAAATGTTGACTAATTTTACATAATCTCCTTCCAAGAATGGAAAAGGAGGAAACACTTGACAAGTTATTTTATCTGGACAATATAATTTTGAGACAATAATACCCCTAAACAATTCTGAGTCACTACCCAAACATCAAAACCGCAGCCAATATCTCTCACGGACCTAGATGTAAAATTCCTCCAGGCAACGGTGGTACATTGATGCACTGACATATGAACGGAATTATACCTCATGGCCAGGTGAGATTTACTGCAGGCGTGCAAGCACCGTTCATCATTCTGAAATCCACCAGTACAATCCACCAGGCCAATAGGTGGCAGAACAAAACCCAGATGATCCCCTTGATTGACAACAGAAAGGATTTGACGAACTCTGATGCCTGTTTCCTCAGCAAGTTAGGAATTGAAGGGAACTACCTGCACCTGATAAAAAGCATCCATGGTGAGAGACTGAAGACCATCCCCTAGCATCAGAAACGAGACATTTTCTCATGGCTCCTCCTCCACGAAGCTCTGGTAGCACCAGCCTACGAAGTAAGACAGGAGAAAAAAGGCATAGAGATCGCAAGGACCTATTCTGTTTGTAGATGACAACATTGTCTTCGGAGAACATCTCCCCAAAACAGTAAAAAAAAACCCATGTGGAATTAATAGGTGAGTTCAGCAAGGACACAGTCCACATACCTTGCACAAAAATTAATTGCATTTTTAAAAAAGATTTTATTTACGTATTTGACAGAGAGAGAGAGAGAGAGCGAGAGCGAGCACAAGCTGGGGAGAGGGACAGAGAGAGGGAGAAGCAGGCTCCCTGCTGAGCAGAGAGCTGAATGTGGGGCTCGATCCCAGGACCTTGCGATCATGACCTGAGCCAAAGGCAGAGGCTTAACCCAGTGAGCCACCCAGGTGCCCTCAATTGCATTTCTATGTACTGACAATAAATATGTGGAACACAAAATTAAAGTACAATTTATGATTATTTCAAAGAAAAATAAATACTTAGGTACAAGCATAACAAAACATGTATAGTCTTTCTGATGAAAATGACCCAATGCTAACGAAGGAAATTAAAGACCACCGGAGTGAGTGTAGAGGCATACTATTTTCCTGCATTAGAAGACCAACATGGTAAACGGGTCAATGATCTCAGATGAATCTACAGGTCTTACGAAATTCCTATCAAGATCCCAGCCACGTTTCTTTGTTCACCTAGATGAGCTTATTCTAATATTAATACAGAAAGCACAGATCCTATAATAGCTAACACTACTTTTACAGTAGAAGAGAGTTGGAGGAATCACTCTACCCCAACTGAATCCCTTCTATAAAGCTGTGGTGACCAAGACTGATTGCTATTGGTGAGACAGACGTAGAGATCGATTGAACAGTCAGAACCCAGAAGCGGACACACACAGATGTACTCTAATGATTTCTGACCCGCGTGCGGAGTCCAGTCCTCGAGGCAAGCCCCTCACCTGGCCACCGCGTTGCTGAAGCCGAGGACGATAACAGAATGAGACAAAAAAAGACCAGGAGCATGGGCAGCTGCAGACAGGGGCTTGGACCAATAATAAGGAAACGAACAACCCAGCCAAACAAGCCAGAAGGCACAGATACTAAAACTTTTCCAAACGCAAACATCCTCTCCGGTAAGGAAACACACTCGGGCACAGCAGTGATCAGGGAAATACTCATTAAGACAATAACCAGATCCTTTTTTGCCTCCCCACTGAGCGGGGGAGGGGGTGAACACGTCCACGGTTCGAAGGTCCGTGGCCTGGTGCGGCCGGGCCAGCCTTCCACCCTCGAGGGTGAAAACTCAGACTGCTCCTTCCCATCTCGCTGACAGCTGGACAGTGGTACAGGACAAAGTCCGCCCACCACAGCCTGGCACTCAGGATCCAGGGAAACAAAGGGCCCGGCTGAGCTCCTCCCTGCACACGTGGCCACAGCGGGCACATTCATGGTCCAGGAGGGAAAGACCCTCCTCTGTGCCCTTGCACGGCCTGTCCGCAGCACTCACCGTGTACTCTCGGCCACCCCCGACGGAGTGCAGACGGTCTGGGTTTACACTGTTTATATACGTGTATTTGGAGCCTAGGAGGGGCCCGTTCCCATGGTCAGCCCCTGGGAATAATCTTTCATGAGTGAACGAGTGAGAAAATGTGTAAATGAGGACATAAACCCAGGGAGGTTGTAAAGTTTATATTGATTTCCTCTTATTATTTTTATCATCCTCCCAATGTGCCTGAGAAGTGATGACAATTCTCAACGCCCTGGTTTCTTGAACAACAGCTCAGGGAGTCCTTCAGCCGTGAGGTTTGTGTGTGCGGGGCTGGAAGCCAAGGGCAGGCCCCTCCCCTCCAGAGCACGTTGCCCTTGGCCGTTCCGCTGGGTTCTCGGTTAGTTGAGCCCAACGGCCCACCTGCTTGATCGAATCACGGTAGCACAGCTAGAGGGGGTAAAGGATAGACTCTCCCTCTTTGGTGTCCTTCCTTAGAAATCGGGGTCACTGTATTTACACTGAACCTGTCCTTGCCTCTTTTAAGCAAAGGTATTCTGTTTACCCCCTGCATGGCGATCAGAGCGACCGTGGTCATGAGAACAGCAGCTCACGAGCTCACACCAGGCCTGACGATCATTTCTCCCCGTTGGGGGAAAAGTCCCCCAGCCAGTGAGAGAAAGCCCTTGAGTCCCTGAGCAGTGACAGGGAGTGCAGGTTTTTGACATTTTCCGTGGTCTGTTTCCCTCTTCTAAGGGAAGTGTCTCCGAGACGTATGGCACGAATGCTAACCAGGGGCCGGCAGCCCTGGGATGAGCCGACCCGAGCTGCCTCTTGTCCCTGCCGGCCTCCACCTCCCCCATCCGCTTTCATGTGGGTTTTGGTGTCCGTGGCTCTGGCGAGAATCGATCGGACATGGCGAGACCAAAGGCGAGTGGAAGAATTTTGCCTCCTGGGTTGATCTTAGATGAAGGACCTTCTCATTTAGGGGAAAAAAAAGATCAGTAGGTGTGTTTTATTTTTTCTTCTCAAAATACTTCGAACAATTACAGAACGATTTTCCTTGTGCGCCGGCTTCCTTGCCGAAAGGCGAGAGCGCACTGAGCGTTCGTTTCCGTCTTTATGAGTATTTGGTGTGTCCTGAGCGCTGGGCAGGTGGGGCTGAGCCCTTGGTGGTGCGTCATTACGGTGATGCCGGCGGCTCACGGCGATGACAGTGACATCTCCGAACCACATGCCAACTCCTGTCCCTGCGTGAGGTCACCGAATCCTCACGGCCTACCGCTGGGGTCATGACTGGCTCATGGGGGGCAGGCGTCCACCCTTCTCTGTCCTGAGAACCCCGTGTGCCTCAAACCAGGTCTCCTGATTAATTAAATCTGGCTGATGGCCCGAGATCCTGCTGCGGATTGAAAAGACACGGGGCTTCTGTCCTCGGATCCATGTTGGCCTTCCTGCTTCCAAGACGTTACTTCCAGAAAAGCATTTATTTCCACTGTTTTATTTATTAGATACGCATGAATTGCTACCAACGACACAGCGAGAGCTAGGGCAATCCCAAATCTCTCTCGGTTTTGAAATGCACTCATTCACGAGGGCCTGTCACTTCTTCTTTCAGATAAGTCAGCTCAGCATGACTTTTCCCAGTGAGCACAGCTGGGTCTACACCCGCTCACTCTGGGTCTACACCCGCCGGGTCTTCCCGCCTTTCATTCCCACTTTGTGCTTTTCCTAAACCAGCGTTGTGCGCAGCTTTGTGCAAGTTAATGTTCGTTTCTTAAGTTATAAAACACAAAGCTTCCCCTCACTTCCGAGGCCGCTGACAATTCACCACTGGGTTATTATTATTATTATTATTTTTTTAAGATTTTGTTTATTTGTTTGAAAGAGAGAGAGAGAGAACATGAGCAGGCAGAGGGAGAGGGAGAAGCAGGGTCCCCGCCGAGCAGGGAGCCTAATGCGGGACTCGATCCTAGGACCCTGACATCGTGACCCAAGCTGAAGGCAGATGCTTCACTGACTGAGCCACCCAGGTGCCCCCACTCCCGAGTTAGATGCCACAAAACCTTGAGGACATGTAAATACGGAAGGGCTCTGGCACTTCCAAAATCAGAGCCTCTCTGTTGCCTTCTCCCCCGTTTTCGTGCACACCTGTTCTACACGGCGGCTTTGAGGGGTGGACCTTGGAGCAAGGACTGTGGCTTGTTCAGTCTCTCCCCCCAAAGTTGTTTGGGAATCTCTGAGTTAAGAGAGGAGTCCCCAGCGTCCCCAGGGCTCCTGAAAACAAGCGTGACTACGGCAGAGGTGAGAACGTGGGTTTCTCCTTATTTGGCGAATGCATCTCTCGCTTTGGGACCTTGGCCTGGGGCTTCTGGGTCGTGCAGAGGCTCCGGTGGGCTCCGTGCTACGCCCGTGACCCTGCACAACCCTGCTCCCCTCCCTGTCACTTCGTCTGGGGGAGCCTCTGCACTGCTCCTGCAGAAGCACGTGGTCACCTCTGACGACGCCGAGGAAGGACGTGGACGGAAACGCACAGAAGCAGAGCTCAGACCCGCGGGGCTCTCCTGGGGGATGCGGGTCAGCCAGCGTTGAGTCTCCGCCCTTGAGGAAGTACCAGAGTCCACCTCCCCCAGGGAGGACAGGCCCTGAGGACTTGTGGTGCAGAAAGAGGACACGTCCCCCTTAGGTTGCTTTCCTTTCCTTGGGACCGGCTCCAAGGCCATCTCCGCCCAGGCAGCCAGTTCCTGCTACCGCCTTCTGAGCTCAACACCTCCAGGGTCATACACCGGCCACATCCCTTCCCTGGGGTCGGCTGCTCTGGGTGGAAAGTGCCAGCTGCCACGGCCTGCAGACATGTCCCTGGCTTGGCCCTCAGGTGTCCACACATGCCTCACAGAGAAGACATTGCCATCCATGCTCCCGTCCCTCATCCCAGCTCCCGTGACCAAGGGCACATACGCACGCATTCGGACCCAGGCCTGCTGTGTGTCCCTAATGTTTATGCTCCCACCCCCGAAGTCCTAAGCCCTAACCCCCAGTGCGACGGCCTCTAGGAGGTCATGACCATGGGGCCCCTGTGATGGGATCCGTGCCCTCGTACGAGGAGGAAGATGTCCCTGTCTCCAGCACGCGAGGTCGCGGCGAGAGGTCGGCATCGGCAAGCTGGGAAGAAGGCCTCGTAGGAACCATGTCTGCCAGTGCCCTGACCCGGGACATCCGGCTTCTGGAAGCTGGTCTGCAGACTTTCATTAGGGCCGCCCTAAACACCCGAGGCCTTTCCTCCACGCCTGGCTTTGGAGGATGCTTCGCTTCTCTGTTGCTCTGCAGAGGACCTGCCTAATCCAATCTACTTTGTTCTTAACAACCACTACCAGGGCACTTACTGTAACCGTGGGTACTGTTCCCAGCAATTTACAAATACGAAAACACGGCGTCTTCGTGGCGGGCCTGTGGGATCCACATGACAACTGGCCCTAGTTCAGAGCGGACCCCGCTGAGCGACTGGGCCACCTCATGTGCCGGCGAGCATCAACCCGGGACCCGTGGCTTTGGGGCCGATGGTCCTTGCCACAGGGCTGCCATATGATTTAATTTCAAATGAAGTGATATTTGCAAGCTTGCAATTTACCTAGACAATTTACCAGACGCGGTTTATTTTGGGACACGGGTTTTGTTTCGTTTTGGCGCAGGGAAACTGACTCCGTTACTGTCCGCTGGCGGGGGGCTTCTCCGACGGCACTTCGGACTTCTGTCCTTTAGGGAATACGCCGTGTTTATTTATGTGCGGTGAGCCGGGGTGAAGGCAAAGGAAGGCCAGTCTGTTCTTGTTTAGTCTAGTTTGGACCCGGGGCTCTGCTTTGCCGCCCTCCCTCCTTCTGCCTCTCCTTTCCTGAGCACAGCAGCGGCAAGGAAACTGTCTTGGAAGAGCACATGCAGGTTATTTTCAAGATAAGCGTTTTCAACCAAGCGCAGAGGTAAGGGGCTTGGGGCGCTCGGCACCGGCGCACGGGGGGATGTGCAGGACCTGGAGGCGTGGGTTCTTCCGGAAGCAGCCGTCCAAGCCCACCTTGAGGAAGCGCTACCTGCGTGTGGCTTCACGAAGCGCAGTCCCAGCACAACGCTCCTCCGGCGCCTTGAGACGATGCCGCCTTCTCTGTTGGAGGTGGGGAAGGGTGGCCAGAGGGGGGACCAGTGAGCCCCCGATGCATAGTCAGCACACGCGCAAGAGGTCCGGTCCCAGCTTCGTGCACGTGTCACCGTGCGAGGCGCTTAGTGCGGCCGCCAGCCCGCACACTGGTCCGGAGCCACGGAGGCTGCCGCGCCGTGTCCGCAGCCGCGTTTCCCTGAGTTCGTGCTGTGCCCTGCGCTTTCCATCTCCAGCATGATCGGGCTCATGCTCCTGCGGGGAGGCCGTGTATTGCCTTTTTTACATTGTTGCGTGTGCAAATGTATCTTCTCTCTGGCCTTTTGAATCTGTGGGATACATTGTAACAGGGCGCTGCCCTCGGCAACTCCTGCCCCTCGGCAACTCCTGCGGTATCATCGGGCTTTCTGGGCGGTTCCCTCCTGGTGGGTTCTATTGCTTCTTTACATGAGGACTCATGTTCGCATCTTGGGGATCCGGCCTGAGAGCCGGGGTCTCTGTAACTGCCGCTTCACGCATTTTGGCAGCTCCTTTAATTTTTTCAGTCAGGTGGGTAAATCTGGTCCCTGTTACTCCATCTTGGCCCAAAGTGGCATTTTTTTAATTAAAGCAAAAAACCATCTTTTTTCCCAATATTCACACAGTGCGTATCATCTCAACTCCATTTCTTCCTTCCTTTCCTTCATTTTGGCAGAAGGCGTGTGCTGCCATGTCCCCTTTCTCCACTGACCTGAGGCACTGTTACCGATGGGACAATGTCCCTCAAATCCACGGGGTCAAGCCCTGATCCCCGGGACCTCAGAAGGGGACTGTACTTGGAGAGGGCTCTTAAAGAGATGATTGAGGTAAAACGAGGTCACTAGGGCGGGCTCTACTCCAGTGCGACTGGGGTCCTCGTCAGAGGAGGCGGTCAGGGCGCAGACGTGCACGGAGGGATGACCCTGTGAGGACATGGGAAGGAGATGGTGTCCACACGCCTAGGAGAGGCCTCAGGAGGGACCGGCCCGGCCACGCCTGGATCTCGGACCTCCGGCCTCCAGGATGCGAGACATAAATGTCTGCTGTTTAAGGCACCTGTCTGTTCTGGCCAGGCTGGTTGACAAATGCAGGTCCCTTCCCTGGGCCACTGTCAGTTTCCCCCACCTGCAGGTTTAGAGGCAGGAGTGTGGGAGGGGGTCAGGACTGGGCTCCCCCTGCCCAGCCTGCCTGGGCCAGGGCATCTCTCACTGACCTGTCCTCAAGGCTGCACCCTGTTGGGGATAGTGCTCTAACTCCAAGTTCCTAAGTCCAAATTTTTGGCTTCCGCTTTGGCCCAATCTGTAATAGCTCCAGCCTTGCTTTGAGTTTGCTTTTCCTAGAAGGACTCTGATCCCAGCATGGGGGCTGCCCCCATGGCTCCCAGAGGCCCCACCTCCTCAAACACCATTACACTGGGCTTAGGGCCACAACCTATGGATTTGGGGGGACACAATTCAGTGTATAGAACCATTTCACAGATTTGAAAACCAAGGCTCTTAGAGGCTCATAGGTGACTCGATGCCCCACGCTTGGGGGTGCAGAGCCTTGCCTTAAATTCAGAGAGTCGCTCCAGCCACAAGCTCCAGCAAGCATGCCGTGAAGCCCCTTATCCCGGCGGTAGGGTCCCCAGGGCAAGGCTCTCGGGTCTGCTGGCAGAGGACGCCAGACCCCATACGCATGCGTGCTTCGTGAATGCGTGTGCACCCGTCAGTCTGTGCGTGGCCGACGCCCACCCCAACTGGAGGATGCTGAGGAAAACATCCCGATAAAAAACGTGAAATGTGTGCAAACTTCAGATCATTTGGAAATTACATGTGAATTTTATTTTCTTCCCATATTTGCTCCTTCTGATGTAAGAAATATTGGGCCTGGCTCACCAGTTCCTGGAAACCTGCCTCGCACGGTCAGTCCACTGTGTCCAGTGTCATCCACGGTATAGCCTCTCGGGAACAGCCCACATTTTTAAAACGTGACGTCATGAGAGCTCATAAAATTGCCACATAGCCTTTGGCTTTTTGGAAGTACACAAAAAAACTGCAGCGCTCCAGGGAACGTTTACATGAAAGTTCATGGAATTTGAGGACAACCAGAATTCATTTCTTTTCCTAGAAATGTCAAATGCGCCAGCCACAAAACAAACCCGTAAAAATGAAGATAGATTTTGTTGGTGAGTCTGCTGGGAGGGATGGCGTGGAAGGTGACCTTTTTAGGAAGAACGAGAAACCTCAACGCGCCCGGAGGGTATCCTGCCTGGGGACCGCAGAGCGGGCGTCGCCAGGAAGCAGAGCGCGTGTGGAACGTGGCCAGTCGAGGAGTTCGTGCATCGTGCCCGTGCTTCCACCCGCTGTGTCCTCCACGGACGCCGCCCCCGGGAGGTCATGCTGTGACGTCCAACATCTAGCACCGTTATGATGTTACTCGAGAGGTACTCTAGCATTACTGCTGTGTTACTATGGAGTCACTCTAGCATTGCTGTTGTGTCACTACGGAATTACTCCAGTATTGCTATAGTATTACCATAGAGTCACTCTAGCATTACTGCTACGTTACTATGGAGTCACTCTAGCATTGCCATCTTGTTACTCTAGAGTCACTCTAGCATTGCTGTTGTGTCACTATGGAATTACTCTAGTATTGCTGTAGTATTACCATAGAGTCACTCTAGCATTACTGCTATGTTACTATGGAGTCACTCTAGCATTGCCATATTGTTACTATAGAGTTACTCTACTGTTGCTGCCATGTTACTTTAGAGTCACTCTAGCATTGCTGTTGTGTTACTATAGAGCTACTCTAGCATCGCTGTCATGTTACTATGGAGTTACTCTACTGATGCTACCATGTTACTAGAGTTACTCTAGCATTGCTGTCGTGTTGCTATAGAGTTACTGTAGCATTTCTATAGCATTACTATAGAGTTACTCTAGCATTGCTGCCATGTTACTATAGAGTAAATCTAGCATTGCTGCTGTATCACTATAGAATTACTCTAGCATTGCTATAGCATTACTATAGAGTTACTCTAGCATTACCGCTGTGTTATTATAGAGTTACTCTAGTATTGCTGTAGTGTTACTGCAGTGTTGCTGTAACATTACTGTAGTTTGATTACTATAGTGTTATTGAAGTGTTACAATAGTTTGATTAGTTTAGTGTTATTGTAGTATTATTGTGTTGCTGTAGTGTTGCCATAGTGTTACTATGGAGTTACTGTCATGTGACTGGAGTATTATTGAGTGGTACTGCAGTTTGATGGCTGTAGTTGATTATGGTAGTGTTACTGCAGAGTTACTATATAGTTGATTGCTGTACTATTAAAGAGAGTCTTGAATTTGAGAATGCGAATCTTCCAACTTTGTTCCGTTTTGAATGATTTTGACTCTTTGACTTTCTTTGCATTTTCCATATACATTTTACAATCAGCTTGTTACTTTCTACAAAAAAGGTGCTGGGGTTTTGATTGTGTGTTTTAGTTGAATTTATAGGTCAATGCGGGGAGATCTACAATGTTAACAGCACTGAGTCTTTCCATACATGAGTATGATATATATCTCCATGAATTTAGGATGTTTTAAAGGAATTTCTTTTATCAGTATTTTGCAGTGTACAGCATTGCAGATCCTTCATATATTTTGTGAGATTTATACTGAAATATTTCATCTTAAGTGTTATTTAAATATGTTTTGTGAATGTTAAATTCCAATTGTACATTTTTGAGGTATTGAAACACAATCAACTTTTTTATTGAAGTATAAGTCACATATAACGTTAAATTGGTTTCAGGTGTATAATACAATGATTCAACCATTCTGTGTATTTTGTACTGCTCATCACAATAAGTGTATTCTTAATCCCCTGTATCTGTTTCGCCCAATCTATTTTGTTGCTTTGTTTTTCCCTTTGTTCATTTGTTTTGTTTCTTCAATTCCACATACGAGTGAAGTCATATGGTATTTATCTTTCTCTCACTGGCTTATTTTGCTTTGCATCATACTCTCTAGATCCTTCCACGTCATTGCAAATGGAAAGATCTCATTCTCTCCTATGGCTGAGTCATATTCCAGTGTGTATCTACACCACATCCTCTTTATCCACTCATCCATCCACGGGCCCTTGGGCCGCTTCCGTGTCCTGGCTGTTGTAAACAATGCTGCGATATACATAGGGCTGCCTGTATCTTTTGGAAGTGGTGTTTTTCTTTCCTTGGCCAACTACCCTGCATAAAATCACTGGATCACAGGTAGCTCTAGTTTCAGTTTTTTGAGCAAACTCCATCCTATTTTCCACACAGGCTGCACCAGTGTACGTTCCCATCGGTGCACGAGGTTCTCCTTTCTCCACATCCTCACCAACACCAGTTGTTTCTTGTCATTGCTGTTAGCCGTGCGGACGGGTGTGAGGTGCTGTCTTACCGTGGTTTTGATTCACACTTCCCTGATGATGAGTGATGTTGAGCAGCTTTTCATGTGTTTCTCTTCAGAAAAATGTCTATTCAGGTCTCCAGTCCATTTTAAATTGGATTATTTGGGGTTTTTTAGTGTCGAGTTGTATACGTTCTTTATATATTTTGGGTATTAACCCCTTATTGGATCGGTCACTTACAAATACCTTCTCCCATTCAGCATGTCACCTTTTTACTTTGTTGATGATTTCCTTCACTATGCCAAAGCCTTCTAATGTGGGGTAGTCCCCATAGTTTATTTTTACTTTTGTTTCCCTTGCCAAAGGAGATATATCCAGAAAAATATTTCTATGGCCAATTTCAAAGAAATTACTGCCTATGTTTTCTTTCAGAAATTTTATTTCAGGGGCGCCTGGGTGGCTCAGTGGGTTAAGCTTCTGCCTTCAGCTCAGGTCATGATCTCAGGGCCCTTGGATCAAGCCCCACATCAGGCTCCCTGCTCAGCTTGGAGCCTGCTTCTCCCTCTCCCTCTGCCTGTCACTCCCAGTTTGTGCTCTCTCTCTGTCAAATAAATAAATGAAATCTTAAAAAAAATTAAAAAAAAAAGAAATTTTATTTAAAGTCTTACATTTTTGCTTTTAATCCATTTTGAGTTCATTTTTGTGTACGGTGTAAGAAAGTGGTCCAGTTTCATTCTTTTGCATGTGGCTGTCCAGTGTTCCCAATACCACATGTTGTCTTTTTCCCATTGCCTATTCTTGCTTCTTTTGTCATGGATTAATTGACCATGTAAGTGAGGGTTTCTTTCTGGACTCTCTATTTAGTTCCATTGATCTATGTGTCTATTTTTGTGCCAGTATCATACTGTTTTAATTATTACATCTTTGTAAAATATCGTGAAATCTGGGACTGTGATACCTCGAACTTTGTTTTTTTTTCTCAAGATTGCTTTGGCTATTTAGGGTCTTTTGTGGTTCCCTATAGATTTTAGAATTATTTATTCTAGTTTTGTGAAAAATGCTCTAGGTATTTTGATAGGGATGATATTAAATCTGTAGATTGTTTTGGGTATGATAGACATTTTAACAGTATTTGTTCTTTTAATCCATGAGTATGGAATATCTTTTTGTGTGTGTCATCTTCAATTTCTTTCATTGTTTTACAGTTTTTGAGGACAAGCCTTTCAACTCCTTGGTTAAGCTTATTCCTAGGTATTTTATTATTTTTGGTACAATGGTAAATGGAAATATTTTCTTAATTTTTCTTTCTGCTACTTAATTATCAGTATATAGAAATGTAACAGATTTCTGTATATTGATTTTGTATCCTATGAATTTACTGAATTCATTTTTCAGTTTTAGTAGTTTTTGGCGGAGTCTTTGGGTTTTCTACATATAGTATCATATCTTTTGCAAATAGTGAAATTTTTATTCTTTCTTACCAATTTGAATACCTCTTTTATTTTTTTCCTTTTCTTATCTGATTGCTGTGGTGAGGACTTCTTATACTATGTTGAATAAACATGGTGAGAGTAGACATCCTTGTTTTGTTCCTGATCGGAGAGGAAAAACTCTTAGTTTTTCGGTACTGAGTAGGACGTTAGCTGCATTTTTCATATATGGCCTCTATAATGTTGAGATATGTTCCCTCTAAACCTACCCTTTTATCATGAATGGATGTTGTACTTTGTTAAATACCTTTTCTGCATCTATTGAAATAATAAATATTTTATCCTTTCTCTTGTTAATGTGATATATCATGTTGATTAATTTGCTGTTATTAAAACACCTTTGCATCCCTGGAATAAAACCCACTTGATGCAGTGAATGATTTTTTAAAATGCATTGTTAGAGGTGCCTGGGTGGCTCAGTGGGTTAAAGCCTCTGCCTTCGGCTCAGGTCATGATCTCAGGGTCCTGGGATCAACCCCCACATCAGGCTCTCTGCTCAGGGGAGCCTGCTTCCTCCTCTCTCTCTGCCTGCCTCTCTGCCTACTTCTGATCTCTCTCTGTCAAATAAGTAAATAAAATCTTTTAAAAAAAATAAAATGCATTGTTGCATTTGGTTTGCTAATATTTTGTTGAGGATTTTTGCATCTGTGTTCATTAGAGATATTGGCCTGTAGTTGTCTTTTCTTGTAGTGTCTTCATTTGATTTTGCTTTCGGGCTCATGCTGGCCTTGTAAACTGAACTGCAAGTTTTCCTTCCTTTTCTGTTTTTTGGAATAGTTGAGAAGATTAGACATTAACTCTTCTTTCAATGTTTGTTGAGAGTTTTTTGACAACTGATTCAACTTTATTACTGGTAGTCAGTCTGTTCAAATTTTCTGTTCCTGGTTCAGTTTGGGAAGGTTATGTTTCTAGGAATTTACCCATTTTTTCCTAAGCGTACAATTTATTGGTGTATGATTTTTCATAACATTGTAACCCTTTGTATTTCTGTGCTGTCAGTTGTTATTCTTCCTCCTACAATTCTGATTTAGTTTATGTGAGTTGTCTCTCTCTCTCTCTCGATGAATCTGGCTCAAGGTTTATCTATTCTGTCGATCTTTTCAAAGTGTCGGCTCTTGCTTTCCTTGATCTGGTGTTTTTTTTTTTTGTCTCTATTTTATTATTTTTTTATATTTCTTTCCTTCTACTGCTTTGTGCTTTGTTTTGTTTTTTCTAGCTCCTCTAGGTATAAAATTAAGTTGTTCATTTGAGACTTTTCTTGCAGCTTGAGGTAGGTTTATGTTCTTCTAAGCTTAACTCTTAGAACAACTTTTGTTGTATCCCAACGATTTTGGACCATTGTGTTTTCATTTTAATTTGTCTCCATGTTTATTTTTGTTTTTATTTTTCTCTTCGATTTCTTGGTTCACCCACTCATCGTTTAGCAGCACTTTATTTAGTGTCCTTGTATTTATATGGAAATACAACTGGATTTTATTTATTTATTTTTTTAAAAAGATTTTTAAATTTATTTGACAGAGACAGAGATCACAAGTAGGCAGAGAGGCAGGCAGAGAGAGAGGAGGAAGCAGACTCCCTGCTGAGCAGAGAGCCCGATGCGGGGCTCGATCCCAGGACCCTGAGATCATGACCTGAGCCGAAGGCAGAGGCTCAACCCACTGAGCCACCCAGGCGCCCCCATCCTGCTTCATTTCTAAAGCATTTCTAAACTTATTTAATCTTTCTGAATGGGTTTTAGGTAGAGTCTTGTGGATTTTCTCCATAAACAGTCATGTCATGTAAGAATATAAAGTTTTATTTCCATTTCTATGCCTTGATTGTTATGTTGTTTATCTGTTTCCTGTTTGTTTTTTATTTTCATCTTATTGCACGGACTAGGATTTCCAAAATGGTGTTGAATAGCAGTAGTGAGGGGACCTCCTGGCCTCATTCTTTTTTTTTTTTTAAAGATTTTATTTATTTATTTGACAGAGAGAGATCACAAGTGCAGAGAGGCAGGCAGAGAGAGAGGAGGAAGCAGGCTCTCCAGTGAGCAGAGAGCCTGATGCAGGGCTCGATCTCAGGACCCTGGGATCATGACCTGAGCCGAAGGCAGAGGCTTTAACCCACTGAGCCACCCAGGCGCCCCTCCTGGCCTCATTCCTGATGGCAGGAAAAAAGGATTTAAACTATAGAGTCTCATTAGTTGACTTCCATTCTATGAACGTTTGTTCTGTTCCTAGTTTGTTGAGAGAAATTATCATGAATAGATGTTGGATTTTGTCAAATGATTTTCCTGCATTTCGTTTTTGTAAATTTCATGTTTTTTCTTATTTCGATTGCTTTCATGGTGAAGTACATCGATTGATTTTTAAATGTTGGACCAGTCTTACGTTCTTTAAATGGATCCTCCTTGGTCAAATATGTTACCTTTTTTTTTTTTTTAAATATTGCTGAGTGAATTTGCTAATAGTTTTGGTGGGATTCATATCCTATGTTCATGAGGAATACTTGCTCTGTCTCTCTGTGTCTCTCGTATTGTATTTATTGTCTTCTGATTTTGGTGTTAGGATATCACTGGCCTCTTAAAGTATGCTGGGAAATTCACTCACTTCTTTTCTATTTTCCAGAAGAGATTTGCAAATATTTGCTATGGTGAAGCCTACGGAATTGTTGTTTTGGGCTTTTGTGGAAAAAATATACAATTTGCAGTTTATCTGTTTTCATTATTTATTTTTTCTTTAGTGAGTTTAAGAGAGGTTTGGTAATTTATGACCTAAAATGAATTGGGCCATTTCGCTTACGTTTTTGTTCTTGTTGGTTTTTATTGTTCCTATTGTCCTCGTAGTGTCTGTGAGTTCAGGAGCCGTGAGCCCCTGTTCACTTCTGATGATTGCAATCTGAGCCTTTCCTATTCTTTCTCTCTTTTCCTCTTGGGCAGTCTTCCTTGAAACCTATCCAATTTACTGATATTGTTAAAGAATCAGTTTCTGCTTTCTTTGGTGTTCTCTTGCACCTGCGTACCCAATTTTACTATTTTCTACTGTAATTGTAGGACTTTCTGCCTTCTACTTACTTTAGATCAAATTCGCTCTTCTTTCTACGGTTTCTTAAGGTGGGATTTTAAGCGACTCATTTCTGATTTTTTCTTTCTTTTCTAAAATAGAAGAAAGGCTTTACCTTTCTCACCAAGCACTGCCCTAGATGCTTTGCAGAAATTTCAGTGTTTTGTGTTTTCATTAAGTTCAGATGACTTTTTTTTTTGCTGGAGTCTTCTTTGTCCCAAGGGTTATTTATAAATGTATGTTTTTATTGCAGAATATTCATGGACTGTCTCCCTTGGTTTTCGTATGATCATTTCTAGCTTAATTCCACTCGTTCCGTTTATATGATCTTGTTCCTTGAAGTTTCTTGAGCATTGTTTTATTATTACCCAATGTGGTGTATGTTGGCGAAGGTTCGTGTGGGCTTGAACCACAATGTATATTCTCCTGCTGCTAAGTGGACTTTTAAATTAACATCATTTAAGTTGAGGTGGTTGATAATGTTGTGTGGGTGATGTGTATCCTCTCTGACTTCTTGCCTGCACGTGGTATGATACCCTCGAAGAAGACTGTTGACATGTGGACCATAACTGTGGACTTGTGGATCTCTCCTTTCACGGCCACCCATTTTGCCTCATGAATTTTCAAATTCTTTATTTGATGCCTATATGATTACGATTGTTTTCTTTTTTGTTGTTGTTGAATCAACCCATTTTTTTAGGTGATGCACGTCTCTATCTCTGATTCATCTTCCTTATCGTGAGTCCTACTTTTTCTGAGATCAATACATCTCCTTTCGTTTTGTTTTATTTAGTATTTGTATAGTTTTCTTCATTCTTCTACCTTTCTCTATGCCTTCAGATTTGATGTGTGTTTCTTGTGGGCACCGTAAAGACAGATTTTTAAAAAAATTCTAATCAGACAGTCTTCTTACTAATATGCTTATTCATGACATTTAAAGCGTTTATTAATCTGACCGGATTGACGGCATCTCACCAGTGTTTTTATGTCTGCCTCGCTAGTTTTTTGATTCGTTTCCTTCTTTGTTCCTCTGCCAGGTTTAATCGAGCATTTGGTAGGATTTCATTTTGTCTCCTTAGTTGAGATACTAGTTAGTTTAAAAAAATATTTTTGGTGGTTACCCCAGAGTCATAAACACTTAGTCATATACATTTGGCCTGAGGCAGTAATTTCACATACAGAACAAGTTCTGTGCACAAGTGAACTGACAATCACATAGTATCTGTAACAGAGAAGATTTCAAGTTCCCCAAATGTCTAATCACATGTCAAGGTTGAACCCACGTGTGTATCACCTGGTGAGAGGATTAACTAAGATCACAAAAGCGATCACACAGCAGTTGGGAAGATGGGTTGAAGCAAAGTAGGACACTTTCGACGTAGACCAAAAGACACCGGTTGAAGTTCTGGCCTGCGACCCGATCATGAGTGCAGATAGCGACATATTCTCCCTCTGGGCTTGCCGTGTAGACCAAGTGAGCCACTGGCGGGCTGAGGGACAGGAGAGAACACACGTTGATTAGCTCTGGCCCTGGCCATTTACGCACTCTTGGTCAAGGTTTTCATTTTTCTTTGAGCTAGTTGTTTTAACTAAGTGGAAACAAGCTCTCTGCTTAGAAGGGTGTTAAGGGGGTACGTGAGACCATAGTGGGTCTGGCATAAGGTTGGGCACAAAGAGGAACCAAACTAGTTTATCTTCTTGATCAGTTTTATAGAAATTAAAAAAAAAAATACATCCTTTCCCCTTCTAAGCCACAGGCCTGTAGTTGCTGCTCACAATACAGGGAAACGGGACAATGATATGGTGGTAGTAGGGGTTAATATTTGTTCTTGGGATGCACACAAGATTTTCATGCTGAGCTTAACAACGAAGAATAAAAACAAAGAAACGTTTCTGGGTGGAAAGCAATAGAGCCCCAGACTGGGTAGTGGTGACGTACCCGTCCTCTCAAGACAGGATAGTGTGGAGTTCAGTGCAAAAAATCGCGTGTATTGACAGAGGATGTCAGAAATGGCTGTGAAGCCGTTTCTCCACGTGGAGAGAAGCAGAGGGCAATGTGCTTTGGTTTGAGGCTGGAAACAGTCCTTGTGGCTGAAGCAAGACTGGTTTTATTTGGTGGGGTCTCTTGGGCTCTAGCAGTTTTTTTTTTTTTAATTTTTAATTTTTTAGGAAAACAAAATGAAGAAATTTTTATCCCTAACTTACTTCTTCCACTGTCCTGGTTTGCCCCACTCTCTTTGCACCTGGGGCTTGGAGTTCACTTACCTGCAGTGAGGAAGGGGAAATCTGTTTCCAGCATGGCCCGGGTTTCCCGAGTGAGTGCAGGGTTGAGACACACAGGACATTTGTCGCATGTGATCACGAAGCCTTCATTCGCTGAGAGTGGCATATGGGGTGGTTTTTATATGCCATGCAATTTCCAGTTTGCTTTTCATTAAGTGTGTCAGGTGTTTTGAAATGTATCATTTATCACGAACTGGGACGGTTCAGTTGTCTTTGCTGGGAGGGTCTCCTGGAAAGAAGTCGATCACCATAGAAGGCAAACTTCTGGAGTCTTGTGGGAACAGAAGCTTTTGACCTCAGGTGGGTGATGCCCACGTGCAGGCGAGGAGGACAGGTGAACCTCAGGTGGGTGACATCCATGTGCAGGAGAGGAGACAGGTGAACAGAACGGGGAGGGACTTCTCCCCCAGTGCACCTGGCTGGAGGTGGTGTTGGTGGTTCTCCGAGGCCTGGGAGGATTTTGTCTGAACAGTGAAAGAACGTGAGACGCATCCTTCCTCGGTCAAGCACCGTTGCTGCGGAGGAAACCGCCTGGTGCTTTGATCGACACAAATCTGCAGTTACTACTGTTTTTATGTCGGTATTTGTTTGCGTTTGTGCACCGGCCAGCATTTTGTTCGTCCATCATTCCTTCTTGCCTCTCAACCTTTCTTCTGGGATAAGTCTCCTTTCTCACGAAGCACCCGCAGCAGAGCCTCTTTTTTGTAAACTCTCCAGTTTTTAGGATTAGGTGTCATTGTCTTCATTTCACTCCTTAAAGGATAGTTTCCTTGTCTGCATATTAGATCGACGGTTTTTTCCCTCTTTCACTTCTTTCAGAAGATATTACATGAATGTTACTCCTTCCGTTGTTGCTACCAAGAAGTCTGCGTGTATCCTGACTTCTGGTATTTTGGGGGAGTCTTCTGTTACTCCGTGCTGTCTACTTTCCAGCTTCCTCTTGTCGGCTGCGGTTTTCAAACAGTGTGTCTGGGAGCAGGTTTCTTATTTTGTGTCTTGCATGGATGAACCGACCCGCACCACCTGGGAAACTTCCCGCTCTGATCTCCGAGGTTACCTCTCCTTCCTCTGTCTCAGCCCCGTCCTAGGTCCCTGCTCTGGCAGCTTCTCATTTTACCGAGCACCCGTGGGCAAGTCATGGCATTGAATTCATCCTGCTTTCCTCGAAGTGCCGCAAGTGGGTCGGGGTCAGGCCCTCGGTGGGATCACAGGGCACCTTGTACCGTTTACTCTCCCAGGTCTGTTAGAGAAGATTTTTAGGGACACATAAATTACTGTTAAGGATAAGACTAAAAACCGTCAGAACTACTTTGAGGGCAGCAGAACATCAGGAAAAAAAGTATACATCCTTTAAAAAATGAAAATAGGCATTTTTCGTGTCTATCCTTGCGTGGGTCCCCTGCCCGGGTCAGCGTGCGGGTGTCCTCCAACCCAGCTTGCTGCGGCCTGACCGGGCCCTGCTTCTGCCGCCTCCGAGGGGGCCCAAGCAGCCTCCCTGCACAGTTAGACCCAGATGCACACGTGCCTCCCTCGGTGGGGGGGGGGGGGTCCCTCCATGGTCTCTTGATCAGACCAGCCGTGACCCAGCAGAGCCCGCCTCGAACCCTACAGAGCTGCATCCTGCCGGCACCTCCTCTCGGTGCGTGCGAGACAGCACCAGGTTGAACACTTGGTGTTGCTAGAGCAGCTCGATAAAACTCTAATCATTCCTTCAGTGACATTCTGGCTTGTACAAACACGATAACAAAAAGCCATCTCTTACCTGTGTCTTACCTGGGACAGTGGGATAATGATACTCAGCTGTTTCTGCCCGCCAAGAAGAAGAAGCAGCCGCCGCCGCCGCCATCTTGCCTCTTTGCTTCCAGAACGTTGAAATTGCAACGTGAAAATGTAAAGAGGAGTTTCTCCGTCTTTGTCTTTCTGCGGGATGTCTTTGGCCATGGGTCTCACCAGTTGGTCTTTAAAGTTCCTGGGTGACATCCGCAGGCCGGACCCTGGCAGACAAGGGACGAGGGGAGGGGACATTCGCACCCAGGGTGCAGAGCGACGGATGGGAGACGCATCCCAGATGGTGCCTACGGTAGGACTCTGAGGTCGGTTCCCACAGCTCGGGTCACCCGCTCCGGGTCGTGCTGGAACGTGGTGGAGCTGGGTCTGACCTCAGACACGTGCCTCCAAATCTGGGGTCTGATCCCAGAGGACACGCCACATCGTTGACCTTACTTTCACTTGGATATTTTCTCTTTAAGGACTGATTTCTGGAGAGCAGAGGGAACGCCTTTTCTGGGCTCAGAGCTTCAAGATCGGGGCCCTGCAATGCTGCTGTTTTATCGTGTGATCCAGGAAACTGACTTCCCTGACCTGGACCTTAATTTCATTACAAAATAACCTTCAAATGCACTCCCGACCATGGGGCCAGGGGCGTGCCTGACGCACTTCACGGCCGAAGCAGACCGCGTTTGACAAGCTCTGTCGGTTGTGGGGTGTGGGGCACACACACCACCCTCAGATGGAAACTCGGGGGTTTCTAAGCCTTGAGCATTTTTCTCTAGAAAGGTGTGCTTGGGGCAGAATCCCCCAACCATAGACCCGACAACAGATTCTGGTGGGCAGGAGCCTGTTATCCCTTCCCACGTTGCCCACAAAGAGTGCTAGTAAAACCCCCGACTTCTACTGAATTTTTTCTGTTCTTTACTTTCCTGCAGACAATGCTCCCTAATTGCTTGCGGGGGTGGGGGCGCGACTCCCACTTCTTTGCCCTGCTGAGAGCCGGCATGTGATTGTTCTCTTCGCTTCCATTTTGATTAAACTCTGCAATTGCAGACCTCCCAGGCAGGCTCTCTACTCCTCTGGTGCTGGGGCAGCAGTAACCCCCAACTCTGGGACCACAGCCGTCTTGCGCATCGACTCGACCTCACCTTCCCCTCTGTGACGAGGAGACACAGGCCCCTCGCTCTGCTTTCCCTTTGGCAACCTTCAGCCCCAGCGAGGGCAGAGTCAGATGTGGGCTTCGCAAACTTGACCTCCATCAGGCCAGGTTTTCTAACCGCTGCAGGAGGAGGGGGCTGACATCAAGCACGCAAGGATGGGAGAGGCGTCCCAGATGGCGCCATCGTTCCCTTCTTACTAAGTGGAGGCTTTGGATTTCGGGGAGTCCGGGTGAAAACAGAAGGGCCCTCTCTGAGACATCCAGACCTCAGGCTGCAGCGAAGCCCCCGTTCACAGGCTGGCTGGGCTCGGGGGGAGCAACGGGGCCGGCACATCTCACCCCGGAGCTACCTCTGAGCCCCGCGTGCTTCAGGGCGGGGTGCAGGGTGACGATTTAATCTACAAAGGCTGCACTCCCGCTCGGGGCCAGCGCAGCCACCCCACCCAGCAGGACGGGCGCCGGGCCACCATTACTCAGACTTCTCCTCCCTGAGGAGCGTCACCCCAGGATTCTACGACACGCCCGGGCGAACGCACGCGGTTCCCAAGTGACATCGCTCAGGGAGGCCCTGGGAGGGATTACCCAGGGAGTTACTGATCATGGCATCCTCCTGGCCCCGCCTGGACATGAGCGTCTACCCCCCTGGCCCGTGGGCTCCACCAGGCACCAACATGACGCAGCTGCGTGCCCCGGTTTTATCTGGCACGGCCTGTTTGCTCTAAGAAAAAGACGCCCCAGTGAATTAACTGGTGGGTCGCCGTTTGCTTAACTGTGTCGTTGGGGGATCCTGAACCCACTCTGCTGTGGCCTGAAGATAGAGCCCCTGCCCGGCTTGTCCACTCTCTGAGCGTACGCTGCCGGCTGGTTTCAGTGTCCTCGGTGACGCTCGCACTAACACTTGCCGTGTGACGGTGGTGTACTCATAGTTTGGGGAGCACTGAATCAGCTGGTCGTGCCCCAAGGGCCCAGATCTAAAAATAACAAGCGTGCGTAAGAGAGAATTCCTGACACGGAGAACAAGCCGGGTCTGGCTGCGGCAGCGGGGATTACCCAGCCTTCTGCCGCAAAGCAGCGTTCTTGTCCCTAATTAACCGGGACTCCCCTGGCCTCTGTCAGCAGGGCTCATCCCCGGGGGGCCGCAGGGCCGGCTCAAACAGGTCGACTCACGTGCGCTCCTCGTGGCCCTGGGGATCCTCCAGGCTCGGAGAGGCAGATCCTCCGTGGCTCGGAGGGGCAGGGACAGGGCTCCCTCGCTGGGTTCCGTCCTCCCGTGGGTCTGTCACTGCAGGGCCTCCATAGGGCAGCACCTACGGTGTTCCTGAAATGCGCACTTTCAAATTTGGGCTGGAATTTAAAAATTAAAAAGCCTCATACGTGAACAGGTGCAAGAAATGCATCCGACGTTAATTACGTGGACCCGTTGTCAGAGGCGAGAGAAAGTTTTCTGAACGGCCCAGCTGTAGTGAAGTCATAGGCCGAGCCGTGCTGGGGCCCTGGGCTTCTCACACAGCCAACCATCAAGTCTTGTTTAAAATGAGTGAGTTTGGGGGGGCGCCTGGGGGAGCTCAGTGGGTGAAGCGTCTGCCTTCAGCTCAGGTCATGATCCCAGGGTCCTGGGATCGAGTCCCACGTCGGGCTCCCTGCTCAGTGGGAGCCTGCTTCTCCCTCTGTGATCTCCCTCCCCCTCTGTGATCTCTCCCACTTTCCCTCTATTGCAAATAAATAAATAAATAAACTCTTAGGAAAAATAAAATAAGTGAGTTTGGAAATAGGCTCTGTTCTGTTTCTCACCTATTTTCCTCTCATTTTATCTGATGAAGTTCCAAATTCTAGCAGCAGCACATATGGCATTTTTGAACATATTGTTTTTAATAAAAACATGTACTTGAACTTGAAGTTTCAGGTGTATTAGAAATGGTGCAGGGGGCAAATATGCCTCCAGGCAGGCCCGCAGCACCAGCGCCCACCCCGGCTGCCGCCTTCTGCGTGGCGCACCCATGACTCTGCGGACCCCAGGAGACCAGGGACTTCTCCTCAGCAGCCGTGGACAGTTGGCGCACTTTTCTCCTGTGGCTTCTTTTAAGGAGGATCTCTGGGGGGTGTTCATTTCCTCCCTTGGGGAGGATGTTCCTGACTGTATTGTGTTTCATTGTTTCAGGGAACTGTAACTATTTAACCACTATCTACAGGCTACTGCTGAGTATGTGCAATGACTCGTGGTCACTTCCCACCACGCGGAGTCCGGAGTCCGTCCGCGGGTGTGTGTCTCCCTGAGCTCACGGTATGTGTGCGCACGCAGGGTATCGGTCATTAAGGGGGGACATTACCAGAACCTTCCAAAGCACGTGGCATCACCGAGCGTGGTGCTGTCTGTGGTGTGAGCAAAGCGCGACGCTGGTCCTTGCTTCGATTCTGTCATTGTGAGCAAACTTAGGGCGTTCAGCGGACCCCGAAGGGGCCTTTGGGTTCCCGCTTCTGTGAGCTGCGGGTTGACTGTGCTCTGCTCACTTCCCTTGGTCGTCTCGCGGGTCCCCCTGGAGTATCTGTAGCCGCGTGCTTGCACACAGACACTCTAGCTTTCTCTTCCCCTTTTCTGCCACATCTGGCAGGAAGAAATGACAGCATGGATCTTATTTATGGAATTGTATATTTAAAAACATTCCTGGCAGAGTGTGAGAGGCACAGGGGCCGTGGCACGCCTGGTCCACGGCGCACGCACTCTCCACTGCCCACTTGAAGCACTCGAACTTTGTAACGGCTGGAATTCTGGAAGGCGGGGGAAGGAAGTGAGCCGGACTGGGACCCTCGGTGGGAGGACGGGGTAGCAGGGTGTTTGGTGCCCCTCAAGGATCAGAGGGGTCAGGCCTTTGACTGTCTCATTCTGCAGCAGGAGGCAGGCCAGGCACGAGCATCCCTCACTGGGACTGACTGGGAGGTTGGCTGAGAACATCGGGCAGTCCTGCACCACTTCAGGGGCTCCGACGGAGGGCCCTGCAGCCCGGAGGGGTGCCCTCCTTCCCTAACAGGTCGGAGCCCCATTTTCTACTGGAGACACCGAGGTGGGCGAGGAAGAGAGTGTGCTATTCACAGCAAGCAGCCTGGTCCAGGGGACTGTCCCCCCAGCCCAAGCCCTCTACGCTGTTCAGATGGGAGAGGGGGACCAGGTAGTGAAATCCCATCTACCCCTTCCTCCCACGGCCACACTCGGGGTAAGCGCATCTACTCCGCAGGCAGAAAATACGGGAGCCAGTGGGAACCCAGCAGCATCAGATAAACCAGCAAGAACAAACACAGTAGCCTCCGAAAATTTAACTGCCGCCGGAACCACAGTGCGCCAACCAGGCCAAGGGGGTGCTGAACCAATGCAGGGTGAGTGCGTGCTGAACCACAGAGCAAGTCAGCCCGCGTCTGCTTACGTAACCCCCCAAATATGCAAGACACAGGAAACCTGACCACGGACCAAGGAAACCGCCGCATGGAGGAGAAAAGACAAGTCAACAGATGTAGCAGCCCCGGGGGTTATCTGACAAGGCTTTTACAGCAGCTTTCAAAAATAAATAAATAAATAAATAAAAGCTACCACAATCTATAGGAAATTCTTTTGAAAAAAAAAAAAAAAGAAAAAAAATCCCCCAGAAAATCTCAGCCCCCCTCCCCATAGCTGTTCTTAATAACAACAACAATAAAACAACACAAAGCCAAGGGAAAATATAGAATTGGCAAATAAATAAGATGGCGGGTTCAGTAGTGGAGTGGGGGTGGCGGAGGCCAGAGTGACGGACTTGGTGGTGGTTGGTAGCGACCGGTCGATCTGAACAGCGCAGTGATGTGCTGAAAGCCCAAAGCGCGGCCTGGGGGACGAGGGACACAGTGCAGGCTGCGCTTCCCGGGGACGGGTCTCGGGAGGAGAGGACAAGGAGGGGCAGACGGAGGGTTGGGGCCGGCTTCCCCAGGGCCGCACATCGCACACAGGCAGACGCAGGTAGGAGAAACCCAAGCCCACCCAGGAACCCATCATAAATGAACTTCTGAATATTAAAGTCAGAGGAAGAAGTCTGGAAGACACAGGAGGGAAATGACGCTGGACTGTAGGGGCTGTTCTGGGGGCCAGAGCTTGCAGATTGGAAACCACCAGCGTCCGGAGACGTGGGAGCATTTGCAGGTGTTGAAGGGAAAAAATTGTCACCGCAGACGCCGTGTGCAGTGAGACTCTTCTTCAGGGGCAACGGGGCCACAGAAGCCTTTTTGGATGAAGGCAGAGTAGCGGGAGGTGCGGCCAGCAGACCTGACCCCAACCATGGTTCAATGGATGCTCTTCAGACTGAAAGGAAATGATGGGAGGAGCTTTCCAACAGCACAGGTGCCGTTTCCATCAGCAACAGGACCCAGCCCTCGACACGGAAGGACGTCGCGTGCACAGTGGGGAGTAGATGCTTCTCCAGGTGCCCGAGGACCACACACCAGGACGGATAACATCTTGGCCCCTAAACCAGCCCCAACAGTTGCCAACAATTGAAATGATACAGAGTGTTCTCCCAGCGTGAGGGACCAGAATTTTAGATCGATAACCAAAGACATCAGGACACTCTTGGAAATTAAGTATGTTTCTTAAAAATGCATGAGTAAAGAGAAAGCTTTAAATGAAAGCAGGAATCGCACTGAGGAAATACGTTAGCACAGCGTGTCCCGCTGTGGGAGGCGGCGGAAGGAGCGCTGAGAGAGAACCCCCAGGCGTTACCCAAGTTCCCGCTCGAGGAATTAGAAAAAAAAGAGCAGCGGGAGCCCCAGCGAGCGGATGGAAGAAGACGGTAAAGGTTAGAGCAACAAGTCAATGAAATTGAAGATGGGGACACACCAGGGAAAAATCAATAGAACAGAAACCCATTTCTCCTCAAAATCAGTAAAATCGATACCGGGAGCAACAGTAACAGAAATAAAAAGGGAAAAACTTGTTTTTGTCAAAATGCACAAATCACCGCTCTCCGGAATAGCCTGGGGCAGAACACAATGGATTCTGCAGCCCGGCAGGAACAATACTATGGGAAAATGTAGGAAATACTCCAGGAAATATGGGGAAAAAGTAATACAGGGAAAATGCAAACAACTGTATGCTCGTAAGTGCATAGTTTAAGTAAATGCTCTGATTCCTTGAGAACCACAAACTACCAAACCGTAACGAAGATGGAACGAAAAGTCTGAACAAGCCCTTTGACTGCTAAAGAAATTAGGCTTGTAACTACGTGCGCCTGGCAAAGTAATCTCCAGGGCCTGATGTGGTCGCTGGAGAATCTACCTAACAGTTGGAGAAAAACCGATGTAAATTTTATGAACCTTTTTCCAGAAAGTAGAAGAGGATGTGGTACTGCTTAACAGTGTGTGACGTGGCATTGCCTTGATCGTAGAACCAGAGAAGACAGTGAAGGGAAAGAGAGAAGGGGACAGAGAGACAGAAAGAGACAGACACAGAGATCCAGAGAGAGAAACAGAGAGAGAGAGAGAAGAGAGAACGAAGTGAGGCAGAGAAGAGAGAGACAAAAACAGATACAGCGAGAGACAGAGCGACATACAAAAAGAGAAGGAGAGGCATAGAAAGAGACACACAGACACAGAGGGAGATACAGAGAGAGACAGAGACAGAGAGAGACAGAGAGAAGGATTGGCAAGGGAGAGAGGAGAGCCACAGACCATCTGTCCTGAACACAGAACTCTTCAACCACTCACGAGCACACCAAATCTCACAGTGCCTAAAGGGAATTACATGCCACGACCACTGGTATCCACTCCAAGCACGCGGGTCCAACAGCTGGGAATCCAGCAAAGCCATCCACCCATAGTCAAAATCGCGCGATCGTGGTAATTGCTGCACAGAAAGCATTGGACTAAATCCCAGCAAAGGAGGCTGTCGCCCCCACAGGAGCATCAGCGACCGTCTTGGCTCACGCCACGCTCGCTGTGGTTCTCCCTGAGGGCTCGGCACGAGGGACGGGTGGCCCTCACCGCTCTAGTCCAACACGGTAACAGACGCTCCGGTCGGAGCCGTTAGGTGAATACGGGAACCCAGCGCAGAAGGGAAGACCCGAAAGTGCTCCTGGCGCAGAGGACGTGCCTGTCTTCGTCGACGGTTGTAAGGAATCTACGAGAAGCCTCCCCAAAACTCTGAAGTCCTCAGTGGATTCAGCAGAACTCACGATCAGCACACAGAGATCAGTTGTGTGAACACACGCTAAAAATAACAATGCCGTAAAAACCCAACGCCATCTATAATTGCTCCGAAGAAAGGGAGATTGTCCGTGCACTTAACGGGCGTGGGATCTGTATGACAAAAATGACAGGATGATGACGAAACGAAGACCAAATTAAAGGGAGAGACGTCCCACGTTCATGGATCGGAAGACTCCACGCGGCGAAGACATCAGTGGCGTGTGGGTTGACTGTGAATCCCGTCAAATCCCAGCCGGGTGTTTTAAAGACGTCAACGTTTTCTTGAGTCCCTGTGGAAGGGGGCAGGCCTTCGAACAGATAAAAATGGAAATCAAGACGAACAAGCGAGAGAAGCCATGCGTCTAACAGCGTCTTACGACGTGGCTGCGATAGCCCCGTGTGGTATTGGCAGAAGGACAGACGGACAGAGCAAGGGAAGAGCCTGGACAGCCAGGAACGGACCTGAGCAAATACAGCCAGTGGGTCTCCGCAGAGAGGCAGAGCCCGTTCAGTGGAGAAAGGATGGTCTTTCCAACACACGGTGAGCCGGGGCAGGGAGGTGTCCGCAGGGGCAGGAGACAAGACAGACAGAGAAATGAATCAGGACTTCAGCTCTGGGTAGGACCCTCCACCGAGTGACTCAGACCAGATCTAGTGGGTTTTGACGAAGGCTGTCGGAGCGCACGGACGGCTCTCTGTGCACCGGGTCTCACCCCTGACGCAGCGGGTCACGCGGAGGGCACCGTGGGCTTCACCACAGACTCCACGTCCTAAAACTTTGGTCGGAGGACATCTGTGGATCGAGGGCTTGGAAAGAGCTCTTGGAGCGGTCCTGGAAGCACGAGCCATTGAAGGTTGGATGAAGGGCTCCCGTCCACAGGACAGCTGTGTGGAGGACCACGGGAAGGGGACGGAAAGGCCGTGGAAAGGCCATGGAAATTTGCAAACATCTGACAAGGGGTTAGTACGTAGAACATACAAAGAACGCATGAACCGCAAAGGCCAAAAAAAGCCAGCCAGTTACAAAAGAGGCCAAAGTTATGCAGAGACGTTTCACTGAGGAGGGTGGAGTGACTGCGAAGACGGGACAGCATCGCTAGTTGCCGGGAAACCCACACCTAACCGCAGTGCACCGTCACCACACCCGTCCCAAGCAGCGCAGGTGGAAACAGACCCCGGACGCTGGCAGGGCCGTGGGGACGTGGGCTGTGCCGCCCGCTGCTGGGGGCCTGCTCTCCGGGAAACCATCTGGCAGATGCTCCTGGGACAGAGGACACAGTGAGCGTGTGACCCAACACCCTGCTCTCGGGCAGTCATCCCACAGGCGTGCACACGCGCTCACACAACAGTGTACGTGGGAGTGTCCGCGGCAGCCTTGGATGCAGCCCCGACGAGCGCCAGGGTGAGCAGTGACACGTCCCTCTCATCTGTGCCCTGGAAGACGGCTCGGCCGTGAAGATGGACACACCAATGAGAGGAACGGGGACTTTCAGCCAATTATGCTGAGTGGAAAAAATCCCAGAGATCACACACCTTATGATTCCAATTACATAGTGCTTTCCAAATGACAGGATTCACAGGGGATGGCCCATTATCTGCGCACTGGAGACATGGCCACGGGGACGGGGGAGGGTCAGCATAGGGGGCGCGTCCCGTGGACTATTCAGTGTGTCGGTGGTGGTGGTGAGCACACAAAACTCCCCCGGGGGGAGCACTGTGTAGACCAGAACACATGCAGACACACAGACACACAGACACAGATACACAGACACACATACAGACATGCAGACACACACACACACACAGGCCCACAGACACACAGACACACACACAGACACACACAGACACAGACGGATGTGATCCTCTAGAACCGGAGGCGTCTGAGCTAGGATTGATGTGTTGTGTGAACCCGAGGGTCCTGCTGTGATGTGAGGCTCTATTAGAGTTCTACGGTGTATGTGACACAATGTTACCCCCTGGGAAAATCAGGCAACGCAAACGTCCGTGGGACGTCTCTGTACGATCTCGTCACCTGTGTGTGTCTGTACAAACTCTCCAGGAGAATTGGGGCGCCTGGGTGGCTCAGTGGGTTAAAGCCTCTGCCTTCGGCTCAGGTCATGAGCCCAGGGTCCTGAGATCGAGCCCCACATCGGGCTCTCTGCTCAGCGGGGAGCCTGCTTCTCCTTCTTTCTCTGCCTGCCTCTCTGCCTCCTTGTGATCTCTCTCTTACAAATAAATAAATACAATCTTTTTTTTTTTTTTTTTCAAGAGGAATCCCAGTTGAGAGCGGCTGGAAAGCACAGCAGTCCGGACCCGAGAGGAAGGCTACAGGAGGGGCAGGGCTGGGGTCTGTCCATGGCAGGAGGCCTCCTGGCCAGTCATGGGCACCGTGGCTTGGCTGTTTGTGTCGCGAGGGTGCTCCGGGGACTGCCTTTGTACAGGTGTGTGAGGAAGCCCCCACTGTGGGGTTTGGAACATGCCCACGTGGCCGCACCAGGGCCGCACACGGCTGACCCTCCGGTGTCCGGGGACGGGGTCTGCTGGGTGGGGCCTTCTCCGCCTTCCGCAGCCCCCGGAGCAGGGCTGGCCCCGCTGCGAGCTCTGCGTGGACCAGGGGGAGCTCGTGCAAGGAGACACTCTTTCAGTGGGCCTGGGTGGGGATCAAGAGCCCCCCGGGAGGCAGATGCTGCACACAGGGCGACTGGGGCATGATGTCTTGTCCGCTGTGACCACGAAGCCCCTCACACAGGGCCCTTGGAAAAGCTTGGTCCCATTTCCCTGGCTCTCCTTTCTGGCAGCTTTCCCCAAGCCCTAACAGAGGAGAAGATGCTTTGGGGTGCGAGGGGCTGCCCGGCTTTGAACGTGCAATGCGTCCAAGTAGACAGGTCTCCCCGCGGTTGGTGGTGGACACGGGGTTCTTTGCAAGAGTCTGTGGGAAGGTGGGCTTGGCTCGGAGGGCCTCTTTCCAGAGGCAAGATGAAGGGAAAGGGAAGGCCCTGGGGCTCAGACGGGCCAGACCTGTGAGGCGATGAGGTCTCCTTTAGGAGGGGGTAGCTGTATTAGCCTCTGACAGCTGCTTTTCCATTTCTGCCCTATGTGTCACAACATCCAATTTAATGCTGACACTAATCACCGGGCGTCAGTGGTCACACCCTGATCCCGTAGATCAGGGGCTTGTTGCCTGAGACTGCCCCCTTGTAGGATGCTGGCCGCAAGCATCGTCTTCTCCTAGCCGGGTGCCTCAGGGCCTTGGCACATCCCAGCATCTCGAATGTTGTTCCTCTCTCACTCCTTGTTACCACTCAGGAGAATTTGGGTTCTGCCTTCTGTTTAAGCTCACACACAGCAGTAATGCTACCATCATCACAGACGGTCAGTGTCCGCTCAGATGGCTTCCCACGCCTACCCCTTCCTCTGTTCCTTATTCCTTCCAGTACCTCTGGCCTCCGACCCAGGACTGCTCTGCTCAGCCTCAAGTGTGTCCTTGAGAATCTTTCGCAATGGGAGTCTGCTAGGCACAGTCTCTCGCTGTCTGTTTGCCTAAAAGACTCTCTATCTGCCCCTGTTCCTGGAAAATATCTTTGCTAGGACTCTGGTCTGGCCGGAACCTTCCGTGGGCTCCGTGCAGACACCCCACCTCTGTCTCCCACGCAGCCCTTTTGAAGATTTCTCTTCCTCTTTGATTTTTATTTTTTTCCTGTACTTTGACCAAGCTCTATCTTGGTGGAATGTCTTGTGTGTGTCCTCTTGGGGATTTGAAAGGATTCTTGAGTCAGTTCTGGAGAATGCTCGATGCTTATCATCATCCATCCCATCCTTGTGGCCACGGTCCGTCTGACTTCCCTCGTCTCCCGGCCTCCTCCCTCCCGTACTTCGAGCGGCTCCTCTCCCTGATCCTCCCCTCCTTCTTGGTCTCCACGCTCCCTCCCATGGCTTCGTCCAGAGATGCCCACAGGGCTCACGCTGGCCTCTCGCAGTCGCCGCAGCGCGACGCCGTTGGTGCGGGGCCTTTCTGCAGACTGAGGATGTTTCCTCTTTTTTCCCAGAACAACTCCAGGGCTGGGACGGAGGTGGCCGGTCATATGAAACTTTTCATGGCCGTCCCGTAGCAATTCCCCTCCCAGAACCCCCATGTTTACACACGTGTACAAGCTTGCACACCACACACACATGCACACAACCCACACTGCACACACATGTATGGACTCACACACCCCAGACACATGCACACATATATGTACACAAGCACACACACAAGCACACACACAAACTTATACATACGCATGCACACAACCCACACCCACTGCTCACAAGGGCATGCACCTGTGCACACACATGTTTACACACACACACTTGCACACACTGCACACATGTGCATGCATGTGGGTACACACCACAACCCACTGCATACATATGCATGCATGCCATGCACACACACGTGTTTATACACATGCACACGCTGCACACACATGCACACATGTGCACACACAACACGCACACACTGCACGCATGCGTGCACACATGTTTATGCACAAGCACACATACACACATGTGCACACACAACACATACCCACTTCACACACATGCATGCAGGCATGCGCACACGTTTATGCACAAGCACACATACACAAGCACACATGTGTGCACACACATCACATACCCGCTGCACACACACGCATGCACTCGTGCACACACAGAGCTCTGCCCAGGCCTGGGGCGTTCCCTGTGGACCCCTCCTGGGCAGGACGGGGACACTGACTCTCCACAACCAAAGGAGAGGGTCCTCGTGGACTCCCCACGTGGGCTCCCTTCCGGGCTTGGATGTCAGCTAGCCGGGGCCACAAGCAGCCACATCCGAAGTCCGGTCCCTCTGAGCCCGAGGTCGCTTCCCCGCCCCCGTGTCTCCGCTTTCCCCTGCCCTTCTCTGGACCCAGCCCTGTGGTTGCGGACGTCCTGGAACTCCGCCACATGTTTGTACCGTCTGCGTCTGCACCTATAATCCGGCATTTGCAGCTGTTCTCGGTGGGGAAATGCGTTTCCATAACTGCACCTGTGGGAGTTCTGAGGCAGACCCGTCCTGCCTTCCCTTTGAATTCTCTTCTCGCTGTCCCTGAGGGGGCTCGCCGGTCCTCCAAAGTGCCCGTGGGCCGTGCGTGGTTGTGTCCCCGCTGCAGACTTGCTGGATTTGGTTTCCACTCCCCCTGCCTCGGCCTCTGCGAGCCTGGCTTCGGCGCGTGCAGGAGTCGTGCAAGCAGGTGTTGAGTCCCGATGGTAAGCACGGCGGTGTGTTAGCCTGCGTGAGGACAGAGCCGTTGAGAGGAGGACGTGCTTTTGGCTCGGGGTGCGTTTACTTAAGGGAATCATTCAAAGGGGAGATTTTCTAGAGACCAGCTCAGCAAAGATCCCGGAAAGAATGAACCAGGCCTTGTTCATTCGAGATGCTTTACACGTGCCGTGGACTCCCACCCAGCAGGAGGTGCACGTGGCTGTCCTCTTTCCTGTGCTGGGACACGGGGGACGCTAGCGTTTTCAAGCCGGTGCCTCTGCCCAGAGCAGACCCGGGGCTCGCAGACCCTCCGTCTCCCCACCGTGGCAGGTCCCGTCCTCACGGCGCGCTCTTGCATCCGTGGGCCTCTGCTTCTTCGTCAAGTGCTTCCACGCGCGATGCGCTCTCCGTGGCGTCTGTGGGAACCAGGGGTCGCAGGAACCCCATCTTACCAATCACGAAGCAAAATCTCAGAGACTTGAGGTCGCTGGGAAGGTCACAAGCTTATAGCTAGATGTTCTGCAGGCGAGGAGGTCTCGTCTAGAGCCACTTTGCTGTTCCCGATGGGCCCTCGGGGTTATCCGACCCCATGTGTTACCTCACCCACGACGACATCGCCCGGAGCCCCTGTGCACCCGAGATCAGGGGATGGCCCTCGGCCACCTTGCACTTGTGATGGGCGCGACAGAGTGTTTGTACCAACAGGGGGTCGTACGCCCCAGAAAGACCACAGAGAGTCACGAGTGCAACACGGGGAGCAGGGACTAACCCGGCGAGGCTCCGGAAGCAGGATCCCCAGGGCACCTCCAGCATCCAGCCTTCTCTCCGCGTGGTCTTGGGAGGACACTTTTCCTGCTCCCTTCCACCATCAGTAAATCGGGGCATTAACTGCCAACTCCATAAGGTTTCTATTACGAATTTCAGCAAGTCAGCATGTGCAGAGTACTGAGAACACTGGCTGGCGGGCAGTGGGAGGACGGCGGACACAGACCCCTCTGCAGCCAGTGCTGGTGTATCTGCCAATGCGGAGCCCCGGGTCGAGAGTGATTCTGAGTGTGAGCTCAGCACAGACTGGGAGCCCCTGTGGTTCCTGCTCAGCGTGAGATGGTTGCCGGCTGCCCACGGGCTGGCCAGGTGGGTGAGGGACACAGGGTCTGACCGGGAAGTGGCCAGTGCTCTGGTAGCCCAGCCCCGTGGAGCACAGCCAGGCTAGCCCCCCATCTTCATGGGACCTAACGCAGGTGTCTTCCCTTGTACCTCACAGGTGCTTGGCTTGCTGGGGGCCGGGGGCTGGCGGGACACGGTGGGAATGACTCCAGGGGGACACAGTGTTTTTAACCATAGCTGAGACTGTTGACTGTTGCCTGATTTCCACGTTTCCTCTTCTTCTCCTGGAACACAACACACCGTTTAACTCAGGTGGCAGTGTCCTAACCAAAGAACAGCTTTCCTCACCTCCTTCCCGCCGAGTGTCACTGATTCGAAGTAAGTCATTAGGTGGAGCTCTCGGGTTCTTTTTCTAGAGGTCCTGCTCCGGCTGAGATGTGTGTTCTTTCAGCCTCACTCCTTCTTCCTACCTGGAGCACTGATGCAATGGTTGGGGCTCCAGCAGCCACTTTGGAGTATGAGGCAAATGAGGAGAAACCACGTTTTAAGCACAGAAGGTGCTGGCTCACGGATGAAACTGTAGGGCTGGCCCACCTGCCCTGGACTTCTACCTCCAGACTTCTTTTCTGTGAGTGAGAGACTAACGTCTACATTGTAGAAACTACTTAGTTGACTCTTTCTTGAAAACCAAACCTAATGTTTCCTGAATACTTTAGCCAAGAAAAATGCCCAAGTTAAAAGTCAGCAAGAAAAGTTGTATTTTATCTTTCTTCTCTTTTAGTGCATCCTAAGATGCAGAGAAAGTCTGCTCGGTGTGGTGCGTAATCTAGGGAACCCCGCAAAATTCCCGCGTGTGTCACTGTCATCTGGTCACTTCTTGTTACAATGTGTTTACAAGAACTTTACAACTTCTTGTTACAATGTGTTACAAGTGGTCTCCTCTGAGACCACTTTCTTGTGGGAGGCGCAGACACTCCTTCCTAGCTGGGCAGCTGGCGTCTTAACAGAAATACACACATACACACCCGAAATATGAATATGACAGAGTGCAACTCTTCTCATGTCCATGTTACAAGTGTTTTATCTCCGTCTGACCTCTGGGAAGGCAGGCTCTGAGCCAGAATGGGCTTGTTGACGTTCACACACCAGGAGATACCCGGACTAGAATCTCGCCGGCTCCAGACCGGCTGTCTCTCTTAATCCCACACAGACCTAGAATCTTCTGTGGATCCCTAGACTTCGTGTTGCACCGACGTCCCCTAGACAACTCCGTGCTGGCCTGGCATGCAGGGCGGGAGGCGTCAGAAACACCCACGGCTCTCACATCATTTGATTCAGCCCCGAGGAATGTTCCAAAGCCTGCATATAGGACACTTCGACTTCCCGTCGTTCCTGGAGAGTCGGACCGGCTGCATCTCCCCTCCACCCTCTCTGACGGATGTCACTCATTCCTTTCACAAGCAGAGTGCAAAACCGAGGTTCAATGTCATCAATTCAGGGGCACCCGGATGGCTCAGTGGGTTGAGCCGCTGCCTTCAGCTCAGGTCATGATCCCAGGGTCCTGGGATCGAGCCCCACATCGGGCTCCCAGCTTGGCGGGAAGCCGGCTTCTCCCTCTCCCACTCCCCCTGTGTTCCCTCTCTCACTGTGTGTCTTTCTTTCAAATAAATAAAATCTTAAAAAAAATATTAACAATTCTGTCTGAGGCAAAGTCAGGCCTTCCAGCCTCGGGAATAGAATAGGATCTGGGGGCAGATGCTGGCACGGCGTCTCCCGCTAAGTGATTCTCTACGAGGCTGGAAACGTGGGAGGGGGCACTGCAGATAATCTGATTTGTGGGACTGGATTTGGTCATGATGTTAAATCGTCCAGACAACACACATCTGGCTTATATATCGCTCGCTATGTTTCTCTTGGCCCCTGGGAGCCCCCGTCATTGTTTCCATGAGGGGATGTGTGCATCTGTGGCGCTGGGATGGACGGTCTGGCACGGAAGGGGCTGGTGGGTCCCGCCCTCAGGAATGCCTGTGTTCGCTCCCTCCAACCCTCGGAGCCCACCGCGAGTCTGGGCCGTGAAGACTATGTGGGGAGGGGGGCACGGCCATCCCCTCACGTTCTGTGGAAGTAAACAGTCTTCAGGGGAGACTCCTGTCTGGCCAGTAGAGGCAGATCTGGGCTCCATACAGTTCTAGTGACTCTGGACACCTTATTTCATGACCCTCTGGAATCCTGGTGCGTAGGGCTCACCCATGTGTGGACCAGAAGGTGAGGCTTACCTGTGTAATGACGCCGTGCAAGGTCCCAGAGCAAGGTCCCACACGTGAGTGTGGGACTCAGTCCGGACCCACCAGGGCTGCCCGTCTTCCTGCCGGGCTTCCGTGCTGGGCTCGGGATGAACTCACAGTGACCGTTACGCTGGAGCACAGTGTTTGTCTCCACGCCTGGTCTGAGGTTTCCGTATCCTGTACCTGAGCATCCTCAGCCGGGCCTCCGTCACGGTGGACACTCCCGTTGTGAGATCCACGCGCTGCCCGCTCCGTCTCCGGCCGCTCTCCGCGGCGCCCCTCCAGGCTGCGTGCCAGTCAGCGCCAAACATCCTCACAACCAGAGAGGTGCGGACGGGGCGGGAAGTGGGCGTTCTAGAAAGAAAAGCATCTATGGTAGAAAAGTGCCTGCCCGTCCTGCACGCTCCCCGGGGTCTTACCCCGCTGATGGCCCCAGGCCCCCGGCACGCTGGCGGTGCTGGCCACATGCCTCCGTGGGGCAGGTCTGGTCCTCGCCCGGCCCCTACAGCCGGAGCAGTCGAGTTCCACATGAGGACACCAGACCAGAGAGGTCGACGCGGCTCGCGGCTGAAGCTGGGAGGAATTTCCTTCATCGCTACTCACCCTCCGTCACTCCGAAGTGGCTAGCTCGTCCCTGCCCCCGGGTCCCTCGGACACGTTCGTCTTTCTCACAGGATTTTTTGGAAGAGCGTCCCGCGGGCCACAGTACTCTGTGCTCGGGTGCGATGCCCAGATGTCTCCGAGCGCGGTGCTTGTCTTTGACCTTTGCACGCGCTGAGTTTGGTCCCCAGAGATTTCGACTGGAGGAAAGAGTCGATTCGATGAAGATAAAACACACAGAGCTCTGAGCACGGCGCCCGGCACAGAGCAAAGCAGTGCTGTCCTTCGGTTTCTCTGCTGCTGCCTCCCTGCAGCGCTGTGTCTCTATGTCAGCTCTCAGCCTCGTACAGGAGCCCTGAGTTCAAGGTGTGCGCCCAGCGTCCGGCAGGTACCATCTTCTCATTCTCTCTGCTAGGACGTCGGCAGAATAAACGACACACCGTCGGCCGGATACCCGGGTACATGAGCACAATCTAGCTTGTCTTTGGACAAGATGCCAACAATCTTCCGTCCTTTGTTTCCTGCACTTTCGTGAAGGTGATCGTGCACGTGAAGGAGACCCTTCGAGACTCCATTCTCTCATCCCACGACCTGTGAGCAGGGGCAGCCTCCTGCTGTTGCCAGGACCCTAGGCGCCCCCTCAGGTTGTGCAGAAAGCACGATTGTCAGGAAGATCTGGTGGAGTCGGGTCTACCTGCGAGGCACCAACGCATTTCAGACCCCATGTGTCTTCCGTAGACAACGGGCCATCGTAAGTGCACTCCGAATCAGGAAAGTAGCTTTGCTCCGTTTTGCAGAGCAGTCTGGGGGATGGTGTGGCAAGTCGGTGCCCACGTGGTGTGCCCAAAGCTGGTATTTTTAACCGAGCATCGTTGGCTTTGGTGGAGACAGAAATGACCTTTTGAGGGTCCTTCCAAGTCTGTGCATCTCGTCCTGGACCTGTAAGCTCCCGTAGTCCTAGGTGCTCATGCGTCCGGATCATTTACTTACTGAAGGAGAGTTAGAGTACAGTGTGCTATTGGTCTCGGGTGTGCAACACAGAGATTCCAAAACCTCCCTGCATCACCCGGTGCTCGTCATGGCAGGTGTCCTCCTTCCTCCCACCACTTGCTTCCCCACCCCCCACCCCTCCCCTCTGGTGACCAGCAGCGTGTTCCCTGCACTGAGGAGTCTATTTCTTGGTTTCTCTCTCTCTCTCTTTCCTTTGCTCATCTGTTCCTTAAACTCCACATATGAGTGAGATCAGATGGGATTTGACTTTCTCTGACTGACTTACTTCACTTAGTATAATACTGTCCAGTTCCATCCACATCGTTGCAAATGGCAAGGTTTCATTCTTTTCAACGGCTGCGTAATATTCTGTTGGTGTATCTACGCCCCTTCTTCATCCATTCCTCTATTGACGGACACTTGGGATGCTTCCAAATTCCCTCGTGCACGCTGTGTAGTGAGCTCTGGTTGCCCAGCTGGGTGCCCCCCCACACCTGTACAGAACCAGTGCTGTCACTTGCCAGCGTGTCTGGTGATGTCTGGGTCCCGCTGACATTGGTGCTGTCATCACCTTCATCTCTGCTACCTGAATCTTAAAAAGCACGGCCATGGGGTTTACGTGGTAGAGACCAAACCGGGCAGCAGCTCGGTGGGAGACACCGTGGGTAATCCAGACCGACCGCTGGCCACAGCACACTGCGTCCTTGGACAGAGATAGCAGGTGGCCCCACTGGTGGGCACCGCAAGTCCTGGCCACCCACATCGGTGGTCAGAGGAAAAGACGGCATGAGCAACCGTGGGAGGCAGGTGATGGGTGCCCTCGATTTGACAGTAAACGTCGCGGCTGCCTCCCGCCCCGATTCCGTCCTTCCCTCCAGTCTCCTGTGCTCATTGCTGAAAACGGAACTTTTCTCACGGGAGAGGTGCTGTCTCGGGATGTGGGACATTTCAGACAAACCAGGACAGTTTGCCCCTGGCGGACGGGACCGGGCACCAAACACACGGGGCGAGCTGCCTGGGATGTGCCACCCACCCCCCTGGCCACAGCACTAGCGCACACTGACCACAGCTGGACCCCAGTGCAGAATGTCCCGCTGAGCCCAGTCCGGCCATGGAACTGTGAGAGACGCCAGTTAATCATTCTTTAAGCATTCAGTTTTGGGGTTTCTTGTTAAGATGCAGTAGGTAAATGGAACACGCGGGAAGAGGACCCAGGCCGGGGACATCAGTGGGACGTTCTCCTGCGGGGATCCGCGCTGCACGTAGGGCGCGCGCATCTCCCCGTGGTGCTCGTGCATCAGCCACACCCTTGACCCCATAGTTCGGTGGTTACGAGACGGGACCGTGTTCACTGGGGACTCGTGCCTTCAGGGACACAGCATCCCTCAGGTCACTCAGGCAACACTTGCCTTACTTGAACAGCTCACCTTGTCTTACCTTTTTTTTTTCCCCCCCTAAGAAAGCACAGACTAGGAAGTGGGTGACAAGCATGTGCAATGTCATCATAGAGGAAATGAGATCAGTCAACCCAGAGGGTTAGGTTGGGGGACGCGGGCAAACCGGAGATGTACTACATGCGCCCGCCTGTACGGAGGGGTGTCGTGTGCTGGGTCAGGGGGGTGCTTATTGCTTGAGCAAAACTGCTTGCCCTTGGGGAACCCTCAACCCAGCCGGGAGAAAGGCAGGTCAGTGAGCACTTGCCAGGGTGGGCTCCCAGGGAGAGAGGCTGGGTGGCGGTGGCCTCCGGAGGTCAGCTCGGTGCGCCTCTGGCTAGGGTCAGCGGGTGAGCTCACCCTGCTGACCTTCGGGGCCGCTGACAGGTGCAGAGAGGCAGAGCGTGTGAACTCTTCCAGGGTTCCTCTGCGGAAACCGCGCGCTCGCAGATGCCTTTGCTCTGTGTCCTCGGCCACGCCGTGGCTCCCGCCTCTGGCGTTCCACCGCTGTGCCCTTTGTTCACGTCAGCAGCCCTGGTAGCCAGCTGGGATGCACACAGATCTTCTTATCGACGCTTACGCGGTTTCTAGAATGTTCCATCAAGGAATGACAGCAACTCTGGACGTCGTGTAGGTGGTTCAGGCATGAGGGAGGGACTGTCCAAATGGCCAGTGGGGGCGGTCAGAGCTGGAAATGTCTGCTTCCTCCTAAAACTAGTGCAAGGTCACAGTCTCTGGAGTCAAGGCCAGGAGGGCAGCAGAGGCAGGAGCCGTTCTAGATGGGAACCCCGGAGTCAGGGGCCAGGGCACCTCTGCCATTCCGCGTCATCCATGTAATGCGGTGGTGTCCCAGGCAGCCACAGGTGCCGTGGCCACCCTGTGATCCGCGGCGGCAGAGGCCTCCTGTCACCACGGCTCCAGGAACGGCAGGGAATGAGAGTCAACACGGAAGCCGTAACTGGAAAAATTTCATTCCAGAAGGAGAGAGGACAGTTATTGTTTGTGGATGGTATCACGATCCTCCTGGAAAACTGGAGAGAAGTGGGAGACCAATTACAGTAATTGAGTTCAGTGAAACAGCTAGTTAAAAAGAAATGTACAAACATAAATAACTTCCTTATGTTCTTGTCATGATCTACAGGACAACAAGGCAAGAAAATGATTCTTTTCACCAATAAAATGATACACAATCAGCAGAGAAGCATAAAATACAGTACGCATTCCTTGAGACACAAATATGATCTATATGAAAAAAACCCAATAGACTTGCCAAGTCCTGTAAAAACCCAAGGTTTCTTGGTTACATCAGGTTCTTGTAATTCTGAGGATGGCGGGAAGCATCTGGCAGTGGGGAGATGGGGTCGGCATGCCAAGGTCGGAACGGGGACCGGGCGATCAGTATGCTGCAGGACGCAGTCAGTCCTCCCCAGGCAAGGTCTTGTTAACTCGGGGGGGACGGTCCCCTCAGTGTGAAGAAGACAGAGTGTGGCTTCAGTGGAGAAGTGACACCTGATTTCCGGTGTGGCTGCGGGCAGACCAGCGGGGAGAGCATTTGGAAGGAGGATCCAAAATTCCTGGGGGAGACCACGTTGTGGTCTGGCCCAGGGAGTGGGTGAGCAGGTGCCCCTGTGATGTGCTCACTCAAACAGGTGGATTGTGTCACCAGCGACACCGGGGAGAGCAGTCAACCTGCGCAGATAAATTTATTCAACATTACACCATTGGACCAAAATAAAGTCCAAGTGGACTGAAGGTTCAAATTTGATGGCAAAAATACCTGTACAGCAACAAGAGAAAAACGCATGTTGATATAATCTCGACACAATGGGAAATCTCTAAATGTTGCTCTAGATCAGAAAACATGAGACTGATTGTACGAATGAGTTTAAAAGTAATGCTTCTGCATCACTCAAGATAATACAAAGATAGAAAATACTATAAATATGGAAAAAACCCTCACAATATGTGTGTAAGAGACCTGGGAGTGGCAGAGCTCCACTTTCTACCTGAACATAGAGCCCACTGGGCGAAGTCTGTTTTCTGAGCCCCGTGATAGCTGTGAGTGCCCGGTGACCTAGCTCCGTCCAGGAAGGGGGCAGGCAGGGAGGACTCCCAGCAGAAGTTCTTGTAAGAGAGGGAGCAGGCTCACTGTCCTTCCCTGCTCCCCTGCTTCCTTCTGCTGGTGTCCTGGAAGGTGGATGTGATGGCTGGAGCTCCAGCATCCGAGCTGGCCCATGAAGCGCTCTTGAATGAGGAAGCCACAGCAGAGGGTACAGGAAGGGGCTACTGTGGGTGCCTTCAGCTGCCTCCCCCAGAAGTCATGCACGCCACAGAGTTCAATGCCTGTCTTCGTGGAGCCACTCATCTCTCAGGTCCTTCTGACACTCACAGCAAACAAGAGGATTAACAGTGAGCTTCGTAATCTTAAGGAATGTTGTAGACTAATAGCCACAAAGGAAATCTCTATGGAAAAACAAAACAAACAAAAATCAGGGGAAAAAAAATCAGAGGATTGTCACAGTACAAAAATGCCATAACAAGAAATACCGTAACTAAATACCATCACTATGTATAACTACCATTGTTCAATGTAAAGCGAAACCACGTCTTTAACCGAGTGCGTCAATCCATGTTTAAGTGACGATTTCAAGGTCAGGAAAGAGGCAGGCAGTTCGGGAGACATAACCTCCTCTCCAACCTGCTTCTTATTTTAATCAGTAGTTTCTTTTCTTGTTGTGATGATGGGATTTGTGCACATGCCCATGGGGGCCGTGTTGGGGGGCCGGCAGGAGCGAGAAGTGACCCAGCTGCTGGTTACAGGGAATCCGTTACATGTTCTTCTTCCATCCAAGACAATACGGACCTTCAATTACTCGTGCTGGAGGTGGTGTTGATGTGGGGGATTTTCAAAACACGTTGTGAAGGCATAAAATAAAGATTGAAATCAGAAGGCTCCCATTTTTGTAATTTCTGCTGAGACATCATTAAATTTTTCTGAATCTCCTCTTCCTTGCTCTGGGCTATTGTACTCTCGTCCCTCAGTAGTCCTGCTGCTCTCATCCCTTTGTAGCCACAATTACCAGACCGCTTTCCCATATTAAGTGTTTCCACATGCTTATGCTGCATTCATGCCTCAGGCAGGTGTGACCTGACCTTTGTCCCTAACCCACCACTGGAACTGTCCCTGCCTGTCTTTCCGGCTCACCTGTCTGTTGAACTTCCTGGCGACCTGCTCACCCTTGAGCTCGGATGGCCTCCAGCCGCTACTCAAGGATGACAGCCCCGACCTGCAGGTTCGTGGTCCTGGGATGGAGTCCTCGGCCCCAGAGCAGTTTAATAAAGATCACCTTGGCTGGAAATACTTAGACTTGGGCGCTTCTCGGAGGCGGGAGAGAGAGGAGGTGAGCCTCCAGGCCCGCATCAGGAGACCAGCAGGAGAGTCAGGAGTCCGGGTCAGTCCGGAGGTGGAGGAGGAAGTGTCCACACAGCCCACACGGTTGTTTGTAGATCAGATAGGAGGGTGTTGGAGTTGGAGTCAACAGAGGGAGTAAGTGTCCTTGGAGAGGGGACGAAGGGAAGAGCAGAAGCGGGAGCAAGGCGGAGAGGGCGGCTGGCACAGTGAATGAGACGGCGCGGTCGGTGGGGGGGGGGCGGCTTCTAGGCAGGGAGAAGGGCCTGGGGTAGAGACCTCGGGCTGCAGGGGGCTCTGGGAGCAGAGGCAGCCTGGCCCTGCCTGGAGCCACTTGGCTTCTGCGGAGAGTAGATGTGGCCCCGAGGCCCCAAGGCCCGATGGCACAGCATAAGCGTCTCACGAGACGATGGTACATCCATTTCATAAGTGTTGGGGAATTGGGGGCAAATGTTCATCTTCCCGCATCCTAGCACCAAACTTGTATGATTAAAAACATCCGAGCCATAAATTCCATAGTAGCGGACCAGGCCAAGGAAGTGAATGAATTTTATGTAGCTAAAGAAACAGAGGTGCACCCTACGTTTTCTGTGTTTTAAGAGTAGAAGCCAAAGTGTACCATCTTGGGTGTGAATCCTACCAGAGAAGAAAAGCCTCCAGAGTCTGGAGACACCCGTGCCTGAGTCTGGCTTTGGTGCTGACTGTCCTTAAGGCAGAGGGCGAACTACCTGTTTTATGGGCTGCCGGTAAGGTCATGGGTGGCCTCCTGCTGACCTAATGGGTTGTTGTCACGATAAAACCAGCTACAGAGCACATAAGGGCTGCCGTGTGCGGGACTTTTTTCCGGGGATTCGTGCATTCTAGGAAAAACCAGGGCTTTTCTAGGGATGGAAGTTTCAACACTTTGGGCAAAGTTACTCTGGGGGGTGAGGGTGGAGAGCACGGTCTCTCCTCCAGCCACGTCGTGGATGACGCTCAAAGACCCGTGAGTTTCACTCGATGGTGGGAGCTGGGGGTCGCCGATCAGTGCTCCCCTGTGCCCCCTGCGCCCCCGTGTGCTCTAGAGACAAGAAAAATGCAGGACGAAACTTCCGGAATGAGACGAGAACTTCCAGAATGATTGAGTGTTGCATGAAGATTAAACAAATCAGTCTACCTCATATTTGGAAATTAAGACAGGAACCAAACCTGCCCTGCATCCCAGATAAGTTGGGGGGCACGAGTGTCAAGGAAACAATGAATGACATTTGTACTAAAATGCACCAGAAAACACAGGTGCTGTGAAATATATTTACACCATTGAGGCAATTAAAAAAATCACATATACTTTTTAAAATAAATTTAACTATATGCATATATGCAAAGCCTTCTGGAACATGGGGAGTATTACATTGAAATCCACAGGGAAACGCGTTGCTGTTTGAGGACAGGTGCAAAGCCGAGTGAGGACTGTTGAAACTGCAAGAAACAGCTGACACGGGATTGATTAATCTCCCAAAAGGGAAGTAGAGCTTATTTATGCAAATAGCAAATTATTGCCTCATACCTAGAAAACGGTTATGAATGACATTGGAGCGTGGTTTTGTGCTTTACCAAAGCCACAGCAACGACAGCACTACGAAGTCACGGTGAGGATGGTACACATTAGGAAGCCTCGGCATTTTTAGCTCATATGCCTTTTTGATAAGGAAAAAACCTGAAAGTTAGGGGAAAAGCGCCTACCTCTCCACTTGCTTGCGTTCTGCATGGCGGGTGTGGGAGTTGTCTCCTGGAGGATTGCTTTAGTGTTTTCTATCCCAGAAGCTTTTATGAAGGTTTACTCTTCAAAAATCATTTTAAAATGGGTATTTCCGCATTCTCTCCTCCTGGGTTCTATCGTAACATCCCACATGCTGTTTTGCATTTCATTTTCCCTCCAAACAAAAACACAGGCGGGACTCATGCCACGTGAACCGCGGCGGGATCGTGAACCGAGAACTACGTTTTAAAGAACTGGGTGTGTAAGGAATTCCCAGATCGCCCATTTTTATTTCAGTGAAGTAATTTTTACAGAAATAACAGAAGACCAAAACAGAGAAAAATGCAAACCAATCGCCTATAAGTTCCTTCCTGTTTCTCGAGTTCTCAGTATCACCTTTGCCGGCCGCAAAAGCCACGGTGTTCTTTGGGACCAGGACAGGTGCTGCATCCCGGGTCCTACGGGAGCACCAAGGCTCTTCTCTGCAGGGGCCTCGCTGGGTCTGGGCTGCGTCTCCTTCCCTCTGCCGCCCCCTCCCTCCTGCCTTTCCACACCCTACTCACTGTCACGGCGACTGTCCCACTGTTGGTAGTCCCTTAAAATATGTCCAGTGGTGGCCCTACACACTCAGACAGGACTTAGATAAATGCAGCTCCCCTGGTTATTTGGAAAGTCAGGATAAAACGCTCCATATCACAGAATACGATAATTAGGCCCAAGAACAGAGTCGAGTTGAACCGGTCGAACGACGGATTATGGTCTGTGTCCGGCCCGTCCGAGTCATTTTCCCTCACCTTTTTCTTTAATGGTGAGCTGGGGCTGGGTCTGTCGGTTTTGCTGAGGTGCACGTCCGTTCTAGGACGACAGGGATGCTAAGCTGGGCGGGGGTCTCCGGGACGCACAGCCACGAAACGTGTCCTCAGAAAGAAGCCCGTCTGCTACACGTCCGCTCAGCCGGCCCACCGCGCTGCCTTCCCGAGCCGCGTGGAGTTCATTACTTCCCCTGGGAGCCTCTCCAAGGGCGGAGTTGGCTGACCAGACCCGTGGCGGACAGCCGGGTGGCCCCGACGTGCCCCGAGATCGGCGGGGGCGTGGGGCAGAGGCGAAGGGCTCCGACTGTCCGTCTTCCCCCCCGCCCCCCGCCCCCGGGGACACGGAGACTCACGGCGAGCTGCTCCGTCCTTGTCTCTCAAGGAGCATGAGGAGTTTTGACATTCCATTAGCACATCTTTGCTTAATTTGGCTTAATCGCCTTAATTTTACCTTAATTTGACTCCAAGCCGTCATGGAATCTTGCTTCCTATTTTTATATTGGAAAAACCATCCATACGCTGTTTTTCCCACGAAATACAAATTGAGTTAGAGACGAATTTGTCCCTAGTTATAACCACGACGAGGAAATGTGCCACGGGCTATGGATTCCGGAACAGTGAGTGTGCGCGTGGGAACACGGGGCAGGGGGAGCCGCCAGCGTCCTCAGCGGGCCGTGTCCGCTCAGCCCCCGCTCGGCGGAACTGACAGTGTGAGTCTGTCTCCTCCAACGCCTCCGGATTCAGTCAGAGGACGTCTTGAGTCTCGGGGCGATGCAGCCACAAAGGTACGGAGTTAGATTTTCAGTGTTTCTTTGCTAGGGAAGGGCGTGCCGAGCTGGGATGCCACGTGCGGCTGGATGACCTTGAGCACGACCCTGGCCGCAGGTGGCCTACTTTCCCTACGAAGTGAACCCGGGCATCCTCATCCCGTCTGTCTACACGGCAGGGCATCAGGGAACCGAGTGAACGAGGAGTGTCAGGGGCCGTGCGAGCTTTCTCTGCACGAGGCAGGGACTGCAGGTCGCTCCCGAGGACACAGTGGAGACCCCCAGAACCCTAGCAGCATGTCTGATGCCGCAAATCTGGAAAATGGCAGAAATGAACTTGACCCTAACTTCAGTGCTGTTTCTGCACACCGTGGTCACCATGAGCACATCTCGTGGGGTCTTCGGAAAGGACACGGTGGGGGGGTCGGCGACATCACCTCTTTACTGAGCATCTCACGGGTGACGGAGTGGGTGGGCTTCCTGGACGGGGGCTGGAGAACCACTCCCACTCCCACTCCCAGGAGAAACCTGGATAACGTGCTGAGTACAGGCTCTTGTTTGACCCAGGAGAGAACTGAGGTTGTAGTGCCGACAGCCAGTGAGAGAAACTGTCGCTCAGCTTCACTCCCTGAGCAGGCGCCGGACGCCACTTGAGACGGGAGGAAGCCCGAGCTAGCAATTTTGAGTGACCCGCTCAAGCTACAGTGTGGGCTAGCCTGGTGGCAGATAGCCTGGGGATTTGCTGCCCTCACCCCACTTGCGTGCCTTTACTTTGGGGACCAGAAAAGATGGGACCCGAGGGGAATCCCAAAAAGCCTCCCCGGCGTGCTCTGTCCCACCGAAGACGGGACCTTCCTCCCCCAAGTGTGCATGGGACATTCTCCAGGGGTCACGGCGGGGGCCACAAAACACCCCTCAGCAAACCTCAGAGCACGAAACCCACATAAGGTATGTGCTTAGACCACAAGAGAATTACACCGGAATCAGGAACACATCAGTAACAAAATGATATCTGCAAGACACTGATGATTTTGAAAGTGGACGATAACGCTTTCACGTTACCCATGGGTTAAAGAGGACGGCTCATGAGAAATTTAAAAAATGAAAGAATTGAAAAGTGAAACTATAAGAAACCAAAACACTGATGAAAGGTTTTTTTAAAACCTCAGTTAGTGGAAACAACATATTCTTTGATCGGAAGACTCAAGAGTACGAGGTAGTCACTTTCTCCCAGTAGGATCTTCGGATTCAACGTACACTCCAAAGGAGCATCCCGGGGAGGGTTCCTGTGCAGGCTGACCAGTTGATGCTAAAACTTAGATGGAAACGTGGAGCGGCTGGTAGAGGCAAAGCCATCCCAGAAGTGTGTCCCCATTGCGGGTCTCACGGGCCCACGATACCCACAGGGCTGCACCTTCTCAAAGGGAGGGACGCACTCTTGGGGGGGGAGCAGGAGGCACACACACGACCCACCCACAGCGGGATGGTCCACTCGCATTTAAACAGGCATCAAGGCCACTCCAGCCGGGACATTAGTCTTTGCAAGCCATGCCCCTGGGAAAACCAGGCGTCCGAGTGCTGGAGAAACAGAGCCTTGTTTACTTCACAACAGACACTCAGAAGTCATTAAACACAGAGCTGCCCTAGGACCCTGCAATCACACGACTGGGTATTTACCCCAAAGATACAGACGTAGTGAAAAGAAGGGCCGTCTGTACCCCAATGTTTATAGCAGCCATGGCCACGGTCGCCAAACTGTGGAAAGAACCAAGATGCCCTTCAACGGACGAATGGAAAAGGAAGATGTGGTCCATATACACTATGGAGTATGATGCCTCCATCAGAAAGGACGAATACCCAACTTTTGTAGCACCTTGGATGGGACTGGAATAAGTCAAGCAGAGAGAGCCAATTATCATATGGTTTCACGTATTTGTGGAGCATAACAAATAACATGGAGGACAAGGGGAGATGGAGAGGAGAAGGGAGTTGAGGGAAATTGGAAGGGGAGGTGAACCATGAGAGACTACAGACTCTGAAAAACAACCTGAGGGTTTTGAAGGGGCGGGGGGTGGGAGGGTGGGGGAACCAAGTGGTGGGTATTAAGGAGGGCACGTATTGCATGGAGCACTGGGTGTGGTGAAAAAAGAATGAATACTGTTACGCTGAAAAGAAATAAAAAATTAAAAAAAAAAGACAGAGAGGAAAAAAACGAAAAACAAACAACAACAACAACAAAAAGAAACTCAGAAGTCACTACTGACCTCTGTGTCAGGCATGAAATTACGGAACACCTCCAAGATACCAGAGAAAGGCTGTAGGACCTCGGATATGGCGATCAGTGTTTAAATACAACATCGGAAGTAAGATCCGTGAAAAAAAAAAGTTGATAATTTCACATGTCTGAAGAACGGCACTTTTCTGGGAAGCATACAGAACACGTGATGTTCAAGCATAGCCAAACAGACAGACAGACAGATAGCGAGATACGTGAACACATGCTCATCAAGGAGGCTCTAGAGAGAGGAAGGCACGTGCAGAGAACCCCACCATTGTCAATCGTCAGGACAAAGGAAACCCAAACCATAATGCGGGGCAGCGGGCACACCCGTTGGTGGGACCGTCCTGTGGAACCCTCCTGGCCTTGGACACACGCTGCACGACCGAGCGCCTCGGAGTTTTGAAGAGAGAAACGCTCATGCACAGGCCAGTGCGTAATTGTTTCCAGCAGATTTATTCATCATCACCCAAACCCGCGGACGATCCAGATTCTCCCCAGTGAAGGCTGAATGGACAAGTGTGGGGCATCGCACTCGGCGAGAAGAAGGAAGGGCTACCAGTCCGCACCACAGCACAGGTGGTTCTCAGTTCTAAGCGAAAGACCC